>NW_028259149.1:8750000-9375000 GCF_977971745.1 Zootermopsis nevadensis | reverse complement strand
ACTATGGGTGCTTTTAGCTTCCATATCAAGTATTATGTTCAGAATGTCAGTGTTAATAGAGTTGCATTCTGTTCATGTCGCTTCATTTGTTTTCATAGTCATAAGGGCAATGAACATTGTTGACAATATCATTCACCCACCAAATGCTAGTCAATTTAATAATGCTTGCATATAATAGAAATTTGGGTGGGGTTCTTGAGAGTGTATAAACTTTGCAGTCCTTCAAGAAATTAACCTCTTTGCCTTTGTTCATAAATAAAGTACAGAATACTTAAATACTTTCATAAGAACTTTTTTGATAAATTGTACATTGCAAGATATAGAATATTGTTGCTGGATGTTGTCCATTGTCAAAATAAGTATTACAAAAATGTGTGATAAAATTTTATGAAATTTTGGAGGCTAACTTGGTCTCTGCCTTCAGTCAAACGACAAAACTAATTTACACCTAGAGGCACTAAAACAGGTCTGAAGGGTATGTACAAAAGAATGTACCAAATCTGGGAAGTGACTTAAGTTTTTTGTTAACAAGAGGTTGCTGTAAGTCTGGAAGGTAATAAAAGTAGGACAGATAAATAAGTAGAATTATTTTCTGTAAACCAGACCAAACAAACTGATACATGAACAAAAGGCACCATAAAAATCAAGCAACTAGTAATGCCCCATATTCATGTTAGCTGCATGTCCTATTAGTTTCTTCTTTGATTTTTCAGAATCCTCAGTGACAAAGTCTATACTTGTTTGGTTTACAGGTTCAGATCACAGATCATCTAACCCAGTTGTTGTATTTTTTATATATTGTTTTATATTCTGTTTGTATAACTGTGATGTCATTCCATATTATTCTATGGCATTCTTAGAACGTGTTGCAGTTTTTAACCTTTCACCAGACCTAATCTAATATTATTTGTGTTTCTAAGCATATCTTCAGCCTTTTATCGAATCTGAAGGTTCATTACCATGTTCACATGAACCTGCTACTGGTCCATATCCTGAGCCAGATTCGTCCAGTCCACATCCTTTTTCCTTAAGATTAATGTTAATATTGTCTTCCCCATCTGCGTCTGGGTTTTGTGATTGATATCTTTCAGGCTTCTTAACTGTAATTTTGTGTGCATTTCACATTTTCCCTATCACTCTGTGTGTTTCCCTTATTATAAAAGATACAAAACAACAGTTATGGTTTTGTAGTATTTTAACCTTTACATTTTTAGACAGCAGATGACAATACAAGATCTCTAACTCCATGGTATCAAGCATTCCCCATATATTGCTCTTAATTTCCTCATTAATGTACTTTTGAATTGTTACTGTCCTTTCCAAATATTTTAAATTACACAATTTTAAAGTAGTTGTTAGTTACCTCCTATAGTCTGGGGAATAGACATGAACATGGGCTTAGTTTTCTCTCCATTTACTTCTATATGAACTTCTTTACTAGCATCTAATAGAGTTCCTTTGTTTTTCTTTATATGTGTTCAACCCCTGTAGTTGATATTTGGAAAGTCAGAAGGAAGTTCAAAAATAATGTTGACAATACAAAACGCGAGTCAATTACTTTCTCGTAGGACTGCAAATTTTATTACATTAACCTCAATAATACATATTTATGTAATTATTAAAACGGTGTTTATCAATGCCTTTTTGTGCAAATCTGTGTGTAGAGAATATGAAGATACCATTGTACTGTTGTTTGGAATTGTGTTATTGTGACAATAATATTTGGCAGTTCATGAAAGGAAAGAAAATTAAATTTAGATATATTTACCACATCTCAAGCACTAGTTAACACAGTCACAAAAAAATTATTTTTAGATCTGTAACTAAAAGTAAGAGGTGGTTGGTATGTTTACTATGCTTTTTAAACACAGTGTGCTTCCAGTTCTATGTAGGAAGTCATTTAGTATTTTTGTAATGGAAGAACATAGATGAAAATTTAGTGTTAATACAGTGATCTTGTAGCAAATGAGGAAATCTGATTGCAGCTTAAGTTTTTAACAATTTTGTTACATTTTCATAGAATTTTATTGTTAGAGGCAGCCATTAATTAAAACAAAAATGTTCTGTAAAATTGTTTTCTTGAGCTTTGTTCATCATATAAATTACAAAATAATAAAATCACTGCATTTTGGAAGCTGGATACTGCTTCCATATTTAGGTAAAACAGGGGAAAAGAGGACAGAAACCTATCTGTTGGACCCCCTAATTGAATGAGCCCCAGGTCATTTTCAAATTACCCTACTGCCCCTTCTGTCATAACCATTATTCTACATATTCTGCATAACTTACAAGTCAAATTTGAGGTACAATTTAAAAGTGTGGTGCATACAAATTAAAATTATAATACAAAATCATGTAGGCCAGGTCCAGTACCTACTTGATATACGTTGAATATTCATCTCAGTTGTTTATACTAGATTACCTTTTATCTGAGAACTTTTACAATTATCTTGAAAATTATCTGGGGCTGTTAACTTCCTAGTCTGAAGTTAAGCTTATAAAGTAATTCTGCTTGGTTGTTACACTGTTTTATGATGTTTTCTCACCTAAAGAGGTTATGTATAATTCAGCGAGATGGTAAGATGATTATGAGGGGTGAGTTGGTAAGGATTTGGAATAGCGTGTTTTGTGTCTGTTTCAAGGTGCTATCCTCTCATCTGCCTGGGTGGACTAAAATAATTAGTAAAAGTATTGGATATTATGCAGATCATGTGTCTTATATAGTTAAAAACCCATCATGAAATTTATGAATTGGTACTGTTGTAAGTAGCCATGTTGCGAGTAAATTAAAGTGATAAGAGCAAATTACTGAATCCTAGAAAACCTTGTATTAACTTTTCTTTAACAGACCTTGGAACAGAAATGAAATTTGAGGTTTTGAGCATGTAACTGATAAAGTCCTCTTATTTAAAGGCATTTAAAGACACAGATACCGCCACGGTGGTCTAGCGGTTAGAACGCTGGCCTTGTAATCCTGGGGTCCCGGGTTCGATTCCCAGCGGTGCCTGAATTTGTAACTTGTGTTGGGCAAGGCCGTGGTCTAGGCAACATGGAGTTTTCCTTCAGTGGCATCCCAACAATTACTCCTTACACACAGAAGAAGGCAATGGCAAACCACTTCTGTATCACCTGCCTAAAAAACATATATGAACAGGTCCCAGTCCGAGAAAAGGATGGAAGGATCCTGTTCATAATATGTCGCCAACCTCCTGTAAAGGAGATGGCATAGTAAACAAGAAGAAAGACACAGATTTAAGGTTCTCATATTAGTAAAGATTTTGATAGTTGTCTTCTACATTGTGATGTCATGTTGACTTATAGAGGTGGTTACCAATGTTTCGGAGGAACGTATTGCTTCTGGATACTTATATTTTTATCTTTGAAAATAGAGATGATATATTTCTCTGAAACATTGATAACCATCTATAAAACGACATGGAATCATAACAGAGAAGATATCGACAACTGTATAATACTCTTGACATTTTAAGAACAGAAACTTGTTCAGAAGTAATAATACTTGTATGTTTTAGCTGTGTCTCTATGGTATCTAAATCCATCCACTCAGGCTCAAGATGTTATATTATGAGAGTGAATAAGTCTGCTTCATTTGAGTAATGAAAGCCATCATATTTCCTCATTACTTTATCTAACCAGCATTTCAGAATTTATAATTTATTTTATTGTTAGTAGTTCAACTTGACTGTGTGTTTAGGGCCAAGAAAAAGCACAAGTTATGTTGCACATATCTAGGAGAAGCAAAGATTGCTGATGTATTAGTAGTAGTAGTAGTAGTAGTAGTAGTACTTAATCATCATCAAACCAAAATAGTAAAGATCCCAAGCCACAGATTCATGTGTACACAAACATGCTGTATTAAAACCCAACAAAGTGCAAACCTGACACTCAATGCATTTTACTCAACTGAAATGGAGCATGTGTATGTTTTAATCAAATTATTTTTCAGGCATAATTCTTACAATTATTTTGTAAAACAAAATCGAATATATTTACTTTGTATGTATTTGCAGAATATATGGGAGAAAGAACTCTATAAATTATGAAGAAAACCTTAGGGCTAAACATAATTTAGAAGGTAGTTTTACTAATTGACCTATTGAAATTAAAATATTATAGAATTAAAAGGCATCAAAAGGTCTAATTTAAAGTTTCTTCCTAACGCTTTTCTTAATATTTTCTATAAATAGTTTGACAAAGGGTGGTATACCTTTTTCAGTAGCGAGCAGGCTTAGTTTACTGCAAATTGTTTTCATCCATTGTAGATACAAAAAAATGTACAATTACAGAGAATAAGTAGATGCATCAGACAAAACTCAAATTGTTACATAGCAAAGAGGAAAGAAAATTTTCTAAAAATTGAGGCTGAAACAGTAATATGTACACATCTGCATCAGTGAAGTGGTAAATAAATTATGTAATAATTTATACTTTCTTATAAGTTTCTCCAACACAGATCTGATATCTTCTGGCTAAAGAGGGCTATTAGCTGAACTGTAAACAATAACAGTATATAATTACAAAATGGTTGGTAAATTTTACTGGTTAGATATAGGAAGGTCACTGTAAACCAAATATGACAGGGGTGCCCAATCTTTTCTCCATCTCGATCTGTGTTCAAATTCTGAAACGATACTTGCTTGATTGCTGTTTACAGTTTTTGGCACAGTTATGATATTCTTGTGCATATTGTTTCAGATATATATGAAATTAATTAACTTGGTCACCTAAATTGTGATTTTTTGATGAAAATAAAAATTGTTGCCACTCAAATTTCACTCAGGGATAATAGATTTCACCAGAAGACATGCCTGCAGTAATAGTGAAATCCACTATAATCTGGCTGAATGTGTTCTGTTTCCTGTATTTCTTTCTCCCATTAAAAATAAACAAAATTTATTTCTGTAGTAGGAATATATTATTGTTTTCCTGCCACTTGAAACTAAATAATTACCAAAGTCATAAAAATAAACCTATTTTTATTAAAACATATTGAATTCAGTTTTGTTATGGGTGTTATCAAGGGGAATATAATTTTTTTTTATGAAACAGCTAATGTAAAATGGACATGTATTTCTGTTTTGCTGTTTGTTATTGAACATCTTGGCTATAAATGAATATACATCATAAGTATTTATTAATAAAGTAAATCTAATATGAGGACGTGTTCCATGCTGTACAATCATACAGGCCCTGATGCCATAGCTGTAACAATCATTCCTGATCAGGAAAAGAGCTTACACTATTTTACATGGTCAGCTTTCTCAATTACAGGTACAATAAAGTAGTCTGATGAGATAAAACAGGTTGGGCAGCGCTGTATTAAAAATAAAAAATGGAATGGTATCTCTTCCATGTGACAATATTCTACATATGTGTAGGTATATTTTTAGAGCTAATTATCAGGAATAATGCTGCTCCTTCTGCTTACCTGAACAATAAATATATTTTGTCATTGTTGTGGCAAAAAAAAATATGTGCCATTAATTGATAGAAGAATTTAAGAATCCATACTTGTATTAGACATTATGAGATGATTGTTGGTTCTTGCTAATGGAGTGTTAGTAATTTTGTAAAATGGAATGTACTAATGTCAAGAAATTGATAAAGAAAATATTTGAAATTAATTGTGATTGTGTTTCAATCAGTGATGAAAATGAAATATGCTGAATTTGAGAATGCATTGATTTGGAAACTCAATCCTCTTGCCTTAAGTTTTATTACTGGACTAAGAATTTTGTGAGCACATCTTAAAAAAAATGGAGAATTCAAAGCTGTTGTGCATGAAAAAAGTAAGCAAAAAAGAAAGTATGAACCAGTTTTTCATTTTCTTCACTTAGAACTGCATTGGCAGACTTGTAACCTATCTACTTATTGGTATATTCACAGCAGTTTATGAATAGCAGTAAAAACATTACATTCTTAACTTTTGTCACTCTATAACAGTGTAATGATAACTGAGTACTAAATTACATTATCTCCCTCATGTATTAGTCTGTTATTATTCATAGACTTTATTCGAATATTGTAAGGACTCTGTAAAGTAAATGAAACTGTGAATCAACAGAAACACCAGGTCAAGTGACTGTTTGTCCACTCATTTGAAAGCAAACACCCTGATGTTTATAAACATAAAAATTTTACTATCAGACCTGGGAAAACTGGGATATTAATTCAGTTTACTATTGTCGATCATTAAGAAATATTAATCTGTTTTGCCACATTGTATAAAGTATTTTTTATGTGCATTTGCAAGAGATTATCTTTTCAAAACAGGTACACAGAATTTAACACACTGAATGAAAGCACCTACAGAATGCCACAGGATTAATACATAGTGTTGTCCTTGTTGACACAGAAGAATTTATCATAATGTGACCAACTCATGGAAAAATCAGTGTAATAAGCAGGAGGTACATGTAATTAACGTTATTTATTAAAGGATCAATAATCAGGAAGTGGTCATAAACATACATGAGTCCTTGATGTAGTCACTCGTTGACTTACATTGTCTGTAAGTGATTTTAACATTTTCTTAGACATTATAATGTGCTATTTGCCACTCTGCCACATTCGTTCTGCTTGCTTATCCCTGTAAATCACGTGGCTACCGCAATATGTCATTTCTTTTGTTCTTAGCAGTTATGCTTTTGTTGGTAGATGGCAGCAAGAGCCTGTTTAGTACATCCTGTGTGAGACACCATTTTGCCGCGTTTTATAAAATGTAGCTTTCAGACAAACTATTCTTTTCAATATATTGTCTTCTCTGAGTGCTGTGCCTTTGGATGTGGACATGTGAAATGTAGTTAGTATTTATCATGATGTAACTGTTCGTGTTATACAGCTACTCTTTTATTTTACATTCATGTTCTGTTTATTGTAGCGTGTGTGTATGAAATGTGATTAGTCATCTGCATGGTGCTAGGAAGCAGAAAGGATTGTGCTAAATATGGCTCAGACTCCGCTGGGAAATGCCTGTCTTCACCTTCACAGTCTATAAGAATGTACGCTTGTATGGGTAAGTTTTAACCTGTCCGTGAAGTTCTACATTGATGTAGTCGACATTGGGCATAGTCATTAATGTGCTTCCAAACTCGGCACTGCCCCACTTAGCATTGGAAAGATGTAGACATGCTGTTTGGAGTACACTGATATTCCAATTGTGTTCTTCACGCCACATTACGTTACGTAGATCATTGTTGCACTAATGTCATTAATACATACTAACGCTGTTTTACCTATTTTGGATGTGTCAAACTTGGTCTTTCACGAAAAGCGAAGATCATAGATGGGGATGTTTGAGAGCAGGGTGCAGAGGATAATATTCGGAACTTTTGGGGAGGACAGAGAAAATTTAACAATGAGGGCTTAGTAGTTTGTTTTTTAACATTATATTATTAATATGATAATACCAAGGAAGAGGGGGTGGGCGGAGCATATAGCACTCATGAGTTAAATAAAAATCTAAAAAAACTTAATTGAACATCCACTTAGTAGATCTTGGCGAGATGGGAGGATATATTAAAGTGGATGTTACCTAAACAATATTGGCTGGATTCACCTGGGTCAGGATGGGGACCATTGGCAAGTTCTTGTGTGAACACGGTAAAGAATTTTCGGATAACAAAAAAAGACGAAGAATTTATTGGCTAGCTTAGCGACTATTAGCTTCTCAAGAAAGGCTCTGCTCCGTGGGGTTTTTAGACGTAACACTGTTGCTCCGAATTCGTTCCGTTTCCTGAATTCCCTATTCGTCAACTTGCGTTCATTTCAATAGTCTGATTGCCCGCGCCCGGACGCAAGCGCCGTTCGTATTACGTTCTGCGAAGTGACTGGCATATACACTGTGTCCACGGTATCATGTCGCCGTTCGATATACGCAGTGGATTGGCCATTACGTTTACATCTTTTACAGCATAAACCTAAATTATATGGATGATTTATGTTATTTTGTTTATGTCAATTTTCCCCAATTTCATAGTACAAGATGAGAACCGCCAGGAATTTTTCTAGTTGACTGGACACTGTATAATCGTTGTGTTAGAACTTCGAGTAATTCCTAAATTACTGACTAAGATATCAATTGTGGTGAGTTCAGGAGTCCATCTACCTTGAAATTCTGAAGGTGACTGATAATTTTAGCTCAACCCCTTTTATATGAAAGCCTATGTGAACGTTATGGGAAGGGAAAATATCCAACGTACAAGATTGGGGTCGAAATTTTTGACACTGTATAATCTTTACTAATAATAGGTACATTAAGGAAAGAACACAGATTGAGAGTGTTTGAGCAGAGCTGCTTACAAGAACATTTTATCTAAGAGGGATGATATGAGAAGAACACATAATTAGGAAATCCATACTTTGCAGTCTTCGCCAAATATTAAGATAACAAATCAAGGAGTATGAGATGGACGGAGCATGTAGCACTTACAGATGAGATAAGAAGTGCTTGAAAACTTTTGGTTGTAAAGCCCGAGGGGAAGAGACTTCTCTGAAGATCTAGATGTAGATGGGAGAATGATATTAAAATGAATCTTAGGGAAATGTGGTTGGAGCGTATGGATTTGATTAATCTGGTTGAGGTTAAGAACCGGTTGCGGGCTTTTGTGCCCACGGTAATGAACATTTCGGTTTTATATAATACGGGGAATATCTTTTCTAGTTGAGGGTAATGTTTGTTTCTCGCGAATCACTGCTCCTATGTTTTCGTTTTACGTATCATATTCATCCTTAATTATTCTGCCACAATTCAATGGTGCATAATCAATTATACAAACATCGTCATTAAATAACGTGATAATCAAATATCAGTCGACAGTACGTAGTGCCTACACATGATACAGAATCGTTAAATAAATGACAAAAGTAGAGTAACGTGCTCCGAGAGATGCATATGATCTTGAAGCACACTGTATTTGCATGTATATGCAGCTGATCAATAAAACCCAGTCAGCGAAGGATGAGGTTTGTCAAGGGAAGGGGGAGTGAGTGTTGTAAAGACTCCAAATAAAAAGAAATGAACGCAGCAGGAAAGCAAAGAAGTGAAGTAAGAGAGGGTGTACGAGGGTCATAGCGTGATGACACCAGTAGCAGAGCGCAAGCGTATGTGAACAACAATATTGCTAATTTCTACAACCAGTATGAAGGGACTGGCCATACTGTGGAATTGGTGAAGGTTAGCAGCGGAAGTTTTAATGTTTAGTGGTTGGCTCGGCCAGTAGTGGAAGCGGTTGCAAGATTACCAGCTAGCAGCTAGTGGCTGACTGTGGTACCTGTATGTTATATGTATCTATTCATAGCTGGCGGAGAACTGCAGAAGGCGTCTGGAGGGGAAGTAGCTCACAGAAGCTGAGGCGACGGTCGACGTCGGCTCAGTCTGACTCCTTGGCTCCCGCTGTTGCTGCTTCTTCACTGTTACATCCGCAGCAAAACGCAGGATTCACCCACATGAGATGGTCTCCATATAAGGTAACCTGTGATATCGTATTTCTTGTCTGTTTGTTAATAGCTGTGAAGTCTTGTCGTTGCCCATTTAACGAGCCCATTTCAACATTTGTTGGTAACACATAATTTCAAGTTTTAAAAACAGTAATGAGTGGAACTAACGGAAATAATTTTAGTATTATACTCCGCTAATACGTAATTACTTGACAACAGATTTGAGTTTCATTTGCAGTTTTTGACAAAATACAAATAGTTCCAATAAACATAACTTCTTGGAACGACAGTTAATTCGTGTACTGTTCTCGGTTCAACCCATCAAGGAATTTGGACTTTTGTTTAAAAATCTTCGCGAATTCCCCCCCCCCCCCCTCAAACTCACCCACAGAATCAGAATACCTTGCCTAGCTTCGAAACACGCAGTCAGTAGGAAGTAATTTTTGTTCATTTGCTATTAATCTTGTTGAATTAAAAAGAATATGGCCATGTGACGTTTGTTGTGCTTACTGCCCTGCGTTGCATTTTATGGGTGTAGGTTGTTTCACTGAAGTCGGGACACAATAGATATTTGTTGATTTAATCAGTTCAAGTACATTCTTGATTGAAAATAATTAAGCATTGAGCCAATTTTTATTTACTGGTAATGTTGATAAAAAGTAGCCCAAAAACATTTAAACAAACCTGTACTATCTGACAACAGTAGTATGACATGAATCAGTTACTTCGTAAACAGGTTTCGTCCAATAAATTTCACTAACAGAATGTTTTTTATTATTATTTTTTTTTTTATAAAAGAAACGGCAAAAGCTCGTACATTCGGAAATTTGGAGTCAAATTTGACACATTTTCCCGCAACCCAATCGTTGTTGCAGTGATAGGCCTGTTTGTTGGTTTAACATTTCATTGAAGTCTGCATGAAATGTAAATAACACCGCTATTTAAAAATTTAAAATTTTAATTTCCATTAGAGGATAAAGCTTGTCTACGGATTTTGTTACATTCCACTCTTTATGAAACGCTTTAAAGCTTAAAGCTAACAAAATTATAAATTAAGACGAAGGGAATATTGGTCGCAATATGGCGATTTGCGTAGCAGTGCCATTACTCATAGCGAAAGGCCAGAAAAGTAACGCTACTTATTTCTCTGTTCTTGTTATCAATGGTCATATGAGAACTGCAAGTAGCCGAATAACACACCCACATTTTTAACCCTTCGAAGCTCAAAGTTCTTACCTGAAAGACAACGCAAAGCGTCTCTATTAGAAATATCAGTTGGTTAATGTTGTTTACGAAAGCAGTTTCTATTTTTTATTAGAAAACTACAAAACCGAGACATAAATTATCTTGGAAAAATGAGTATTTATTGTATATTAGAGCAGGTGGTACATATAGTTACCATTGTGCTTTAAGGAGTCAGGAGTGCGTGCGTTTGCTTAACAAAAGACCCAACGTATTCATTTCAAGATTTAACGGTCGCTTTTTAAATTTAACTTCCATAGAATTAAAACAAGGTTCCGCTTAGCGTCTATATTACCTTACCCGGTCGTCACCTGTTCTGGGCACAGGCAGAAGGTATCAGGACCTGAAGCCGTCCATACCACATGAATAAATATTTATTCAGAATCTAATTAGGTCTTCTATTAAATGGCCTTGCCCTGAAAATAAAGTCTGAATAATTCATCTTTCTTCCTGGCCATCATTTACTTAAACGCTTTCACTGTTAGGCGTATTACATTGCGTTACTTTTTTCTCGGAAACCGTGAAATTTCTATATTTGCATGCTACTTTATTGGAAAAGTTTCCGATTAGATTCCGTGTGGGCTTGAGGATTTTCGTTATAACAGTGATTGTTTATCCGGCAAATTTAGTGTAAACATGGATGCTACTTGAGTCTTCATGCATTAGATTCCTCGTTCAGAACCTAATAGTCGTTTATTTAGTCTAGAAGTTCCCCGTCTTTTATGAAACCCGAAGACTCATTTCCGTGTTCACAAGAGCTCGCCCTGGGCCCCTATCCTGAACCAAATGAATCCATTCCCCCCTCTCGCGTGTCAAATTTATTTAAGGTTCATCTCAAAACACTCACCGATCTACGTCTAGTTCTCCCATATTATCTTTGCGCTTCTGGTATTAATATCAAAATTTTGTGTATATATCTCTCATACGTGTTACTTTCCTCATCCATTTCGTCTTAATTTCTTCTGTCACCTTAACAGTGTTTGGTGAAGAGTAGAAATTAAGCTTCTGTTTCTACAGAGTTCTCAAGCCTCCTGTTGGGTACAAACAGGTCTGCTTTCTTCGGAATCTTCACTTTGCATTAAGGCGTAAATATATTTACACGTGATTAAATAAATGTCGATTAAATCGCAGTGTTTCCACGTGGTTGTACTCCGGTCCTAACCAAAATACTTTCGAATGGATTTTTATGACACTTGGTAGCGTCGTCATGCCGTTAGAATGACATCGCTTTTTAATTTTGCTACTACCAATAAATGTTTATCGTGCTAATATGAGGTGACATCAACACTAACGCTACCTACAAGTGATTTCTCACGTTCTAGTTCGTGAGTTGACGTTCTTCTTCAAGGCGAGAACAGTAGTTCCCAGAGATAGCAGAAGTCGGCTAACAACTTTTAAACGTGATTTTAACGCAGCAAAACAGAACATATCGTTGAATTGATTTAGTACAATTTTTAATAAATTACCTGTTTTTGATAAATTGTCCTTGCTGCCCGCAAGTCGTACAAAGGGTAAAGGTTGAGAAGCCATTGATAATTACAGAATGAAACAATAGACGTCAGAAATTCTTCTCGCAGTTTCTTGTTTAAATTTATTATACGTGTAGCACATAGCAATCGAATCGATTAACTGTTTGCCCCTCACTGCATTACATAGATGATATAATTTTCTTTGTCTGCTTTACGCACACATTACGTAGACTGATGGCTTCATCTGTTATCTATAGGTTTTGCTGGAATTACGTTTTCTACCTTTGGACGTGATATCTCTCCTTTCCAACCTTTCCTATCCTCTTACTGGTTTTCAACGTAAACCACTGGGCAGGTTGGTGGAACCGTAACGCTCTGCAGGAACGCGGGTCCAATTTCTGCAGGGCTGTGATTTCAATGAGGTATTTTGTGATTTTGTAGGGTCTCCAGGCGCATGTCGGAATAATACCGTGAAATAGACGACTACCGCCTTCTTCCAAATCCCGTCTTATTCGGTGATGTACAATCTCTGCCTTTAAAGCCTACATCGTTGAATAACAAAGGGTTTATTCACAACGTCAAACCCCAGGGTAGCAATTCTGTTCGAGATTTGCCTCGACGGAGTTGAAACGTGGCAATTAAAAGAACACAGGCATGCCGTTTTGTATTGTATTTTACCCTGAGTACCTGTGTTAGACGAGAGCTTGCCAAAATTGGAAATATTCATATCCCGAAGGATTTCTTTGTAAGTACGCGTTATTCGTGAAGGTTCTCGACCTGATCAGGCACTAGCTCGCATTTGTCTCACAAAATTCCTTTATCATGAGGTGTAAAGGGAAGCGGACGCTTGTGTTAGTAATTCTATATTTAACCCGAGTTCCTGGCGTTACCAGCTGTTCTGTTTCTGATATCGTAGTTCAGAGAACTGCTTGCTAGCTTCTATAATCCTTTCACTTTTTTGATGCGCTTTGAAAAAAAAGTTGCATGTGATAACTGTTACGATTGAGCGGTAAAGCTCCCCACATTTATTTTTGGATGTCCCTCTACTTCAGTGTCTACTGGGCACAGTAGATTAGTAACTGAAATTTCAGGTTTTCATGGCTCAGTGAAAATTACTGTATTTTTGAGACGTTGCGCCATGTAATCTCGTAGAAATTGATCGACTTTAAAGATACGCACTGTCACAATCATCAGGGCGATATCCCTGATGATGGAGGCAGTAAACACCTCAGATCGTATAATTCATATGCTGATGTAAGAGACTTGTACTTCTTGAGATTTGTTGTGATGCCGTGTAATTATGGTTCTTTACCCTGAATTTGGAGGCGATACGTTCCTACAAGATGTCGGTTATCATTAACAAGATTATACTGCGTCAAACCTATAACCCATTTTGCATAGTTCTGCTTGTATAATTTTCAAGTCTGTTTTTAAATCCTTTCTTAAGTATGTTAATTGCCAGATATATTTGTACTTACATTATTAAATAGTTTCACATTATCTTATTTTAATTTATACTTAATTTAATAATTCTGCAGGTTGGTTGTCAAAGTACAAAATACTTGTATTTAAATAATTAGAAGAATCATTATCATGTTGGCGTTATACCGAATTGTCTTGGTCGTGTTCCTATTTTACTGAGCTTCAAGAGATGCTGAAACAATTGCATTTACGAGCATATCGGGCGTCTATTAGATCAGACTTCATTACATGTACACGTAAAGTACCCATTTACAAGGCAAGAGCTCTGCTTTATAATAATTGCACTGTTAGATAATATGATATCTTCCTTACTGCAGTGGTTTGGAAATCACTCGCAGGTAACATGGCCGTCTTGCACCCCGGAGGTTGGAAATCGATTACTTCCTCCGCATATAACCCGGTCGGTTAATTTGCCACTTGTGGTGCTGCGATGTGATTGGAGCAGAAATTCTGAACGTTACCCCCCCCCCCTCCTGTCAACCCCCCTTCCCCCTTCATTCTCTGCATACTTTAGGTTCGTACCACGGTCGCCTGCAATATCATGAAACGTTAAGTCAGGCGAAAAAAGATTTAATTGTACGTATAATTATAATGCCTGATTAATTCGCCGGTTATAGGGTAAAGAGGTGTAAGCAGTAGAAGTTTAGGATACGAAATACAATTTTCTGAAAGTCATCACAGATAATTGGAGCAAAGTGTTTCTTGAACAGTACCTGCTCAGGGAATCAACATATTCCCTCTTTTTTTTTAATACGTACGTTCATTGTCGCGTTTACAATAACTGACCATCTGACCCTATTCTGAGCGAGATTAAACCTCGCTTCCTCGCACTCAATTTATTTAAGTGCAGACATTACAAAGTTCCAAATTCCTTGCCAGTTCTTCGTTGCTTACGTCGTACCAAGGAATCCGTCAAAGCCCGAGGCCCTGTGCAACATTTCTTAACACTTTTTCTTACAGTGAGGTGTCGTTACCATGTTGATTCTGTTGAAGTTAATATCAGTTAATTAGAAAAATCGGACATTCAGCTGTAACAGACAGTAAACTAATCACTGTGTAGCATGACTGAAGGAAAACATATTCCTCATATATTAATCTGTAAATGTGTAGTGTTGAAATGTACACCAAACCTTCTCATTTAACCTTGTCTGTACATGAAGAGACGTCTGGGTAAATTTCCATTATTTTTACATTGCTGTCATTACAGAATTGTATTGATAACTGGATTATGTTCAATACCACTCCAGGTTCTGATATGTAAATCTGTTTGTTTAAGAAGGTTACCTCGAATATTCTGAAAATTACGTTTGATTTTCTCTAAATTACATATTATTATAACGTGGATTACGACCTTGTGCTATTCCAATGGGTAACTTTCCAGCGGCAGTCTTGTGAACCGCCTAGTACTGCAGATCTGCAACGCCTGCTTTGTCTTGGATATGCAACTTGTTTTACACTTTTCACAGTAGCAGTAGAGAGGAAGAGTGGCACAACTTATCTATGGTGGCCTGTCTCTACTATCGTTAACGTTTGGAAAGAAGCTTTCTGACCTATTCAAGAGATACTGCCCCTACAGTGGTGTGGAGAGTCTGGATAAGACCAGTCACGATAGCGGACATCCCGACCCATATTTCAGCTCTGTACCTCTTGAATACATGTCTAAATCGATACACCAACCTTCTCGGTGCCCCGTTCAGATATTGTGCTTGTGAGACAGATGTGAGCTACCGCGTACCTTGTCATATGTACCCGTACGTAGCACAACGCCAAGCTGTAACTGAAAGACAAGAAAAACAATCGACCGGAAACCCTTACTTTGCAAAGTGACTTCGTATGGCGGTCATCTATTCTACTGCAGCGTCCTGCTCTTGTCAGGCATTTTCCCGCTCTCTGAACATTGCACCTGCCACAGTCAACGATCTCTTTCGCCGTTTCCTCCACAAGACCCCTTTTTTTCTATCCCGCATAGCTTGTTCCATATAGCGGCAGTAAGCTGGCTGCTGTCTTGGAAACTAGGTCAAGCGGGGAGAGTTGTTTACAGCCGCATTAATATAAACCCTAACACAGTGTAGTTGACAAGCACACGAAATTGCACTAACTGGCTGTCCAAAATGATGTAGCGACACGATGTTTCTTTCCGCAGAACAGTGGTTACAAAATTATGAACCGAGGATAACCGGAGATGTGGACCGTGCTGTTGCGCCACTAAAATCGAATAATGACCGTCTTTCCTTAGCCATCATCATTATTATTATTAATATGTTTATATGTGCATATGTTTTAAAATTACGTCTTATATTTTAGTAGTGATATTGCTCCTAGTTTGTATGATGGCATAAAAATCAAAGTTTGAGAATCTGTGCTGTGGAGATATTCCACTAATGCAGGAGTCACGAGAGTTCATTTCGTGTTTGTAGAGACTAGGTTACGGGCTGGACGATCGGTTCTTTTTCTGTTTCCTCGCCTTTTCCAGTTCGGTTCCGGGGCTCACCGAGCAAATGGGACCCGCATCTTGACTGTTTTGTTTTTGTTTCTTGCAGCCCCTGTGAGCGAGTGTTTCTTAAACTAAAGCTCGGAACTCGTTTTTGTTCCTTAAGTAACATTTCACTCTGCATATTACACTAGCAACTCGCTGTGTTGTCTGTACAGAGCAGTTTATGAAGTCTTAAGTTTCATCTTCACCGGTCTCTGCGGTGTCTTCCAGTCTGTCTGTATCGCAAGGGCAAACACCGGTCCCTAGGGAAGCTTTCGCACGTAGGGTGTGGCGCAGGATAGGGTCGAATAGTGGGCTATTATGAACATGGTAATTATTGTTTAGGATCCGTGAAAGTTGGGGTATATCTTGACTATCTGAGTGAAAATGGACTCTGAAGGAGGTCCCTTGTTCCATAGAATTAGAGATAAATTGAATTGCTTTCGTGGCGAATAAATGTACCAAACTCCTCTTGAACTATCGCCCGAGAGAATCCTAATGCAGATGGAGTTGTGTTGAAACTAGGGCTGGGGTGTGGATATTATTTGGTTCTGTTTGTTCTGTGAGATGATAGACGCAGCGAAAACCTGTTCTTTTTTTGAAGTCACGGGTCACATGAAAGGCTTACCCTCTCTCCCCCCGGCCCCTTTCATGACTTTTTACGTCCACCATAGCCAAGCCAAGCAATGACGAGGAATGTTACCGTGTTAAGCAGATGGGGACCACAATGTTGCCAAACCGGCTGTTTTAATGTATTGCTTATATATTACATACATACAAGCGCATGGCCTCATATTCCGTACTTCACCAGATATAATTTTTGCGTCTGCATCCACCATCCGTTTGGCCAACGGATGTGTTGTACAGCACACCAGAGGTTGAACACTGGGAGAGGACAAGAGACAGCCGAAGCTTGCAAAAAAGAAACAGCAGCACTTTAAGGACGCAAAAGAATCAGTAAAATAAGAAGTTAGAAAATATACGCGTAGCATAAAAAATAGAACATGCTCGCTCTTTTATTGTCTTTAGAGCTCTTTTGTCAACGATTTCTTCCTGGCACCCGCCTTACTTGGTGATGACGTCATTATCGGGATTCACGTGTATGGTTGTGCAGGCTGGGGGAATCCCCCATGGGGGTTTCGAGATTACTTCCGCTGCCGGCACGCAGAAGGCGGAGAATTAGATTTGATGGTTCTGATTGGTATAGCGGAAGAGCGTCTGCTATCCAGTGTTAAAGCCGAAGTTCCACGCAACACAACGTTTTCTGTTTCGTATTCCGGAGGGTCGATCCTTGATTCGAAACCCACCCGTCTTTTTTCCTCAGTCCCTTAAGAAAAGTGTTTGGATATTACCGATACCGTAAGGTAGGCCATGACTACTTCACAACCCATAATCACCCTGTAATTTGACGCTACGTAATGTATACAGTTGTATACATTAAAAAAGAAAAGTACTTCTGATTTAGAATTCAGAAACTTCAGCTCCTGCGGACATTTTATGACTCTGGGGCTCGGCCCAAGGCATGACCTCTGTGCACAGAAAGGGTCGTACAGGGACCAAAAATATTCGAATCGGCAGTTCAAAACCATACGAACCACAGACAGTGGAGCAAAAATATCGATTTCAGTCTAGTTATTCTTTTAATCAGTTGTTCTTCCCAACTTTTCCTGCTCCAGTTACCCGCCTTTCAGAGGTAGCAGGACCCCAAGACAAAGTCTGTAAACTTAGAAGAGAAAGAAACGCTCTAGGAGACCCAAATGAAATGTTTCCGTAAAGTGGATCAGTCGGAATCGGATTACGAGTCAAGGTCACCAAGTGAAGGTCGACCCGCGTGTCCTTGCAGTTCCGTGGCTTCACCTGATGCACATCAATTAGCAGCACACGTCCTTTATGTAGCTTTTTACTTGTTCCAAGATGAGATGAGTTACACAATTACAATTTTGCCTGTTGTCTAGTCCCTTGCCCTAAATGCGTTGAATATATCTTAGAAAAGGGTGCTGAGAATATTTTTTGGCCCGAAATGAACTAACACTGAGATGAATAAAACTGCATAATGAGGAACTTTATAATTTGAACTCTTCAGAAGATATTATTAGGATAATCAAATTGAGGTCGATGAGCGAAACATGTAGAACGCGTTGGATATAAGCAATAAGTCGAAGGTTTCGGTCGAAAAATGTGAAAGAAAAAGGCCACTTAAAAGACAGGTGTACTTGAGAGAGTAATAATAAAGTCTGTCTTAAAGAAACAGGATGAGAGTTTGGATTTGATTTATCTGGGTTCAACATGGGGGGCCAGTGGTGGGCTTTTGTGGACACGGTAATGAACCTCCCGGTTCTAAAAATGTGGGGAATAAATTACGTTATGTTATATTGCGTTGTTGATAATTAGATTTCATTACATAATGGCTGTATTATGTTATAATACATTACATTGTATTAATAAGCTTTTTGCCTTGTTCTCATAATATGCTTATGATTAAAAAGCAAAGTGACCTTAAGTAATCGCCCTTACCGGTTTATAGAAAATATCTTATTATCTCCGTATTATGTGCATAAGATTTTGTCAGCACATTCAACGATTATTGTAAAAAGCCAATCTGGACGATTATCATTGCCTTAAATGAATTTCTTATACAACCATATCTTTCATGAGATCTGAAGTTTCCAGTGACCTCAAAATGTGGATTGTGCTCTGGGCTGTGACTCCCTGCAGCTTGTAGATGTTTACTACCAACGTTCGTTAGGAAGCCATCGCTTTAGTTTTCAGGGTAACTACCCACAAGGCGTCACAGCCTCGAAGACCAGAGTCCACAGAAAGATATTATTTTTATTCGATTATTTTGTGACGTTATGTCTGCTACGTTCTAATGAGATAAGACAGAATTACAATGAATTTATAAATGTATTATCGATAGCTACATCAACAGGAATTGTATTCGCGTGCCAAAGGGACGCGTTCGATTGGTGGAATTTAGGAAACCCACAGAAATCGTTCAGAAAACCTTGCATTTGGTCCGAGAGTTACCGCTGTGTTAATCTGTTCTGTAGCTAGATCTTGTCATCCTTGAGAAGAACACGTGTGGAGAAGCTGATATGCGAGAACTCATTATCGCGTGTTTTTCTTTTTCCGTTACTTGTGATTTGTGATATTGAGAACGGTCGCACATTCTTGTGCTATTGTAATCGTAATGAAACGTACAGTCACTGCCCGATTGGCCTAGTACGTAGAAATGGAGCTAGCTGTATGTGCCGACCTTGCATCCGAGGTTCATAAAAGAACGAAGGCGCCCTGGGCTTGTCGTGTTTGCGGTTTCTCTTAATAGTTGGTATTATGGTAGTTTGTGGCCTTTCGTTCTGGAGCAGAAAACTGCCTTTTTTTAACGCAACGTTGGGTTTCCGTATTTTGGTTTTGGTCTTGTTGGTTATAACTTATAACGCTGTTGTTCCGTTCCCGGGGGTTAAGCGCGGCCGGGACGTGACGCTGACCACCCACCCCTATCTGGCGCCGAGGTTAAGAATGAGTAGAAGCTACACCGCTCTCTCCCCAAGCGCCGACATCACGTGTAGTGGGACAGATTTGAGAGCGTCTGTCAAAGTATGAGTACAGCTGTAATAAAAAGCAATGTTCACACTTCGTTGGTTGTCACGTAAGCTGCACGCATTTCATTGTTACAGCGACAACTGCATTAATCTGTCAACAGGATAGAGTCATTTAAGAGATCAACAAAAAGAAGTATGATTCTGTGTTTAACGGTCGACTGTACTTAGAACCTACATAAATTGTGGGCAAAATTATTTTTTTACAGGAAATTCTTTAAGTGGGCTATTTCTGTCCGCGCACTGAGATCACTATGCCACAGGATGCCTGGGATTTTTGGTTTATTATGGCGCTAAAGAACGCGATGTTGTCCTCCATGTACATAGCTGTGTTGTAACTCCACGTGGACTTGTAGATTGATACCATCTGGAGGAACATACTGCCTTTATCTTTAGGGCTGTGGTCTACTCGGTGTTTAATCCTAGAAGACAAATCTCCATTTCGAAATGCAAGAATATCTCTTCTCTAAGGCGAAGTGTATACAGTAAGAATGTTGGTGGTAGTACCGTGCTCCATGATAGTTTGTACTCATGAATATGCCAGGGGAGACAATTATGAGGTTTCTAAAATAAACGACATTAGTCCAAAATGTTACATTTTTAGTTAGTTGCCATTCTTGTGTGTTAGACCTGCGCTCATTACGAGGTATATAATTCATAAATATCGCATTAGTCTAGAAGGTAATGAATGATGAAATATAGGCGTTTTTCTGATTGTACTGCTGAATTTCTTCAGACAAAAGCAACTCATGGTCATTTTTAGTCTTATTACTGTAAACGTAAGATAATTTCATGGGTAACTGTAATGATATGTTGCAACACATGTAAATGCATTGATACTGAATAAGAATATTAAGACTTTTTTTGTTGTTTTAGATGTTGGAAAGGTTCCTTTCTGATTTCCGAAAAAAATTTAATTTTGTACCTGTGTCCTTTTCCTCAGAAACGCCTTGTTGTTTTGGTTCGTGAGAATGCAAAGTTTGTAGTTTTGATAGTGTAATTACGTGTCATTTATCCCTCCATATGTGAGGAACAAAGTAGGAAACTGAGAAAGAAACTGACTTTTTGGATTCCCTCTTTTCTGAGTTTCTGGCACTTTAGTTTTCCAACACGTAAGTTGAAAGAAATTTAATAGACAACGCAAGTTATCTGGGTTTTTTCTTTCGCGCGACAGCCATTCATCTGTTAGTACGGATACTTTACAACATTGAAAGTTGTCACGTATTTCATTCATTCATTAATTCATTCTTCAGGTTTTACTGTCGCTACATTTCCGCTGCTTGTATTGCGAAGCGATGAAGGACCGTGTTCGATGACACAACACAATGAATGATCCTTTTAGAGACATTTTAGAAACGTACGAGGCCGTCAGCATTTTTGGCTGCTAGTCTGTCCTCAAGTGAACGAAACAACTCAGCTATGGACAAAAGCTTTCCCATTGTATATACTGTTTCAAAAGCCTTGCCAATTTACTAAACTTTTTATACCAGACAGAATTAAGGTCCGTGTTGGAAGACATGAAAAATAATCCTTTATAAATGTGACAAACTTGAAATATTAAGACCGACTGTAACAAACACGAAGAAATTAATAACAAACTTAATTCGGGATATTCTTTCTACTGTTTGCGTCAGAATCTTTTCTGTTCTTGGGTACCATTTAGAAAGGTGAAGATCAAAATATATAACGCTGTTATTTAACCTCTTTTTCTTGGGGGGGCATGAAATTTGATCATTCACATGAAGGGGAAAACGCGGAGTGTACAAGATTTGAAATTTCCACAGCAAATAAATATTCTCGGGCAGTCAGCCGCTGCTGAACACAGGCCAAATAAATAAATAAATAAATATCAGACAATCCTATTATATACTAAAATTCAAACAAATACACAGTCTTATATAGCCTATGAAATCTTTCAGTTCAGTGATCTTACAAGTGCTTTTGTCTAATTTGTGACGGCCATAATCTATTATCTACAGTTGTAAAAGCGAAACATTTCATCTGTTTCGTTGCTAGGCTACCATTCTGTGCAGCAAATGATCACTGTGTGTCGTCACGGCGGTAAACAAATGTAGGCTACGATGGTCTGCTATGATATATCTCTTAGTAAGAAGGGCTTAAAACAATGTAATTTCCATTTATTTAAACTTCTCATACTGCTCATGGAATGTGTATTCTTGAGATCGTTAGAACAAGCTAGTATTTTAATTATTTTAGAATAGTTTATTTTAAAAATCCGGATGAAGAAGAAGATCGCTCTCGCCAGAAAAGCAATGGTATCGTACAGCAAGATTAAATTCTTTTCAGACGATCAACAGAGGTAAAGTCTGATAATGACATGCATTTCAGCTACTTTCATAAACAAGCTGTCTTTTGGGTTTCATACAGTTTATAAAAATTGTTTAAAGGGGTCAAGAGATAATTAATTGACCACTGTGTGGTTTAATGTCAAATTACGATCTTTACTAGCTTTCATATGGATCCAATTGTTAACGTTACTCCTAGTTCACTGTCGTAAAAACTCTGTGACACAAAAAGAGTCCATGGCGAATAAAGGACTTTTCTTCATCAAGACTGCAGTAAATGGGGCGCCTATACTTTCACGCGAACCTGCATCATGTATGCCAATAATAAAAGAAAACATCGAAGTATTTGTATCTAATAGACCGTAACGTTATTTTATTTCAAGGGTAAAATTTGATTGATAGATAGTTGATGCAATATGTACGTAGTTGTAAAAGGTAACTTGTCCCTGTATATAATTAAATATCACGCTATGACAACGTGTGGGGCAGTGGAGGTATAGCTCCATGCATTCTGAATCCCAGAATTGAAGTAGTTGTACTAGAAATGGACCCTCGGTCGTCCAACCTGTAGCCAATTCTCCTGGCATGTATTTAGCTTTTTCAATGTACGATAAACAGAACAATTCTGCCACAATTTGAAAACCACTACTGTGTTCCTTACGAGTTCGATGCACCGATAATGATCGAAGTAAATTTTCTGTCGTGGTCGTTCGCTCCACGGCATTTCTGAGCCAACAAGCCCTTTCTTTACTATGTCACGAACACTGGAGGCCGAATGGCGATGAAGCACGTAGCAAGGGAAAAACAACCATATGAAAATAAATAAAAATTGGACCAGTTATAAAATAACTTCGCTAAAAATACTCTCGTGCATGGTTTCGCTGCGCGTGTGGTATTGGGTTATATTATAGACTTGTCAACGGACTTCCACGTATGCATTTGGCCATACGAGTGCCAACATCTGGAAGAATGTCGACTGTTCGAGGAAACAATTTGTTTCGGATATTGTATACAGCTTAAGACATCAAAAAACACGCTTTTTCGCGAATTGAGTACATTTTCATGTTTATGAACCATTAAAATGACGTGTTACGTACTATAACTACACGCCCGGGGCTCGATTCCTGGTAGAAGGAGCTCATCGGAATTTTGTCTTCATAACATCTGCAATACACTCTTCTGTCGTATACATACGCGAGATTCATTCTCTGGAAATGCAATCACGTGAAGTTAGCCACTCACTCACTGTAGAGCACGTTTAATATTCTCTCATAAAAGATATTTTGTATAACTTTTTTTTAATATATTTTTGGCGGATTTTAATTGAGTTCAATATGGAATGTTCGTACTTAAACCTGGTGACAAATACTCGAATTTCGTCGTTATCAGACAATTACTTCTTGATTACCTGGAATTAAAGTTTACTTAATCACCTCAAATGTACTCCAAATGTAAAAGAAGGATTTGAGGCGGTGAGTCTGAAGATGCCTATCTGCTGGGTTGTTGAGCTGTGTAGTCTGGTAGGAGTTCACTAACGTTTGCTGCCTCCATTATCATCGCCCTGATGATGAAGGCAGCAAGGACCTCTGAAACGTTAGTAAACTCTTACCAGACTACACGGCTCAACAACCCAGTAGACAATCATCTTTAAATGTAAAAGTGTTTTAAACATTGTAAAAAAATGCAAGTTGGTGGTAAATGTTGTAAATTTGTGTTGTGGTTACACGGTATTAAAGTTATGAAGATTGTTGAAAGCACGTTAGATTACTTTCTTTATTTCATAGAAACGCTTGTCGAATGGTAATCTCTTACTGAGTAATGTTCTTAGCTGTACAGATGGACTGTGCTCGTAATAAGGAATTCAGAATATTGGCTTTCAACCCCTAAGAAGAGTCCATATCCCAGGTAATTCATTTTTCTCCTTTCTCTGGCCTCAGAAACTCGGTTGAGGTCGCAGTTTGGAAACAATAGCAATACAAAGAATACGGCAAGAACATTCATATACTTGCTTCGTAGAATAGACTTAATACTGCCACTGTTCGGAGCCCACAAGGTTTTCGGTTTACAAATACCACGAACGACTTCCTGGTAAAAAAAGTATCGAATTCGTATCATGCAGCGTTTGACAGTATTCCTGTGTAGCGGTCATAGTATGAATCGGACAAGGAAGTATGTGCACATTAATAAGTTGTTACAAATAAATTGTTATTAGTTTGGACACGGATATCAGCTTTGCGCAAACAGCTGCAGTGTCCGACTTAAGAACACAATGCATTTTCAGGTTTTGCGCGTACAAGGTCATGTATTTTCTTACAGTGATATTACACCTCTACTTAACATTTTTGGGGATACAAATTGGCGGGACATACGCACAGTACGCATGGGTATATAAGAATCAAACATTTGATGGGAAATTATGAATGTAAGAGACAATTTGGAAGAACATGATTTGATGGTAGGTTACTGTTAATTCGGATCTTGAATATGTGAATTATGTTCAGTTGGCTCAAGACAGGATCCAATAAAGGTTTTTGTGGACACGATGATGAAGCTGTGGGTTCCATAAAATGCACAGAATCATCTTTAAATGGGGAGACTAGACGTGGTGAAACAAATTCATATGCAAAGTCAGAGTAGGAGGGGACATCGCGTTTCTCCTGTCCCCACATGAATGTGTGTTGCTAATTGTTTCATAGTTTACTTCACAGCTCAGCATAACCTGAAGGGGTATTTCGTGTCGGTTTTGGCTTCTTAATTGGTAACCATTGCAGTGCTTATTTCAAACAAACTTTTATAACGAAAAGCATGCCCCCCTTCCCCACTTGGCTCGAAATCGCTTTAATTATTTTATAACTTATATTTCTTATTACCTGTAACTTATAATTTTTTCACTTCGCCCTAAAGTTCGTGTGTAAATTGTGTAATTACGTTTCTGTAGTTTGGTAAAACTTTACCTACGTTTCAGAGGCTTCGATGAGTCATCGCCTTGAAGTTTTTCATTATGCAGTTTTCTTGTCTATCTAATTACGACGTAATTAAAAAATATAAAATACAAACATTGTTAATGTTTCCGAAAAAACTTGCATTTTGTTTTCGCATCGCTATATTACTTAAACATTACACATGTGACAGTAAGTTTCTTATTCAGAATGGCCTATTAATACTGCTTTTCAATTTTGCCTTAGAATGTGTCCAAGAAAATCAGGCCGGTTTGAAATTGAATACGACATGGACATATCATCTCTTGGTCAATGTTGCTGATATTAATCTGTTGGGCGATAATATAAATGTTATAAAAGCGAATATAGAAACACTCTTAAGGGTTAGTAGGGATGTTGGTCTGGAAATAAATATAGAAAAGACAAAGTATATGAATATGTCTCGGCATCTGAATTCTGGACAGAACCAGAATATGAGGATGGCTAATGAATCGTACGAAAATGTGACAAAATTCTAGTCTTGGGGGCGACACTAACAAGTCAGAATGATATTTATGACGAACTCAAGAGCAGATTAAATTCAGGGAATACTTTCTATTGTTCAATCCAAAATCTTTTGTCCTTCGCCCTCATAAAAAAATTAAAATATATAAAAGTCTAGTTTTACCAGTTGCGCTGTATGAGTGTGAAACTTGATCTCTCACTTTGAGGGAGGGGCACAGATCGAGGGTATCTGAAAACAGTGTTGAGGTAGATTTCTGGACCGAAAAGGGGTGTACAGGGTGGGTGAGAAGTAAGTAGGCCTTAAATAATCGCTATTGCATTTGAAATATAGAGGTTATAACCATCTCAATGCCTACCTACTTCCCATCCACCCTGTAGACGGACCATTGAGAAAACTGCATAATGATGAACATCAAGGCCTGTACCCCGGACCTGATACTGTTAAGGGTGATTAAATCGAGGAGGAGGAAGTGGGTGGGACACATTGAGAAGACCTTAGGGAGAGAGAAATCGATGGAGCGAACTGGATGCAACTAGCTCAGGATAGTCTGGTGGTGGGCTTTTGTGAACACGGTGATGAACCTTCGGGTTCCATAAAGAAATGGGATATTCTTTGACAAGCCGAGAAACAATCGACTTTTCAAATAATGTCCTGCACCATAGGGTGAAAGAGAGAGAGAGAGAGAGAGAGAGAATAGGTTGCCATCGCTACCGTGGTAAACGGGTTTTGTTGGCTCCTTATGATGTGATTAAACCTCTTTGTGCATCACGAACTGCAGGCCATCTGCATCGTGAGAGACATTCTCCCCTTCTACGCTTAGAATTTCTTTCTTGGTGAAGTCCTTTGTAAACTTTTGTTGTCGTGATGGTCATTGAAATCACGAAATAACTAGACGAAAAAGCGAACGGGTCTAAAGCATCGAGTCGTCTTTTGAGGTCTACGTAGTTCATATAACTTCAATGAAAGACTGTTTGTAAGTGCGATGGTGGTGTAATGGTGAGCATAGTTGCCTTCCAAGCAGTTGATCCGGGTTCGATTCCCGGCCATCGCATGTTTTTGTTTTTTGTTCCGAATAAGGTGTTTTTCCGAGTTGCGGATCCAGAAATGGCGAAAGTACGAAATTTATGTCACGCAATCCTGTACTCCATTTTATTCATTTCTACATATTACGTCAAGAACGTGCTCTAAAATTGAGTCATTGTTTGGCATTCTACAACTGACGGACCCGAAGTAATGAAGGGCCTTTTTATCTTGTAAAATAATTTTTATACAGAATATCCTTGTCGATTATAATCAATTAATATTTTGTTGCAGCCCTTGTTATTGAAATTTATTATGTTGTATATTTATGTTGATAACACAGAGCTAGTCATTATGGGAACAAAATATTGTTTAAGTTGTAAGTTAACTGTCGGAGCGTTAATAATGTGTACGGACGTGGAAGAGGAGAAAACAAAAGCTGATAAAGAGATCACTAGCAAGAAAAGGGCATACGTAGGATGACAAATTAAAATTAATTTAAATAAATAGGTTTCAAATCTTTTGAAATCCTGAAAGCATATACATGTACTGTGAAAACACCGCTCTTACATTATTGAGGTCAGTCTGTAAGTATAGGCCATGTCGTAGCAGGTGTTGGAAGTTCCCGTGTTCTATTTATGATAAAATGCGGATCTGTATTAAATTTGACCTTCAACGTCTCCTTTGTCCGCGTTGAAACACAGGATAAAATTCATTTGCCTTTGTTCATTTGCTTCGTTCTCTTGATAGGCTCCGTATATGATCAATATGTAGCCAAGCAAACTGCGAATTCGAAATGCCATGCTTTCTTTAGAGGAGCTGTTGTGGAAGCAGTCTGCCACCTTCATGTACTAGCAACGGAAGCGGAATTTTCGGGGCTGAAGTGAGGGTGTTAGTAATTCGACATTTATGTAGGGTTAAAAGATGGATAAGGGCAGATGGATTGGCCAGCGAGAGCCAGGAGATAAGGAGAGGGTGGTGGTCGGAAAATAGATTTTGTGCTGAAAACTGTAACTTGAAAATAATGAAGAAGACCTCACGCATCGGATGTACTGGGGATCCGAAATTTACCTACCAAGTTTAATGCTTCATTTCATGAGGCATAAACATATTAAAATTCTATTAAAATCAGCATCTCAAGTCATTTGTTTTCCGATGTATTTGCCCTCGAACTTTTTTAATACTGGTTTCAATCCTTGCATTTGAGGGCCTGCCGCTTTGAGAATAATCGTCCAAAACCGATCTTTTTTTTTAATCTTTTTTTAATTTCTTGCCGTTGTTTAGATTATGTGCCGGCCAGTTCCAACTTTGACGCCAAACTTTACCTTGGCCGCTCTTCTGACCGTCCCTGGACTTCCAGATGAACACCAAGAACAATTTCTGTGTAATCATGTACACCATTAAAATGAAGAACCATACCGAAGAAGTGGAAATTTTGGCGTTACTTTAAATTTTTTGTAACATTTGTCACTTCTCTTGAATGCCTGAGTAGTACCTTACAATAGGCCAAGACGACCTCCCTCCAAATCCTTATCCTTACCCTTACCTACACTTATTTATGGGCGTCTTTCATTGTCTGTGGTTTATTCTACCGTTAGCGTAAGCCTCAAATATCGGGCTAACGAAGTCTGAGTGGCTGAAGCTGGCCAACGAACTAGGCCAAGGAAGAAAGACGGGAAGACTTTATTTATCTTTTCCGAAAGTGTTGTCGGGCTAACACGGTTAGCATGAACGTTATGCTTCCACAGTTACTGGACATTGTCCTGAGCCAGATGTACCTACCAGCTGTGCTGCGTGACCTGTGACATTTCGTTAAGGTCAGGCATCGTTAGCCCTTTGCTGAACTACCAAACTAGAAGGATTACCCCTTTTCGGTTGTTCGCGGCTAATTATTTGATATATGCGCATGCTGTCTGAGCCATTAAAATGACCGAAGTAGAATAGTATCTTCTCCTCTTCTGCAGAGATGGATGTCATTTCTTTACGTTGTAGGAAGTCGCTTCGTACTCCGAGTGTATGTACGTATCTTTATAGTAACCCTGAATGACAAAAGACCTCCACTTGGTTCTCTCTTAGTAGAATTATTTAACGGTTACCGAAGGTCGCTTTTGTATGGTGGGTGCTTATCATAAATTGTGCGGCACATTTATTCGCTTGATGTGGGTGGCTTCCTGTCTATTTTTGACCAGCGGTTTAAGACTTTCTGGAGGCCGTGAAAGCAAGTGTCACTGGGAATACAAACCATGGTATCTGAGGGACCGTGAGTGGGGAAGGAAATTGATTTTTAAGGGGCTGTTCCGGCAATTGTTCAAAAAACTGCAAAACAATCCATGTCCTCGCTAAGACTCGACACGGTTTCTCCAGGAATCAAATCCCAATTTTTACTGCTCGAGGTGCCTTATTTGATGAACTCGAGATGTGCAAAGGTACCATAGCAACATTAGCTTGAAGTCACTGAAGAAAACCACAGAAAATCTTTCAGTATAAACATCAGTCCTGTCGAGACTCGAACAGGAACTTTCTGTATATTAGTCCAACGTTTCATCGCAAGAGCTGACCTATTAGCGAACTGGGATGGAGAGGGTGACATTTCCGGGCGATGCAGTGTTACTGTTATTGTACAATTAAGGTAGACACACGTGGACGACTAGCGTGAACCGAATCGTCCACTACCAGAATCCCAGTGTACATAAAAGATAGTATTAAGTCGTGAGCCTGTCTAACACAGCACCTGCCACACTTGGAATACCACCCATCAATAACGTGCATGTCCATATGCCTTTATCCTGAAGGTACAAGTACCCATACACTGGATGACACTATATACCACTAGATGGCAGGAGCTCCTGGTTTTTCGTCATTATCCATCCTCGTCCAGGGCTAGTGAGATAAATCCCTAGGCACTGCTGTCTTATGGGTTACAGCGTCGTGTAGTCTGGTAGAAGTTTCACAGGGTGCAGGGACCTCAGAAACGTCCCAGAAGACAGCAATCTTGCCTTTATTTCGTTCATCATCTGTATTTGCCCAATAAAAGCACATTTAATGTCTATAGCGACAGTCGGTCGCTTTAAGAATGCTATAGACGCAACTCCTGAAACGTCGTGTGTTAAGTGTGTCTTAAACTATGAATATTGTTCAGCATAGTAGTGGTGCCATCGACAAACACCTTTGAAGAATCGACCGAAAACGGTTGAATACGTTGAGAAAGAGCCCACTTTGAAGACCATAACACAGATGTGAGTGCAATTTAATAATATATATTAGATACAGTTTGTCGCGACATAAATTTAACTGAGCTGAATCGTTTTGTGATCTAATGGGCTGTTTTCAATCTTGCTGTCCTTATTTAAGAAAATTGTAGGCTTGTGATATCGTTTTATTGTGTGATTTTGGATATCCATTTGTCTCCACTAATAAGTTTTTAACAGAGCGAAGGATCTTCATGTAACTTTGAGGTTACCCAACATTATTTTAAGAAGCCTTTACAGCTCTTCTAATTATTGTACTGATTATTAACTTTGACGTTCTGCATGGCCAGAGCCGAGTAGATTCGACGCGTGATATCTGTAATGGTCAATTATGTAGGCGCTTCAGCGCGAGCGGAGGGGTAGAAAGTTCATCGTACTCTGCATTCCGAAAACATTATTCTTCACGTAATGAGCACATGCGAACACACATTATTTTAAATGAGTAATAGCAGTGAGAGTTTGAAGCACCGCGCAGTTGCAGAACGCCTTCGTTTTTAAGCGTTGACGATCACTAAACTCACGCTTAAAATTTGGGGCTGTGGGGTCACTAACGTTCCATAAACAAGTCTGACACAAATCTGTCTTCAGACTGCAGAAGTAACTGGAAATAAACACTGGCCTGGCATGATGGATATTGACCGATCTGTTTGCTTTGGGAGAAGTAGATCTGTCTTCTTTTTCCATGAGTAGATGCTTGTCAGAGAGTTTATAAGACGATCTTTGACAGAAATAAGATGTTATGACACTATATTTATGACCAGAGACATTTCCCAGTGCATTGATTTCATCCTCACATCTGAAGAAGGGTAAATAGTTTATAATTTCAGTTACGAAACGTATATTGTGACGGTGACTTAGGTTGTAGTTGTCCAACGTATTTAAACGTCGTGTCACTTGTGCTTTGGCCTAACTTTGCAGTATATGAACCCAAAATGGATAATTTGACAGCTGATGGATGTCTGTTTATTAGGTTTTTGTTCCGGTGACTTTAGCTACAGATGTTCAAAAGTGATGGAATCCAATTAAGAAAAGTCATTAAACAAATTAGTGTCGCATTTACCTTCATATGGCTTCATAATTCTGAGTTCTTGTGCAAGTTATCGCAGTGAATATTCTTTGCTTAAGACTGGAGCATTATTATTGTACTTAATAAACTAGAACAAAAGGAAACTTCGGATCATCAGTTTATTGCGTCACTGTTTCAGCAAACCGTATTTTGGCGGTTATGATAACCTACGACGGGGGCGAGGGGGATAAACAGTTTAATTACAGGACAACAAATAAGAGTTTTGCCTTTATTTTAATTTTCAGGCATCGTCTGAAAACTATCAAAAACCATTTAAGCGTGGATCATGTACAGTAAGTGCAGGAAATCTGAACAACGTAACTAGCACTGCGGTTGTTCAGCCCTGGACAAGATTAAGTAACTGTGTGCATCACTGCAAAATGCTGTGAATCCTCACACAGTACCGCGGCCACAGATGGAAGTAAATGTTGGATTCTATGCTCCAGCCGTCTTTACCCCTCCACTGAACGTATATCAGATCTTTCTGGGTGTGATGGAACGGGTTGGCGCATAATTAATCATCGCATATAAAATAACTATTTTTCATTCTTTTTTCCTTTCCTTTCTTTATTTCTTTCTTCTTCAGAAATATGACTTAGGCATAGGAAATTATGAACCACCTTCCATCCCATTAGTTAGCAGCAGTTGTTGAACTGTTCTTTCACAAACAATTGTTCAGTTTCGTTATCACAGGACTTGCACATTTTTCCGTACAGTATTCAAATGGTGCAATAATTGCAGTGAGGAGACTATGAGAAGCGTTGGGAATACACCGTGAAATTATCCGCCACTTTATATTAAGAATTGACGGTCTGGCGTAAGGCGTCAGTGGCTGGGTGACACATGAGCCTAGTGTCCACGGTTAAGCTCCTTCTGCTAATAATGCTAATTGTCGATGCTTGAGCAGTCGCTCTGACAAGATTTTATTGATCTTCTAAAAACTATTGCTATACTATGAGTAAGTCATCAGTTTATTTTTCACACGTATTGCTAAAAGAAACAAAAGACTTGTGTGTTGGCGGTAAATACAAAAACAACGGCAATAAAAATGAATTCCCCTCCGAAGTTAACAAGGCGGTGAGTGATTCTGTCATTTCTATGCTTGAGAGTGTTAAATCACCTAAGAGCCTAGTAGCATTAACAAGAAGGCTCCCCCTTGCATGACACAGTTCTTTGTTCAGTGAGTCAGTAGAATGGCAGAATTGCTGTCAGGCCCGCATAGCCACTCCTGTAATGACCTGACCACGAGACGCAATGCATCATTCTAGTCCCAGCAGAAATTTCGTTAATGAACATCAGATATTTGAGACAACAAAATGTTATCAATTTATTGTTTGTTGTAAGATCAGTTTCCATGTGCATATTTCAGTGCTTGGCAGTGTTCTGCGTCTTTTATTTGGGTAGCTTTCTAAAACTGCAACGTAAAACAGTGGCAGACCAGAAAATCGCACTTGTAGAATGGGCATGAAGCAAACTGTATAGATAGAAAGAAAGAAATCAAGAAAGAGACAGTGAGAGAAGGAAAGAACAAACAAAGGAGGGAGGTAAATAAAGAGAGAAGGCATGAAACGAAGGAAGGTAAGAAGAGCATCAGGCCATGTAGAAGTATAGGGAAGAAGAGGTATAGCAGCATTTATTCTTAACATCGGCACACGATGGGGGTGAATGATTAGCTCCTTCACGCCCTAACCATTTTACCCTTAGGAATGAACCCAGTGGACAGGAACCTGTATGAGCTCCAGAGATGTGAGTCAGTAAAGTGACTGGACTGGTACATTATTTCGATTTATATTCCTGTAAAGAGGGTTTAGATTATTCTGAATACCACTGAGTTCAGAACGTTTCCTTCTTGCTCTAAACCTCAAATAAAATACGTGTTACGGTCTTGTTCCGCGTTTGTGTACGCGATCTTAGCGAGTAGGAACACCTGGTGGCGAGAACCCGCACTGGGCTTCTTTTCCCATTGCCTCACTCTCAACGACGTGGAGCAGCGATTTTAAAACTGTGGTACCTGTACCCCTTGGGGCACATGAGATTCTTTCAAGGGGTATTATCAATTGTCATTTGTCAATAATTACAGCTTCAACTAAACACGAGCTTTGCGAAGTCGTGTGTCATAAACCATTTTAAAATGAATTCATATATGCTTCCCACATTCAGAATTTATATAACCAAGACGATTTCTGTCTTCTGGGTTATTGCGCTGTGTAGTCTGGTTGATGTTAACCAACGTTTCAGAGGTCATACTGCCTCCGTCATCAGGGCGATTCTTAGTATGAAGATTTCTGTCTTCTGGGTTGTTGCGCTGTATAGTCTGGTCGATGGTTACCAACGTTTCAGAGGTTATACTGCCTCCATCATCAGGGCGATTCTTTGTATGAAGATTTCTGTCTTCTGGGTTGTTGCGCTGTGTAGTCTGGTCGATGTTTACCAACGTTTCAGAGGTTATACTGCCTCCGTCATCAGGGCGATGAATCGTAAACAACTACCATACTACACGGCGCAACAACACAGAAAACAGAAATCTTCATACTCACCGCTGTGAAAACCTCAAATCATACAATTTTTAGGAAGTTGGCCGCGGTAACAGAAATGTTGAGATGAGTAAAAAGTCGAAAAACCTTATGAAGCCGAAGCTCATCTGAACACTATTTAAAGATTAAGTTCTTCCGTAAATGAAACACAGCTCGTCTTCAGTACGAAGATTGTTTTGTTAATGCTGTACGAGGAAATTATCGTCGTTTGCTGTGACAATTAAACAAACCCCGTAGGTTACCCAAAAATATTTATAAACGTTATATACGGAATATTAACTTTGTAGGAGTAATTCTATCTGGAACAACTGTAAACTGTCTTTCCACTTAACTCTTCTAGTATATTTCCTTCCTGTTATTCAGTGACTTCATCCTTCATAAGATAAAAGGAGTTCAAATAAAGGTAAGAGAATACGTAGAAAATGTCAACATAATCCTTTTACATCGCACTAGTGAACAAGCCAGGTCTTAAACAATGTGCGAAACTTTGTCAGAATAATCCTTGCGCTCACAAGTCATATGTTTTCCTTATCTGTATTTTTATTTATATAGTTCATGTAGATACAGAATTAATGTAATATCTACCGCTTCGCTTACTAGACAGCAAGATAACAAGTACCGTATAACAATTGTTTATCAACGTAATTATGCATTATTTACAGCAGAGCAATTTGACTTGCAAAATTCTCGGCTTCTTTTTTTGCCACTCATATTCTTTATGAATTCAAAAATACCGTCACAGAGGATTTAACATTTTGTATTCTTCGGCATAAACATTAGGTTTGTTAAAACAATTTTATATTACATGTATAAATAATGTGTACAAATTTAAGAGAGAGTTGGATAGACCTACTTTAGTTTACAGCACTGAAACATCTGCTGAGTTACTTAATTTAACGTTAAAATAATTGCTTAAATCTATTTTACGTTTCTGAGTGAAATGCTGAGCTGATATTACAATGAATAAAATATTTATGGTACTCCAGTCTGTATAGTGAAAAGATTATGGGTTAGACAGCTGGTGTTCGATTCCAGCCAGGGCAGGACTTTACTCCTCGTCACAACTTCCAGACCGACTCTGAGGTCCACCGGCCTTTTGTCCAGCAAGTGCCGGGTATCTTTCCTCGGGAGTAAAGCGTTCGGAACGTGAAGCTTACCACTCACCGCCATCTATGGCCGAGGTTAAGAGCGCGCGGAGCTATACCCCCGGTTCTCCATACGCCTGTATGGCGTGGTGCTTAGCTAAGCATTAGGGAGAACTTTACCTTGCCTTAAGATAATTAACTAAGTTGTCCGAACCAATTAATTCCATTGTTTAGCGTTATTCTAGAGGAGTTGACAGTTTCTCAGACAACCAAAAAAATCACCTGCTTGTAAGGACACACTTTTATGTCCATCCCCGTGTTTACAAGAACTCGGAAGAAAAATAATTCCGTTTGTATATATCTGTGTGTGTGTGTGTGTGTACAGGGAAAAACCAACGGCTTTTACACTTTAGAAGTCCTCATTTGTTGGTGGCAATACTGTTTCCATCATCAGGGCGATAAACCGCCCCTGAAACATAGGTTACTTTCTATTACACATCTCAGAAGATGGTCGTCTTCATACGTGTGGTTTGTGGATCTCGAGTTGGATGATGGCACCGTGGAGGTGTTGGATGTACTGCCGACGTTTCGGAGATCTATTGTCTAATTTCTTAGCTTTGAAGATGGGGAGAGTAAGGATGGCAAAATAGTGACATTACAAGACGGTGCCATCAACGTAAAAGAGAATTCAAAAAGCACACTTTGTCAATACTTCGTGGCTTTGATCAAGTGGTAGGATTTGAGGTTCTCATGACGGCGATTACGAACATGGCTGTCTCCTGGGTTGTAGCGCCGTGCAGTCTGGTAGACTTATGTCAACGTTTCAGAAAATTCAGCACAGCAAATGGTTTATGACATGATGATTCATGCCAACGTGTTTTCATTATAGTATCACAGGGGACAATCATTTCCCGTTGATATTTGTAGAATTCCTTCTCTGCTTCTTATTTCGTCATTTGTTGTCAGAACTAGCCAGATGCTAGCATGTTTGTTGACAGTCCTCCATATCAAACATGAGCTATGTTGAAACGGAAGTGTTACGGTGACATTTCGCCAACTTCCTTGCTGACCACGTTGTATCGTGTTCCGTATTAGATTACAAACAAACAGATAAATAAATACGAGCCAGATGTCCATTCGTCTGTTAGTCACAAACTAGTGAGCAAGTTATCAGCCCAGCATGTAACCTGCGTTTGACAATAACATCCCCAGCTGTTACAAAACCATGAGGTCCAGTGCCATGTTCATAAGAGCTACTAACCTACACAAAGCGGTATATTTTGGTTAATTTTATGTTACATAGATAAAAATACGTGCAAAAAATAGATGCCAATTTGATAGCAGACGAAGTAAAAAGTCAGAAAACGGCAGAAAAGTTATTTAAAATAGACTAAATAAAATAAAATTCCTCTTTGACAGAATATCTGACTCACTCCATGGAGCATAATACTTTCTGTGAAGCTCATAACAGGCTCAGCTAGTCTAAGTATTACCCACCTTTTATGGAAAACCATGGTTCATGACCGTTTTCACAAGAGCCCCTTTATAATTTTCCAATTATCTTCTGGATTTTTGTTGAATCCAATCCAAAAAGTCTAAACATATTTCCCTAAGATCCACTTTAATATTATATTCCCATCTGCGCCTAAGTCTTCCAGTTGGTGTCTTCCCATCAAGCTTTCCAACCGGAATATATCTTTCTCATGCTCTCCATGCTTCGCCCATATCATCCTCCTTGATTTTAATCACCCTAATATTTAGTGAAGGACAGAATAACAAACAACCCGCGAACTATAGGCCTGTTGAGAAAATGTCGTAGCAAGGAGTCCATCCGTCACAGCTATATTTAAGATAGTGGCATTTATTTCCCCCGTAAGATTAGTTTTTCATTCCAACGCGCGTGATAAATGGGGTACAGAGACCAACATTTTTGCTTTGTAGTTAAAAATGTTATCTCAGTGGATAAATCTGTGACAGCCTCACCCTTATTCGTGACCTCTGAACTCGCCACTGAAAAGAGAGCTGCTCGATGTCAGTCCGTCGCCCATTTGGCTTTCAGAATGGTACTCACTGTTCTTTTAATCATCTAGGTCCTATGATAGACGGGGGGCAAGTTTTATGTTTCTGTTTAACGATTATCGTGACTGAAAATTGTTACAGCGTACTAGTTATTAATTGGGCCCACGGAGTATTCGTTACGTCTATTTAGTGAGACATCTGAAAATACACGCAGATCGACTAGTGTTCCTTCATATTTACTGTAACTTTTCACTTTGGCAGTCTAGTATTATGAACGGCTACATCCTACCCTTAAATTGTGTCTTTTCATCGCCATGATTTTGACCCACGAGGTAAACCTCCAGGTATCCAAGGGGTTCCTGATCTCAGTCACTGTTTTACCTATATTTTCCGAACCTTGGCCACGGCATATCATCCGATCACAGGGTTCCTCAGTAGAGTACTGAAGAATTGTTATATTCAGAATAATTTTCCTTGTACATAAGAATGGCCGTAAGATTTGCCCTGTCTTTTCGGGTGTATGTAGTAGGCCAATTTATTTCTGGTCGTGCTAGGGAGGATAATGAAATCACAGCCTTATACGCTGTTGTCTGGAAGTGGAAGTTATTGGTGATGAAGGCTATGACTCAAAGAAGTTAGAACATCAGCTTTTTAATGTATCTGTTCACTCAGTCAGCGGGGAATAAAGATTTCTTTCTGAAGTTCTTCGTCACAAGTGATTACTGGAAACACATTTAAGCAGACGCACTAGGATACAACAGTGGTATTGTTCAGAAATGTTAAATAAAGTAATTTTCAACACTATTAACTCATTCCCTGACTCACAAGGTTACTCGGTACCCTACTGAAAGAAATTAACACCCCAAAAAGCTTCAACTGAATAGTTTTGAACTTGGTATTTGAAGGCCAAGTCCAGCCATTAATATTAGAAGGAAGCAAAAAACAAGCACAGTCTAAGACTGTAATCTTGAGACTTGCAAGGAATGCAGGAAGTCCGAAGCGTTAAAGGCAGACGCTATCTCTCATCCTTCCTCCTTCACCCCACTTCCTCACCCCGCAAAGTCTCAAGATTACAGTCGTGGACTGTATATGCATCACCTGACTCAACACACGGTGCTATGGGCGGGTGAAAAGAATGTCTGTCTCTCCTATTCGCAAGCACAATACGTTGGTTGTGTTATAGGTCGGTTCGTTATAACGCTATAATGCTGAGGTGTATGTGATATAATGACATATCGTCTTAAGGTGATGGCTGTCGTTCATCTGGCAATTTTGTAACGATTTAAGATTTGTGGTGATGATTTGGATCAACCACTAGACCATCAGTGGCCTAATGGTTAGCAAACCATCGTAGTATTTATTAAAATGGCCCCGGGTATGTGGAATTTGAGACCAACCATCGCCACTCACATTAAGATAATAGATTAATAAGAAATTTGTCAGTATGACGACTAACAGTCTGATGAAGACTCAAACAGAGCCAACTCCTGAAAAGGTGTGCATATCAGATGTACATGTAACGATGGAAAGTGTCTAGAAAAATAATGTTTTGTTACGCACCCTTTGCGACACGTTTATGAATGAATGGGTTCGAATTAAATATCTGGAATTTAATATTGTTCTGTGGCGGGCGGGCCGATTTGAGGGCAGGCCCTGAGGCCTAACCAACCTCTCAATTTGGGCACGGAGAATAGAGAAGTCGGAGAATTAAGCTGACCTTTCGTTTGCATGCAGTACCGAGGCACAGAAATAACACGCTTTGCAGAAGCGTTCTTTGCTGTTTTGCGTACCTGATTGTTAGATGCGTTAAAGATATTACATCGCATATTGCTCAGAGTCAATAAAAGTCTTCTTTGCGTTAATTCATTACAGGTCATTGCGTGGGAGAAGCATCAGGTAGGAAATGTGGATTGTAACGAGATCTTTATTTTGTGTCATTTGTCAGTTTCCTGCTCCGTTAGACCATTTCGATTGGCCCATTGAAGTCGGATTTGACGTTAATGTAAAGTAGGGCTCCCTAATACTAAATTTCGCCGAAATACGTCATAGTTTCCGAAATGAAATATGCGAGCGGGCCGACAGACGATAAGAGCCTTCTAATCACGTGATAGTTTGATTAACTTTGTGAAAAGAATAAAATAATTACTTATGAGCGATGATTATAAGCCATGTATTCTTTCTTATATTGAACCGATTACAAATTATAGTGAGAAGCTAATTAAATTCTTGTAATTGTTTTGAGGTGAATTGTTTGACGTATTTATAGCCCATGTATTCATATCCCGTGTCTTGCTGTATTCTTGGTTCTGTACCTCAGTCTCTGCAGATGACATGGATACACGAAAGATTAGGTTAGGATGAAACAGACTCAGTACTAATTGGGTCTTCTTTTAGTGTTCTTTAGTTTTGAGTCATGACAGAAACCGACCTTATGGAGGGTGTGGAAGGGGAGACTTCTAAGTTAGCACTTTGGTCTCAAATGTTTCCATCTGAAAACTATGAAACAGAGTGAGACAGTTCGCGTTGGCGTCACAACTGAGACGAATGTGTGTGGTGTGATACCTAGATACATCCAATTGTCTACTTATATTGTCACTTCCTTGCGGCCTGAAAACGTTCTGAAGAGTACTCCGATCACTTTATACTGTAAAGAAAAGTATGTAAGTATTAAAAATATCCTAGCTAAACGTTTCACACGTTTGTAGTCGACGTTGTATTATCCGATAGGAGGTTGGATAACTTAGTATAGTGACCAGCCTGAGCAGCGGGAGTTTGATTACCGACAAGGGCAGGGACTTTTGTTTTCGTCGACGCGTGTAAATCGACCTGGAGGCCGAATGACCCTCCTATCCAGTGGGTACTGTCAGTTCTTTCTTTAGGGAGAGGATTAAAATGGCCGGTGCTTGAAACTCACGAGCCACCTGCGGCTACAACAGAGGTTAAACCTTCTACGAAAAAATCGGACATCCTGACCATTTATCACTAACCCCTGCATTAGACTCATTTCGCCTGCCTATTACTATGATATTATCGAGTGGGAAGACGGCCTCTGCTTACCGTTATGAATGGATGACAGTGAAGAAAGATAACGCCACGTATCACTTCCTAGAAATGCTCGTAGGACTTGGGCCAAGAGGATAATATGTACTACTTCCCGTCGGTAGAATCCAACCTGTTTTCCGCGACCCATCTGTGAAACAATTTTTACAAGAGAATGGCTTTTGTATGCATCATGTCCTTTGATAATCAAGCAATAACAGAAGTGCAAAGTGGTCTGGAGGACGTATCTGTATGAACCATTCAGGAATCGATGTAATTGTCTGTTTTCTTGTGGGTGCTAGATCCCTTCTTCGTGATGGTTTAGGTGAGTATTACAGCCCTTGTTTTGATATTCCGTTAGTCTTCACCCCTTTGGAGCTGAAAAAGAGAGACAGAAAATGAACAGAGAATGACATTTTTAATGGGGGAAGAATAAATTTTTAATTAGGATTTGAGGTTTTAATGGCAGTGAGTCCGAAGGTGACTGTCTACTGGGTTTGGTTATGAAGGTTCCCAGGCAGTGATGAAAAGTGAAGCAAGGGAGAATTGCTGAGTTCTTTTTTTTTTTGTTAAATCGGAATAATGAATTTTGAAACTTATCTCACGAGGGAAGTATTTGGTGAAATTTAGATGTTGACATGGGGGGGGGGGGTGAAATTTTAATTTTAATATTAGGAGGGCTGCGGGAGAGGCATGCAGTGCAACATGGAATTTTGGTACCGTCTCAGCACCAGCTTTAGGGCCGAAGAAAACTACGTAAAGCCTTGATCGAGTTGTTCGAATGGTTCAGTTCCTACCGCAACGCATCTTCGCATAGATCAGCTATTTTGATGCTTCTAAAGGAAATAGGCTGTAAATTGCGAGTTATCATTGGGCTTTGAAGGTTAATCTCACAGATATCACACTTGCTTAAAGTGTTATGTCAGTGCTAAATTATGTTTGTATTTGATATTGTTGGTAAATAGTCTCGTGTGACTCATACACTTAACGATTTATGTTAAAAATAATTTAAAGTCTCTGCGTGTTATCTTTTTAACTTTGTGGTACAGATAAGATTGCGTGAATCAGAGCGTCGAACCAGTAAACAGCATTACAGCGATAAGACATCTGAATAACGTTTCTAATTAGTTTTTTCCTTGGTTTTCCTCATCCCCCCCCCCCGGGCTAATTTCTGTGTTTAGCTGTCAGACGTTCGTGGCGTAAGCCGTGAATGACCTCCTGTCATAGTAGTTTTTTTTCATTATAATTGAAGGATAATTACTTTTCCACACAAAAATTTTCTTAAACACCAAAATAATAATTCAGGAGAAGACAGGGTTCGAGGTTTTGGAAGATACATATGTTGAGAAATAATGCGATTACCAAACGACTCTTGCCACATTTTTATTGTTGATTTTGCAGTAAAATTTGTTTGTTGCTTCGCCCTAGCGTAACCAGCCAGCATCTAATTCTTGAATTACCAGAAGAGAAATTGATTGCCTCGTCATTTGTTGCTAACGTTCGGCATTACAAGTATAACTAAGAGAAGGGGGCATTAGGCTACACGGAGACACAAATCTCCGCTCCATTTTCCAACTTCGGGTGTTCGTAGCAAACACGGGGATTAACCGCACGGTGTTAGCTGATCACACATCTACACAGAATCTTAAAAATTTATATTGTATAATACCTAGTTAAAATTATAGCTGTATACCACCATCTTGAATCCAGGAGTAGGTTAATGAGACAGTATGTTGCATTGAGTAACACGGACATTTAATGCTAAGAAATGCACCTGAAGATGCCAAATCGAAACAAGCAGTGCAACGAGATTATGGGCCTATTTATAACAAAGGAAGGCATATTGACAGTGATGTTAATATTATTTATTTATTATCAAAATGAATAAGTTTTTCAGATTATTTTTATTGTAAACCCCAGTAACAGATTGACATCTGTCGCGTAATTTTCGGGGTAGGAGACGTGGATAGACGGAAGCTGTCTCTCCATTGTGCGTTCATTTTGTGTACTATATATAGAATAATGTTTGTTTGAAGATAAGAGCAGGTTCAAGTGTATCGGTGTCGTGATTCATTGGACTGCAGTGAAAATCTATTCCCATTTTCACAATGTAGGCTCTGTGTAACCGAATTGGTGTAATATGGATCATGTAACGCGTGAAGTTTTGCGTTGTGCAACCAATACCTTATATGTAGGGAGTAATGAACACTTTGCCTTCATGGAATCTGCGTCTCGTACATCTCTCAGTGGTAACATAACAATGAGATAAACACAAGTCAGTCAACTCGCTGTTCGCACGTATAATACGATAAACAGTATTGGCCAGCTGTGGTTCACAATCGCACTGGAGGCGCGGCGCGCAGGTCTGGAGAGGACTTCCTTCCGTAGGATATTGATGCTGCTGCTGCTTCATGCGTCTGCATTGTAGAGTATTGCGTGGACAAGGCAGTGTGGAACATCATCTCTACAGAGGATCTTAACTGCAAAGAAGTTTTTTCTTTTGCGGTTTTCCAATCAGAAGAAACTTGAAATTTGTTCGATATTCTTCATTTTAAGTGACCGTGATTGATAATCGTGAAGACGTTTCGTCACTAGTGTATTTGTGTTCATAACAGTTGCATTGCAGCGCGAGAAACACAAGTCTGTAAGTATTGCACTACACGTGGGTCAGAAGAAATGTTACCTTTACTGTACAAATTAAGTACCTCTAACTGTTACAGTTATATTGTAGTCTTGCAGTTTATTACGTCTTGTAAGTAAATACGTAAGTAGGGTTTGGGAGGAAGATGCTACCTCCATAAGGAGACCACAATCTGAAATTACACTGCCGTGAAAACTTCAAATATCATTGTACTTTTATGTAATTCATTAAGATTGTGTCCCTACGTGTTATGTACGAGGGTCGCTCATTAAGTAATGCCCCACATTTTTTTCCTCAGAATATATTTATTCAAGATGGCTGAAATTTAGTGACAATATAAATCAATGTTTCCCTTACACATACTATTTTTCCACATAGTCCCCATCAACTTGTACGGCTTTAAGCCATCGTGGAACAAGTGCGTGCATGCCTTGCCGGTACCAGCTCTTGTCCTGTGCACGTAGCCATGTCCTCACTGCTTGAATCACGCTCTCGTCATCTTCAAATCTTGTTCCGCGGATAGCATCTTTGAGTGGCCCAAAGAGATGAAAGTCGGAGGGTGGATGGGGCAGCACCGTCCAACCCAATTTGGTGATTTCTTCCCGGGTTCTCGGACTTGTGTGAGGGCGTGCATTGTCGTGCAGGAGCAAAATTTCTGCTGGATGCTTGTGAGGCCGAACTCGTCGGAAACGCTTCTTGAGGGTTTCAGGGTCCCGATGTACGCGTCTCGCACCTCTTGGCATTACATCCACAAGAATGAACCCATCACTGTCCCAAAAGACAGTCATCATGACTTTTCCGGCGGAGGGAGTTGTCTTGAATTTCTTCTTTCTCGGTGATTGAGGGTGATGCCACTCCATTGACTGCCTTTTTGTCTCCGGCTCAAAGTGGTGTATCCAGGTTTCGTCACCTGTAATGATCCCTCAGCATCAAAACGCTTCCAACAATTCAGAAGAAATTGTTTTCCTTTGAATCCTGTGGTCTGCTGTGAGACTTCGTGGAACCCATCTTGCGCACACCTTCGAATATGCAAGAGCCCGGATAATTGCAATTACACTTCCATTGCTGACTGAAAGCTGTTGGGCCAATTGTCGAGTTGTGATGCGCCGATCCTCACGAATAATGGCATCCGCGCGGTTCAACATGTCTGGAGTGGTGGCTGTGGCAGGACGCCCAGAGCGCGGCAGATCATGGAGCTCGGTTTCTTCACTTCCTGAAGCTTTAACTCTCTTAGCCCAGCGACCAACGGTGCTCCTATCGACTGCACAGCTTCCATACACAGCACACAAACGTTTATGAATGTTCACCACCGTTTCTTTTTCAGCAACAAGGAATTCAATTACAGCTCGTTGCTTGTAACGAGAGTCGTTCACAGACGCCATTTTAACAGTTCACTACAGCTCCGCTATCGGTTGGAATCATTTGAAACTCCGTACACGAACGCGGGAAACATCAAATCTCAAGCATGTAAAAGTACACTTTTCTATCTTCATTATTGGCTGAGAAAAAAAATGTGGGGCATTATTTAATGAGCGACCCTCGTACAATAACATGTCTAAAATGCGCAAGGATTTACAAATATTTTAAATGTTAATATTGTGCAGAATTTGAAACAACTGTTTAAGTTATCGGAAGCGCCTTACTGTCGGAAGAAATGACGTCGATAATGTTTCAAAGTACGTGTTACTTACGCGTGTTCTGTGTGACACATCTCATGTTGCACCACCACATTTTTAAACAGTGAAAAGGAAGGCTTCTTATGTCGTGGCTTTATAAAATTTTCTCTAACTTCAATCCAATGCATGTTGTCCAGGAGAATAATTTTTTAACATTCAATGTTGCTTAGAAGTTTGGTCAAATTTGGTAAGATTCCTAACCATTATCTGCACTTAATAATTTTTTTTTTTACTTTTAATATTTGTATATTTTTATACATGCTGTAGTAGTAACAACTTTAGGGCAACATTCACTTCTTGCATTTTACTGTAATTTTTTTTTATATTTACGTGTTTTAATCTCATACGTGCTTAATCCTTGTAATTAGTTCTTCAAATGAAATTGTCAGTTATATTTAACACGCAGTAAAGTATGAATAATCTCAACGCTGTCATGGTGGTGTCCTTCGGAGGACCTGAGAAACGTAACAAACATCATGTTGGTTAAGTGTAAGCTGGACCGATACGGATAAAAATTATGTTCACGGGGCGACTTTTGAGGTAGATCCTTCCATTATTAAATTTAAGCTTTGTTCAATCTTAGATTAAATATGCAGACAGATGTAAGCACATCTGAAACGTCCGTGTACGTATATAAGACTGCACGGCGCAACAACCCAGAAGACAGTCAGCTTCATATTAGAAGTAAATTGAAAGGTGTTAGAGTCTACTCGTTCGTTCTAAAGTATAAAATTACATATTTTAATTGTATTATAGGCAACACTTCACTCTTCGCTTCTTTTTCATTGCCCATACAATAAATGTGAAGCACTTTTCACTTTGAGCGATAAAACAGACTCGAGAATTATCTGCTACCTGAAAGACTTTCTCCAATTTACAGTTGTTTAGGGTAACGGGAAACAAGACATGCTATCAAATGTTACTTCACTTCAGTCCCAAACATACTTTCGCCAACGATTTGTTTGATGTGTGAAAATTCTGGTTAATTTAAAATGGGTTTTAAAGTCTGTGGCATCATCATCATCTCGCCTGAAGTTGTCTAGGCCGTTTACACTTTGCAGAGCAGATAATAGTAAGTTCACCACAGATGTTTGCTTTCTCATTAGTGCCACACAGATGACCTTATCTTTTGCAGGGGTCTACTTAAAGGAAACAGATAAGAGACATATTCCTCTTAGACTTTGTGCATAAATTTTGGTGAACCAATAAAAACATACTTGGAGAATCTCGAGTTTGTTTGTCTTTATTAGATCATATTTCAAATTAACATTTTGTTTTCTATGTGAGGTTCTAATGTATAAGCTACGATCATTAGTTCGCCTAGCCGACGTGCCCTGTGCAAGAAATCAAGTTCTACGTCCATAACTATTGAATGGATTTCACCGAGTCGTAACAGTTTAAACGAGTTCTCTTATATTTCCTATACAAGGAATATTTTACCTCAAGCTCAAATCAGTCTTTATAGATTTCTGAAGAACAACTCATCATACGAACCATTCAAAAGTATATTAAAATCAACATTTTTCTGAAATGATTAATATTTAACGAAATACGATGAACGTATTTCCTGTTTCTGGAACGCGTCTAGCTTTGCAACTGTTCGTCAGTATTGTCAGTAAATAATCTTCCAAGGACAGAGGGATAATGATAAGCGAAGAATCTGATGTATATTCTTTGATGCATCTTTCCCTTTTATCTTCAGAGACATAAATCACATGTCGACGGGTTAGAAGTGAGTAAATTTGCTTCCTGCGGTCAGGTCAGAGAAGGGTTGTAATCACCTTCATATGAAATTATTACCGAAACGTCGGCCTTGAAGGATTATAACTTCCGTGATATAGGGAAAGTTATGTCATATATAAAATAAGTAATGGAAATAAAATCCCTGTGAAAATAAACTAGTGTAAACTCGCGGCCCGCGTGCATGTTTGTGTTTGCCTGTGTGGTAAGTAATTGTCTGATATCTGAAAACTCGGCTTTTCACGCTGGCAGTAACGGGAAGACTAGGACAGTTACATGCGTGTAGGAATAACACAACTGATATTGAAAGATTACTTGAGCGGAAGCAATGTCAAATACCTGATTATTTTAAATAAAATTGAGTAAAAATGCAACTGAGTGCAATAGTAAATTGTTATAATTTGTAATCAGTTGCTACGACGCTTAAAAAAATGCCTAAATTTGTAAACCTTCGGCTCGCGCGTCATAATAAAGGGTGAATGCAGCCCAGGTCTGGGTAAGATTTGAGAACCCTTTGGCCTGGACCACGCATGGCAGTGAGTTGATCGATTGCCTCAGCTTTACGCATTGTGTTGGACGCTGCTTATTGATACCGATGCGTCTGCTCAACTGCGACTGGCTTGTCATGTTGACATCCCCACCCACATCTTAGATAAGTGATAGGCCGAAGGAATCTGAGACTGACTAGGCGACTTTCGCCTTGATGTCACAGCTTACATAAGAACTCTTCGTTGAGTGGTTACTATTCCTGTTCAATACTCGGCAGATTCCCGGTTAAAATTTTAGCCCAGAGACAATCTATGTGGATGGATGTTTTCTGTAGCTGTCCTCAGTTCTTTCTGTCAAATTCTTGGACAGTACCTTGAATTGGGTTTTGCCTACCTCCTTTTGCATCCCATCATTCAACGACGTAATCTGAGGTATTGTAAGCATACGTAGTTAAATAAAATAAATATCTGCTCATAAAAATGTAGCCATTGTCAGTCACGTATATTCTATGAGGGCGTCGTTCGAATGATACGAAATGAATTGAAATTAAGTCTCGAGATGGCGTTTCTGGTAGCAATAAATGTAAACGAAGCGATGGTGGGGTCTGGTGGAATTTGCGTTTGGCGGGAACCTGGTTCAGTCGCCGTGAAGATGTTTTCATGTTTAATTTACTTTATAAAGGCTGTTATAAATGCTATTTAAATCTGAATTGCGAAGATAACGCTGGAATAAATAGTATTAATTAATATTCAACACAGAAAGGCTTTATTCCCGTCAACTTTGACGGGTCATACTACTCTAAACTCTGTAAATAAACAAGAACTTTACTCGTCGGGCCGAACTCGTCAGTTGATGACGCTCTCTAACTTATACAATTGAAACGCCGTCGTTAAATAACCGTATAAAAACTGACGTGAGAAATTTATAAAAATGTGGCTGGAAGACCTCAGAGGGTGTTACACCACTTTGAAGCAGTAATAGGTGGGAATAATTTAAAATGGATGTTACAAGAATGGCGTCAATGTTCGAATTGAACTGGCATTGAAAAGATTGCTCAAGACGGACGGTCCGTAAACTTTGTGGTGGAGGTATCACTGCAACAGGAAGAGAGGATAAAGCAGATTGCCTGCATACCACATCCTCTGACAGTGCCACAACAGGCTCCGCTTCTGCATAAAGATGGAACGAGTATCAAGTTTGTGTAATATGAACAACCTGTTCGATTTAATTTTTGTTGGTTCCCAATATCATCTCTGTTCCAAGAATAGGCGCCAGAAGAAAGGTTAGCTGTAAGTGTTAAGTTTTTCTCAGTTTCTTCAGTGTCTTCCACTGTGCAACTCTGGAGTCCGAACGAGTTATGAACTGTGCGACCAGGGTTCGATTCTCATCAGGAATTTCGATTCTTCTGTTCACTATGTCTCATAATTCAGTGGTCCACGAAAACTTCTACACGCACACCGAGTTGGTAAGATACCAGAAGAATTTATATCTTCTGGCAAAGAATATAAGAAGTACTACCTCCAAATAACCCAAACGTCTTCATGGGATGTTGCTGTCTTCTCGCTGTCCGCTTATCTTTATTGGTCTCATGGAGTTACGGTTCATATTTTAATCACTTTGAAATCAATGTCAATATTTAAGATGACTGTTATCTCAAAAATATAAATAAGGAAACTCGAGTGAGTGACGAGCCACCCCATAATATGAAGTCAGACAGTAAATAACACGAGATTGTCTTCGTCAGAGTAGTAGGCATTCCCGTCGTAGATGGTAAGTCCCTTACACATCATACCATCAGAACGGTCTTGCAACTCCACACATTCTGTAATTTGTGTTAGATGGATATCGGTGGTCAGCGTCCCACTGCTCCGCTTGAGGACAATACCTTCCTCGTCCGGGAAATCAAACCCCTATGGTTCAGCCCGGAGCCAGTCTTAACAAATTTTATTCAGCCAATGCGGTTTTTAATATATACTCGTACATACGAATGGAGAAAGACTAAGGGACCAGACATGTTCAGGAAACTGAACGTTAAGGCTGCCCAAACTGAATTCTTTCAACCCCGCCGCATGTATTACCAGCAGCCCCTCCTGTCAATATTCGAAATTATATCACCAAGGCAATATATACAGAGGGCGCTGAGCTGGCATAACGCAGCGTGAGTAAATAAACACGAATAACTCCGGGATATTTATACCGGGCATTCTATGTGTGCTGACTAAACTGAGACCTAAGAACATAAAATAAATATAAACCAAACCTTGTTTGGACTTGTCTCCAGCAAAAACCGATGACCGCCATTAGGAGGATTTAACTTCCGTCGTTTTAAATTGGAGATTGGCAAGTTCGGTCACAAAACCTTAAGACAAGAGACTATCTGGGAGACTTGGCGGGCACTGAAGGCCAATAGAAAAAATGAACTTTAAAGAAATATGGTGCAGGATGTGCATTTGACGAGGTCCACCGGAGGGCTGTTGTGAACACGGCAACGAACAGCCGGTTTTCTTAACAAGATGGAAATTTCTTCGGTTGCTGAGTAACCATCAGCTTCTCAAGTCGAGCGCAGGTTCACGTGACGGTACATACTGTAATTGCTTTCTCGTGTAGTTTTTACCATTCTCCTTCTGCTTCTACCTCTCTCTGCCTTATTACTCTCCTAAAGCATGACTTAAGACCGCTTTAAGAATGGATGATTCTACTGGACGAACTCAATGCTGCTGAAAGCGACTTTCTGCGCATTTTAATCCCCCACCCTCGTCATTTCTCGTATCCCTTTCGTACCCATGCCGCTTGCGTCGTTACTTTCACTTCTCTCATCCTCATCTTTACCCCCCCCCCTCCCCCGTTATCACATTTTCTTCAACACTTCCACATCAATGTTGTGGGCCTTTCTCTGCCTTGCTAAAACCAAATCGACCGCATCTTCCACACTTTGGTCTTCAGTAACTCTCATTAAACACTTCGTAATTACAAAAGTTGCTCCACCGAAAAGACTCTTGAGGCTCGTGACACAGAAGAACCTCTCACTGAAAATCATTCAATAATTTTGGCGGGACATTACTGAAATTAAGTGCAGGTCCAAGTACTTTACCGCGTGTTTTGTGCGTCGCACAGCACACAACATTCTGCCACGTAGCGTCATTTATCAGTCATCTAAAGTGTAAAGTCATAGCCCAAACGTCTGGGCCCACACATACGCTATCTCTTGTTAGAATAGAAATTAAAACCTTCCCCTGCATGTATTTTGGTTTCGACTGAGATGAACAGAAGCACCACTTGAGGAAGAATCAATATTTTCATCTCCTTTCACATGTTTATTTTCATTTCGGCATGTTACGTCAGAAGGAGCCTGGAGCTTTATAGCTGTTCGTAAAACACAGTAACCTATGGACCTTATAAGGAATACAAGGAATGTACTATATATACAGTTAAAAGAAAAGTAAAATAAGGTAGAGCATAAATCTGGTTTTATTTACTTTTTAGATCTCACAGTGAAGGCTCAAAGGCTATGTGACTGGAAGGCTGATGATGGTTCATAGGACATCAAATCCAGTGTAACCGTGTTCACGATGTGCCCCAATGACAACGGTGCTTGCACCAAACCATTGCTGCCGAGGAGGTAATAACTTTAGAGGTGTCTGAAAACAATGAGCAGAGCAGAGGAAAACATGCAGACCGGTGAGGAAGTGACGAGGTCAGAGGAAATTGCAAAATGCCATTGCTTGCACTCTTAACAAAATCAAGGAGGATAATAATGGGTTGGGAGTGTAGCATGGAAGGGAAGACCCGAGGTGAGACACTAGTCACAGATGGAAGGATAGCGTAATATTAAAATGGAATTTAATTAAATATGGTGATAGAACATGGACTGATTAATTAGGTTCATATCAGAGGTCAGTGGTGGGATCTTGTTAACAAGGTAATAAAACTTCAAATTTTTTTGATTTGCTGAGCGACTGTTAGCTTCTCAATAAGAACTCTGTTCCATGGAGCTATTTCACTTAGCTTGAGGGTTGGATGAATAATTACCCTCTTCAATTATACTTGGGAGAGAAAGCATGGGATATGTACATGAATGTTCATATATTTCAAGTACATTAAAATCATGTTCCATCAACTGAATTATCTTGGTGATGAATAAATTGTGTGTCTAAGCACCGTATTTTAAGGACATATGAGAAGAATAGGGGTAAGTATCCGAACATTCTTAACACGTGTAATAGACTGCTTCAAGTGGTCAGCTTCACTCTGACCACTTCGACCTTTGGGATGAGGCTCTTTGGGTTCTAGAAATCTAATCCAAATCATGTAACTTGAAGCCAGTCATTTTACAGCCTGGGCTATACTGGCCTAAAATTTATGACTGATTTTAATGTACTACTGAACACAAGCCTATATGCTGGAGTTAAAATGTCAGTTAATGTAGCTTGAAAATTCCATACAGTTATTTCCATAGACAGAAACACGTGCACGTCTTAATGTAAAGAGTCAATTTTTATCATCAGATTTTAATCAGATTGGAATGTGTTGACATTTTAGTAGATGTTCCATGTACCAAATTTTATGGCCTCCTCCTCGTTCTTCTTCATCTTTTGGGTCTCCGGTCCGTATTCGGTCCATGGCCTCCTCAGTTCTCCTCTTCAATTTGGTTCTCTGTTAGGTCCGTCTGTCCGAGGCTTTGATCGAGGTTTCGAAACATCTTCCTTTTTACGGTGCAAGGTTGTTAGCCTTGCGACCAACCCCCACCCTGGAGGACCAGGGTACCTGTCTTAGTCTGACCCTTCCCCCTCAACCAGTCTGGCTAGGGAGGCCCTACCAGTAGCTGAGGTACTCAAGCCCCACCACCACGACAAGGTGCAGGTACCATTAAGTGTGGTGCAGCTCAGTTACTATTCTTAATGACTTGGCATTTGGCTGGGACTGTTGATCTGCCCTTTCCAATATCTGTTAGAGCGACTCATGTTCTCTGTTCAGGTGGGACTCTCTGTTTGACAGTGAGGCTGGCAGTGATGTCATCTTTCTTGTGGGACCAGAACAGTGGCGTTTCCCTGGTCATAGGGCTGTCCTAGCAGCTGCTAATCCAGTTTTTCAAGCAATGTTGAATGGTCCCATGGCCTCTAGAGATACCACAACCATTCCCATTGAGGATGTCGATGGCCGAGCCTTCGAAAATCTCCTGCGGTAAGTAAACGAAAGTTTCTATAATCTGCAGTTCAATACAGGGTTGGAGGCAGTGGGAAAGAAGAACTTATGTTACAGATTGAGCTCAGATTATCCAAATAATGGCTATTGACTTTACTGACTGAGATACCATAGTTTACAGTATAATTAAAATCTATTCAATAAAGCCTGAAAACAAAATGTGTTAGGTTAACGGAATGTCATTAAGAAACTGCACTGAGCAGGATCCTTGAAAAGCTGACAGACTTTCAAGTGGTCAAGAAATTTATTTCAATTTTACGAAATTCAGAAACTCATAACATGTTACTGTACTGTATCCTGAGCAAATTAAATGCAGCTTACGACTTCACGCCCTATAAGAGCAGTCAGCAGTCTTTCCATTGTTGTCAAAACATCAACTATTCGTACCTTTGTTGAGGGCTGCAAAGAAATTAATAAAGTGTGAACAATAAGTAAAAGTGTGTTTCTTTACCTTGCAGAGAACTGGTGATTTCACTTGAAAAAACATTATTGTTGTATTTCTTCACAAAACTCGATAATACTCTCTTAAAAGGCATCTGATGTAATATTTAGAAAAGAATATACTTTACGTAATGAAAGAAATTTCAAAATGTGTTAAAATGCATTAAACTTGCAGATAATTGCTTATTAACTAGTATTTTTCTTTAAAAAATTAATTCCCATATTAAGATTCTTAATAAGTTCGTAACTGCAAATGCAATTAAAAAGCATAAGTTCTGTAAGAAATGCAACAAAGTAATCAAATTATATTAAAGAAAGTATCCTACAAAAATGTAGACATCTTAATTTAAAATACCTCATTACAAATGATAGAAGACCACAATAATATTATTATTAGCTTGCATACAAAAATTGCTTGTTCATTATCAATAACACGTATATCAAAAATTATTTGCATGCAAAGACGATCACGGATAATATGGTAATTAAGTGCGTCTTTTCACTGCTAAAGTCATCTACTTGAGGCACTGTGGATTTTCAGTATTCTCTTTCATGGTCAAAACTTAATAGTAAAATAACATGAATTCAGTGTTGCAAAGAACTGATAGTAGCTAAGAGTGTCTATGTGAAGTAAAGGCTTTGACTGTCTTTTTTAAACAATGCATTTATTCTTGGTGATTGCCATGGATGCAATATCAGAGTTCTTTTAAAAAAATGGACTCATGTCATTTAATGTGCTCCTCCTGGGACAAAGTGGGAGCACAGATCTAATTCAATTTTGTTGTTAATAAGTGTAAGATAAGTTCTGTAATTTGAAATTAAATTAAAAAGAAAATATGTTTGTTTCACATAAAGTAGGTGAAAACAGTTGAAGCACATAAACTTACTACTAATACTACATTTAATACAAATGGTGATTTAGCTCGGGCACAACGTACAATACTCTCCATTAACCAGTCTTTGTTGATTTTTGTTTTTCCAGGTATTTGTATAAGGAAGCAGTTCAATTACAGTCTGTGCCCACAGCACTGCACACACTGTATGCTGCTTTCAAATATCAGTGTGGTGGTCTGGTGAAGATATGTGTTCTGTATCTCGATTCTCAGCTGGACAGTTCCTCAGTACTAGAGGTTTACAGTCACCTTCGCATCTACTACGACCCCACAGTTTCATCACATAGAAACATTCAAGATAACTCGTCTTCTGCCGGTCCATCAGCACCTCCTATGGAGGCCACCGCTTGTGGGAGCCATATCCCATCAGTCTCAGTTGAAGGTTACCAGTTTTTGCCTGCTGGCAGTGAAGACATCACCGACGCAATGTCATACTGTGGCGCACTTCAGCATAACTGCCTGTATTATATTGATATGCATACTAAAGAAGTTTTGGAACAAGAACAATTAGAAGATTTGGATCTCGATGGACTTAGACTCATCGCCGAGAGGGAGACGCTTACTGTACCCTTGGAAAGTATCCTTTTTGATGCCTTGGTCAGGTGGTGTAATCGTGAATGTAAGAGGAGGAGACTGGAGTTGTCGGCAGAGAACAAACGTGCTGTTCTTGGTGAAGAGACTTTGTATGCTGTTCGATATTTGCTTATGAGTTCCGAAGAGTTCTTGGCAGGTCCAATGCAAAGTGGACTGCTAAACCAACGTGAGATTAATATGATTCTGGGGCACATTCTTCATCATCCAGTTCCTGAAAACCCATGTCTTTCAAACGTCATACCTCGAATGCGAACGCCAAGAAACAGAGCTCGAGGCCAGCCTATTCCTCTTAGCCAGAGATCAAACCTCGAATGTTCTGATCTTAATATAGCGATATCACAAGGAAATGGTTCTCAGTCAGGAAATACAAGAAGGTGGGTGGGAAAGGGATATGGCAAGAAAGATGCTAAGAAGCAAAAGAAGCAAAAGAGCAAAAGTTGTTCTCCAGAGAGAGGCAATCTCGAGGGTCACAAACAGAGTACTGGTTCTTGCATTGCACAGTGCGTTTTCAGTGCTCTGTCATGTGTGTTTGACTGACAGCTTTCATACTTTATTATACTGCTTTATTTATTCATCTCATAGATGTAAAAATTATAAATGTTACTTAAATTGCTTGATGCAGTATTCTAAACACGCTACATTGCCGAAGCACATTCTCATACGTCCTCAGTTCTGTGTCGGTTAAAGATACATAATATTTATTGTTGCCTTTTGACACTTATAAAGTACTTTTTTAAAATATGATGCTTCAATTTTAATTTGGGAGATCTTGCATTATGTATTCAAAATGTCATTTTAATGTGAGTGAACATCTGTATTTTCTTTGTTGACCCGCCCATGTCTAGTGGCCAAGATCAGAGATGAGATAACGTCATTTTGTGCTGTGATTAACCCAAAATTTATAGAGATATTATTATTGAATACAAAAACTAATAAATGTTACCATAATGATTGTTTTTGAAAGTGTAAACAGTCTATTGTACGTTGTTGATTGATAGTTGTATGGACCTGAATATGTAAACAATCTGCATTTGATGGATCATTCCAGTATTCCATTTATTTACATTGATGCATGAAATTTGCTTTTTAAAATTCCTGAGTAATTATGCACTGGAAGATATGTCTGCACTGACAGTACTTTAATACTTATTATGTTAAGGATTTCCAGTCTATTGATTTGTTATACTGGAACTACTGTATATATGTAAAGCATAATGTTTTATCTTAATGGACAGTTATTTCGTCTCAATGAACAATTATGCTGTTGGATCACGCTGCAGTACAACATGAATATTAAACATCCATGTGGAACTGTGCCGCTTAATATGCCAGTGAATTAAGCATCAGAATTTGTACTCACTTTATGAAACAAACATACCTGTTATTGTTCCGAGAACATATTTTATGCAAGTACTGTATATTTGGATGTCTGTTTAACATGTCTGGTAGTGGTAATTAGGATATATGGTCAATCTATTGCCCTCAATTAAATACAGTCAGCAGTCGGCTTTGCATTAAATTGTATTGTAATAACTCAGGTAGTAGAATTCAAAAGTTCAACACTGCCACTAAATTTGATCCTTTGATGCTTTCATCTTCCTGTACTTCCCTTTAATTGATCATCCTTCCATCTCGTTATTTATATTATAAATGGTAATTTTCAAAAAGATTTTCTTACCAAAACACCTTATATTTCTTGTCTTGCCCATCCTAGCCACATGCCATGCCAACCATAACCTATCTATATTCTGTCAATACTAGGTAACCTGTATAAGTTCCTCATTATGTAATATCCAAGATTGCTTTATGCAACATTGTTCACATTGTAGTATAGTGTCATATATATATATATATGTAAATTAACTTGCAAACAGATAATGAAGATATTTCTGTTGAGTTTTGAACTTAACCCTCTCCAGTTCAGTGACATCACACCATAGATTACGTGTTTTTCTTTTTCTAAATTAAATCTTCTGCATTTGGACAAGAACTGCATCCACGTTGACTAGTTACAGACATAAATATAGGAAGATCCATCAAAATGCTTAAAATTGGATAGACATATAAATAGTTCTAATGAGAGCAAGGTGCAGGCACCACATAAATTTTGTGAATATTCATTTACTTGAAAAATATGTGATAAATGTTTTATCTATCGGTGCTTTATTAAAAGTTTCTTAAAATTGCCATGCTCCTTATATTCTTGTGATTATGTTAATAATATAGGTTAAAACATTTTTGTAAATTTGTTGGTTGACAATTTTGTACTTGTTTTATACGGCCATTGAAAAATGCATTTGTACTTGTTGACTTCAGTAGCTGCTAACGTAATTAATGTTTTATGTAGATACCAACAGTCTGAAACCTAGTCACACTACAGTTCAGTTGCTATGCAAACTGGAGTAAGTATGGATTGTAATTGAGTTGTAACTGCTATACATTTGTCAAATATACCAGTGACAAATATAACAGAAAGGTAATAACTTTATTTGGATTGTGCCACTTACCTGAATTCATGAAATACAAAGAGATGCACAGTGAAAACTTGTTACAGTAATAGTCTGCATATTTTTGATGATTTAAGGTTTTTAAAATGTTATGTGGTTGAAAAAGAGAAAGAAAGTTTCTTAATAAAATCTCAGGTGATTAGCGCTGTCAAATGGTTAAAAGACAAAACCAACATTTCAGGGATCCCGTTTATTGAAGGTTTTGTGATTTTTCTCCAGATGATTTATTTACCTTTTGTAGTGAGATCTACTGGATGCTGGAACAGTTGAAATCTGCTGTGTGCACGTGTATGGGAGCATCGTATGTAGGTAGGTTTCCTTGGCTCATTGGTAGTAATGAGTAAGGGAAGATAAATAGTGACAAAAATTTTCACATGTGGTAGATATTAATCAGGACTGAAGTTGAATGACTTTAAGTAGAAACATGTTATGAGAAAGAAGGCAGCTCATTGACAAAAATGCAATGAAAAACTTTTAATTGACTTGCAGTAGTTAACAATGGTACTTCCAGGCATAATTTGTGCTGTGTATGTGAAAGGCTGGCACCTGAAGGTCTATATAGGTTGAAGTGTGCAAGACCTCTGCTGTGGCAAAAGCAGATCATGGGTAGTGCTATCAGTCATACAGAACCAACAAGTACATTGGAATGTCCTGACCATGACAGGCCTGATGAAATTATCACGCTAGTAGCTGAAATAGAGACACTGGAGAAAGCATGTAAGATATGGTCATGATTCATCTTTCATAATAACTGAATATTTATGTAAGACAACCATAAGGGAGCAAAAGGATTGTATAGTGATAATTTGATTTGGATTGATTAAGCTTGTAATTTTGTCCACACTAGTTTTATGCGTTCATTCAGGATATAGAAATCGCCCAAGACTGTTTCTTCTCATATTCTTCATGTATTACTGACCTCATTTCATTCAAAGCCACATTATCTTAGCAACTGATTACAGCCTGTTACTCAAAATCACACCTTGCCCTCTTCCATCTTACCTGACCTAATTTGCAAATAGGAAGAATGGAATTTTTCTGATAATTTTAGTGGTTACCCTCATCAGACTTAATGAAATGAATATGCTTTCAGGGATGGAACAGCTAGATGGTTACAATCTCCTCAAATAAGTTCTGCTGCATTTTTAGACAAAACATGAATATATACCACACCTAAAATTTCTCTGTTTACTTCCAGACCAACTTCCTGGCTATACTGACCGGTGTTTTCGAGGTATTCCTCAGTCCCAATGGTCAAATGCCGACATAGTATTTTAACTTGGGCCACGACCACTTCTTTTCACATCTTTTCCAATTCATTATTCACAATCATCCTCTCATTTTACACTACATAAACAGATCTACTGAAAAAGTGTCGTTTAAAAAACAAATAACTAGACCAACCAAAAATATAAGTGGGGGAAGTCCTGTGCACGAAACGCGTCACTGGAAATGCAAAACAGTGCCTTAAAACTATAAAGGGAATTTAGTCTTGGCGAAAAGCTCTAATTAATTCTATAGGCTATTCTGGTGGGAGAATATCCCACCAAGCAACTCTGTCAAAAGAGTTTTGGTTGGTACGTAATATTTCATAACACGCCACCCTTTCGTAGTGAGGACTTACAACTCCCAACTAAACTCCCTTGATCCAGCATACTCAAGTTAAACATCGTGCCCCTAACCCCCACCACAGTTAAATTCCTGATTAGTCTGCTATAAATACTACTCGAGTGAGCTCCATACCACCGATCATAAGTTAGTATTACCTGTGCCACAGATGGTCTGTAAACACCACGGTGAGAAATGTAATGAAGCTATTGTTGCATATTGTTTATTTGACGCTTTTTCAGTAGTTCAGACAAGAGTCGGGTATGAAGCTATATTAGTGGTCTGGTGCACTGTGACATTAGGTAGTCTCCTGAATCTGTGTGGATTTTGTTATTCTGAAACGTTGATAGTTACGTTCCAACTAAGTTAATATTCGATATTGTGCAACATCTGTATTTGCGATTCTACAATCGACTAGTTGAATGAATTTCTAACATCACGCCAGTGTTACGAGAGTGTGATGGAGGGTTAGGTTGTTGCTGATAATTTCAACAGTTGCAGTTGCTTAAATTCAAGTGTTTTGACATTTAAATTTTCTTAAAGTTTCATGTAAAATAATAATATTAATTTGATTCCGTCATGGTTGGTTATGAAGATCCAACGTTTTTTATTAAAGGTGGAGATGTGAGTTTTACTGATAGACAGAAAAACATTTTTGACAAATTGACAGTGGCTGAGAAGGAAAGGAATGAACGACAACAAGAATTAGATCACCGTAGTCACAGTAATATTGTCTGTGCTGGGAACAGTGTACCATCCCGCAAAAGATGTAGATCGGCAATGAAACAGTTCAGAGGTAAAGAGAGCATTTTCAAAAGGCCAGATGTACCTCCTCCACGTTTTAAGAACAAAAGCGTTCCAGACTACCACAGAAATCCACATAAATGGATTAAATATAGCTTAGGGGATGTGTCTCAGGAGGACATGTCTGAACAGAGCAATACAGCAGCAGCATTATCCTTTCTTAAAGAAATGCAGGCACGTAAGAGCCAAGAAAAAATGGAAGTTGATGATTGTCAAATAACATTCAAGCAACCGAAAAACAAAGCCATACTTCTTTCACAATATGGTACATCTATTGGCATGAAAAGTGTAGATAGCAGAGCCAATGAAATTGAAAAACCATCTTTTCGAAGCTCAAAACTTATAATGCCAGAGTATGTCGTTGGCATGACAAAGAAGAAGGACACAAGGAAACATGAAAAACCTGATCATTTACCTCAGAATGAGAACATCTCATCAAAAATAAAACTACAACATTTGATGGAAGAAGATGAGGGCGAGTAGATCACAGGTGAATATTAGATATTCATTGCATTTAAAGAGAAAAGATTATGAAGAAAAGTATAACTGTAAGTATATGACTGTGATGTGACTGAGTAAATGTATCATAAATTTATCTTTGAATATATGTGTAGCTGTAGGTGTAGGTGTAGCTGTAGTTTTTAAACAATATTTATAAGTACAGAAATTTAGAAGTCATAATTTTTAATAACTTTCGTTTTGACAGTTGTTATTACTTGTGTTCCCTCGCTCTGTACAGTGCAGAGGTAACCATTTAATGACATTTTATAGAATTATCTTTGGGTTAAGAATGAAGTACACTGTCTCCTGGAAAACTATCTTGCCAGTAGTAAAAATATAGATAGGTAAATCAAAGTACTGAGACGTAATGGCTGCACAACTGACGTAAAGTATTAACTGAATTATATTAGCCCTAGCCAAATGATTGTTATCCTCCATAACAGAAAGGTCTCTGATGTGAATTCTTTAAAAACCTGTTATTTTGACTAAATAATTTTGAGTTGAGTGGTTAACTTTGACATTTTATTCAGGAGGTTCTTAGGTTTGGATCTCATTCTGTAGACTGATTGCTGTGGCTGAGATTTTTTGTGATTTTTCACAATCCATCTGACTAAATGATTTGATAGTATCCGAAAACAAGCAACAGATGTATGTTTATTTGTCATTTCCTATTCTTCATTTACTGTCTTTCTATCATTTGATACTACATAACCTGTATGGCTTGAAGTATATATTGAATAACTGTAGAATTAATCTGTCAGCCAATTCTTTTACATTGTAATTAAAAATAATGTGGAGTTCCCATAGTGTGACAATTCTGTTACAGAAAGTTGATGCTGTGCATACATTTGTTCTATGTATTGTATTAATTGATGAGGAAATGGGGTCTTATAGGGAGATCACCTCAGAGGTATAATTTGGAAGACGTTTTGAAGCGATTAAGTATTGAAAGCTGAATTTGTATAAAGTGAGTGGCTCATGAAAATATAAGTTAACTATTTTGCTGTTTTCGAATAAAGTAAATGTAATTGTCTGGATCAGCGTGGTCAAATCGCAAGCTATTGGCCACATCCGGTCTGAGACCACTTGTAACCAGGCCTGTGAAAGTATTTTCTTTACTCTATAAAGGATTTAAAAAAAGTGATGATTTTTATGTTGTCCGCTGCCGTATGCACATGGTATTGACTTTAAAATCCATACTGTAAAATGTAAGTTTTCCAGGTAAAAATTGTGTCAGATACAAGCTGTTGTAGAAGCAAATTTAAAATATGTAACTCGGTAGGAATTTGTGCATACTTCAAGAACATTTACATTTCAGCATATATGTATTGTTGAAGAGAATGAAAATTTGATGTTAGTTTTCAAAAATAGTGCCAGGTAGAGTTTCTTGGCTCATGGGTACAATGGGAATACAGTTGTATGATCTGAAGCTTTTACTGTGGCTAAATATAATGAATTCTTCTCGGGCTACCAGCTGCGTAAGGTGGTTTAATGAAGGAAACACCAACGTTTTGAGAACCATCTGCAGTACCCTGAGGATGAGGAAGAAGAGTGACTGTTTAGTTGAGACCTTGAGTTTTTTAATCTTTCTGTATACGAGGGTGAGTCAAATGAAAACCGTAATTTTTTTTTAAATTTAATTTATTGAGTGAAAGCGGTACACAACTATATCATTTTTCTACATAGTCTCCATTTCGTTCAATACAGGCCCTCCAGCGTTTACGAAGTGTATGGATTCCTCTAGAAAAAAATTCTTGTGGTTGTCTGCACAACCACTCATGCACCGCCTGCTGTACCTCTTCATCAGAACGGAACTTCTTTCCTCCCATCGCCTCTTTGAGTGGCCCAAACATGTGGTAATCACTTAGGGCTAGGTCTGGTGAGTATGGCGGATGTGGAAGACACTCAAAGTGCAAGTCTTTGATTGTTGCAACTGTTGCACCGGCAGAGTGGTGCCGAGCATTGTCATGTCAAGGACACCTCTAGTCAAAAGTCCACGTCGCTTTGATCTGACTGCAGGTCGAAGATGATTGTTTAAGATTCTTCACTGATCAAAAAACGAATTACAGAACGTTGTTCTTCTTTCGTGCACGTAACTAGTGGAGCAGCCATTTTCAAATTGGCACTGTGATGGCGTTCTGTTTGTCTGCATTATACTACCACCTATAGGATACTCTTTATAGCATTGGTAACATGTCTGCCAACTTATAGGACAATGGCGCGATATTTCGAATTTTTATCTCAGTTTTCGGTTTTCATTTGACTCACCCTCATATTTGCAACTATCCTCCATATCTATAGACTGTATTTACCCTTCATTTTAAGGTGCTATCACAGAATTTGTGCAGATGGACTGAGGAAAACAAAGGAAACTGTCTAGATAGTATCTGGGCTCTGTTCTGAGAATCAGATCAGAATCTCTTGACTATTAGTCACCCAGAGTTTTTAGCTGATGGCTGCTGAATATTAAATATTCGTTGTGTGTAATATTTACATGTTTATTTTAACAGGTGTCATGGAGGAGCACAGATATGTAATTTTTATTAAGAAGAATTGTACTGCTGCAAAAGGAAAGCTTCTGTACACAAAATGGTGTGTTCATAATGTGTATTTCAGTTACATTCACATGTAATCATGTATGTATAATACTAGTTTGCTCTTTTGTTCAGTAAGTTAAATAAACAACTTAAAAATTTTAACATGTTCTTCTATGTGAACAAAGCCGATAATAACCAATTTTCAGTGTTTGGTTTTGTGTGTATAGATAGAATGCTATGCCAGAAAATATGTCTGAAATATATGACTATTCAGTGGTGGTGGTAGTACTAGTAGTAGTGTGACAAAATTTATAATAAAATACATGGCATATTATCTTTTTATCAGTTTCAGCATCTTTAGCGTACTTACATTAGCCATAGACGGTGGTTGACGTCATTAGCAACCCACTCAACCGATTCCTTCTTCAGGACGTAGCTAGGGCACTGATTCCAATTAAATCATTTTTTGAGGTAGGAATCTGCCATTTTACAACAATCTTTAAAAGTTGCGGTGCTTTCTAACGGCCGGAAAAAACAAAAAACTCATCTTCCATACCTTTCGAACTAAGTCTCGATTAATATTCACATTTTATTTAGACCATTGGCGACCCACTCAAGTTAACATGGGCACTCATTTTTTGTAGCGACCCAGAGGTTAAGAACCACTGGGTTAATGCAATCGGAATGTGATGTGATTTACGCCGTTCCTTCTCTCAAGCCGTTAATGCGTACTATCCCATGTTTTAATTTTGAATATTTTTGGGCGGTATAACAGTCAGGGTCATTCTGACATTAACGAATTGGTTAACATTAACTGTTAAGTTGTTATAACGAATTGTTTACTGTAACTGCATTATCTAAAAATAGGGGCATAACAATTGTTAAAGAAAGGGTGGATAAACTAGACTAAAATATCACTTGTTAAAAATGTTAGGGAATTTTAAGGTTATGTTGCGAACTAAACGTAGTCGGAATGTGTACTTAAAACACGATGACTATGCGAAACTTTGAGGTTAATATGACGAATTAAACTCATTTTGAATTATGTTCTAGTGGATATTGTGTATAGAATTTAATTATTAAATTATGTAGATCCATAATTTATCATTCCAGCGAACCTCATCAAATACATTGAAGGCTCTGAAGGAAAGCAGGCCACTTATCTTACATCCTGTGCAATCGTCGACAACTTGTGTCGGGATTTTTCCACTTACGCGATTTCCTTACCCCTGCTACAGACAGAATTTGGTAGCCAAGTTTAGTGACAAAGTTGGAGAGATTACCTCATCTGTTTTTTAGGCCAGTGAATATATGCGTTTCGTATAAGGAACCGGAATGGACGAAGGGCAATGTGGTAGAAACAAAAATACATGTAGCAATCGTCTGGGTGATTTCCAAAGGGCCTATTGCCAAGTAAGTATTGTACTTTTTATGGGGGGGGGGGGGGGGGAAGACACATTTCTGGCTGTAGGATGCCTTATACGGTTAGTTAGTATTTTAGAAGTAGAAAATCGGCAAAAACTGCTCCGTCATAACCATCCTGCACTGATATATGACGTTAGAACTGAGTGGAGACCTGGCGGGTTTCCCGATAGACTTTACACAGCTTTCAAGCAGATCACGGTACAGCATCTTGGGCTTTGTGTTCTGTGGAAACTTAAATATAAAACCAAAGTTTTTGAGCATTGAATTTTTGTCTACTAATTATTACGTACGCTTATCTGTTTATTTGTCTTTTTAATGGTAGAACGTATTCGGATTTTTTGGTTGCAAAAAAGGCGCTGTCTGTATTGACTAGCTGAGCGATTGTTAGCTTTGCTATGACTGTTTACATGAAGTTAAATACTAAAATCAGTCGTTTACCTCTTCCTTTCATTTTTTATTTCCATCTTTCTTCCTTCTGTTTCCATCTATCCGCCCATGTTTCCGTTCTTCTTTCGTGTTTGTTTGCTGTTAAACACGAATGTTAGAAAAGAATGTGAAAAGAGGCTATCAGCATAAGAAATTAAATTTATGGGTAGAAATGCAGGTTTACAGACTAATTATATCATCAACGAAATCAAGACCGAAACGAATTATGGTATGCAAGTCTGTGGGGGAAGAAGTTTCGAGAAATGACTGAAGAGATGGCATGAATCTGTAACAGAACACGTCACCTAACACGTGACTGGATGATTTTCGTTTTAAAATTCAACAATAAAATAACCAGTTTTCTTCTATCTCCTTCCTACAGTATTGTTTGTTTTAGCTCGTTTCTTCCATTCTTTATTAGTCGTTTATTAGGCCAATGTGTGAAGTATGTGACTGTCAAATAGAAGAGGATAATAAAGAGGATGCTGACAAACTGTGTACGGACAACGGACATGGAACATTTGAACTGCACTTGCCATTGTCATGCATCGTAAGTGTAGCTCAGTATACTATTTAGTAAGAAACATGTACAATGATTTCAAACTGGGGTTGTGGTAATGTTGATACATGTTATTGGCATGTGGCCATAACGGTGCCGTTGCAACGCTTCACAACGACGTCGGCATCGTGACGCTAGAATCAGCAAGTAGCTAGCGCCTCGGTCGCTTGCTCGGTCGGTTGTGTGTCTGCTTCCCCCCATCCCCCCCCCCCCCCCCCATAGTCATGGTGGACGAATGTACTTAACAGCAGTGGAGCAGCGAGCAATGTGCGAGCAGTTTCGCCTCGGCATTCTATCAACAAGCGCGGAAGGAAGTGCGGTCCGGTCTTCATTTTGTTTATGTTTCTTTTGCCATCCTTAGTGGTTAATCTGATTTTCGTATAACAATCGTCGGAAATGAAATATACAAGCAAACAAAGAAACAGCGTTTGATGAAGAGACTAGCAGTTGCTACGATACAACAGGCCTCGGCATTTCACCGCTTGAGAAACATCGACGAAACAGGTGAGTGATTATTGGTCAGTCATTATCATAATCTTTTACTACTTACAAATAGAGTATTACACTCAACGCAGCTTGTTACTGTTAAATGACATTAACTTTTGTTACAATGGTTCTGGGGAAACCACTATCTTCAGGCCACATACCGAAAATTAAAATTTGTTTCAGTTCGCGATGTGAGGTTATATTGGACCGTTATGTTGCGGATTTAACTATTATTACAAATGACCGTCTTCACACAACCATGATAGTGAATTCATGGAGTATGCTTTCATTTAACGCATGTCATGACGTTGATTTCACTAGGCAACATGTTTCGGGCATGAGGCCTTCAGGTCTGAAGATGGACTGCTTATGCCCGAAACATGTCTCCTGGTGAAATCAACGTCGTGACATGCATTAAATGAGAGGATACTCTATGAATTTACTAACATAGTTGTGTGGAGGTTACCTGAATTCTGTTCGCTGAATTTGTTACCCCTTACAACTGTTTGAATTATCAGTGATTACTTACACAATCGATCCAATATAACGCGACAAAATCTATAATATATGTTCTTTATTGTCACCTATATTATCTGCTATAGCATTAATACTAAATAATACTTCAAACGTGAGATTCAGTTTACGTTTTGCTTTACAATATGGCCTATGTTTGCATTGTTAATAACTTCCCCCATTTCGTTCTGATGCCTATTGCATCGATTGCGGATGTGCTAAAGGTACAATTGTCCGTCTGTAGTTAGCTGTCTTGAATTTGTATCGGCGTAATCAGATCCTTGTATTGGTTTCATGTTCTGTTTTCGCTGCGTATCGTTTGCTTGTGTAGTGTGTGTGTGCTGTGCACGCACTGCATTGTATAGCCAGCCGCGTCCCTTTCGCCAGGTACCAGTAGTTGACTGGTCCCGTTTTACATCGGCAGGAATATTTTATTGTGTGTGTGTGTGTGTGTTCTCGTCTCATATCTAAAGCGTAAAAATTATTAAAATATAATAAACTATAATTTCATGCTTCATCATCCTCAACTGATTAGACCTTGTTGCCCGTTCCAGTTCAGAATTACTTCTGAAAGTTATGAATCATTGTAGACGTTTGGCAGGACTCGTTCGAAGGTTGCCATTCGATTTATATTGGTATAAAACTTGGTCTTGAGTCCTAAGGGGAGAACGTTGACTGAGGGTGTCGGGCTGTTTTGAATACGGTAATGGAACTTTGCATTGTATAAAAGACAGGGACTTGACTAGCTGTTCCATGGTGTTAACATTAAGAAGTTTAGAATTGAAAGGTCAACGTGGAACATTATACTTATAAGTATACTTTCTAATGTTTCATTTGACTCCATTAAATGAACAGTGTAAAACATAGTCTATGACATTGTAATGAAGTCAAAGTAAAATAATTTTCTGGGCCCTTTCGTCTGTGTGAAACTACGTTTCATACAGAAAACTGAAAGTGTTGCACTGCCAAGAATTTGCAATAGGAGCTTGTACACACATTAGCTTCGCGTAGAAACTTCCAACCGGACTGACGCCCATGTGAGATTCGAGGTTCTCACGACTGCGAGTATGAAGATGATTGCCTTCTGAGTTTTTGCGCCGTCTGGTCTGGTAGAAGTTTACTGGTGATGGTGGGGGCAGCAAGCACTTCTGAAACGTCGATAAACTTCTAACAGACTACACGGTGCAACAACCCAGAAGACGGTCATCTTTAACGGAGCTAAAAGTTTCTTCACACTTCTTTAAAAATGGGTAATGGTGACATTTTACAATTTTTGTGTACTTATATTACAGAATGTCCCAAAAATAAACTTTTGTGGCCGCTCACCGCTGTCAAATAGGCCACGATGCTAACGTTGGTCATTTTGAATACCTACACAAAACTCGCTAATACACTAAGTATCAATGTTGACGTATGTAATGGTTTAGTTTATTAAAATGAATTTATTTCATTCATTGAAAATGTGTATATATCTTTTGGGACGCTCTATTTTTTCCCTAAACGGCGTATACGTTCCGAAAATCTTAAAACAGTGTGGCACGTCGGAAGAGTGAGACAGAGTAAGAGCTTGCAATATATTTTTAAAAAAGGCTTCGGTAAAGCCCCTGGCTTTGGACCGAGGGTGTGGTGATAATGTGATGCTTTGTCAGGGCTGTCTCGCAATTCAGCGGCTATAATAACCGAGTATGGCGAATTGGTAGATCGATTATTAGCAAGGGAAAACCGAGAACTCTAGTAAAAACCTGCTCCAGTGCCAATCTCATTTGAAGTCACCAGATATTATTAACCCTTTGAAGCCGAATGAAAGAGAGAGAGAGAGAAAGAAAGTTGAGGAGTAGTGAGAGACGCTGAACTTAACCGGGGGGGGGGGGGGGGGGGGGGGGCATAAATTATGAAGATTCCCAAGCGGAGTCTGCTTGTCCTTTTGGTAAAGGTACGCAAAGTACGTATGTACCCTGAAAACAGCCGGTATTGCAGCGTACTGTTACCATTCCTTGCAGTGCTTTGTTGGAGATACCATTTACAAATCGAACTTCTGGGCACTGTTTGCTACTAGATAGGCATCGAAAACTTGGCAATGGTATCAGGCACTATAATCCGAGTTTATTTTGACTAACATTTTTATGTCTACTGAAAGAATAACAAACTGCCTTTATGGCGTAATAAGGGTTTCTAAATAGAGTAATATGGATTTCTAAGTGAGTGTTTCTAGTACGAAGATGTAGGATGCACTTAGGATCGAGCGTGATTGTCTGTCACAGTCTGTTTTGTCACAGAATATCTCCTTCAAAATATCTGTGATAATGGTTTGTTAATTATATGGATATTGTGTTAGACATTGTACGTTGTTCAAGGTACATATATCAGCTACTTTTGGTCCCTAATCGAATTGACCCTCAGGGAGACTGAGTGAGTTTTTGAAACGTTTGCCTTTAGCCCAACATCGAGACGGCTGATCGCGCAAGAGGATTTTATAGCGTGATGAATGATGTTTTCTCTGTGATACGGACTGAATTCATGAATATTATTTAGATGATTCTCCGTTTTAAAGGGTCGAAAAGACGTTTATATTTAACTAAAATTTTACTGTGTCTTATATTTGTTGGAATTTAATTACGTTTGATCTTTATCCTACATTTTTGGCTGATACCCGATATCCTAAGTGTTGCTCATTTAGGTATAAGTTGCAGTCATGGCTAACAAAGACTCGTAAAGCACAAACGAAGGATACAAGGGCATAGGGAGGAGACACGCCCACCATGGTAGGACAAGCTTGGTCAGAGGAAGAGGGGTGGTCGATGCTGACCACATATATTACAGCACGATGAGGAAGTAATTGGTTAATAGGCGGTGATTACGATAATTAAATGTTACGATGATACTTATTCGTCTTCAGCTTTTGCGGATAATGTCCTCTGGCCTGTTCCACTTTTGAATTGACTTCTAAAACTATTAATTATTTTAGATGCTTCATAGGACATCTTGGACGCGAAATCGGTTATGATGATAATGATGATTAAATTGATTCAAAAACAATAATATATCTTGTTAATGGGTAGTCTTTGAGTAACAGTAAAAAGTTCCCGACTGTTTATGGAACCCAGAGATTCATCACCGTGTTTACAAAAGACAGGAATTCTGTCTCGAGCAGTTTTAATTCATTTTACTTTTCACACACTTTCTCTGATAGTCACTTTAATATTATCCTTTAGATTTTATTACTAAAATGTGTGCTACTTGTTTTTATCTTTCTGGTGTAGTAACGACAAGTGATAAAAAATGGCAGTGCTATTTACTTTTAGTAATAATGATGCTTCTACTGGAGCTCTAGTACAGCGTGAACTTCTCGTTAGCAAAGACGATGAGTTGGAGGATATGTTTTAATTACTATGCTGTCAGTCGCTTGGAAGTTCACAATTAAGAATTTCATATGCTGTTTCTAGCTTCTGTTTATTTCGTAGCCAAATGGTATTTTTTATCTGGAATTTGTTCAGATGTCGTCATTTATAAATAGCCGACTGGAATATAGTGGCTCAGCAGATTAAAATAACCTATAAAGACAGTGAAACTGTTTTCAGAATGTTGTCCAAACTGACATAAATGTCATTTTGAGAATTTTGAAGAATGATGGAATGTATAAAACGTAAACGTGTCCTTACTGTAAAATACGCGAAAGATAAATTGTCATGACAGAACACGTAAATCTCGCCGAAAACACATGACTAAAGGATTCGATCAATTGTTTACGTTTCAAAATACAGCAATAGTATCGTCATTTTATTACGGCTTGTTTTTGACTTGGCAATGGGATGCCTTCTCGAGGGAGTATTGGACTATTTTTTAAGAGTTGCACATATATACGTATAAATCTCTCGATGTTATTGTACAGGATTTATTTTGTTACACGAAATTTCTGTGTTATAAATAACAATAGTGTGTACGTGTTTTTAAAATTGTCCCTGAAAGTTTTTGGAACACCACAATTAGAACTGAGGCTTTTGTTGGAACACGCTTGTAACAGTTGAAATCAGTATCGTTCATCTACAATAATACCTCTAATAACGTTATCGCAATAATGACCTAGGATTCCATTGGTGTTGTTTTAATTCTTGTCCAGTAAGATTCAGTTCACAGCTTCTTTGAGCCGTGGTAATCAACGAAGCAACCTTCTTCGTGGAGAACACCTTTGGAATGCGAGTTTTCTCCAAAGAGTACAGCTTATAAATTTTGTTGCTGTGAATTGATGTTTATTGAAATTACATTAGGTTTCTTTTTTTACCTCTAAAGAATCTGTCAAAATTTCGCATATGGTAACCACAATTAAGAACTAAATACATTAAAAAGTGTGGAAACTGGGAGTTGGTTGTAATGTTAAGTCTTGAATAACACACAGGCATAAATCTTCCAGTTATACATCAGCCAGCAGCTCTTAGGTGCGATCCAAACATCGTTGAAGTAGGTCAGTTCTGACAGCTGCAATATTTCTTATCTACACTACTCTTACTTCGGCACTTGACTGGCCTCAGACTTTGTTTCTTCGTTTACTTTAACACTTTCTGTACACTGTCGGTTGGGGATGATCATGAATGAAGCGCTCTTAGTGTGTGTTAAAAACACCATCTCTGTTTGTCTGAAGACACTGGGGAAAAAGAAACTCGAACTTTGGTGAGGCACCAACATCTTTTACCTCCCGATTGTTATTAGGTAGTGAGAATTCAGACTAAAGATGTTTTATTTTATTTAACAATAAATTCCCACCCGTCCAGACCTCAAAATGCAAATGTATGTTGATAAAGTGACAAAGATGCTACTAAATACGTCCAGAATCGCATAGATTTCTAGTTACACGTTGTTGGTTTAGAAGCTTTCGTAATGAATGTTTTCTTCCAAACCATCTCTTTGTATTCTACTGTAGGTCTGTGGGGAGAGTTGTGGTGTTTTTTTACTAGAGAGCGCATCGATCGACGGTTCCCATGTGATTTGTTCTCTCCATTTTGTGTTCGCTTTCTCTAGTTCGTACACACTGTACATGTTTCTGTCGATGAAGTGGCAGGGAATCAAGTAAAATGAGAAAATCTAGAGCGTGCTGAAGGAAGGGAGAAATAAATAGATAATAAAATATGTATACCACGGTACCACAAAATACAATTAAAAACGAAAGGAGGAAACACGGAAATAAATTAAATTTTCGGAACAAGCGTATGGACATTAGGAGAAATTAAACCAAGGAAACGTGTAGGAAGTAAGTATCGAATATTCTTGTTCAGCAAACAGAGAACTCATCGCCTTGAAGATGGAGGCAGCAGGGACCTCTGAAACGTATGTAAAGTTCTACCGAACTACACGGCGATACAACCTAGAAGACAGAAACTCTTATTTGTAACAACAGATTGTATGTGAAATAACAAAGAAGACACCGCCATCTGCATCATTACTAGCGTCATAGTTACCATAATTCATTACGGCTTCCAGACAGTCGAATGATTTCGACTAACTTTTATACTGCCAGTGTCAGTGAGCTTCAGTAGATCGACGCAGGATTACTGTTTAAGGAGGACAAAAAAAGCGTCGCTGATAGTGACATAGGAACTTGTCTGAGGGCGATAAAAATTATCGAAGTCTGGAATGGTGGCTGCACAGAGTCCATTGCGGGGCTGTTTACTCCAAAATGGATCGTTTTCACACCAATGCTCATATGAACTTTATCTGTTGTTTTATTTTGTAGAGGTAACTCCCCCCTCCCCAATCTCAAAGCTGGTTAGACCTTGTTGGTCCTGGGGTAACGCCATGTTAGTTGTACGTAGATTCGAAGAAACATACTGCTTCCATCTTTAGTCCTGAAGATGGAAGCAGTATGTTCCTCCTAAAGTTCGCATCTACAAGTCACATGGCCTTTGTACCCACATGACCAGTCATAGTACTGATAAGAACAGTTGAACCAGTATTAGTTGGATTTTCTGGTGAGTAATAATCTCGAATCTTGACCTCAGATTTCTGTGGCTACCGTCGCAGTCCACGGGGACAGTAAATAAGAATTAAAAAACACCTGCTCCTTTCGAAACTCCAAAGTGAGTATCTAGCGATTGTTCTAAATTCAATTTCGGATATGAATGGACGGGAAATGATTGTATAGGATGCCTGAGGTCTCGAATTTTAGCGCCCGGCCTCATAAAGGAAGTTAATACAAATCGAAACGGGACTGTCAGGTATTAGCTAATGCTGTCAATGCTAGTTGCCTCCAGCACACGGGAACGAGAGTTAATTACTATCCTATCTTGTAAAATGACAATAATGGGTAAACAATTCCATGCGTAATTAGATGCTGTTAGGGACAGTACACGTGTGGACAAAGTGAGTGTAAAATGTTTTTGAGATATAGAAAATTACAAATATGGCGACGAAAATCTGTAGTTGTGTTTGCTAATTTTAGATGTTGAAATTTGACCTATGTAATAGCAGTGAGATAGGCTAACGAAGTTGTTAAGTATCGTAAGATTTGTGGTTTTAATGGACGTGCGCATAGAGTTTGTAGTCTTCTAAATTTCTGAGGAACATACTGTTCTAATCTTCATGACTGAAGATGGGAGTGTTAGGAAGTGGATGCGTTATATATGGTTAGGCGATTTAGACCAAGTGGATTACAAACAGTTCTTTTGGGGACGCTTGGTTAGGGGAGAGAAAGATAAAATAATATGTCTTTATAAATTTATCTGGCACCAATAGAAACGTTTAAAAAGCAGTAGTTAGTCCCATAGCTAAGTCTCATTGTTTTTGAAATAATTAATATGTACGACGTTTTGGGAATTGGATTTACTCACTTCTTACGGGATTCCCTCAATACGAAACATAGTGCACCGTATATAATGGTTAATGCTTATTAGTGTAGTGAATGCAACCGTTGTTACAAACCTTCATAGAATCATCGGAATTTCTTGTTAAAAATTTCTATTTTAATTCTTCATTTACTTTCTTTGGCGCAGACGAAATTTTTTTTTATAGGCCTGTGCCTCAGAAGGAAAAAGGCCAACACCGTATGAGGTTTAAGGTTCTCAAGGCGCTGAATATATCGACGTTCTTGTGGATTGTGACACCGTGTGGATTTATAGGTAGATATCAACGTTTCGGCGGAACATACAGATTCTGTCTTCAGGACTGTTTCATTCCGGAAGAACAATCTCGATTAGCCCAAAAAGCACTACTTCGCTTCGTATTAAAGGAAAATTTGCCTGTTTCTTGGTAGTTGATCTTTTCACCTTACGTTTAAAATTTCTTTCTCCTTCTAAACAAATTTATATCTAGGGGACAATTACTTCATGATAACGTAATACTAACAGATTTCAGTGTTTACTTGATTTTATACCAGTTACATAATACCTGCAAAATGCAGACCAGTCAGCTGTTGAAAACCTTTGTTGCCTCACTAGTACAGATTGAATTTCAGAGAATGTTGTGGACGGAGAGAAACCAGTGCACTCTATGAATTTTAGTAATGGAACGATAACTTACTAATTTTGTCGTTTAAACAGCATCATTAAACAGCATAAGGTACTATTGAGACGCACGGGAAATTATTATGAAATGTTATTACTGAGGAGGCTTTGATATTTTCCTTTGATTTGACCTTTTAAATGCTCGAAATGACGAAATAAATTTCGTGAAGTAGTTTCTCTACGTTCGTGAATCGTTACTACTATTTGCTAAGAAACTGTATTACTCAGGTTCCAAAAATATAAAGGTGTAGGCTCTCTCATGTAGTCTCCTCCAACTTTGATTCACCTGCCAGGAAGTTTCGAACAAAGCTCAATCCTCAGGCGGACTGAATGTGGAGATGCGTGTTTATTTCCACACTGTCACAACCTGAGACATGAGATGATTATGCCAGCTAGGGTAGACAAAATCTTTTACAGGGCGTAGGCTGGGGATACGCAAAACATGGATCGTGTAACACGTGTTGTTTGGTCGGCAAGGATTTTGCACTGTCCTGCGTCTTGATGAGGTACTTTAGAAGTACTTGAGCCGTTTTGGAGAGATCCTGGAGAAGTGCTGGAGAAAACCTGGAGAATTCCTAGAATGGTTTTGTGGAAGTCTTTAAACTTGATGGGTTTGATCCAGTGTGGTTCTGTTATGTTAGATTCGGTTATGTTGGAATGATTTAGGTTACATTGGATTAGGTTGCGTTTTTTTGGTTTGGGTTTGTGTTAGGTTAGTTTAGGTTATGTTTGGTTAGGTTTAATTACGTTATGGTATATTGTGTTAGGTTAGGCCAGGGTGTGTTAGGGTAAGTTAGATAAATTTGTGGTTTTAGATTGGGCTCAGTAGTGTCCTGGAGAATTGCTATCGTGTTTATCTGGTGGACGTGTGCAAGAATATGAGACCGAGGGTTTGCCGGATAGATGAGTTTTAAGTTTTCAAGGCCATTCGGAAGTCAATTTTTCAAAGGCATATTTCTGCCGATCTGTTGGATTCTGAGTGACAACACACATTTCAGTTTGAGGTCAGAGACAGGTCAGTGCCATGTCAACGTCAAAAGTATCAGTCCGAGGGTTTTCCTTATTGAGGGCGTTTTAAATTTTCAAGGTGATTCGAAAGTCAATTTTTCGAAGACATATTTCTGACATTCTGTTGGATTCTGAGTGGCAATACTTATGTCAGTTTTAGTTTACAGACAGGTCAGTGTCATGTGAAGTTTCCGAGGGTTTACCGAATTGAGGCCATTGTGCAGTGCTGAAGCTGAGTTATGTACGAACAAACGGTGTGAGTTAAAAAAAACCTTAATTTTTTTTCTTAAAAATACAGTTTTTCTAAATTGATCGCTTTGTAACTTTGGCTCCGGTACCTTAAGAATACAAACTGTCTACAAATGAACCGATTTCTGCAATAACCATTAGACGTATATTTAAATATAGGTTATAAGTCTAAAACGTAGGCTGATGATTCACGTGGTGGTGATGAAATATCTTACGGTGCCATTTACCATTTTAGTAGGTTTACCCATATTAATACTTTTATGAGGGTGTCGGGGTCAAAGCCTGAGATTTTAGTATCGACTCCTCAGCCCTGATACAGCGCACGCCAAAGCCCATTCTTGTGGTTCGTGAGATAAGGACTCGTTAAATTAGGACAAAGAGAGATAATCAGAGAACAAATGATCTCGTTTCCTGCACCGTCGTGATGTCTGTTGAGTAAGAACAATACTCGTGGCTTCTTGGGGTAACTTGGTCTGTACATTAGGCCGCTCCGTGGAAGGGAGTCCCCTCATTATTTTGGCATTTTTCCATTCCGATCTCCAATAATGGGTTTCTGTTCAGTGAGGGTACAACACTTGACCTCAATACCCGACCTCTGGTAAGACCTGGTCCCACGAAAACAGCTTCAAGCTCTGACCGCACTCTATAACTATGTGCTTCGTTGAACATTATTATTTGTATTCTTGCTGCTGTTGTTGCTGGCAGGGAGTCTGTTAAAGACATTAAATTATTATTATTATTATTATTATTATTATTATTATTATTCAATTTATTCACCATTTTGCATGGCATTTACTTCTATGTACCTGAGACAAACCTTGTCTCTGAGATATGTAGTGCAGCAGCTATTTCTGAAATACATTTTGTTTATTTAATACTAGTTACATGCATTATACAGATTTCATGTCAGGCATTATGTGTTAGTTTATATTATTATTATTATTATTATTATTATTATTATGTTGGTTCTTAGGCGTAATAGTGATAGAAGTTACAAAAATGCCTCAATAAGCTTTTCTAGTCGGCCTGTCGGCATGTAGAAACTCGAAAACGTCTGAACGGATTTTCACCAAACTTTGTATTGTGGAGCTTTACTAAAAATTGTAGAAACATTCCAGGTCTGGTTAAAATCGAACAGCAGTAACGGGTACGTTGCATGAAGCAACTGGGTGGGGAATCCCCATGTTACATTTACTATGGTTACCTTGGTTATTGTGGTTACATGGGGAATCCCTAGCGACCCAGATATCTCTGACGTTGCTGCCAACAATTCACGAAAGTAAAGAGTTCGAAGTCTGGTAAAAGCTTCGAAATTGTTACGCTGTACATACATTTCCAAAATTGTTCATGGAAGTGTTAGGAACTGATCAAAATTATAGTGCAAATTTTATTTTATTTATGAAATAAATCGTACTGTGTTACTGCATGCATTCAGCAAGAAGTGTTTTACCTGAATTATGATTCTTTAATACATTGTGTTAATATATATGGAATCATGTCTTTTCCCGATATTGTAAATGGTTTATTATCTCCACCCATCTCAATATACGAATGTCTTTAACTTCTTATCTCAAGTTTAGGCATTATTCATGTATTATCTCATGGGTTTTATGAACGTTTCCCGTTAATTGGATTGTGTATAAGTAAAACATTCCATTTTTCGTTCGTCATTACACGCCAATATGGCTGGTATTTCTCTGCAATAACCGGTCTCTAGTCACATAGCAACACCTTTCATTGTACCACCACATAACCACTCATCTTGGTTGGAATGTACGTAGTACTGTAAACCGAAGGAGAGCAATATCTGCTCATGAATCGAATTTTCAGACGAAATTATCAACAATGATATCCGGAGAAGCAATCAATTTTGTTCCTTCCCGTGATGGTACTGCTGAGCGAATATATTGGATTTGCTTCCTTGCATCACTTTTATACGCAATTCTCTTCTGTGGGGTGCAGTGAAACTGCTGCTTGTTTCAATACGTTTTGTGGTCATTTTTGAGTCAGGACACCATATATATGTTTTATTTACACTGCAGAAAATTGTATTGCATTTATTGTATATTTAGTTTTATTTAATTTATATTGGCATATTTTATGACAGTTTGTCACGAACATGTAGTAGATAGAAAAGTCGGAGGAAAGATATATATATAAAGAATGGGAGCACATTATTTACATATATAAATACATACACACACTTGCGAAACCACGGCTTTGAAGTCTAAAGTATTGTTCTCTACTTTACAGTGAATTTGCAAAATCTAAATCTGACGCAATTATCATTTTTACACAAACATACATTCACACTTGCAGATAAAATGAAAACGTAGTTAACCAACATTTCTAGGTTGTAAAATATATTCTCATTTGCCAATTAAACATCCTGTAGAGAGGTACAGTAGGGCCCCGCTTTTCGGCGCTCCGCTTTATGGCGATCCGCTAATACGGCGCTCAACAGCTGAGTCAGAGAAGTGCGTCCGGCGCCATTTTCTCGTCGCTGATTCAGTCTGTTTACAGCTTTTGTGCGCTCCGCGTCTCTCTGTATTTCTGGCTATTTTTCCGTTATTACAAACTGTATATTTATATAATATTTTTGTGTTACTACAGTGTAATTACAATGGCGTCTAAGGGTAGTAGCGATAAAAGGAGGAGTCGTAAGCCTCTTATTTTAAATGCCAAGTTAGAGATGATTAAACTTCGTGAACAAGGCATGTCTATGGCTTCCAAACCATCACCAAAATGAATAAGATTCGTTGAAGAGTCAGATGATGAAGATGCGCCATCTCCTTCATCCTTCCTACTATAAGCATATCAATTTTCAAATTTATATTCACCAATCACTATAAGCTGAGGACAATGTGTGTATTACTGATATTCATTTTAATTTCATATCGTTTTCTTAGGCCTAGCGCTATTGTGCACTTACTATATGATAGTGTAACATCTTATTAGGCTTTGATATGCATTTGCAAGTGAAATAAGGCAAAGATCCGCTTTTCGGCGATTTTCGCTTTACGGCGGGGGTCTGGTCCCTAACCCGCCGTATAAGCGGTGCCCTACTGTATAGTAATTAAAAGTGTACGTAATTTAGAAATAAAGTAATTGCAAACGGCTGGGCGTATAGATCGAAATAATACACCAGCTTAATTATGTAACCGAAAGCCATAATTTTGTTGAAGATTTCTGTCTTCTGGGTTGTTGCGCTGTGTAGTCTGTAGTCTCTGAAACGCTGGTTAACATCAACCAGACTACACAGCGCAACAACCCAGAAGACAGAAATCTTCATACTAAGAATCGCCCTGATGATGGAGGCAGTATGACCTCTGAAACGTTGGTAAACATCGACCAGACTACACAGCGCAACAACCCAGAAGACAGAAATCTTCATACTCACCGCTGTGAAAACCTCAAATCTTACATAATTTTGTTAATTCGCGTTTCGCAACAAGATTTGGCTGGCAGTTAAGAATCCATCAATTAGGCTCACGTGTAACAATTTCGCTCCGAAAAAATGTATATAGAGTAAATCTAGTATTGAGTCTTTAATAAGCTTAAATGTGTTAGTATTAAATTCTGTCAAAATTGGATAACACAGAAGCACAACACTACATGAAAGTCGAAATCTTGTTAGTCTCTTTCAGTGGATATTGAATAGGGTGAAAAAATTAATACAGAAGTTTTAAATGCCAATGATGTGAATATTTTACTTCATCTACGCCTTTTATATGTGACATGCTATTTTATAGATGACGTCTGTTATGTACTAAAGTGGTGATAAATTTAAAATAAATCCTTCTATTTATGAAGTGCCGAGCATATTACGAAATATGTTTGGCTCCATATTTGGATACTGAAGAAGTATAAGCGAGTCTGATTACATTTTTGGTTTTGTAGGCTATTCTGCGGATATTTTTCACAAAGCTGACCGTTTGTTTGCGGTTGAATGAATGATTTTAAAAATAAATCGTCACTGTGTTGGTCTGACGTGACACAAAAAATCTGCTGAATATGACGCAGACGACTCCCATACATTTGCAACCAAAGCTCCAAATCACAGCCATTTTCAGTTCATTGGGACAAACAGGAATAAAAGTTTGTATTTTCACGTACATGATTTTATGTAAAACACGAGCAGATTTCTATAAAATTGCGACTAGACACAGAATTTAATTTCGTCAATCTGTGCCCGTTCAATAAAATACTTGCTGTTTTGTAGTGATGCTTTTGAATTATCTTCAAAACTAAATATAAAATATAAGAAATTTTCGCTCTGATCATGGAGGAATTAAGCACCTCTGGAACGTCGGTTAAAGTCTACCGGACTACACAGCACAACATCCCAGAAGTCAGTCATCTTCATGAAAATATACTGTTTTGTCTTTCGCCGCTTTTAATCGAAAGTTATTTGGGGGGGGGGGGATATGTCAACATTTAAACACTACCATGGTGCATATTTCTTTGTAAAACAAAGAAAGTACGCTAACATCACATAAGGATTGTTTCTTATATCTTTGATAAATCAAGAGGTGCGGGCCTAACTTGTATTTTCATTCAGTATTTATTAAGATTCTCATTCTACCCTTCGGGCTTTGGATTATGTTGTTAATTATTAAGCATCATTTCGTATCCATTATCTGGGGGTTCAATCGAAGACAGCGGTGTATTTTAAAGCCAGCAAATTGAAGGGCCTTACTGACCACTGGATTTAACACTATAATGTGGTCACAACCTAGTATTTTAGAACACTTCCTAATCCTAATTTATGGGCGAACAAGTGCCAATAACAACACATGAATGCTTCTGCTTATTCATTCTAATGACAGTAAATCGGTTGCATGTTCTTGAAACGATCACCGTTTATTATGTAGGGCCAGTGACGAAAACAAAGAATGTTAACCAAACGCGAACCGAAAATTCAACATTGTTTGCATCTTTAGCTTAAGAAGAAATAATTAAGTTCTGTGGATTTTACTTTTTTTTCTTTCATGTTTCTTCTGTTCGCTTGTTTGTTTCAAAATTACAGCACCATTCATTTAGAGCAAATCGAATAGTAACAGCTCCATTCTCTTATTAGTGGATTTTGAACGTCATATATAAACATGTCATCGTATCGGATAGGGATTGAAGACGGCTATTTTCTTGGGTTGTAGCGCCGTGTAGTCTGGTAGAAGTTTACCGACGTCTCAGAGGTACTTCTGCCTTCATAATTGTGTTGATGGAGGGAGCAAGCACTTCTGAAACGTCGGTAAACTTCTACCAGACTACACGGCGCTACAACCCAAGAAAACAGCCGTCTTCATACCCACCGCCATCAGAACGTTTCATATGATTGATTACAGGGTTGTAGGTTGTAACGACACCTTTAAACTGGATGGGTCGGATAGTGTTAACTGCCAGGAGCTCTGTGAATAATGAATTTGAAATGTGAACGCTAGTCTCATTTATTTTAAGAAGAATTTGCCTGGAATGCCTGAGGAAAACAGCAAAGAGCCTCGGCAACTGCAGCCAGTATCCGTGTCGAGATTCAAACTCAGTCACGAAGAGAAAGTGCTGGTGATTACTTTCTGTAATTTGGTCGTAAATAATCGTTTCTGCCTTAAATAAATTATGGCTTATTTTGAAACACATTTGAAACTTGTCCATTCGGGAATAACCACCATAGAGTATTTAAGGTGTTCAGCGTTTCGGCAAACAATGCATTTTATATCTTCAGGGTGAATGTCTTTGGGGGGTAAGTTGGTATTTATAAAGATCTGGCAGCGGGAGTTGACCATTTGAAGTCGAAGCTCGTGTAAATAATATTTAAAGATTCGCTTCGCACCGCAAATAAAACCACTTTTTCATCGTGAAGATCATTTGGTGAATGTTTTTTAGGGAAATAATATTATAAAAATTGTACCGAACCCATAAATATGTTCTTAGGGAAAATTGTTTACATACTTATTGTTAAAGATTGTGGCACCACTGTTTTTTAAAAGCTTGATCGTTGAAGTTTAGTAGGCAATGAGGGCATGCTTGATATTTAAGGAGTTGAAGTGAAGTTTTTCTTCTCTAAATACGTCGCCGGGACGGTCTGTCAAGCAGCTTTGTGCTTTGTGTTGTTTCCAGGTTGTGCGCTCACTGGCCTTTGCAGTCATTTAAAAAGGTCAGCATTGACTTAATTAAAACCGAAATAATGGACGTCCTGTTACTTCCCCTGAACACATAAATCTGCAAACGACTTTTTCTTGGAAGAAAGGTCCGAAGGATAATTACGTAATCTCGACACATTGTATTATATTTGTAGGTACTTGGCTTCGGAAGTTGGTATTTATTTGTATACACTGGCACTATTCGTGTAAGATTTAGATTTTAATCAAAGGACACGCGTCGTCTGAGCGCTACCATTGCTAAAATCCATTTCAGTCAGATTATATTATGAACTTGTAACAGTGTTGTGTAAACGAGTAAAGCTGTGTTCTGTTGCAATTTCGCTTTGTGACAAAAGTCTTCACTTACATAAAACTAATCTCCTAAGTATAGAAATTACAAAATTACTGCACCGTTTATAATTCATTCTAAGAATGACATTCTTATTCGGCTTCCACGACCTCTGGGACATACTGTACAATAAACATTTTTCAATACATAAGAATAATATTTGCCGGAATATCTCAAATCTGCGGTGACATATAATACTATTTTATATAAATTCATAATCATTGTGATGTAGTAAAGCATTTAAGATTCATTTATCTTAATTCATAATTATATTATGCATCCAATTTCTTAGATCATCTTCAGTTTGTACTTTAGTATAAACTACGTCTCTGTCGTACTTTTTGATCTATATGGATTTAATTTAGTTCTCCTCTGGAATCAATAACGTCTATTGTTTTATGGTGCTGGCAGACATTGCGGGTTGACTTCATCAGCTAGAATGTAATATAAAACGGATCTGCCGACTTCTTAAAAAGCTCTTTTCACAGTCTATGAAGGTCACGTAGGTCTCTAAATTAAATTCCCTTTCTTCCACTACCAACTTTTAAAAATACAAATGTTTTGTTTATACAAGGCCCACGTTTCAGATGCGAAATTCTCACGGCAGCGAACTTATCGACCGTGGTCTTCGAGTTTCAAGCACATATCGGTGTTTAGGAGAAAAGTACCCTTCCACAATCAGGATACTTGTATTCTAGGGTGAAGACGACGCACCTCTGAAACGAAAATAATACCCACAAAACTACACCATGTCACGACTGCATGCGATAGGATTTATTTTGTTTTTTTTATCGAGTCTTTTCTCCAGACGCTAATAGTTGCTCAGAGAGAAAAAAATGTCTTAACTTTTTCTAAGGTCAGTTGTGCTTACAAAAACACACAACCGAAGTTATCCTTAGTCAGATGAATTCAGTGAACGCAGTAACATTCCCTGTAGGCTTGCGAGAAGTTAATAAAATAAGTAATTAAGTTAATGGATGTGTGAGCTCTTCCTTAATTAGATACCGTGACGTTATGAACCTTATCAGAAGTAAGATTAGCGGGGTCAGTATCAGATTAGTTTATAAACACGACAGAACCAATAGACGTACGGAGCGAAGATGCACTTCAATTTGAAAGCGATGCCATTTTAACAGATAGGACAGTAAAATTCATCGTAAAACCTCATCTAACCAGAGAAGCAAAGAACCTCGTGTCTAGATTACTGTACTTAAAACATTTCGTAAGAATTAGGGTTCTATTAAAAACATCTTAGATGATTAGTTTCTGAGTTATAAAACTATTATCGCGTTTATGTAGGTAGTAACAGTTTCATGGTGCCATCTGTCGTTGTAGTTGGTAACTAACTATGTGCTTATGTTATGTTATGTTATATCCATTCAGTTCTTGTGTGAGCGTGCTGCATTGCTCTGTCAGAAGGCGTAGCTTATGTAATGTAAAATTGTAGGAAAATAATGAGATATAAATTGGAAATGTTGTTGAAGGAAGTGGCTGTTATCTGTTCTAACATCACGTACATTTATTTGTAATGATTGAATAAAACCACATCATCATAGCGGGTCTCTGGAATGAGATTCGAACCCGCGACTTACCTAAGCGAAGCGCGATTGATAACTACAACACGGCCATGTTTCAATAATTTATTTTGATATTACAACAATAATAATAGCCATGTCTTATAGAAATGGATACGCAATAATTTCCTGTTATTTCTGGCAACAAGTGTTTAAGATTTCTCACACAATGGCGTCGCCATAATGTTGTTTTAAGAATTAATTAATTGTTTTGAAGGCGAAATTACTGACAATATGGTTCAGGAAATGTTGTGTGGCACTGAAATAATCTTGATTTGAATTAAAAGTTTTTACGTGCGGTTAATAAAAGCAGTAAAACAAAACAAAATATTAGTAACAGAGTAAAATTTGTGATTGGTGGATTCAGTTGTGTGTGAAAGACGCCGGAAAACTACCAACTTTCACCGGTTGACACTAAGAACATGAATTGTTGTTAATGTTAGAAAATCTGCCGGCGATGGCGTAAAAGTTTGAAGGAAATTGATTTTCATGGACTGTGGCAGACACAGAACTGATCATTTTAATAGGACACATGTTGAAGATGACTGTACCCTGGGATGTTGCGCCGTGTAGTCTGGTAGAAATTGACGACATTTTCAGAAGTGCTTACTGTCTCTATCGTCATGGCTTTCCATAAGAACCTGAAATTCACAAATATTGGAATTATTTATACCTGCATATTCAATGAATATGAACCAGGCATTTATAATTATTTTTGCAGAATAAATTCAAATATAAACCTACTTGTCGTGTCTGCAGTTTTCCCGGACCGGCGTGTTGCCGGCAGATAGCGCGATTCGACCTTTGCCCTATTGTACTAGCTCAGGTCAGCCGTGATCTCCCCCCCACACACAGAGCGTTTGAGAGCGTTCAACGTGTGGCCAGTACACAGGGGTTCAATTGACTGGAAAATCAGTTCAAGTGTTTTGTGTGTTTCGGCTACATTAAAGTGGAGAGCCATCTGAAAGAATATGATCACTTATGATCCCTTTGTTACTGCAGTTTATTGGAATTATGTACACAGTGTTGTAGTTTGTGACTGTGGGTATTTAAATTTTTGCTTCTGTAGTTAAAAAATGAGGTGTAGTTGTTTGTTTACAATGTCAATAGTGTAATAACGATGACGATGACGATGATGGTGGTGATAATAATAATAATATAATAACAATAAAATTATATAATACATGTATCACGTGTTAAAAACAAAATGTATACCGGAAATAGCTGCTGAACTATGTACCTTAGGAACAAGGTCTGTCTCGGGTACATGGAAGTACATACCCTATAAAGTGGTGAATAGATGGGTTAATTATAATAAATGAGCACAGTATTTAATTTGGAAACTTTAAGGTAAGAGGCCTTTTCGGAAAACTAGATGCAGATGGGAAGATAATATTGAAGTTGGCCTTAAATAAATAAGGCGAATGATGAGGACCGTATTCAGATGGCTCAGGTAGAAGCCAGTGACTACAATGAACCGTATAGTTTCATAAAAGGGGGATTTTTCGAGTGTCTGAACGACTGTTGGATTCTGCGAAAGTTAATTTAGATGATAAAATAACAACATAACCGTAATGACTCTCTTAGCTGTTGGGAATTGACTGTAACCACATTTGACTTTAGCCCAAAGCTTCTAGGACGTACTGCGTAGTCTTTGTGGTACAAATTTACTCGGTTTTCCTACTGTTGTTATGTCTCGGCGTTTTATCAGTATTTATTCGTACCCGTTTATTATGTCCTTTATAGCAAACAAGTGCAGATCTAACATAATATACGGGTTTTTTTGAATGAAAATCCTTCAACGGCTCAGAAAATTCAATTCCAGCAGATATCGTACTTTTCCAGTGCTCTGTAGATAAAATCTTCGAGGGCAATCAGTCGTGTCAGTTGGTTTAATGTCGACGTTTCAGGGACCAGCTCCGTCTCCATCATCAGGATATGATATTCGGGCTGATTAAACTGTGAGCTTTTTGTTAATGTTCGTCGCTGTGCAAGCCTTAGATCATGCAAAATAATGACAGTTTCTTTCAGCTTCAAAAATAACAACTTTTAACAATTTGAAATGTTGATTTATATTCACATCCTTATCACGCTCAAATGGCAATCTCCGGATAATCACACCGTGAAACTTGTTTAACATCTTATTTTTATCTACAGTTTTTTTCCGGACAGGACTTTAATGATGGGAAACTGTAATTTGTATTATCATACAATTTGCTTTACGCTCCGTCGGATTCAGCTGTTCGTATTAGTGATGGGGTACTTGGGATTGTACTGTAGTATGAAACGTTTACAACCTCCCCCTCCCTGCCCCGTTGAAGTGTCTGTGGCACCCACAGTCGGATGACTCGCTACGGCCATCGGATATGGAAGCCATCGGTTTTCTGCGACTGTCGCAAACAAGGCCGCTGCAAATCAATTAACAAAATGAATTCAAAACGACGTACGGTGACTCGCGCTTCCTGTCGGATACGCCATATATCCGTTACGTATGATTGAATTGTATAAATCCCCTTCAGCCAGACGACACAAAAATTTACATTCATACAATTTATTTCCTAGTCGAACGTCCAGGTGATGGTTTATTTTTGATACAAGCAGCTAATCGCAGGAAAAAAACCCTGCTCTTTGTCAGCACAAAACACATTTTTCACTACGTACGGAGACAAAAGTGAAATTAAATGATTTTGTACCTTTCTCAATGAGCATCTTTTATTTTCGTCTTGTTTCCCGACTGTACGACACTTTATTTGTACTGAAAGGTCAAAACAATAATGTTTCAAAAGGATATGTAATACACGTGAGCGTTAAACAATTTTATTTCAATGTTTACGGTACAGTAACTCACTCCTTCGTAAGTCACTTAGTTAAGCAGTAAGACACGCCCATTCATTCATCAACTTATTCACTCACGCAGTAATACACTTTAACGTCAAATAAATGACTTAGTTATTTACTAACTCAGTCACTTAGTAATGTATTTAGCCAGACAGTAACCAACTTTACCGCTTTGTAATTCAGTCACTCGTTCACTCGTGCTCCGTAACTTCGACACAGCTACTAAGTCACTTTAATTCAGCTCACCTAGACACTGATGAGTATGGATCAATGGTGACATGATAATAAGGCAGAACCGAAGATCTCTTACAAGAAACTGCTTCATTGCCAGTAGTATTAAAAATAATCTTGTAGATATACATGTTGGTAATTTGAGCCGAATTAAATTAATCTGGATCAGAATATGAATCGAAAGCAAACTTTTATAACGACGTTGATGATGAGTCAAGGTCAGAACAAAATCATATAACGTTCCTACACGAACAGCGTAGCACAGCTTGCGTCGCTATGCTATTAATTTGGAGATGCGCGGTGGGAGGGGAGAATGAAGTCCGTCCGTGGCCTTGAAACGTGTAGTTTAGTTATGGATGCTACAGAAAGACTTGCCCGTACTAGGGGGTAAGGCATTCAGATTCATATTTGTCATTGTTATGTCTGCTTGCATAACAGAAAAGCTTTGAACTTGTAGAGGAACAGCGATTTTTTAATTTGAAAAATTGTTTATTCAGTTTGTTCGTTGCCTGTTGTCTCATTGTTATAGACCGGTTATTGTCTGCTTGCGGTGTGATTAATTTGTTTGGTACGAGTTTGTACCGTCACAGAAGCTACGAGGAAGCTAACGGTAAAATCGATAAATAGATGGTTTTAAAAAGTATTAAAAAAACTTTCACAGTTACATTGGTTTGTTTCTGGTAACTTATAAGCTGCTATAAACCTTAGTTTGCTGCAGGGAATGAATTCCTACAACGCACACATCACATGAGGTAGGACGTCAAATGTAACCTATAATGGCATGTTAATACTGAGGAGGATCTGGCGGTGGTGAAGACGTCAATGTCGAAGTTGTGTGGACTTGAAAGTGCAAGATTCTTCGAGGATACACGACGCAATAATCTAAATGATCGCCATCCTCAATTTCGCTGCCGTGATACCTGATTTCTCACTTACGAAAGAAATCGGTCCCCGCTGAAATTCAACGGGTATTTTTCACTAGTATTTAATAACAGCGGACAAATTATGTAAGTTACAGCTACGAGAAAACAGTAGTTGTTCTACTTGCGTCATTTAACGTACTTATTTATTGAAAGGTATATTTTTAAAATAACAGAAATGGAAACTAGTAGATGTTTTTTGTACTTGAAAACTTATAACAACAGACTAATTGATTTTGTGTTCTTTGAGACCATAAAGAGACGCACGTGGAGCTAGACGCTATTCAAAATTTCGAACTAATAAGTTACAGTGTATGGTCTTTAAATTCTGTTAAACGAAATTAAAACTATATACTCCCGTATATGTAAATATATCGAGCACAGTGCAATATTTATTTCACTTTTAGAAATACATCCTACATGAGAAAGTATTTCTTATATAAGCAACCTTCACAACTGCTACAAATATTTTATATGTGCTATGACCCGGTAATCCGAAGTATAAAACAGCCCTATAAATACTTTACAACCTCAGTATATCATTCTGCTTTGTGAAGTAGCATGTAATAACACTTACGGGATTTGTTCCAGGTGAAAGCCATCACACTGAAGGCACACTGAGGTCCCCGTACCGAATATTTTTTCCTACAGTTTCTGATGAAAATAAAATATATGTAATGAGCATTGGCGAAAAATGGCTGAACGATCTAGAAGTGCTGTTCTTATACTCGTGAGTTACCACCCTCCCCAGCGGCAGATAGTACCTCACATACCACTGTTTATTTTCCTGACAGGGGCTGACGTCCCCTGGTATTAAAATTCCATTTCACGTGGATCGCGTTTTGCACAGAGCTTATCCCGGCCTCATGGAATAAGCTTGTTTACTGAAACGTCAGTTAACAACATGAATGTTGGCTGTTTTTATTCATTTATGAGCAGCTGAACATCACAATTTTGTTGGCGTTATTCATTTCAGAAAGGATGTATTGGATTAAATAAATTTAGGAGCTCGGGGGAGGATATTTTGAGTTCCTGTCATAGATTGCAGGTCCTGTTATAAGAATGTTCCTGTATTCAGTCCGTTTTGTATATGAGATTTGAAATTTTGAATGTCTGTAGGTCATGCCAATTGGAAACAGTACCACGAGAAGTAGCGAAGTATGTCGCATTTAGTGGAAATACAGGCGGTCAGATAGAACAAGTCTGGTGTTGGGTCATCAGAGATTTCATATTTTTATTTGGAAAAAGAATACTGATCGTCATAATTTTTCTTTTATAAGCGAATAACAGTAATTAAGACGACGGAGTTTGTGATAAGATGTTCTATGGGAAGAATTCTATGTTACGTTATTCTGGAGATAAAGTTATTGACCAGCTGAGACACCGTTACGTTTTAAAGGAGGACACTGGTCCGTGAGTTCGTGCATTTGGTAACAAATAGTGAGCTAAATGTTTTCATGTATATTCTGTCACTCAGGATACGTAAGTCGTGATTGTTTTTACTATCTGTTAGAATGAAAGAAATGGATTTGGCGAAACGGTTGTTCACAACTTAAAATTAAGTGAAATTTTAAGTTCTCGCGGCGGCGATTATAAAGATGGCTGTCACTCAGCAAGAACCTCTGAAACGTCGGTAAATTTCTATTAGACTGCACGGCGCGACAACCCAGAAGCAGCCATATTTACGTTAAAGTTACTTTGATATATTTAGAATTTGAGCGTGTTTATACCCACAGTATTAGCTTTATTCGTTAGGTGAAGTAGAGAAAGTGTCTTTAAAAGATTTTTCTCTGAAAACGTTTTAATGATTTGTTGGTGCCTGTGATTTCACAAAAATTCCGCTGTCAGAAATGTATATTATGTGTCATTTATACACTTCCAGCAAACAACTGCTATAAAGAACAAAGAGCTGAATATTATCCATTCTTATATCGTGTGCTGTCTTGTGACGTAGGTCGCTCCAAAGAAGAATCCTAGTCCGAGGTCTAGTGCCTATCTTGTAGCGTTCTAATTTACTTTTATGGTGGGGAGTTCTTAGCCCCGCGCCCAACCCCCATACTGGGGGACCACCACTTGTTGAATCCGCTACCATTTATTCAATATATTTACAGTTACCCTCCGTGTTTGGAAGCTGTTTGCATCCGCAACCGGAGGACGCTGTTATATCGTGGTGACAAAGGACCACCTTAACATGGTTCCTTGTGACATGAATGAATACCAATCGTGGAAATGTAAATCGAGATTTATTTTTCAGTGTTTGTTTTTAAGCTTGTATTTTATCTCCTGCAGCCTACGTTACTTTATTTTGATAGACATAGATGCTGTTGTTAGGTCACAATGCGAGATTAAAACGAAAACTAATTTAGTTACTTCTGGAGCCCTCAATTGTGCGTCTAGAGTCTGAAAGTGAAGGGTACCATAACTTCTTCAATACACAGCATTAAGACTTCGTCGCTTGTCGCCTAGGGATTTGAGGCACTCACAGCATGGGGACACCGTCATTCAATTTTGTAAGTGGTTACCAGCCTTCATATTCAGGGTAGATATCCATGGAGATTGAGGGGAGACATTCCTAAAAAAATGTTTGTGGAAATTTTACAACCCAGAAGAATGTAATTACAATTAGGTTTGGTAGACACTGCGCCAACTATTCAAATGGGCCCCTTTTTAGAATAAATACTTTTAGTGAATGTGTAAAGTTAATTTCTCCACCCCGAAACATATCTTTGCGTGTAAAAAGCATTTATAACTTGGCTTTTTATACAGAACACAATCTGAGGGCTTTGGGTTGTTAAATATGTTTCCACTGGCGAACACAATTTAGAAATCAAGCCACCGAAGAACATTTCCTTACATTGTAGCTGTTTTCCTCATAAGAAACGTTAACGCCAGATTTGAACTCTAGGTGGACTGTCTGTTTGATGGATGGCAGACCAGATCACAGGTCCATGCGTACTGGTCCACTGACAACATATCAGCTTAACAGCCTTCCCCTAGGGTGGTATTTTACGAGCTGCAGATGGTCAAATTGTTACCATGAGAAGAAAACAGATTAATCCGCACCAAATTGTCTAGAGACGAGGCATTACAGCATGGAGTGTGGCGATATTAAGCCCTTCTGCATTATCCTGCATTTTATTGCTGCGAAAGTAGCATGCAGTGTCCTGGACCGTTGTATATTATCTTTCTATGCGCATGCTAACAGCACTTCCATCCGTCCATAGTAGGACGTTTGTCAGAGACACTTGCGTAAAAGGATTTTCAGACACTGGCGAATTGAAGATGACTGTCTTCTGGATCTTGCGCGGGGTAGTTAATAAGAAGTTTAACGACATTTCATAGGAACTTACTGCCTTCATCATTCGGGCGATGGTCGTCATGGTGATGGAGTTGGTGAGTTGGTATCATCAAAGTCAAAAATGTCCGATGTGGTATTAAATGAAGCGAATTTTGTTATGAATAATTTACTGTTATTAAGTATCGATGTCTTTAGAATAGAGTTTTTATTAAAATCTTACTTGGAGTTTTCTTTGGTGAGATAATTTCAAAAATTTTTACAAAAACGAATGTTAATGTTGAAAATGTACCTGGTTATCGGAATATTTTCGGCAGAGGGCTCATTTTATTGCCAAATTATTTAGATCTTTATGGACTTACCCAAAAAGTTAATTTTTTTTTAATTCTGAATTATAGTATTAAAAATGTCTGGAATGGAAATCACAGATGTATTACATGAAAAACACTATCTTCGTTAATTTTGATAAAGTAAACGCACGTTGAAGAGAAACGCGAATTTAATGCTAGTAGTGCGCTGTGACAGTAAATAGAGTTAACATACGTCCGTGTGTGAATGATGGACTGTAGTCAATATGTGCATGTGTTAGCATACACGATTTTCGAAATGTGCCGTGCGTGGGCTGGTCCATACGTAAATATAATTATAAACCTCGCAGCGTTCGCTTGACTAATGCACGTGTTTGTTTGCTCGTTTTTAACGAGTGAATTAATTTTAAAATTTTGTGTATGCCCACAATACAGTTTGTTTTTATTATTTATTTTGTTTAATGGCGGCACTAGTGTCAAGTGGAAAGCTTACTTAATGTCATATGAGAAATTAATGATTCTTGATAATAAAGGTTGTGGGAGGAAGGTAATAAATCATTCGAAAATGGGGTAAAATTAATATATTTGGGAATTGCAAATCAGAGTTGCATCTAAGATGAAAATAAGAATACGTTAATTTCGGGGAACGTTTGGTATCATTCTGTTCAGAAACGTCCACAGTCTTGTCTGATGTTTAAAAATTGAGTATAATTTTACCTCAATAAAATCTTCTCGGGCAATCAGCCAGGTCAACTGATTACCGTAGTAAACCGACGTTTCGGCTGATTGCCCGAGAAGATTTTATTGGTTGTACTCGCTGCGAAAGTCTAACAAATCCTATATAATTTTACCTGTTGCTGTGTTTTGGTATGAAACTTGGCCTTTAAAATCAAGGGAAGTGCAGAGATAAAGGAATTTGAGAACAAGCTCTTCATACAGAAACATTGATATGCAAATTTATTATAACCATAAAAGAACGCTACAATTATTTTAATATATTTTTGTGGAATATCGTGTTTTACGTATTGCTGACAATAATTGTATTATGAATTCTTCTCGGGCTATCATCCATGTCAGGTGTCAGTCAGCTCTGTCTGATTTCTATAAAATTTGATATGAAAGATACTAACGAAGGTCATTGCACTTCTTGAATACCCAAAGAAGGAAACATTTGAACACCAGCGCCATCCAGCATTGTCCTACAGTTACAAAGGCCTATTCGCAAGACGAAAACGGTGATAAATAAGTAACTTATGACGTCTTTAATGTCATGGGAGTATTTTTCTTGGAAACTGCTCATTGTCTGTTGAAAATATCTGCGATGTATCAGAATGCTTCTTCTGTCGTCCGGTGATGGAATGAGTAGAGGTGTATCGCTATAAGAATACACATGACTTTGTGTGCGCAAAAGTTGAAAATGCTTTCTCATTAAGTCTGTGCGATGCTAAAAACCATGTTCAATCATCCAGCAGTTTACCCGTCTCTAGATATCTACTTACTGGGCTTCATTAGATTAAGACAGTCCTTATCACTAGGAATTGATGCAGTATATAGCAAATACTAGACAGTTCCCATAGACGTTTACAACCACCCATATTGTTGAGGTATTTTACGAAATTCCATGACCAGTTGTGACCAAACAAAATATTTATTCGGATTTTGGTTTTTCGTTAATCGCTGATAAGACCGATACAGATTTTGTAATACAAGATAATTTCTTCGTGACTAACACAGAAGAAGTCGAGTCAGCAGCTTCGCTTTCACGTAGCAGGCGGACGTATTTGAACATGCGAGAGTGAAAGTCGGTTCACTGGGCCACGCATTTTGTGATATCATTGCCAAGGCATCGTCAGGGTCCATCAAGAGGAAGGGCCTACGTGGTTTAGTTAGTTTCTGCTTACTGAAACAACTCTGCTTTGTTTGTACACACAGAGTTAAGAAAAAAACAGACTTGAATTTATTTGTGATAAGTCAACAAGTTCAAACGAAAAATTATGTTTTTTTCTTTCCAAGAGGCAGAAAGTGTGAGTTCTAGCCGCTCTCTTTTACGTGATTTGTTGATAAATAAAACGAGAAAGACATAAAAACAAAATTTGGATCCATGCAACTAAGATAAAAGGTTTTATAACCTCAGTAACAATTTGTAATTGTTACAACATTTCTTGTATAAAACTCTCTGTTCAGCATGGGACTCTGCCAATACGTTAGTTTGTATTTTAAGTCTTCCGAGTGTTCCATACGACATTCATGCACTTGTATCGAAGCTGCTCGTGTATATGGCCAGTACCAGACTGCAGGTCCTTTTTTTACTGACGTGTTGGTTCTTTCCCAGGGTTTGCGATTTAATTTAGCAACAAATAGCCTACTACGTAGCAATCACATACACCAGCAGCCATTACGTGCAGTGGTGACGTACATTATCCGTCACGGAGGAAGTTTTGATTAAAGACCTGTTCTTTTCCTGGGCACAAACACCTAGCCAGGGGCGTGGCTATAAACCTCCATGTGTTTTAGATGGAGATGTGTGGGAAGTTCCCCTGGATCATGTTGAAGCTGGGTGGGCTCATAGGAGATCTGTAACTTAGGTCGTGGTGAAGAGGAAACTCTCTCTGCCTGAGTATTATTATTTCTTAATCAGAACTGCGTGGGGAATTCTGTCAGTATCGATACAGGCCCTGTATTCGACAGACTGCAGAATTGACATAATAAACCCGACTTCCTCGATCAGATTGCAGGTGTAAGAATATGGGAATCAGAATGCGAAATGTGACACGTTTTGGAGGGTTTTATTCGGATTAAAAAATTTTGCTTGTTTATTTATCAAGTATTACAACTTTCGGCTATGTGCGCAACCTGTGGGAGATATGTAATGACGAATATTAACTTATTTATGCTAAATTTTCTTGTAATTGGTCCGTCTTACCCTGCTCTTTGTTCTTGAAATAGTATTTTCTTTCATCACCATATATTATTAGCCTGAATGTCGTTAATGAAATATTATTTTTATCTCGTTCCAACATTTTGGGAAGGGGACTAATCCGTACATTCCATCCATCATGATTGTGAACCAGGTTAAAAAATAAATCTTTAGTAGATTGCGGTTCCAGAATTCGTTCGGTTAAAATATTGGAAAATAACTGGGCTCATGCCGAGGGTTAAAATCAATTGTAGTATAGAACAAAATTAAAAATGGAGAATTTTTAGAGAAGTAACCGAAACCAATAATAAGTTTCTCGGTTGAGAATTGTGCAAATAATTACGAAATGTCATGCTGTGTTCTCTGTAATATTTTACTTTTCTTCAGTTAACTTTCATTCCATGAGTGTCTGTGTAACATAATCATGATTGAGCTAATGGAACAGAAATTAAAATGTATTTTCTTGGAGTTATCTGGCAAGAGGAAGCAATATTTTTGTTAGTTGATCAGGGACAATGTGATAAGAGAATGGAATTTACATCGGTGCTTATACTCTGGATTTGATATTCTTAGCAGGAAGTACCACAACGAATAGCCTCATGAAATGGCCCAGTTAAGTGCAACACGTTAAAAATAGACTTTACAAACATTCGCTTTTGTTTCGGAACATTTAGTGCTTTCAGTTTATCTGTCATTCCAATTTACTGTGTTTAACTGACGAAGTGAATTCCTTGACTTTCGATAACCGACGACTGGACCGCGAGTATTCTTTTGAATTGGTGTCATGAAACGGGAATAAAATTGCTTACATTTTTGATAACTCCTAAAATCCGACTGAAGCATAATAATCTTGCCGATAATCTCTCTTTAATTCAAAGACCGGGCAGGACTCAGTCCATACCATAAAGTCGAAGGTAGTTGATATACCAGACTCTCACGGCAGGGTATAGCCCATGAAAATGGCTCTGATGTGATGTTGCGCCGTGTAGTTTGGTAGAAGTTTATCGACGTTTGCTTGCTGCCTTCAATATCAGGGCGACGAGTCTCCCTGATGAAGGCAGCAAGTACCTCTGATACATTCATAAACTTCTACCAGACTATACGGCGCAAGTCGTAAGCAGTTTAAACACTGTTTTCATATAGGTCACACAGCGTGTTTTTAAAACACTGGGCCCAATTGTCAAAATAAAAAAATCATTTACCTTCCCCAATTTTATCACAAAGTGGAACATTCTTGTTCTTATCGCTTCTTTTCTACGATGTGACCGGTACATGAATTTTATATCGGCGGTGATTACTTTTCGAGATCTCGCTGTAGAACATTTGTGGTGAGATTTACACGCACATCGATATATCGAATTAATTACGGAGATTTTCAGCTGTCTGTTACTTCGCCTACACTTTATGTAATCATGCCACACAGAACTGTGCATTCAGCTGTCGTAAGCAGTTTAGAAATGGATATGACAGATGACCTGAAATATCAGAGGAAACGGAGACGTAAATCATTGTATTTAACTTTTGAGTTAGGGTTTCTCCCTTCTCGAAGGTATCACCACCTTGTCGAAGGCAATCTGCCGGGTGAGGAGGCTTGCGTGCTCAAATGACCCTTAGGGCTATGCCGGCCTGAGCTTCGGCTCATGGTAGGGTCACCCAAGCCGGACAGGTCTAAGGAGATGCGCTAGACTAAGAGTGATACCCTGGTCCTCCAGGTTGGGGGTTGGGTGTAGGGCTAACAACCTTTCACCTTTAAAAAAAATATGTGTTACGAAAAAATCAACCAAGCCTCGGATCAGGACGGACTCTTTGGCACGACCACGGCAATTGAAAAAGGACATGAGATTTGGTACCTGGAACATTAGGAGCCTCTATAGGGCTGGGGCACTGAAATCAGTGTGTAGGGAATTAGGGAATTATAAGTTAGACTTAGTGGCAGTGCAGGAAGTGCGATGGGAGGGGGAGGGCACGATCCCAGTGGACAATTTTACATTTTTCTATGGAAAGGGGAATGACAATCATCAGCTAGGGACGGGTTTTTTTGTTCATAGCAGAATTAGGGCAGCAGTTAAGAGAGTAGAATTTGTTAGTGACAGGTTGTCTTACGTAATTTTGGAAGGACGTTGGTGCGACATCATTGTCCTTAATGTTCATGCCCCAACTGAAGACAAAAGCGATGATATCAAGGATAGCTTTTATGAAGAATTGGAATCAGTATTTGATACATTTGGCAAGTATCACATGAAAATTCTGCTAGGAGATTTCAATGCAAAAATTGGGAGGGAGGATGTCTTCAAACCCACAATAGGCAGCGAGAGTCTCCATGCACTTAGTAATGATAATGGCGTCAGAGCAGTGACCTTCGCTACGTCAAAAGATTTAATTGTAAAAAGTACAAAATTTCCACACCGTGATGTTCATAAATACACTTGGACTTCCCCAGATGGCAGAACACACAATCAAATAGATCATGTTTTAGTAGATAAGAGAAGGCAGACAAATGTAATTGATGTGAGATCATTCAGAGGAGCAGATTGCGACACTGATCATTATCTGGTGGTAGCAAAAGTGAGGGAGCGGCTTTCAGTAAGTAGACGAACTAAACAAAATTTTGACACAGAAAGATTTGATTTGAAAAAATTAAGTGAGGGAGAGGCAAAGGAACAATATCAAGTTGAAATTTCGAATAGGTTTCAAATTTTAGAGACAAATGAGGATAATGAAAGTGTGGACATCAACAGGGAGTGGGAAAATGTCAGAAACTGCATCAAAATTTCAGCAAAAGAGAAACTAGGATACTACAGGAGAAAGCAAAATAAACCGTGGTTTGATGAAGAATGTTCAAAATTAATAGATCGAAGGAAGCAAACAAAATTTCAATGGTTGCAGAACCCAAACAAAACAAATGCGGATAATCTATGTAACGTGAGACGTGAGGCTAGTAGAACCTTTAGGACTAAGAAAAGGGAATACCTGAAGGGCAAAATTGCTGAACTTGAGACAAATAATAAGGAAAAAAACATCAGAGACCTGTACAGAGGCATTAATAACTTTAAGAAAGGATATCAACCCCAGACTAATTTGGTAAAGGATGATAGTGGCAATTTGCTTGCAGATCCAATAAAAATTGTGAATAGGTGGAAAAATTTCTTTAGCGAGCTCTTAAATGTTCATAATACTGGTGATATTAGACAGATTAAAATGCATACAGCTGAACTGTTGGTGCCAGAACCTAGCTTAGATGAAGTGGAACTAGCCATTGGGAAGTTGAAAAGTTATAAATCTCCAGGAATTGATCAGATTCCGGCCGAATTAATTAAAGCAGGTGGCAAAGGGTTGCATATGAGGATCCATAAGCTTATTCAGTTAATTTGGGATAAGGAAGAGATGCCACATCAATGGAAGGAATCCATAATTATTCCTATTTATAAGAAGGGGGACAAGACTGAGTGTGGTAATTACCGAGGAATATCGCTGCTATCAACCTCATACAAAATTCTATCCAACATTCTTTTGGCAAGATTAACCCCATATGCGAATGAAACTATTGGGGATCATCAGTGTGGGTTCAGACGAAACAGATCAACGATTGATCAGATCTTTTGCATTCGTCAGATACTAGAGAAAAAATGGGAGTTCGGTGGGACTGTACATCAGTTATTTATAGATTTCAAAAAAGCCTATGACTCTGTGAAGAGAGAAGTGCTATATAATATTCTTATTGAATTTGGTATACCAAAGAAGCTAGTGGGTCTAATAAAAATGTGCTTAAATGAAACCTGCAGCAAAATTCGAGTAGGTAAATATGTATCTGAGACATTCCTCATCAAGAACGGTCTAAAACAAGGAGATGCTTTGTCTCCCTTGCTCTTTAACTTTGCGCTAGAATACGCCATCAGGAAGGTCCAAGGTAGGCAGGAGGGTTTGCAATTGAACGGGACACATCAGCTATTGGCATATGCTGATGATGTTAATTTATTGGGGGACGATATAAATACAATAAAGAGGAACGCAGAAGTTTTACTAGAGGCTGGTAGACAAGTGGGGCTGGAAGTAAATTCAGAAAAAACTAAGTACATGTTAGTATCTCGTCATCAGAAGACAGGCGGGCAAAATTATCTTAGGGTAGCTAATAAATCCTTTGAAAGGGTTACAAAGTTCAAATATTTGGGAACAACAATAACAAATCAAAATGATACTTGTGAGGAAGTTAGGAGGAGACTAAATTCCGGAAATGCTTGCTACTTCTCAGTCCAAAATATTTTGTCTTCCCGTCTGATTTCTAAGAACCTGAAAATTAAAGTATACAAAACAATAATCTTGCCTGTTGTTTTGTATGGGTGCGAAACATGGTCTCTCACTCAGAGGGAGGAACACAGATTGCAGGTGTTTGAGAATCGGGTGTTGAGGAGGATATTTGGGCCTAAGAGGGAAGACGATGGGGCGTGGAGAAAACTGCACAATGACGAGCTTAAAAATCTGTACTGCTCCCCCAGTATTGTGAGGGTGATTAAGTCGAGAAGAGTGAGATGGGCGGGACATGTAGCGCGCATGGATGGGACAAGAGGTGTGCACCGGGTACTGGTTGGGAAACCTGAAGGGAAGAGACCGCTGGGGAGACCTAGACGTAGATGGGAGGATAATCTCAGGCGGGATCTATCCGAGATAGGAGTTGAAGGAAACTGGATTTTGTTGGCCCAGGACAGGGTCCGGTGGAGGGCTTTGGTTAATTCGGTGATGAACCTTCGGGTTCGGTAAGCCATCTAGTTAGTTAGTTAGTTAGGGTTTCTCTCTCTGTGTGTGTAGGTGTGCACCCTTGCTGTTGAGAAACTGGCGAAGTTTTCTTTAAAGGTCCTATAACAACTGAATTGGGCTTCATATATTACGTTCATTTTCGTTTACCGAAAGTTCTTGGACGTTCAGAAGTTCGTGGGGGGGGGGGGGGGAGAAAGATTAGGTGTTTTAGTGGAAGAGAATTAATAAATGAATCAGTGAAGACTATTGTTTCTGGCATGGGATTTTTTTGTTTCTTTAATTTAATAAGTAGCTATTGCGTTATGTAGTACAAAATTTCTTTCGTATTAGTCCAGTTTTAGTGGTCTGGCGTTGCATTTCTAGTGAGATCAGAGCAGAATCCGTTGTATCTGGCCTATTTCTTTAGAACGTATAATTATTAGCTGAAAGGGAGTGACAGGAGACAAAAGATAATTTCATAATTATGAGTTTCGTAATTTGTACTCTGCCCAAATTACAGTGATTAAATCAAGGGGGATACTGTGGGTGGGGCTTGTAGTACGCATAGAACTGATGCGAAAATATGAAAACCTGGGAGATTTATTCATAGATGGGAGTTTAATATTGATATACATGTCAATGAAATAGGTTTGAGGATGATTAGTGGATTCATCTTGCCTTGGATCTGGACCAATGGCGTGCTCTTTTGAACAAGTAATGAACGTTTTGTTTCCACGAAAGGCAGAGTTTCTTGACTAGTGAGCGACTAGTAGCTTCTCCAAATGGACCCTTCTTAGTGGATTTGGCCTGTTACATCCACATTGTATTTGTCTGACGAAGCAACTTCGTTTGCTACTGAGCTGAGACATTCAGAATGTGCTGGCAGCCATGGCTATAATGTTTTAAAAGAAGAATGGACTAAGTATCATTTAAAGTTTTGTTATGTGAAACATGTGTTCATTGTTCATTCTAAAATACGTATGGCGACATGTAGCGTTGCAAATGAAAATGTAGCGATGTATGGGTGCCTAGGGAGTGTAATGCTGTGCAGACACGATAAAACACGCTGTAAGAAAGTAAGTCATGAACCATTTAAAAAAATCCAGAAACAAAAGGATGTGTGTGTGTGTTTGTTCGTGTTAAGAGCGATACCGGGTGACTGCAAAATAGTTGTTCATGTGTTCACGAATCTGTAATGTTACTAAGTTGTGTCGTCACCCACACGACAAGTCGTTTGCCCTTACATGCGGCAGGAACATTGCTTCGAAATGAACCAGTTTTTACTGTCAGAGATTATTTCTTTGTAACAGCACAATTAGTGCTAAGTGCTTTTAACGAAATGTAATCACAGCTGTGAAGTGGAACTTGCGTATAAGCAACAAATTACTTTAAAAACGTGTCTCTTTTCTTGAAAACTCAGTGGTTCAGAATAATCTGTGTTGCCTTCTTCCATATGAAGCAATCAAGAGTAAAATTCCTGCTACCACTGACTCGACAAAGGAAAGAGCAGTCATTAATTGTTTCACCCGAGTAGGTTATTTACAGACGCTCTCTCAGTCATGTAGGTTGTATGTTAAATTGATTGCGAATTATTCCTATGAACATAGAGCATTGTAGGAGGAAGAGCTCGTGGGCTATTTTAACTCCTTGACGATGAGTGTTTTGTTGCGAATTACTCATCCTCAGCTGTTAGCACGTTGGTTCATACGTGAAACCACTTTCAGTGCATTTGTATGTCATCCAATTTTCTTACAAAGTTTACAGGGGTTTTTATGTAAGTGCAATGTGAATATACGCCGAACTATAAGTCAAAGCTGAGTTTTCATAATTCATCCATTTTTACATTCATATTAAAAATTCTATTCTAGTTGTTGCCCTGAATGGATGAGGGCTATAATGGAAAACACCAGAACGAAGTTAGAATTTTTCCGAGCCAAGATTTGAACCACGACTTTCTGAACAGGAAGCAGAAGTAGGAAAAAATGGTCATCCGCGGCATTCTTTACATTTAAAAGCTTCAGATGTTACGTCATCTTTAGGACGCAGTACATTCAGTTTATAAAAAGTATGCAGGCGTATAGATGGAACAAAAGCCCGCAGAACACGGAAGCGGATTGCATTTTTTATTCAATTGTACTCGTGGGCTAAACACAAGGATTATAATACCTCCTGTTTCTAATCCAATAAATGTACATTAAGAAGTAACAGAGAATTGAACATCAGCAAATATTGAATCGATTAATATTTAAATTGCTTCTTTTTCGACACCGTTTCCTTCAGACATTTAGCGGATGTGGTCATGAAATGTGAGCTGAGAGAAAAGAGTATTTTATTCATGTTTGTCCATTGTAGTTTCATGCCCGACATTTATGCTGCCAGGTTAATAGCAGCAGCTGCCGTTGTTGGTGTTTACAAATTGTGTAATCACGTTGAGTAGGAGAAATCGGTCATTGCTTATTTTAAAGCATTGAAAGTGAACGACTTCTGCGGTAACGCAACTTATTTACATCTGGGAAACATTGGTTTGAATCGCGGAGTCCGTTTATAATTATTAAAATGTTTCTCAATACCAGATTAAATTCGGGGAACACTTGATGTCATTAAGTTCAACATTATTGTTTTTATTTCCTATATAAAAGCGTAAATATTAAACAATACATAACTGTGCTTTTATTTCTTGTTTATATGAACATGAATATTCATATCATACCTTAAGGGAAGAACACATATACTTCGGGTGTTTAAGAACAAGATGACAGACGACAGGGCAGAATTTCCGAAGTTCACCACCGATTCCAGTAAACGTTTCCGTCCGCCTTCTTCGCTCTTTGCAGCTGTTCTCTCTGGAAAATGTTACTCATTCAAACTGTTATTGCGTTTTCGTATCTTATTATTTTTGTGTGTCTTTAAACTATGAATCTAACCGAGTAATGTGTCCATGTCTTTCAAACACACGTCTTGATTGTGATATTGTGATACCCCCCGATTTCTAACTTCCTTCCATTTTGAGATGTTATTCAATTTTTCGTCTGTCATGTGTAACTCAAAACACGATCCTTGCCTACAACGTGCGATGCAGGTTTCTTAGAAATTCCGAGAACGAACTTTAAGAGAACTGCGATAATACAGAATTCCTGTATATGAAATTTTGGATTTACGAAAATGCCAACTGAAACTGTAAAGTAATTAACTTGTTGATGGCAATCTTCTGGGTAATAACGCCTTGTGGACTTGGATATCAACGTTTCGGAGGAATATGTTGCCTCATTGAATGCTTCTCGGAAATGTTATCTACCTGTAATGCCACACGGCGTTATAACTCGGAAAAAAGACATCGACAATTTCAACGCTGTGACAATCTCAAGTTTTATTGTGTAGATTTCCGGTTTGCTGGTAGATAAACGGAAACTGAAACGATAAATCGGCCACCGTCGTAAACGACCGAGGGGCTGTTGTTATTAGACCTATGTCTGTTATGTAGTATTTGTTGATGTAACTTGAAGATGAAGATTTCTGTCTTCTGGGTTGTTGCGCTGTGTAGTATGGTCGATGTTTACCAACGTTTCTGAGGTCATACTGCCTCCGTCGTCAGGGCAATGACATCGACCAGACTACACAGCGCAACAACCCAGAAGACAGAAATCTTCATACTCACCGCTGTGAAAACATCAAATCTTACTTAACTTGAAGATGATTGTCTTCTGGGTTTTTGCCCCGCGTAGTCCGGTATAATAGAAGTTTACCGACGTTTCTGAGGCGATTGTTGTCTCCATCATCAGGGCGACTCATCGCCCTGATGATGGAGACATTGCACATTCGTTCTCCATTTATATATTAATAATTTAGTTATATGTGAAGGCTTAACGTGTTGTTTCTTCTGTTGCAGGTATGTTACTGCTACGCACGGTTTGCTTTTTCTGTAAGCCACGAATTTGTTTCCTGTCGTAAGATTTGAGTAAGTGTGAACGTTTTTCATTTATCGGTTACGACACTCTTTCTCAACAGGTGGACTGCAAATTTATTAGATTCTACTGTTTTATTTTGTTGATGCTGTAATGCTAAGTTTGAAGTTTCTTTCGTCATATTTTTACTTCCACATTAGAGTAAAAACAAGACAAAATTACATCTTCTGACGACAATTTAGTTAGTACAGTATATTCTGTTTAATAAAAAGGGGTGAGAATATCTGGGAGGGTGTAAGCTATACAAGAAATGTTGAGAAAAACTGGGTTTAATTACATTCAAATTTAGAAAGCAATTTTTTTTAAAAAATTCAACGCTCTTTTTAAATTGCCTTTAGATTGGTGTTTTTAGTTTTGCGTTTCTTCCATGTTTCTTTACGTAAGAAACGATAAATAATTTACTCTCGATACTTACAAATGCGAATTCCTGTCTATTTTATACTTACAAATAGAGAGTATTATTTTTCTAATACCGAAGCATTTGTCGCAGAAGGAGAATAATTGCATTGACTATAACTATACTGATCATGGCATGGAGAGTTATACGGTTATTTTCTGACGGTGTATCAGTTTGTAATGTTGTGCATCTATGAAGGAAATACGCTAAATATTTCTTGTGTGATTAGCGAGAAGCAACCATTTGCTGCTATTTTGTGATATATCCTCATTTTACACGTATCCGCATACTAACTTAGTGCAGTCATCATAGTATTGAGATGCTAAGCCACGCCCTCAATAATACTTAATGGACTCGCGTTAAATTTGCCGACCACTTCAATTCACAGGTAACTTTAATACTCTCCCCCCCCCCCCTCCCCCAACGCTCCGATCCCATTCATCGAAGGCAAACATCCATCTATCCGTTCCTGTGCACAATTACAACGTTAGTTATTAGATCTTCGCACGAAATGAACGTAACGAACGCATAATGGGGACAGAGTCTGTCCGTCCGAAATGTCGTATGTTTCATCTTCGAAACGGTTAGACGCATTTGGATGAAATCATGAATAAGGAGTAAAACTAGTTGGCACAGAGTTCTAATATGAGTTTTAAAGTTTTTAAATCTTAAACATGAGAGAAATAGCTGTGGGTTACGAAGGGGTAGAAGCTGTGGACTAAGGGTCGTGGCCTATTCTAAGGACCTTTTACGAAACTTCTTCTTTAGGGACAGAAGAAAACTGAATATTTCGTATTCGGACAGACTGTTCTTCGACCAGTGATCCATAAATGTGGCTCGGCAGTACATTTGAAATATCTTTATATTGACTTTTTCTTGTACTTTAAAGGGAACCGACATTATGACGTCATCTATTGAAAAGAAACGAGAAAATTTGTGAGAAGTATGGGAATCAAAATACAAATTTTTAAACTGATTCCTAATGTACGAAGTGTGGGCTTTAAAATAATACGTTTATTGCTACAGTCAGTTTGATATTGACGCTCAAAATCAAGAACTGACATCTATTTAAGACTGGAGGATTTGAAAGTGCCATGCCGGGATCAATTTCAAGGAAGTATGCCGGAAGAGACGCGACGCAGTGGCTTCTTCTGTCGCGTTACCTCCACAGCGTCCTCCTCGGCAATTACCTCTGCACGGGGCCCACACAACGCACACACACGTCTGTATCGAGCGCGATGTTGCAGCGGGCGTGAAACCACCAAATGAAATAGCAAGCGGAAGGGTGGTCGGTGAACAGAGTTTTAAACCAGCCTTGCATCTATGGCCGTGTTCGTTACCATGGGAACATTGCCATGACGTCACCGATCTTGCTGTCACTCTGCTTCGGCAAACGACTTCCATATTGAAAGCGCCACATTGCATAACTTACCTGTGCAAACATATAATTTCATCAGATATTCGTCGAAGATTTCTGTCTTCTGGGTTGTTGCGCTGTTTAGTCTGGTCGATGTTTACCAACGTTTCAGAGGTCATACTGCCTCCGTCATCAGGGCGATTCTTAGTATGAAGATTTCTGTCTTCTGGGTTGTTGCGCTGTGTAGTCTGGTCGATGTTTACCAACGTTTCAGAGGTCATACTGCCTCCGTCATCAGGGCGATTCTTAGTATGAAGATTTCTGTCTTCTGGGTTGTTGCGCTGTGTAGTCTGGTCGATGTTTACCAACGTTTCAGAGGCCACACTGCCTCCGTCATCAGGGCGATTCATCGATTGAAGCGGTCTTGGTGGCATCAACTTAGTATTTGCCTGAGGGACTGAGGAAAACTATCAAAAACCCAATTATTATTTAGATTTCACCGTATTTGCTATTGAACATTTCAAGACATACAAATTCCCTTTATGTAGGCTCATGATTAGGCCTAAATGGCAAAACAATATAGGATACAGTCGTTTTATCGGTATTGAATATTACAAATGTATGTGAAACCTGTGTTGTTATATGCAGATAGCAGACATTCGATACATAATGACGTGTGTAACCAAGCGAGTCCAACACTCTCTTCAGTACGAATAGTGGATGGTTGGGTATCGACCAGCTGTGAAAGAAACAGTTATTTGGCGCGCACCAACAAGCCAGCAGGTCAGTGGTCGGCGAGGCTACCCAGTCAATAAATCAATCAGGTAGCCGGTCAGGCAGTCAGAGCAGTCATTCAGCAATTCGCTCATTCAGTCAGCCAGTCAGACTCACAGTTTGTCGGTCATTAAGTCGGCGGGTAAGTCAGTACGTCCTATCAAACAATCTTGATATCTTATTTCATAATTTATCCTATTAATTTATCTTACGTTGACTACGTTGAGGAAATTGGGAAACATTAGAAGTCGGGGGGGCCCTAACATGTACCTGACATATTTATTTATGCCTCGATGAATAATCTCCACAGCTCAGCCCATCAACACGGATCGCTGTCTATTAATCTTTCCGAAGCTTGCCTTTTGATACGAATAAAACAGACAGATATAGTTTCTGCTTGTACATCCTTACACCTTAATGGAAAACGTATAATAGAGTCCGGTCTGTGTAGGTTACTTGTATAATAAGACGGTACGTGATCGTCCGTGAATTTTATACTTTAACTTTGGGCTACAATTAATGTCTTCTTGTTTGCCACACGAAGCAACACCCCAGAACAAAGACATCTTCATACTCACCGCCGTGAGAACCTGAAATCTCATCAGGCTTAGTTACGTTAAGGAATAAGATGTATACTGTAATCTTTGGATACAGTCTCTTCATAAATGTATCTTACGTTCTCGTAAAACCGCCTTTGAATTGTAAGATTTGAGGTTTTCACAGCGGTGAGTATGAAGATTTCTGTCTTCTGGGTTGTTGCGCTGTGTAGTCTGGTTGATGTTTACCAACGTTTCAGAGGTCATACTGCCCCCGTCATCAGGGCGATTCTTAGTATGAAGATTTCTGTCTTCTGGGTTGTTGCGCTGTGTAGTCTGGTAGATGTTTACCAACGTTTCGGAGGTCATACTGCCTCCGTCATCAGGGCAACAACCCAGAAGACAGAAATCTTCGCCTTTGAATTCAGTATGTTGCAATATTTTTCACGTATCCTAACGAAGGAAATTTGCAAATGCGAACAGAGATCTTAAAACATTTTCATCCAGCCAGAATTCTACTTGTAGCATCGTAAAATAAATGAAGCAAGCAACTTTCGCGGTTAAAGTCAGAACTTGATAAAATGCGACATGAGGAGGCACTGACATTCTGTGTTGACGAAGGAAACTAATTGTCGAAGCCAGAGAACATGCTAGATCTGAAGTACAAAACCAGGAAACTCCCTGTACTTTAGCGGGTGGGGCGTCTGAGACCGGACGGACCGATGGATCGAAACTACCTCGGGTTTGTCCGGGAACGGTCGTTTGGCTGATACCATGAACGTCGTAGAACAGGAAATGACGTAGTCATCATGGAGGACGATCAAGAGCAACAGGGTTGCACAGCGAGTTGGCCTGATGCTGAACATCAGGTGAGGGAATTGATGTTATTTTATGTTTGCTTGGTGTCGCTTGCAAAGAATCTTCGAGGTCGAGACTGCACAAATTTGATTCTTCATTTGACCACAAAATTGCCTGTTTTTAAGCAATGGGAGGTAAACTTCAGTGTGCTAACGAGTTTTAAGTGGTACATCCTGTTGTGTGTTGATCTTTAGGTTAACAGTCGAACAATGTTTTATAAAAGTCTTAATTTTTATTGAGATGCCCTACATGTTTCCATCTAAATTGGACATCTTCATGTGGTTCTGTCTAAGTGTTCGAAACTAATAGACATGGCTGCTAATTTGTATACACATTTTCTGTCGCTGACTTTACCACGTCTTAAGCAGCTTACCTACTTCAGTGGAGTGGACTATGTAGAAGTACTCACCGGTGGAAAGCTGTAGTTCAGTTACTCTAATGTTACGCATCCACCATCGCTCATTAATCACATGAATGCGCGGGTAATTTATTTTTATTGCTGCATATTCATTTATGCAATTCACCTGTTTCTGTGTTTTAGAAATTAATGCAGTTAATAAAATGTTTATAAAGTAGCTTAACTTACCATTTACGTAGCCATGTAGGTGTGAAATAAATTCTGGTAAAGGGAAAACATTTACTTAATCCCTTCCTAATTTTATGTTAATATATTTGCAATAAGGACAGTCATCTGTGATATTTACTTTAATGGGGCGGCCTGTTATAAAATTTAATTTAATTTAATTTACACTTTCAGACTTACAGGAATCGAGTGTTAACCTCAGAGAAAGTTTGGACGTCTTTTATAATGTTTTAGCGCATTCAGAAATACGGACCGACTGTGCTCGTGTACGAATGGACGGACGGAAATACAGGTTGATTGGTTCTATCATTGCATTAAGGTTGTGGCAAACCCGTCATTACCGTCTGCAAATTAAGAGCCTGGGTAACCAATGGATGGGACACTCGGAGCTGTATGAGATTTCGAAGGAAATTAACTGTATCCTACTTCCAAGAATTGAACTCCACTAAATCGACTTAGGAATAGCGTAATAGTAGTGACTTCAGTTCACGACTTGCGTAAGATAATTGTGTTATGTCGCGTAGAATTAAACTTTGCGATAGGAATAATGGGGGGTCCGCAGTGGCCGCGCGGTCGCTGGGACCGTGGGTTCGAATCCCACTCAAGCCATAGATGTTGTCCTGTGTACAGGTAGAGGCCTTGCGACGGGCCGATCCCTCGTCCAAGGAGCCCTACCGAATGTCTATAGATCAAGCCAACGAAAAGTTGGGACCCGCAGTGCTCAGGCACTTGAAGAACGGGTCGTTCCCAGTATCCTAGATAGGAATAATGACAGTGTTTGTTCTTGCAGGTTCATATTATAATTTACTTCAGAGTGTAGTGCGTTGTTACACAGAAATAATGTTCTCGTAGACTGACAACAGGAAGATGTTTGTGATTTATTTTATCAATTTTGCTAGTTTCCGTTATTTACTGTTTTATTTAATTCTTTTGTTTTTATATCTTTATGCAGCATATGTCATTGTAGATATCAAATCACGGCTCATAGATTAACTATACACACTTGTTGGTCAGTGAGCGGTTAACAGTTTATAAGTCATGGCTCTTTGTTTCTTACTGTGTATTGATGCTTGATCATAACTTGTTTGTCAAACCCTCTCTGACGTCTTCAGCAGAATATTCAAAATGTGTATTGTAGACCTGTACAGATGAACCGCGAGGTTTTGCAAATAATCTATGTTACTTTATAAAGATATGGAGATATTGTAATGTTATATATTACGTCATTCTAGTAATTTTTAACCTTGGAGTCCTTGCTAATCATGCCCCAGTATTATGAATTATAGGTGTTGTGATTGATTGTTTCCTGCAGTGGGATCTCCAAGGCTCAAGGACGTGTTTTTGGGCTCAATTCTCGAGTCGAAAAGTCCCAGTGAACATATGTTAGAATGTCAGACGTTTCAGAGGTCCTTGATGCCTCCATGATCAGGGCGATGTGTTGGAGGCAGCAAGGACTAATGAAAAGTTGGTAAATTTTTACCAGACTACAAAGCCCAACGTCATAAAATCAATCATCATAAAAAGTATAATTCTCGTCTGACGGGCCACACGCTAAGCCTGTGAAAAAAGTATAAGCACTCTTTCGTGAACCAAAAACAACTTGTAATAAGTTCGGTATGTAGCAAATTAAATTTAATTCGTGTCAGTGGGTGGGACAGGATAAAGAATGTACACTTCGTCTTTGTTGGAGCAGGAGAAAAACGCGTAGTTCAGCGTTGACCCATTTCTTTTGTTCGTGTTCACTTGCTCTGACGCTGCCCGTCTGGATCTGTCTCTTCTTGCCGAGGCGAAGGAATGCGCGCTTCTTCTTGTACAGACTTTACCAAACCCACTGTTATACACTATTAATTACTGCTGTACAAAGTAAATTAACAGGGGTACAAACTTTATTTATGACCGCGTTTTATTAGGTATCGGATTTAGGAATTTCCACACTAGGATCGTTGGTTCGGATCCTACTCTAAGGATGGATATACGAGTATATCTGTTTTTTTTCGTCTATAGGTAGAGGCGTTTCGACTGGTTAATCTTCTTATCCCCGCCCAATTATTTCTACCGAATGCCGAAAAGAGCCCCAAAATCTCTGTGAGATTTGTGTTAAATTTAAAATTCGTACCTATAATAGTTCTCTTGTTATCACTATCGAAACGGTAGCTGAATATAGAATTAGCGTAGCCGCCATGTTGTTTTATACTCTAAAAAATTACCATAACACAATTTGCATTCTTTACATTATTTTGTGATCCTTTATTATTGGAACTAGTGTCTCACACTTCACAAGTTCGCGCGGCTGCCGTGTTATTTTTACTAATTGTTTAAATTTAAAAGTACTAATTTGGGTGCCCTCTAATGGCATAATGTTTATGCAAAACCTCATAAAAATCCGTCCATCAGTACTCGAATTGAACAATGGTGTCGGAGAGTCAGCCCTGTTTCGACCCATTTCGTGCACATACCAGAAAAAAAGCATAGCAAAGCTTAAATTTGTTTACGGCTTATCGTTGCTTTATAGAAAATATGGCGTGCCAGTTCAACTATATTAGTTACATCGCATGAGACACGGAATAACAGTGTTGTACGTTTATAATAATATATTAGACGTACTAAAATACGCTTCTAAATTCAAAAGAACCTTATTTATAACTCAGTGATTTATATGTATTATCGAAATCACAGTCTTGGGAGTTGTTTGTAAATATCAGGTATAATATAGTCCTGTATCGGAAGAAACTGTATTTCACTTCGTCATTAATTTACAAGCTAGAAATGAAGTGAGATGTATAATGTGCAACTTCCTTATCTTATTTCCTGATTTCACAAGAAAAGCGGGGCCTATGAACTGCTGTGTGTGTGTGTGTGTACGTCTGTCGCTCAAAATATATTGTGGTCCAAAATACCATTTACTAGTAAATGTAACGCATTGCTACTTTAGTTGTTCATGGAATAAACAGTTGTTCTTGTTTAATTCATTTGAGCTCTTTTCTTCCATTCTTTTCGTACTCAGAACTGAGGCCAGTATTTCAAGAGGACGTTAGGCATCACGTTCCCATTGGTGTCAGTAACAGTTTCCGTTTAAGGCGAGCATTTGTTACTTAAATCTGTAAAATTTTGTGGTGTGACACAATTATGTAATCTGTGAATTCAATGTCTTCACAACCCATACAGTGTTCCTAGAAAACTATATGGAGAGTTGAAGAATTACTTGGGACGAAGCTGAAACTACGGTTACCTTTTAGGTAGTAAATAACTCTAAGAAACGTATTCCAGGGAGCAAAGTTCTTCTTGAGAATCCAATATTCACACATTCGAGAAATTTATCATCTTTTATGGACCCCGATGGTTAAAAACCGTGTACTAGCGGCCCCTGTTCTGAGCCACATGAATCCAGACCGTCATTCTATCTTTTTTCTTTGACTTATGGTAACAGACCACCCGGGGTGTGTGACTGTGCATCTCATTTCTCATGGCTCAAGGCCGCGATGGTTCATGCCCAGTGAGACAGATCAGAAGTGAAAGTAGACCAGACGGTTGATCCAGTCGATCAATCATTTAAACCATTTGGATTGTTGCTAGCTCCATGGCTCTGTCTTTCAGAAGCTAATAGTCGTTTCGGCAGAAAAAAAGTCCACGGATTTCATGGAACATGAAATTCATTACCGTGTTTACAAAGTTTATCGTGGGTCCCAGTAGTGAGCCAGATTAATCCAATCCATACAAACATACGCTATATTTCTAAGATGTATTATTATATTTATGATAGTATCCCTCCAACCTGCTGGTCTGGTTGTGATGTGTGGAGGATAGTGTAATTTGTTATATGCCAAAAACAACGTGAAGGCTTTATAGTGTATTACCTTTGTGTACTAAGACGTCTTTGTTATTTTGCGGAAGTTACCCCTTTTTTATTTCATGCACTTTTCCTTTTCTACACGTTACTGTTTGTGGATAAGAGAGATGAAAAAGTGAAAGTGTAACTTAAGTTGAAGCCATGTCACCATCGACTGCAGGGATAGGCCTTTCACGTCTTCTAGCTTTACCGTTCAGGCTAATAGATTACTTTCAGAATTGTACAGTTGAGCTGACTGCGTTGTTGTATGACGTCGCATAGAACGGTAATACGTCACTAATTCTTATTACAGACGTCGTCCCCCACTCCCAGCAGTTCGAGGATATTGTTATGTACGGTTTCGTTCCTCAGCTAATATTTTTAAGTTTAAAATAAGCTTGTTTATGCCATTAGCAACAAGTATCCTTTTGTTTGTTTAGACCTAGCAGGTAGGAAGGCGAAACAGCACGAAAGGTAATGTCATTAACATAAGAAACACAGGGCATGCGGTTTTGCTGGCAGTGACAGATACGACATTAAACCGCTTTTCGCCTCTCATTTGTTGATGCGTAGGTTTAAACGCCGTATGAACTGAAGGTTCATTTTAGATGCGAGAGTTCCTGTATATGTCGTTTGTATTCAAGCTCAAACAACACGCAGCCACGTGGATTCATCTACCACCAAAACATTGCAAAATTCGAATTTTTTGTGTATGATGACGGATTTACTGCCAACTGTTGAAAACACAATGCACAACTGGCTACTTCAATACAAAGTTATGGAATTGAGTTCGAGCGATATTTGCTGAATTCAATTGAAATTCAGTCTTTGAGTTTTAACTCCAGAGAATTTAGTTATGAATGTTTAAAAAGATTAATCAATTGTTTTCGCCTCTCTTAACCAATCAGTGAGTGACCTGATAGTATATATCTTTCAGTTCGTTAATTTTCTAAGATGCTATGTGGATGCTTTATTGATGGTGCATCTTAAAGTACAGAACTGTTTCCCAATCTTTAAATTTTGCAGTTTACTACCGTCTCTCATCTTTAATGACGTGGGAACGAGACCAACTGTAGTGTTTTCTTGGCCCGAGATTAATGCTTCTTCCCGCTTGTCAAACATTCCAGAACAGGAGTTTGGCGTGAATTCATCCTTCCAAGTCCGGATCATAGGCAGTAACATGCATTTCTAATTCCCACAGACCAGGGTATGGCAATAGATAGGTCTACGTATGCACTTCGAAAAATTGTATTCAACCCAGCGTTAGAATAGTGCCACGTAACAAGAATAAAGTATATTAATAAAGGTAAAGTTGGTCCTGGTACCTACTAAGCACCACGCCATGAAGAGGTTTGGGGGTGTCGAGGTATATCCCCACTCTTTCTTTGCCTCGATATTAGATAGAGGTGAGTGTTCAGCTTCACACTTCGTCCACTTTACCCCAGGTAAAGGATCCCAAGTACCTACTGGATAGGAGGATGGGTTTACCCAGAGCCGGTCAGGAAGCTGTTGTAAGAGAAAAATCTCTCTTAAGACAAAAGTGAGGAAAATTCCCGAATTGTATGTTTATAGTCAGGAGTTTTTGCACAAGTTTAAATTAACAGAATAATGGCCTTAATAAGAATGATCGGGCCTCATTTCCTTGTGCTCAGCGGGACTTGGTGCAAAATTATACGCACATTCGCACTCCCCAGCATCCATGTATACAATGCACTCTGCATGCGTAACACGCTTGTTGAGAAATCGTGGCTGAATTCCAGACAAAATAAACACGACGGAACAGAATCAAGCAAAACAAAGAAAAATGACAGTGAATTTGATAAAATAACGTTTAATATCCACAAAATAAATTGAAAATGAATTACGTTAAATTAAATTTAAAACTGTATTTAAAATTTAACTGAAATGACCAGAATAATGTCCCCTTACTTTTCTATTTGAGAATTTTCAGAACGCCGACATTTAAACTGCTTCTTAAGCTTAGCGCATTTCAAACGCAGTTGTTTCCTTATTTGTTGTTTATTTAATGACGCTGTGGGTGGCTCAGACTGTGTAACATCGTATAATATGATGAGTAATGAGTAGGCTAATCGATTCGAAGGGATGTGGAAGGAAGTGGTCGTGGCCTAATATAAGGTATTATACTGGAATTTTCCTGTAATAACTAAGAGAGCTATAAAAATTCTGAGGATAGACAGTCCTTGACTCGGGTCGACACAAGAACTGAGGATCTCTCGTTTTCGAAGTAGCAAAGCACCCGGCTGCCATGTTCTGTTCATCTTACCCTTCTTCGTCTTCTTCGGGCGATAAATTATAGGATTACTTGGGAATATAAAAGCAATTAAATTTTGTATTTTAAATCGGAATAATGAATTACGAGCTGGTAATAGAGATTTAAATGTCATTATGAAAATGTATTTTAGGAACATTTTAATGCCATTGTGCTTCGTAATACACTTTGTAGACCAGTGGATTAGAAAACCGTGTAATTAGTATTTATTCGATATCACTGCACTTTTATCAGTTTATTTTGTCAGAACACACCACCTGCTGCTTCATGTAATACTATTAAAGGTAATTACACTAAAACATTATGGTTCTAGTCCTATACGAAACGCAAATACTCATCAAATTTCTTGGTCCCAGTTTAATCACAGCACATCATTTTAATTACCATTGGACTGCGGTAGGTTGATCTGTTTGCGAAATCACATTTCAGCAAAGCAAATAGCATCCACTGTGTTGCCACTTGTACAGTCAGCATGCTTTTCTGGAGAATAAATCAAATACCATAAATAAATTACATCTATTATAGATGGGTGGACATTATGAATATGGATCTTGCAGAAATACGTTACGAGGGTGGGGGATGGGGCCGTGACTCAATGCAGAGATGGAAAGCGATCCTCGGTAATAAATATTTGGGCACCATAAAATACAGGAAATTGATAACCGAGCGGCTGTTAACTTCTGAAGACAGACTATGATTCATGGAGTTCATTATCAACACCATATTGTGAGCATCTAGACCACCACCCATTAAACATTTTACCACGTAATTTGGGCTTATTCATTTGGTATAACTGAAATGTGTTTGTTCGTATCCTATGATAAAGTGTTTCCAATTTATGATTCATTAACAGATTTATTTCTGCGGACGGTTTAGGATTCATAATCGCCAGATTTTAAAATGCACGGGAGATATTTTGATGGTATTGCCTGGAAACTTATGATTAGCTGCAAGGTTTAGGACTTCCACCTGTTATAATCTTCGTGTTAACCGAATTGAGTCTTCTATATCTTCGGTGTTTAATTTGAGGTATGAACAGAATTAGTCAATAATATTTAGACAAACGTCGGTTTTAAATGATTAAGTCTGTTTGACTGTCCGAAGTTTCGTGAAGTTATAGGGAACACGATACAGAATTCTGATGTTTGTCAATGATGAAACATGGGCATTGCTGTCTTGCTATCTGGAAGACAGGGAGCACAATAATCTATCTTGTAGACTTGCCTATTAAGTTTGCCCTATCTGTAGTAATAGTAGATCTGAATCTAAACATGCCAATTTGCCGTTAATTTTAGTCGAGAGATGATATAGTACTATAAATCTGCCACGATGCCTTTTATGATTCGCTGTTCTCAACGATCGCCTTTTGTCGGCATGCAGTATTTAAATAGCCCAATACCCAATCACCAGCCGGAAGATCCCTCACCCTCTGTTGCCAGAAAACAGTTTGGGTAGAAGACGCTGAACACGCGAGACTGGCGTACATTTTACGTACGAACATTCTAATACATATTGGCATCGTATCTTATATTGAACACGTTGAGTGAAACATTCTGCAACCTATTTCCGTGTCTGTTTTATTTTATTGCTCTCGATTGTAAAACTATAAAATAAAGCAAGCTACGATGTCAGTTGCATTATAGAGACGAGACCTACGAAATGCAAGGTGACCTCCATTCAGAAGGAGTGCCACCAAACTGGAGCACAAGTTCACAGCCATATTTTGGAGCCGTAACTCAGCCGTCCCAAAGCGACGAACCACGTGTCGTCCGCAGCGGAATACGTTCTAAAACAAGCGGTGGAATATTTCATCGTGTTCCTTCCTATATGCGTTCTCCGCAGGAACCACACAAAGTGAATTCATAAAATGGAGGCCGTGCGATATAATTTTATCTCTGAAGATGTCGCATGCTGCTGGAAAAGAAATTGTTAAACACCACTACTATTCTGTTCAGAATTGTGACAGGAAACGTCCTCACTGAGAACCGAACTTGGAGCACTTTTGTGGAGATTTAACCCACACACATTCCATTTCTAGTTTCAAGGAATAATAATGCCAAGTTTTGTTTAAGTCAGTTCATCTATTGTCGAGCTATAAGCGAACGAATACATACACCCACAATTTCAACATTTATAAGTGAGGTTATTTGGACGAGGTCTGGTTTTAAAGAGTTGATATTAAACCTAACTGCATTAGTGCTAGAAATTCGGAAAATAATATGAGTATACACGTAGATCGTCATTTGTAATTTTCTCTTTCCCTCACTTTTTTCACTTCACTTCGTTTTGAATATTTCGCTGTTCTCAAATTGAAATGCATGTTTTTCTTTCGCGTTGGTTCATTATACACCTTAAGAATACAGAACTGCAGGAATTTTACCTCTGAGTACGTTAAATAACAGTGTTATAAATATTACATATCTGAGGGTAATATTTTCTATGTTAGTATAAATTTTATTTAGGATATAGTATTCTTGCCTGCCGTTAAAATACCTGGCACAGTTTTTGTGTTGTGGATTATCCCTCGATGTATGGTGTTTTATGATCCTGAATTTTGCTCGCGTGGCATAGATACAGGTAAAAATATTTTAGATGCGAGTATGTATAGGGCGGAATCTCCACTTTACGCCGATGAAAGATCGTGAAGATGAAGACAGAAGTTAAGTTTCACGTGGAAACCACGTGTTTTTTTGTATTACTTGTAGGCTGCTCATTTCGTCCTCCTAGATGTGACTCCCGTCATTGTAGTAGCTCTCGTAAAATATGTGCGTGTGTGGTTCTGTGGTTGTAATTGTTGGCCTCTGAGCTCTCTCCCTTTCTGGCAGTGGTCGCATGGTTAATGGGAATGTTCGTTACTGTCCAACATAAACAAACCAAAACAGACCGCCGTGGAAACCTCGCGTCTTAAACAAAGGTGCACTCTGTTGGAATAAATATGTAATTTCCAAGGCACAAGCTTTCATTTATCATGAACACACGCAAAAATCGATGTCTTCGTCCTGTTATGGCAGTCATTGTTGAGACAGTTCAGGAGTGAATCAACATTTTTCAATTTTATTTTCATATCCACTAAGTCAAAACAGAAAATCGTTCCAAATCTACTGGTATATTTTTTACACATGTTTGTTTAAAGTCCTTTAAAAATGTAGTGGTAACTATATGTACCACCTGCTTCAACAGTCATTAACCCTGCACTTGTATTTTCGAATTTCGAAATATTCTTGTTGTAAACAGGGATTACTTCTTTAAACAGCATTAACCATTTGATCTTTGTAATGGTGAATTCTTAAATATCATTTACACGAGTCTCGACGTCAGAGGGTTAATATATTAAATAATTATTATTACATTAAAGCTTGATTTGAGCTACATGTGACGTAGTGTTATATTGGACAATATGAACAAAATCCCACCTTTTTGGTCATATTTATGCAGGTGAAACATGCATACAAACTAATGTTAAAGCATGGGCGATCTTCGTATGAACTTCAAACATAGTTAACTTCAATTGCATTTTGATATTGTCAGCTTTCTCATTTGAGCATGTAATTGTTATACAGTCTCTCATAACAGTGAGTGGTACAGAACAATGGAGCAGTGTTAACCCTCTGAAAGACTGTTGATATCCCATTCAAGATTGAAAGCTTCAGCTGAAACCGAACGAGGATATCGCGAAGAGGCGTTGTCGTTGATCGTGTGTGTGCGCGTGCGTGCGTGGTATTTGCTGGCGACAAAGGCTCTTATACTCGTGAGTCCAGTTTACGCAAACGTTTATGGCTTAGTCCCCTCCGTTTATCGACTTGATATCAGCCAATCAGAGACTACATTACTAGGCCTATATTGTAATTTTTCTTTTTATGTGATTGTGTCGACTCCTGAGGTTAAGCGTAATCGACTAAGTTTGTGAAGTAAGTCATGTGGAGTGAAGTTATATTAATGTGTAAAATTTCTCCTGTATGTGAGATCTACTTTAGAAGAGTGTATAATTTTCCCGGAGGTAAGAGTCCATTACAGGGGAATGGTGGTAAATTTTTAGTCATTATAACTTCAGAAAGAAATGAAGATTGGCCCTCAGATGGTTTATCTGCGTAAACAACCGACTGTGGTCATCGGATCAGATACTGGGTAGCCGTTTGGATGTGCTGGCAAAGAGAAAAATTCTGCGTCTCTCGGGATTTGAAACCCTGTCATCCAGTGTGAAATCAATCAGATTAATGACTGAGTCCTGTATACTTTTATGTTAGGGAAGACACTGGCTAGATGGTTCGATGTCATTAAAGCAGAAGACCGTTTTTTTAAAAAAAAATTAATACTAGCCAACGTTTCGAGAGTAGTGCCATAATTTTTCGAAAGGTTTTTCGCAATGATTGATAAATTATACCAATATTATAAAATACGTTGTTTTTGTCTGACACACTTGAACATACGTACAACGTTTTGGGTATGGACTCATATCGATTCTGTAACGACTTATGACAATGGTTATGAATTTATTATTGATGGTTTATAATATTTTGTTTTAATTGAAAATACAAGCATCTAAAAGACGGTTTTATAGATCTAGAATTGTGTTTGCTGCTGTAACTACGGTTACTAAGCACGTTATATCGCAAGAGGGCTCTCAGTGTTCGTGTATTAAGCAAGAAATAACGAGCATCTTGGGAGTCGGAGTGGAAGGTTCTACAGCTGTGGCCCGTGAAAACTCGTCCGTATAATCGGTATGATTTCCGAGTGCGACCTCGCTCATTACTTGTCTGTTCCCTTGAGACCTCACTGCGTCGCCGGCTCTAATGCGTTACAAACATGTTAACTTCGCTTCTAAATAAAGGCAGCTTATGTGTACATTGTTACTCTCTGCAGTGTTATTCCCGGGCCGAATTTTCTCCCGGCTAATGCAGAGTTGGTACGATATCTAAGTTAAAAATAGTGATTTCTTCGTATCAGGCTTGAGATTTTACGGGGGTTAATATGTTGGTCTTTTGGATTGTAACGCTTGTAGGTAGACACCAACATTTCAGAGGAAAATACTTCCTCCATCTACAACCCTGAAGATGGAGGCAGTATGCTCCTTCGAAACGTTTCTATCTATCTACAAGTCCATACGCGCTACAATCCACAGTACATGCATCGACGAGTAATTTGTTTTTGACTGTATCGACTTATGCCCTTTTAGCCTGCGGTCACTTATTAGACTAAGTGGGAGTGACATGAGAAAAGCAGCCGTAACTTATTGTACGGCTCGCTTTCTTACTAATATGACTCGTTATTATCGTGTTTTTATTAAATATTACTCTTGTTGAACGTTACGCTGGAATATAAGCAGTAATGCCACTAATGTTCTTTGTATTAAAGGTGTGAATCTGTGTAAGTTTTCTACAGTGCTGCCATTCTTATTTTTACGGCACTTGAGGGAATATAGAGTGAGTCTATATAATGTACAATTTGGTCTTCAAAGCTTTTGGCAATGAATATTAAAATGTCGCGTTGTGAATAGGCATGAATATGTAGGAAGAAAATCGTGATCCATGTTAATATGCCGCTGTGAACGATACCAAACAGCTGGACAACTTAAAATGCCCAAGGTATTTTTTTTTTTTTTTTTGCAGATGTTTTTATGATTCATCTGCCACTCAAACAGAGCTTACAAATGTCGTGTCGATTCAAACAAAGATGTGTAGGTCTAAAACTGACGATAGACGCGGAGAGACATGACGAAGAAGCCGTAAATCATCTCAAGCATAGGATCGGGGAGTTTTCGTAGGAAGACGTTAAATACAAACGGAGCAAGAACTTTTAAAGTCTGCGAGTTACGATCTATTTCTAAAAGGTACAAAGTGGGGGAAGTTGTGAAAGGTTTATTCGTTATATGAAAACTGTTTGGGATTCGAACCACGTTCATCTAGTTAGGAAAACAGACTGGAAAGAAAATGGAGTACGAAGAGAGAAGATGTGAGGTGTTTCCCTTCGTTGGGTACAACCACGAGGAAAATTATGAAAAGTCCAAATTGGAAGGCGTTGAGCTATATTAGCAGTTCTGTATGTGGCTGTCAACTCTGCAAGCCACAGAAACTGAAAAAGCTGAATTAAAAGCAGACAGAGAATGATCTGCAGTTTTGTAGTCGTCCGATAATAAAACGACTTTCCTGCGGTGGTACTGGTAAGAAGGAGGAGGGATATGAATCTAGGTCAATGTTTGGCGAAACTTCATATTTGACCTTTTAAAGCACCCCGTTCCCCAAACACAAGTACAGGGAATATGGAAGAATAGATACCAATCTTTGCCTTTCAAGTTAAGTTTATAGGCTGCTAATTCTGTTATGGATCGCGTGTCGACTTCCTATTTGAAAGGTCATGCTTTCGAATGCTGAAACCGGTTGTGGTAGAAGCATATATTTAATGACGTTAAGTTATTTCAAGGTACTGTACAGTAGGATCAGTATAATTCAAAAGTGACGGTATTTTTATGTTAATTCTGGGAACTAAATCCTATTGATTCCGACAGAAGAAATATTAGAAGTTGTGCTCTTGTAATTGTCAGACTTTGTAGTTGAGTAGTTGGTAGTCCTGCTTCGTTTTTCGGATAATCTGGGTTTGAATCTCTGTTCGGAGACCGCTGTCTTGACTCAGTATTTTGGCATTTTTCTTTTCAATCCTTCAAAGTTAATAATGCGACAGAGACTTAAAAAAGTTTCCACGATCGCTTTTTTTATGCATCTTTTCCACTTCGTGATTCACAAACATCATGGGCCTACTGTCCTACTCTACATAGGCTAGCAGTTCAAAAAAATAAAGCACGAAATTTCTTTGTAACTTCGACTTCGGGCATGAACCACGTCGAATATTGAGAATTATCCAACGTTTCGTCAAAGTTGTGAAGATGGCAAGTGTAATATTTGTCGAAACATTTGAAAACGTTTAGCATTCGGCGCGGCTCATCCCCGAAAGCCAAAGTTGCGCATTTAATTCCAGTCGAGAAAAGCAAGGAACAAGAAGAAACATTCTTTCCAGTTGCATTTCTTCTATCTATATGAATCTGAATTAGTTGCTATGGGAGCTATAATAGGGACTTTCTGAAAAAAAAGACTTATTAATGTGGCGTTAAGGCACACGTCTTTGTCGCCAGCACTGCAATTACTTCCTTCATTATCACTAACAGCGCCACCTCATTAACTGAAATTATTGTCGTCTAACTCTCCAGTTCTTCACTTAATCTCGTGCCCTCATCGTTTGCCGGAAGTCTCAGCAGACTCTGAAACAACTCTTTGTTCTCAGAGAGCTAGTTTACGAAATGCAGTGTACGTTATTTGAAAATCCATCTCTCTTTATGAAGAAGGCCCTAACTGTTATTAAATAAGCGCATGCGCAAACCGGACGCAGCATTTACCTTCAGGTAAGATGGTCTTGTGTAATACTGTCTTATCTGCTCATAATATAAAGTCCGATGTCCGTTACGCTTGTCTGTATGAATGCGCCGTTCTTCGTTAGTGTAGTGATTTGTAAATGATGTTACCAAATAATTTAATTTCCCCACAGTCATTTGAAATTAGACGAAGGTTAAATAAGCACGAGTGCCTCGCTGAAGAACAAATTAGAACAACAAACCGCTACCCTATCGACTCGGTATATTCCTCCTTCTAAGTCTTTCTTATAATTGACTTCACTCCAGTGGGTTAAATGGCAGACGGGGGCTATGTCAATGGTGATGCCACCTGCAACTGAAGGAATAATTAATTCGTCTTTTTCCTTGAAATCCGGACTGCAAAGGAAGTGCTTTGTGCTGCAACAGATATGAAAACCAGAAGAGGTTGGGGGCGACGAGGAGATCTGTGACCTCAGGAGTCATATTCCACGCCTCTTGCTTGCCATGCTAACCTGCTACATGGCTGGAGGCTGGATCGTGGTCCGGTCTGTTGCTAGTACCATTGTGAACTTTGACATTTCCCTGTACTCACTCGCTCCCTCACCGAGTCCGTTGTTCTCTCTTTCTCTCGGTGTGTTCCTGGACGTTGTATTGATCCGACACTGCGTGTGAGAGCCTTGCCCATCTCACACCCTTCTGCCTGTACGTCTGTACCCTCCACAGGACCAACCCTCGACTTCGGATATCCGTATCTTCTGGTTTTCCTGGTCTACTTCGTATCAAATTAGGTTAAACTCTTAACCAGAACTTGATTCGTGACGTAGGCTAGTGGGAAAGAGCGGAAGATTGCCGACAGAGCCGGGAGTGTGTTCAGTGTTCAAAGCCAGGAGGTCAGTTTAACATTAACCGATCAGATATGAGGAATGAAGTCTTCTAGCCGCTTTGCCCCTCATAAGGTCACGCAAAGAACCGGCCAGTCTAGTTATGTTAGAGCCCGGTTCGAATAAAACTGGCGGGAAATATTAATAAAAATAACGTTTTTCAGAAACGGAAAATAATTTACAAATATACTAAATTGAAAAGTTTTAGAATTTTGTTTGTTGTGCTGTTATCTCTAAAATGTAACACAAACTGATTCAGCATTCACGGAATATTATTCTTTTATTCTTACGGCTTTTCAAAACTAAATGAGCATGTCTGTAAAACTGAAGACTTTTCCAAAAACTGAATAATGCCCCACAAATTTCATGGGATTTTTTCTTAACTGGAAGATTCACCACTTAAGCAGCTGGAAATTTAGTATCAGTTACTTCACGTCCCCAAAAGCACCTTCCCTGAGGGACACTTCAAAATGGTGGTCCGAATCCTTGCTCTGAAAAGAAAATTTCTTATGCTTGTTCGCTTTTGTTACAACCTTCTTCATATCCTACATTCACAATAGGTCTACTTGTTCATGATTGTAAAATTCAAACCTCAATGTAATTCAAATGTGCCATTGCGCCCTTAAGGCATTTTTCGTAGTCCAAATACCCCGCAAGATTATGTTTCTCTTTCGAGTATCTTCAGTCTGTATTCTGTTAGAACTCGAACATTGAATTTGAGTATCCCTGAGTGTGGAATGAATTGTGCTAGAATCGTTCTACGCGTAAGATTTGGGGTTTTCACAGCGGTGAGTATGATGATTTCTGTCTTCTGGGTTGTTGGGCCGTGTAGTCTGGTAGAAGTTTATCGACGTTTTAGAGGTCCTTGCTACCTCCATCATTATGGCGATGAGTAAGCAGCTCGGCCATCTTCATACACGCCGTCGTCAGAACCTGAAATCTCACCATATGCACCGCTTGATTAATATATGAAATGGTAACGGTGCTACCGCACAAAGCATTTTGCAGCTTTCGAGTTTGCTATGCATATCTTATGAGCTGTTGTAGTTCAAAATATGTTATTTGTTATAGCAACAGATTAATGTGATACGTAGAAATATAGGAACTGTACGCATAGCATAACAATTGTGCCGCGCCGTAAGGAATTTGGCCTCTGACCTTTGGGAATAGCGCCAGCGACATTGGATTTGTCTGGGTCAATTACCTTCGCGTGAGCGGGTTGTCTAGCGCCTGTCTTTCTATATGATGGTGTCATCATAGAGGATTCCCCCAACAGCATCGCTGCTTACTGCGTATTCCCCTCGTAGGCAACGGACGAGATTCTTTTTAGCAAATAGCTGAGAGTATGTAGGCCTTTTGACTGAAGTGACTCAGTATGGAAAACAGAAGCTGTGTGTAGTAACTAGAGATCAGTATTTTGAAGACGGCTTTGTCTGATCGCGCCTTGTATATTACTACGCTTTGAAGTAAGAATAATCTTGAATCTGAGATGGTAAGACAAAGCAGCCCTGGTATGAACTGGGGAGGGAAACATGTTTTGTCGTTACCTGCATATTGATCATTATAACTTCCTTCTACATCCTGCTGAAGTGGCCATTCTCGTCATCCACACATCTCACTTTACGCACATATAACCCCTCTTGTCAATACAGTATCTTTCTAATCAATCAAGCTGTTGGCCGTGTTGGACGCTAGGTGAAATGGTCTAATGCGGTCAGGAAAGTTATTTCGTGTCTGCTTTTTTCTGGTGTATAGGTATGGAAGGCTGTGTTCGAGCGCGCGACAGGTCAAGTTCGGCCATCGGGTGTTCCCATTTATTAGCGAGAGATTGTGTGGGTCAGACCTTGGGGTCATATCCGTTTTCGTCTGAAACGGCAGGCTTTGTGCACCGTTTTGTGGTTCCAGACACTTTGGACCCTATTTCTTTCACTCCATTAAACTTCTGATTTCCTTTATACTCACCCTGTAATCACATATCACTCGAGTGATAATTAATAATGGAAAAGTTGTTGGTCAATATTCGAACACATTTCCCTCACTTAAGTATTAATGCTTTTAAACGTTCTGTCGAGTGGTTAGGTTATCTTGGACATTTTTGTTGTCTGAGATATATTTGATAAGTAACGACAACCAGTCACCTGAAGATGGAAGCAGAGCCAGCTTTCGAAACATTATGTGGGCCTGGATCAAGTGTCTCAAACAACGAAAAATTTACAAAATAATGTTGGTATAACGATAGAATTTTGTCACAAACATTGCAATTTAGGGAGCCATAATCGAGCTAGTTAAGATAAACTTAATAGTTAGCGCTTCTGATTTGCATTCGATAGTTTCTCGGTTCGACTTCAGACTACGATGCGTGTATCAAGTGCATTAAAATAGACCACGATCGCTTTCCGAGTCGCCATTTAGTCTATTCTAAACATGTTCCTCTGTTTCTACGTGTTGTCAAGTGCCTTACGAAACTGTGTAACCAATTTGCCAATAAAGCCTTGTTGCTCGATTTACGTATGTGATGTGAGATCAGGTGGCTCTCGTTATACGCTCTTTTGTGTACCAGCGTTCACAGAAGAATCTATCGCACATTTTCACTTTCTTGTCCTACCATTTTGACTACAGGAATTCAAATTAAGCCTCTCACGGTGTAGGCGTATCACTCAGAAAATCCACGGGAATCTTAAATTTCCCGTTTCCGACATACGCGGTGATTCGCTGGAAGGCAACTCCCGTGTATAAAAAGAGTCACCTGTATTGCTCATCAGAATAAGGGGGTAGGGGGTAAGCTGTGATGTCCCCACTGGCCCCACCGGGCTTCATCACTTCTCCTAACTGCGCCTCTATTCGCCTGAACTACTCAGTTACACGCAACACACAATAGGACCAGGTTTAAAGTATATAAGCTTCGTCATGCAAGGAAATTGCAGAATTTCAACCTGAATGTTTAATTTCGCCGTATTCTTCAAGAAATTTCTGCTTACGACTCTGAAATTTAAATTGGAGGCATTCCCTCACGATTTCACCATGAGAAACAGTCTATTTGATTAAAATATTGATTTGTACATGTTATTGATTCCTCCTCCAGAATTCCTGGAAACTACAGGCATTGAATGATATCAAGATTTTAAAAATGCGAGGCTAAAAGAGACACACTGTGTCTCAAAGTAAACTTTCGGCAGTGTGAAGTGTTGACTTCATCTGTACGCACATATGTTAAAAATTGCAACCATTTTGGACCTTGTCTTTCTGTGCACTAATTTTTTTCTGTTATTAGACAGCATTAGTTAATGCCCTATTAAAAATGTGTAGTCTGATCATTTATCGTCCTGATGATGGAAACCTCTGGAACGTCGATAAACTACAACCATACTACACAGCGCTAAAACACTGAAGACAGCCAATCTTACTGTTTTTGGTCTATGGATAAGATTTATAAAGGTATTTCTTCGAAAATTTCGGCTTTCGATAAGCTCCAAAATAAACTCAATAGTAATAAAACGGTGGTGGTGGTACATACAAGCAAACATATATATATATATTCTGTATGCCCCGCCCATCTCATACTTCGTGATTTTGTCGACCTAGCTGTGGTCTATTTGATGAACAGTAAAACTTATTGAACATGTCATTATGCAATTTTCTCCACCTTATTTGGTCCAAATATTTTTCTCATAACCCCGTTCTTATATATCCTCAATCAAGTGTTTTTCTCTTTCGAGAGAGACCAAGTTTCACACTCATTCAAATCAAGAGGTAGAGCTGCAGCAATAAATTGAAATTTGTAAGAAGCATATAAAGTATTAAAAATATATTAAAATTAGCCGTCAAACACAATATAATATTATTAAAAGATTAAAATATCATTTTATGTTCCCTATCGAGTATTCGATTCACATGTGGAACATACACGACATGTTTCGGCTATATATAGCCATCATCAGGTGTTATGTATTTAAACTTATCACTGAATTACTGATTTTTTACTGATTTTTAATGATTTTCAGTCTTCATTTCTCTTATGATGTTCTTGTCCTTTATATTGTTTCTTCATTCGTTGTAGTATCACAGGTCACTAATATGTTTGTATTTCGTATTTCGTAGTGATGTCAATGTTTTGTATATGGACCAAGAAGTAATATCGTATCAGTATTATGAGAGATCGGAGATGTACTGTACTGTATTGGATTGGATTGTATTGGATCCAATACAGTACAGTACATCTCCGATCTCTCATAATACTGATACGATATTACTTCTTGGTCCATATACAAAACATTGACATCACTACGAAATACGAAATACAAACATATTAGTGACCTGTGATACTACAACGAATGAAGAAACAATATAAAGGACAAGAACATCATAAGAGAAATGAAGACTGAAAATCATTAAAAATCAGTAAAAAATCAGTAATTCAGTGATAAGTTTAAATACATAACACCTGATGATGGCTATATATAGCCGAAACATGTCGTGTATGTTCCACATGTGAATCGAATACTCGATAGGGAACATAAAATGATATTTTAATCTTTTAATAATATTATATTGTGATTGACGGCTAATTTTAATATATTTTTAATACTATATAAATCACAATATGACGCATCTACAATATCTTATAGAAGCATATAAAGTTCTCTGTTGCGTAACTTTAAGCTAATTTATATAATTATATACTTCCTGGAAGTAATAAAGACGCTTTAAAATACCTCTATGGAAAAATACAGCGACAAATTTTAAAAAAAAGACATAGGACAAACTGCTTATTACATTCTAACAAGAAGGAAAGAAATCAATTAGCAGATTCCAAGTCGCTTTCTCCACTTTGTGTGTGTGACATTTCAAAAAAGAAAATCTGGAAATTTGGCGAAATCCTGGGCAATAATAGGGAGTATCATATAGTGTACTTCATTTTCGGAAAATTTAGGAAGAATATTGACGTTTATTTCCCGCGCCGTAGCCGTGCGGTTTGAGGCACAATGCTTCGGACAGGTGATACGGAATGCGCGCTGGTTCGAGTCTCGGGGAAAGAAATTTCTCATGAGATTTTCGACCGGTGCCAACCCAGCGTCGTGAGGAACTTGGGGAGCTACAATGGGTAGCGTAATCCGGTCAGGAAAACTAGCAATGGCTGGGGGTTCGTCGTGCTGACCACACGTCACCCTATATCTAGTTGGATGATCGTTCACCTCTGCTTAGGCATGTGAACGTGAGGCCAGCAGTCAGCTAGTCGGCTTTGGCTCTCAGAGGGCTATTACGCCAAGGATTGTATTATTTATTGAAGTTTATCCGGATAAATTTTGAAGTAAGTGATAATGAAATATTAAAAAAATTAAGAAATGCTATATTATTAAAATTCAGTGTATTTTATTAGTATAGGAAGTAAGACTTTTAGAAATGAACATTCTGCAGTCTCCGTTAACCCTTTGGCTACAAAGCTCATTTAAATAATATTTAAGAATTAAGTCCGTACCTGAAATAAAACAATATTTTGCCGTTACAAAAATCAGTTTTAATGCTGTTTAATGAAATAATCTCTGTTTGTAGTGAAATTATAATGCAGAGTTTTTGATTGTTAAAGTAGGTCGTTATTGCTACTTTTGCTGTGGTATTGGACTACGCCTCTGATTATATGGGCCTCTGGCGCGCCGTTTGTATTTCTCCCAGATGAGGAAATATGTCCCATTGCCAATTTGTCCACCACAAATCTCGCATGCACTGACCTGACAACTATTCCAGGCCTCCGAGGTGATACTCCCTTGACTGTCTAAGCTATGGCATGACCCGATTAAGGTGGTGTGTATGGTTACCACTGGTCTTTTAATGATTAAAGTAAATGTCAGTCAATATGATTCAAGAGACAAGTGCTTATAAATGTGGTAAGAGACGTACACTGGATCCAGTTCTTAATCACTTTATGGTTTCTGAGATGATTTAGCTTGTCGGCAACGTCACAGTTGGAACATACGTGTTTGTATAACAGTGCATGCAAGGCTGCACTCAGCGCCTGACTTCTCTTGCAACTAATATTTGCTTCAACTCTGCAGTTCCTTTGAGGAAACCAAATGAGAATGTGCCCTCCCACAGTTACTTCTGTATGAAATATAAATAATTTAATAACTAAGAATGTTGAAGTCTAAGTTGGTCTTACGGGCAGTAATCCCATATGGAATTGTACGTATATACCAACGTTTCGTAGGAAAAGATTGCCTCCATCTTCAGAGATCAGGGTTGATGAATAGCGACTTCCGAGGATCCAGTCACATCAGAACCCTGAAGATGGGGACAGTTTGTTCCCGAAACGGCGGTTTACTACGGCTACCAGTTAACGCGGCTGATTGCCCAAGATGATTTTATTGCTATATAACTAAGTTCGCAGCAGGAATGCTGATTTTCCACGGAAAGACGCCTATCTAATTCGCCGTAGTGATGCGGCAATTTCTCTGTCGTATCTGAGCGGCGTGTAGACTATACGTTACTCACTAGGGGCAATGATTCAGCAGTACGAGCATCCGACGACAAGAATTACTCTTCTGACGTCTTGTTTCCCTGTAAGTCTCGCACATCTGTTGAGAGTCTTGAAGATTGAAGATGTTTATGAATTGTAGAACTGGCAGGGAAAGATATGAAGACACCGAAGAAATCCACGAGACTCCACGGTTATATTATCCTAACTGTATTTGACGTTTCGGTCAATTTGAAAGGCACTTGTCGACCTAATGATGAAGGAAACATGCACCTCTGAAACGTCTGAAGACTTCTACTATACTACACGCCGCAACTTCCTAAAATATGTTATCTTCATTCTCGCCGCCGTGAGAATATACGATCTCATAAATTTAAAAATCAGTTTTCTATGAACAGATAAAGGTGCCTCAAGTCTAGATGTAGAGACACGAATCTATTGCCAGTATATGATTCTGTTTCTTATTTATATCAGCTTCTTAAAATGATAACTTTCTAATTTTTCTTATTATTCGACCGTTTTCGTACCCTAAAGATAAAACTTGAGTCCGTCTGACATGGGAATTCCTCTCTAACGGATTTTTATGAAACTTGTTATGAACATCACGTCACTAGATATGTCACTTCTCAACTTTTAAATTTTATACCGCCAATAATATTATAGGCAGGTTGAAATTGTGAGGTGGGGCTGACACCAGCGAAGGCAGCAGAAATTGTGCGATATGTCCTCGATAATTTTTAAATCCTTTTAAAGGTAATGACTTTGTTGACTGTACAACAAAGTGGCCGCTGTGTGATATAGACCTATGTATTCAGCTATCCTAACGGACAGCTGGTGTTAAGGACGTGACATGTATACGGGTAAATCACGAATTATATGTAAAATTAAAGCTGTATGTGTTACACTTATAGCTCGAGATGGATGAACCGATTTGACAGAACTTGGCATCTGTATTTCTTGGAACTAGAAGATGATTTTAGAAAGGCCAAAACATAGAAATAGTGTACTGTTTTCGAAAACTGCTGAGGGTGGTTTCCGTGTCTTGGAAACTAAGCACGATAAGCAGTGCAAAAAACAAAAAAGAATTTCTTTTCGGCGAGGTTATTACAGGAACTAAGGTCACAACCACAGAACTGTCTTAGTTTCGATTCTTGGTAGATATGCCTGGTTTAGTGAAATAATACTAATATTTTCTTCTGTAATAAGTAACGGAACATATCCAATGATCATGACTAAGATGAGCTGTGGAGCAATAAATATTGATGAGAAATGTAAGCACTTGTCCAATTTCTGCAGTAACACTACGGGAATTATGCTGGTTTACGTATAAATTAAATTACGTATGAAACCCGAATTACAAAGATGGAAACTGCGCTAGTCTATGGTATTATATTGTGCAACTTGTACACAGTCGGAATAAATCTGCATTAGTCGTGGTAATTACATTCACAAATGGTTCTCTGCGTTGTTTAATCATTAATTTGTAGCTCTTATCTCTGTTGCCGCGTACACTGAAAATATATTTTTGTTATAGCCCGCGTAAACTTTCGAAACATTTTCAACAACGTACCATAAATTATGGCACATTTATGTGAGATATTGCGATAGTTCATGTTTTTGCTTCTTATTTTATATTGATATGAAATTATCACTTTTAATAGATTAAATCAGGGGTTCGTTACCCGAGGCCAGTCTGTGGATCTTATATGGCCGGTGTCTATTCCTCTGTAATATTGTGTCATTCTGTATGATGAAAAGTGGTTTCTTCATAACATAAAAGAAGCCTTGTTAATGCTGTCGGTGAATGGCGATACTGCCACCCTGAGAAATTACAACTTTCTAAAAATTGCTTGTCATATCCCGAACCAAAATACATCTCCCTTATCAGCACTTGGAGGAATGCAAGCGATTTGCAACAACAAAAATTAAACGTGATAATTTAAGTTTACTGAGGAAAAAAACCGTTTCAAATATGTCACTAATGTCTGATAGATAATGTTTAACCATCATGTGAACTTGTTTGTATAAAGTGATGACATTTTTAATAAACTGCCATGATTTTTCAGTAAGTTGGCTTCATTTAAAATCTTGGGGCCGCGAGTCCATAAAAACTAAATGTGGCCATATATCTAGGAAAGGTTCAGAACCTCTGGATCGAATGGATGTAATTATTAATGTTAATTTGGAAAGTACGAAATTGCGTTAATAACTTCAAGCTGATATTAATTAAATCCAAACCTTCTATGTTATAAAACAAATCGTTTTAATCCGACGTTACAATACCTCTTTTAATCACAACGTCACATATTTCTGTCGCCGTCATGTTCATTGTTTAAAACACAGACTCGAAAAATTAAAGATTTATTTATAATCTCTCATCTCATCAAATTCCGCGTTGCTCATGAAACTAACATAATTTAGTGTCTATAATGCTCTTTCCACACATCATCAGAACACCTATAATGAACTTGATCGTTTTAAAATAATACTATAAGAAAGTTACTCAATCTACAGGCTCTACTTCAGTGTCCGATACAGCTGTCCCACCCCAATAAGATTTGGTCCAATTATTTCTAGGACACACCCAACCCACTCTTCGTATCTTTACGTTAATATCTTTCTCTTCCTGAACCTTACAAGTTTCCAGACATTCCGTATTTTTTCAATCTCCACCCGACAGAAACAACTCGGCCCTTTGAAGATCTGTTTTCCTCCTTCATTTCCCATTGGCTGTCGACGAATCAAACGCAGCAATCTCCTTCGACTTTGTGCCTGTAGTGAAAACACCGGGAGGAACCTTTGTTTAAACATTTTGCCTTCAATATTGAACCAGTTAAAGTTTCCGAAACGTCGGCAGTACAGCTTGCATCTGCATCGTGCTATTGCGCGTCAAAATACACACTTCTCAGTTACTGCGCTGTGTAGTGTGGTAGAAGTGTTCCAACGTTTCAAAGATTCTTGCTGCTTCCATCATCAGAACGACCAGGGCGCCGAAACCCAGAATAGTATCGTCGTTGTATAACTTATATAGCTAAAACAGTGTTATAAAATAACCTAAGAATTAATCAAACAATTTTTCAGTCAACTGCAAACTGCTCTGTAGCTATGTGTGAAATGTGAATAATCATGTGTCGATATGCTTGCAGATCGACTATCACTTTTAATTTATTAACTTCCGACTGTAAATTCGCAGCTGAGTATTAATTTCTAGACCGTACTACCAAAAGCAATATAATCCAGTTAAACTGTAAGAAGTTTAGATCATTTGGTGCGACGCGTGACGGTTAAGTACGACAAAACTACTTGTCAGGGAAGTGTATACTCTTCTGATGTGCTGAGTACGATCAGGCCACTTAAGTTTAATCGAGTGTTACGAATCCTTCTCGCCGGCAGGGGGCAGGGTAAATGACAAGAAGTTTTTCAACTCTCTCCCTATCCAGGGGTGTCAATATCATCCTGTTAACCTGTCAGGGGGGATTTGTAATCTAGACTTTGTTTTACTGCCTGGGGTCACCCTTAATTTTTCGTTGTCCTTTACGCTTTACTACTCACTCGCGGGCTGTCTGCCTACAGACGAGGATAATTTGCTAACCTTTTATAAGAAACAGATTTACATGGGCCTATTACATAATTGCCTTTAACAAAATAATTTGTCACTTTTTAATCGTTCGCTTAAGATTTTGTTAAATTTGTTGAAATCTTTAATGAATGTGGAATGTTGTTTTAGGGTAAGTTAGTGTGTATGAGAAAGTAATAAATGCACAAGTTTTATCTTGAATCTTCATGACGAGGGGCAACTTGGAAGGCCTGTGAATAAAAAATGGATGTCAGTGAAGTTGAATATGTACATGTGACAAAATCAGGGCCTTGATGATGGAGGCAACAACACCTGTGAAACGTCGGTCAACTTCTAAGAGACTGCACGGCGCAACATCCCAGAAGACAGCCATTTTCGTACTCGACGAAGTGAGAACCTGAAATATCTTAACGTAATGCAAGTGGTGTACATAGTTACCACTGCCTCTGTGAAGAGTTGCGTTAGTGTGCAGGCCCCGTAGCGTATTTAATGCCCGATTAGTTTAGAACGTGAAACGTTTCGTATTTTTTTATGTTTCGCTTCACGTTTCAGCTGCTGCGTGTAGTGTGATTAATGTGATCTTGACCCCAGGCTCACGAACAACAATACACCCCCCTCCCCCGTCCAGAGCAGATGCCGAGCTGAGTCTGGCCATTCACACTACAACACAAAAACACTGAATGAAGGGAAGCCTGTATATGGGAAGTATGCTTTGGGGTATTTTTCTCCATTCACAGACATTGTGTGGCACCCGCCATTCATTCACGCAACCCGGTAAATACGTCCATTTTGAAAAGTTTATAAGCCACATGCCATGTTTCATGTCTGCTCCTGATCGATTTAATGTTTTTGTAATGTTCCATCAGCAGTGTAAAGTTGACAATATGTGGATTATCATCATCATTATATAAGATTATTATTATTATTATTATTATGTAAAATGACTGTCTTTGGAATGTGCCGTACCTGAAATTATAATTTAATAAAATAAAATAATTATTTAACGTTGCTTTAAAATGGGGTACTTTTATTCACAGCCTTACACATTCCTAATTCGATCCCGTACTTTCATTAAACCGTATATAGTTTCTATAGTTGATAAAGCTTTGTTAAATGAGCTAAGGAGAAATATAAATTCCAGATTTATCTAGCACTTTTATTTTCCTCAGGTGCCAGTATAGTTTTTGTCTTAGCTGCCACGTACTTTGCTTTCAACATTGTTCCTGTGTTTGAGCTGTTATTGATTTCAAACCTCCCAGCGTTCCCTTCGTCTGTGCCCCCCCCCCGGGGGGGGGGGGGAGTGGCGGCCGCGAAATATACATATAACATATATTCATGGAGTAGGACCTTTCGAGATTTGAATTAACTGGGGTAAAAGCAAACGAAGTTGACTGGATGAACGCACACTGAAACGAACATTGTTATAGGTCTTTAATATTTAGCGTCTCCATATTCTAAACGTGGTTACGTTGTATTGGCCGCACGTAACGAAAGAAAGCTAGAGGAAACCCTGGCGGTTGCTATAGGACAATTATGATGCCCCATAGAATGGACCGAAAAAGTATTCACTCTGAATTGATGATGAGGAGGAATTAACTTCAACGACAACTCTCCTTTCTATGTTTTGTTTTAGGGGTGGTGAAACGTTATAGTGTTATGCCTGAATAACAGACAATTTTATACAGATGTTGAAACGCGTAGTAGACAAACATTAAAAATATGAAAGATTAGTGAGTGTACAAAAACAATTGATTAATTATTTGATCAATTTCTTTGCTCTTGAGTCCGAATAAGTCAGAAGTAAAGACGCATCTACTTTCGCGAACGTGTTATGAGGATCGTAAGTCACGCCATTATGATACTTGTGAACTTGATGTTCAGATCTTAAAAATTATAGATATTTTATTGCGGTAATATTTTTTAAGAACATGGTCACGCTACGAGATATTTTACATCAATAATGACAACTGTTGAATTATTGTAATTTTACATGCGAAATATGTACACACATGCAATATTTAGTCAGTAGGATAAAGTCTCGCTGCCTCAGATCGCTTGTTCTTATGTCTCTCGAAACCTTAAGTAACTAGTTTGAATCCGGCGTACGTTACCTTCTAGATTTTAATGTCCTGCGTAAGAAGAAGCCTTTCAATGGATTAAGGTTAACACTTTGTCCAAGGAAACCTGCCAAATGCCTGAATTATTAATTCTTTGCTTTATTTATTTAACGACACTTTTTAGTAGCTCGGAATATATAGCGTCGAATGTGAGGATATTCGCTGTTGATTGATGAAGCTTTTGTAGCCTGCGTGGGATTCACTGCCAGAAAGCTCAGAACACGTGGTGCCTGGATGATGATTCGAACCATGCACCTCAGACGGGTTAAGGCTTGATAGCAATTTTCTTGTTGCAGATCACGATGTGGCAGAGGACCGGCGGTGAGAGTGAGTCTGGCGGGGGATGAGTTCGGGCGCGGCCTGCCTCCACCTCTAGCAACAGCTTTCACCTCCAGAACAAACAGCCGGTCCCGTCCATGGTGGGCGACAGGGAGGGGGATGGAGTGGGAGTTCGTTGGGAACTCGGAGATCTTCCCAACAATACCACCGGGGGAGACGACGCTGGAGGCGGCAGTGGGGGCGGAGGAAGCACCAAGGAGGTGCGATACGCACCTTTCCCCATGTCTTCCCCGCCTCTCCCGCCGCCCCCACCCCCACCCCCGCTGCCGCTCAACATGCAACAACATCGGGCCCATTCTCGCTCCATGTCGTCACTTCCTCCGGAACCCTTTATGATTATGCGTTCCAAGGCGTTGAATCGTCGGGTATGTATAAATGTGGGGGGTGTCAAACACGAAGTGCTGTGGCGGACGCTGGAGAGACTCCCGCATACGCGTCTGGGACGACTTCGAGACTGCAACACCCACGAAACCATCAGTGAACTCTGCGACGATTATTCCCTCATCGACAACGAGTACTTCTTCGACCGTCACCCTAAGTCCTTCAGTTCCATTCTCAACTTCTACCGCACCGGCAAGTTGCATTTGGTGGACGAGATGTGTGTGCTCGCGTTTAGTGACGACTTAGAGTACTGGGGCGTGGACGAGCTGTATCTGGAGTCTTGCTGCCAGCACAAGTACCACCAGAGGAAGGAGCACGTTCACGAGGAGATGCGCAAAGAGGCCGAGTCTCTCCGGCAGAGGGAGGAGGAGGAGTTCGGCGAGGGGAAGTGCGCGCAGTACCAGAAGTGGCTCTGGGATCTGCTGGAGAAACCCACCACGTCCATCGCCGCCAGGGTAAGTGGGACGACAAGGTCAGTAGTGCGTTTCGTACCGTTTACGTGTACGAATTGCGTAAGACAACCCTGAGCCATTTGCGGGACACAGCGCCTCTCCTCTCGAATAAAATATTGCCAGGCTCTACCTCCGTACAATTTTATTTTTCAAGTTTAAATCTTCCATCCGGCTCGTGCACATCAAAGCGAGCAGAAAATAAACTTTTTCTAAAAGTACTATTTATATAGCCTGCTTTTACATAATTTTAGGCACAGTCCCTAAACGTTTTAATTTACTTTTATAATTGAGCCTGTACCAACGCGCAGATGAAATTAAAAACATAAGGCGTACGTTGCTTTGGTCCATAAAGTCTCACACTGCTACGTTCCACTGAAATATTTACATCGCCTTCATTTCTGTGTGAAAGCGTGGTGCAATCGTCTGCACAGAAATAATGTTCTCAGTAGTCCTATATAGGCTAGTACTTCCTGGTTTGTGGATTTTATAAAATCAGAAGCTCCCAGATGCTGCTTCAGCCCTTTAAGCAAATGAAGCAATATCTGTGACGCTAAAATTGACGTCACGGGAACACGTAAACGATCTGAAAGAACAGACTTGTGTGAACAGAGCTTAGAACTACGTAACGATGAATGAGCCTGTCTTTTAGGGCTGCACGGAAAATAACTTTTACCGGTACCTGCTTGGTGTTCGGAAGCTTCTGGGTTCAAACTTCGACCAGGCGACCGGCGTTTTTGATCTGGTCTTCGGCACATTCCGGGGTAGTACCTTCATGTAGCCATCACCGCGTTTTTCCATAAAATTTACAATTCTTTGATCATTATTCATTCATCATTCGACTCCACATAATGTGAGTTTTTGTCAGTGTAGCTAAATGAACTACAAAAATATTTGATGAATTTGAATTTGCACTTAAACGCATATTGAAGGAATATTTCGCAGACATCTGTGGAATACGGATAATACCTATATAAACAATTCATATTTGACACATATATTGTATTATTCATTTTGAAAAGTAAACGAATTGATTGAATGAGATGCTGTTATCTCGGACGAGTGTCTGCGACAGTAATTTTATTGTACTGGCTTCAGATCATGAAATATTGCGTGTTCGATCCAGCCACGAGGGAGGTGATGGAGGGAGGAAGCTAATCCATTAGCAAATGTTAACATTTTATATACGGACATGCGTGATGGAACTGAAGTCTCGGCATTTTTATATGAAAATATATCGAAATATACTATAAAATGGCCGATGAACTTTGGAATTTAAACAAATCTGATACAGTACGTCATGCTGCATTCTGTATCACTTGATGTTGTGTTCATAAATCTGTATTCTTAAATGAAGGCGAAATTATAAGTTGCACGCCAAACGACACAATTTTACTTCTTAATATTTTAATCTTTAGGTTTATAGACAGAACTGGGATACTGGGAACGACCCGTTCTTCAAGTGCCTGAGCACTGCGGGTCCCAACTTTTCGTTGGCTCGATCTGTAGACATTCGGTAGGACTCCTTGGACGAGGGATCGGCCCGTCGCAAGGCCTCTACCTGTACACAGGACAGCACAACAAACATCCATGGCGTGAGTGGGATTCGAACCCACGGTCCCAGCGACCAAACGGCACAAGGCCCACGCCTCAGACCGCGCGGCCACTGCTGACCCCTTATGGGCAGAAGGGAATATGAAAGTTTTTAATGATGTGATAGGTCACATAACTGGAATGTCGTTTGTAAATTCTTCATGAGTGTAATTTTAAATTTGTACTGTCAACTTTGCCTCATTATCGAAGGATTTATTAGCTATTGTATAGCCTTTTACATTCTTCCGTACATTCCGATTGTGAGACAAAAATGATTAGAAGCCAATTTTTTTAATTACTTTATTTGTTGCTTATATCAAGCAATAACATTGACATTGGTACCCAAATCATTGAAATGTTTCTTTTATATGTCTGTTTACTTTTAGGAATTGTCAAGTAAAATGGAATTTTAAAAGGGGCAAAGACTCCGTCATTGTCAAAACAGGAATCTCGCAGTTTTATCTTGGTGGCATTGCCCTGGATCAGTACACGTTAGGTGTTTGTTGTCATAATCATACGTGGGTGTTGGCAATACGTCAGTGTTAAATTGTTATCCTTTTCCCTTCTGTGGCTATGGAGTTATTTCTATGATTAAACTGGGAATTGACAGCAGTTACAATTGTATCGTTATCTCTTTCTCTATAAATTTAGTTGCATACCTGATCAAGTGCCTCAGTAATTACTGATGTGATGGAATACGATAATTTGAAGTTTATAAAGGATTTTTGTGTGATATCCTCGTGAATGACAATGTTCCCTACACCTACACTGATATATAATTAATCATTTCGTGAAACTAGAGCCAAGAAGCTTATGGGAGACGTAAATGGTCTCAACAATGCATAACCTATTAAGGACTTCTACCTATTGTTGCCCCATGGTTACCCGTGGCTTATTAGAGAATGAATACATAATTTTAAAACGTCATATTTTAGTTAAAAAAAAAATCTGAGAGACGGTTATGATGTTTGACAAAGACAGTTATAGGAAGTTTTCTGGTTTGTGAATTCGCGAGTTTCTGGCTTGTTTATAAATAAAATGAAAGATAAAAGGTTATGTGTATTTTTTTCCCTTTTGCTGTCATAGGAGGAAGTGTAACAAGTTTATATGTGAATATAACGAACTAGACGGTTCTTTTATAAGTAACAACGGACGTTTTGTATTCAAAATTCAGTTTTATGCTCTGTTCTGACGTTGCGTAAGATTTTAAGAGTCGGAAATGTCTGGTAACGGGACTGAGGCATGTTGCTTTATGACTTCCACAGCTCCACATTGGCAAGTGTACAGGATGGGTGAGATTATGATTCTGTAAATGTCATATTTTCGTAGAAATTTGTACGCAAGTGTCGAAATCTGAAGTCGTTTAAATTAATGCAGAAGTTTATTAGGTGGGCCTAGTATTTCCTTCAATCCGAGAAACTTGCTCAGGACGAGACACATTTGGTATCGCCGAGCTAACTGGCTTTGCTGAATCTTCGTTAATGTTTCAGGAATTAATGTCCAGTATATTGTAGCTGGAAGTTCCATCATCGCTTACGGCCATTCGCTGTATGACAATACATGGTTCTTGCAGACAGGCGAACCTACCAGTAAATAATAATAAGACAAAAAATCGCTACTTTCGATATGGGTGGTATCCTCTCACCCCCCTCCCCCCCTTGCGGGAACAGAACGAGAAACTCTGTCTTTAAGAGTCTGTGAAAGAAGTTTACATAACCAGAAGAATCCAACCGTGAGCTTCTATCTATGCCAATTAAAAACCTTTATGTAGGCCTACACGATAACAGGAAGGCCTTTGAGTAATTTTGCCCATGTATCTGCTGCCAGGCGGAAATATTAACTTCGTAGTAATCTGACGTGTATCTCTGAAAGTTTGTAAGAAGGCGAGGCTTTTGGAATTTTCGTACTCCCCATAAATTTAAGGTCCAGCAGATAAATGTCTTCTGGGTTGTTGCCCCGTTTAGTCTGGTAGAAGTTTTCCATCGCTTTTATCTCCCTGATGATGGAGGCAGCAGGGACCTCTGAAACGTTGGTAAACTTCTTCCAGACTACACATTGCGCAACAACCCAGAAGACAACAATTTTGTAATCAATCTGGACCTTCGTGAGAAAGTAGTTAGAGATATTAACGTAATTTGTAACGATACTTCCAGTGTCATGACCACAATTAGATATCCATGAGGCCAGATTAGATGTCGAGAACTGAGAATTGGTCGATCCGCTTTACTATAATATCGGATTTGGGTTAAATTTGTAATGTAATTTGGCAACTTTCGTGGTTTTGATGGCAAATCATTTTACCGACGTTAGCATTCTTATGAATGTAGTGAAATTCCTATTCTTACGAAATTACGTTGTATATAGGGTCTAGATTCTTGAAAAAATGTAGACCACCTCCTTTGTATGCAGCTTATCAGGTTTCTACATCTAATGAAGTAATTAGTTTGGCAAAGACATAGCAACACCAAATACATGATTACAGTAATTTTAACAATTCTGTGGACTCGAAAATTGCACGCCGTTCTCGTTTGGCCTCTCAATTGACAGAAATCCTTCGGCTGTTAATCAGACAGATCATGTTTCTCTAGTGAACTTAACTCGCTAAAGGCATTCAAAGATCTTTCTTAAACTGAAAGGTCAGTCTAAGGTCAAATGTGAAGGATGGAAATTATCGCATAAATGCCAACCTCCTCCTACAAAAAGTTGCAAGTTTTATCGACTTTGTAGACCTAAAGTTTCCGGTTGACACAGTTTGAGGACCGCTGGATCGAAGGCGTGGCACCAGGTCCCTCTGAGTTAATACGGTTTAAGATTTCATCTTTCATTCTTCTTCCAGATTTGATCTCTAACCACGGCTTGCTTTTTTTAGAGACTTCCTTTCGGCACAAAGAGTCGTGAACCATTTATCATATAATCAGTGACGGACTTGGCATTTTCTCAGTAGGCCTACTCCAGAAACCCAGATGTATCCAAATGAAGGCGAGATAGTGTATGAAGATAATAATTCACGGTTATATGCGGAGAGAAATTGAATTTCTTTCATACTGTCTTTTTCCACAGTTTTGTTTTCTTAATGTATTTACCATAACAGGATGCTGAAGAAAATTGCGTAACAAGACGTTTTATATCTTGTGCCAGATATATGATATTATCAAGTTACACAATTTTGACGCTGCATGTACCAGAAATTGGAGAAACGAGAAATGTATCCAGATTTTTAGATGAATAATATGGAGGGAAGGTACTTTGATATACGTGAGAGGATACTATTAAGAAGAATCTTAAATATATAATGTATGAGAGTGTGGACTATATTTATGTGACACGAATGGTGGGCTTCTGTGAAGACGTAATGAACCTTCATGTCCAATAAATGTAGATGTTCGAGATAATCAAACTTCTAAAAAGTCCGTTTTACAAAAACCTAAACACGGTTATGTTTTAAAAACAGCGTTATAAAGTTCTCAACAAATAAGTGGAAAATAAATTAAGTACTTGATATGGTATTGTAAAATAATATGCGACAAATACTGACACGATTTTCGTCCAGGAAGTCCGTGTCACTTATTGTATGGGGCCTCAGGTCTTGCCGTACTTAATTACTTTGTCTGAATAGTTACATTAGTTGCTTAATATGCCTCAAGGTTTTCAGTATCAAATGGGGCAAAATTTGGATATCCGTGACTCAGAAATGTGACTGTATTTCACCAACATTCCAAACAGTCCAAGCATGCGGGTCATATAATATCGCTATCATAGGTCCTTCATCATTTATCAATCAAGTGGGTTGGTTATATTGTGTCACACTGGTAATGCCCCACATAGCACAGCTTTGAACTTTGTCGGTGTATTTAAAATGGATTTCTCAGGAATCATTTTATATGCATCGTTAATAAAAGTGGCCAGACTTTAAATCTGAAGTAGGCCAATGTATGACTTCTTTGTTCTTCTGTTGTGACAGCGTCACCTCGGCGAGAACTTTGAATCTCACCCGGGGTAATGTATTCGCACCTGTCGCCTATTATCGTATGCCGTAGAACGCAACAAAGATCATGGTTCACTGAAATGATTTATTGCCATTTTATGGAGTTATAAAGTGCATTAGTGGCGTAGATTATAGAGAATATTCAAAGTGAAATCTGTTATGCAGGTTGGCACATATTCAAATGCAATGTAACAACTTTTAACATTAGTTCACGACTTATAGCCTAAATACGAGACAGTGAAGAATATGAAGATTGCTGTCTTCTAGTTTGTAACGCCGTGTAGTCTGGTAGAAGGTTATCGACGTTTCGGAGGTACTTGCTGCCCCCATCATAAGGCCAAGTACCTCTGAAACGGTCCTTGAAGATGTCTGTCTTCTGGAATGTCGCACCGTTTAGTGCGGTAAATATTCTTAGGGTTTTACGGATGAACTTGATGACTGAGGTTCTAAGCACTTCTTAAACGTCTGTCAATATATACCACACGATAACAATTTTTGTCTCCGTAGGAGTCTGAACTGTCACCAAGTTTTTACATTACCGTGAAATGAATTTTAAACAGTTTGGGAAGGTAACTACTTTCACAAATCGGCATAAAATAAATTAATACCAAATTTAATAGAAGTATATTCAGTATTAGATAACACACTTGAGAACGCTTATGAACAAAATGCATTTTGACTGAACAACATTTTTCTGCTCTCGTATTTTATTTAAATCACTGGACACATGTCATTAAAACATTTCACGATTCAACAGAAACTAAACGTGACTTGTGTAATAATATCATTTGCACATGAACAGCTGTTTCTGTATGAAGTTTATACAGCGTGGGAGTATAGTGAAAATTATTATTGGACGTGAAAGCCAATATGTCACTGTGCGCACACCGATCGTACTATGAAGTCAATAAAAAGGCTGGCTGAATTGACCTCACTCAATGGACGTTGCCTTTTTTGTTTGATGAAATGAACAGAACTCTGTAAAATGTTCACGCGAGCGTCTCTTAATTATAACTCACTGCGTGTAGCGGAATTGTTCTTCAGAGCTGATGGTTGCTCAGATGGTCATGGAATTCGCTACCTTTGAAGCTAACCTTTAGCGTCGTAATTCAGAATGTGTGCTGTTTTACAACTGCTGCGTCATGTCATGTGCTTAATTAATCACAGGTTTACTTTATTTTTAACTTATTATTTCTTAAAGTGACTTAGTTATACTAGAATTAAGCGTCTAGATATTCCCCGAAAACAAAACACTACGTTAACATGCTTGGAAAATTCGCTCATATTTCCTGAAGTTAAAAACAACTTTTACTGGCCACTAACTTTCAGAGTTTCTTAAACTTTGTCTTTTAGAGTGACAATAAATTATAACTTGTAAGGATACGAATGAAATCCGATGTCCTACTTGGAGGTAACACACAACACAGCCAGAATTATTGATCGAAAGACTGGGTTATTTCCCCTGTATCCCACGTGTCCGGCGAAAGAGCATGTGTCCCTATCCGAACTTTAAAGGGGTGTCCAGAGTGCTTGTTATTGGGCCCGTGTTCGTACTGCAGAGCTCGGGGTCTCTCTTGCTCAGTGCGTACGGACAATTCTACCGGCATTGCAGCGAACTACTCGACCGCTTGGCTCACGCTGCTCGGACTGGGGCTCGTGAAACCGCCCACATTTACGAGCACCAGAACGAGTAGTCTAGAAGCCAATTCCAATGCCAGTGGCGGGGCAGAACGCGAGGCTGAAGGAAGCTTCTCTTTATGTAAAAGGTCAATTGAGATACGTAAAGGAAATATTCGAATATTTTCGCTGTGTATCCTTGGAGCAAAACTGTAGTGGAACATATTTACACCATGCTCACTGGAAATTTATGGGTGTTGATGGGTTTCAAATGATTCTTGTAGACAGCGATTATATCCTTAAACACCATTGGAAAGTTGACCTTTATAATGGATAAATCTTGTGTTCTCTTTGAGGTGCGGAAGGAATTCCTACATATTATTTATACGATCTTCGGCGTCAAAGGGTTAATGTTAATTTCTCGTCTTCTGTGTTTTTTCAGTACGTCATTTTCAAAATATCTCGTGTATGCCTTTCGCCCACCTGAACCAGCTGAATTGTCGCCCCAATATAAATTATATTATTTCATTGTTGAACAACAATACGTAATCCTTAATCACCAAATTTCTCGTTATGTAATATTTAAATTGCCCATTTACTAAACCTTAGGTATAGATATTTTCATGAGTAGAATATTATTAGACACGTCTAAATTATATTCTGGCCTGAATTCCGGAAAACATATTTTAGGAATATCGCTGCTATCAACCTCATACAAAATTCTATCCAACATTCTTTTGGCAAGATTAACCCCATATGCGAATGAAACTATTGGGGATCATCAGTGTGGGTTCAGACGAAACAGATCAACGATTGATCAGATCTTTTGCATTCGTCAGATACTAGAGAAAAAATGGGAGTTCGGTGGGACTGTACATCAGTTATTTATAGATTTCAAAAAAGCCTATGACTCTGTGAAGAGAGAAGTGCTATATAATATTCTTATTGAATTTGGTATACCAAAGAAGCTAGTGGGTCTAATAAAAATGTGCTTAAATGAAACCTGCAGCAAAATTCGAGTAGGTAAATATGTATCTGAGACATTCCTCATCAAGAACGGTCTAAAACAAGGAGATGCTTTGTCTCCCTTGCTCTTTAACTTTGCGCTAGAATACGCCATCAGGAAGGTCCAAGGTAGGCAGGAGGGTTTGCAATTGAACGGGACACATCAGCTATTGGCATATGCTGATGATGTTAATTTATTGGGGGACGATATAAATACAATAAAGAGGAACGCAGAAGTTTTACTAGAGGCTGGTAGACAAGTGGGGCTGGAAGTAAATTCAGAAAAAACTAAGTACATGTTAGTATCTCGTCATCAGAAGACAGGCGGGCAAAATTATCTTAGGGTAGCTAATAAATCCTTTGAAAGGGTTACAAAGTTCAAATATTTGGGAACAACAATAACAAATCAAAATGATACTTGTGAGGAAGTTAGGAGGAGACTAAATTCCGGAAATGCTTGCTACTTCTCAGTCCAAAATATTTTGTCTTCCCGTCTGATTTCTAAGAACCTGAAAATTAAAGTATACAAAACAATAATCTTGCCTGTTGTTTTGTATGGGTGCGAAACATGGTCTCTCACTCAGAGGGAGGAACACAGATTGCAGGTGTTTGAGAATCGGGTGTTGAGGAGGATATTTGGGCCTAAGAGGGAAGACGATGGGGCGTGGAGAAAACTGCACAATGACGAGCTTAAAAATCTGTACTGCTCCCCCAGTATTGTGAGGGTGATTAAGTCGAGAAGAGTGAGATGGGCGGGACATGTAGCGCGCATGGATGGGACAAGAGGTGTGCACCGGGTACTGGTTGGGAAACCTGAAGGGAAGAGACCGCTGGGGAGACCTAGACGTAGATGGGAGGATAATCTCAGGCGGGATCTATGGGAGATAGGAGTTGAAGGAAACTGGATTTTGTTGGCCCAGGACAGGGTCCGGTGGAGGGCTTTGGTTAATTCGGTGATGAACCTTCGGGTTCGGTAAGCCATCTAGTTAGTTAGTTAGTTAGTAATGCAAGCTTTAAAATTATCGTTTTAGATTTCTTGATATTTAGTGTTTTAGAAATCAAACGGAATTATGGCAGTTTGTAAACTGAATGATCAGTACCAACTGATTTCTTAATTATTTTCCATTATTCCATCACGCACGTCACGTGTTTGTTAGTGTCTTAAAATTGTAAACAATTTTTGCTTCAAAAATCTGCTAAATAGGTTTGAAAAAAGTTCTCTTCGCTAAACATCCTTGCCGATAAGGTGGTGAGATGATCACTGTTGTTATATCACTGCGATAATTCAGATCACAGTTGTTGAACGTGTCTACACGCTTCACAACACCTGTCAGTACGGCATTGATGATAAGGATAATCTGCTTTATTGAACAAGTTACCAAGACAGCTATTAGCCCCCTATCTTATCGCGTGTGCGCAAAACATTTCCATTCTGTCATTTCTGACGAAGAAACACAGTTGAAGTGACATATTGCATCTCTTCAGAGCAGTATTATTAATTTAATTACCACATGTGAAATATGTCTTATGTATCACGTTTGTATAATAAAATTACCAAGATTTCCGTCTTAGAACAAAGGATAAAAAATATGTAAAAGGGCAAAATTGTCTTCAAAAATAATAGCAAACAAATTGTTCAACCTAAAGTTTCTCAGTTCGTAGTAGTTTTCCCTTTAATTGAATGGAACACAGACTTGAATATATTTTGTGAGATTTCAGGTCCTCACGGTGACCGGCATGATGCTGATAAACGTCTGAGATGTTGCGCCGTGTAGTCTGGTAGAAATTAATCGATGTTTCGAATGTGCTTAACATCATTAGGGTCATATCCCTGATGACGTAGGTAGTAAGAACCTCCGAAACGTCGGTTAATTTCTATCAGACTACACCTCGCAGCATCCCACAAGACAGCTATCTGAATATGCGTGTGATTTATTTAACGACGCTGACGAATACACCACAAGTTATGAAGTTGTTCACTAAGTTGCTAAATACTTACTACCAACACGTGAGCCTTTCACGAGATAGATGGCTTTATTAACGTATTTTACTCACTTCTTAGCATATCTTAGGCTTCAAAAGATTCTCCTGACTCATAAACCAAATGCAAAGCGATTTTGCGAATAAGTACCGGTTCTGAAACGGACAAAAGAAGTCACTTCGTTGATAAGAGTTGGTTGTTTACACATCCTCTAATAAAGTACCTACACAAAGTAGCTCGTCGGTAGAAAGTCGCTTTGCGTTAGAAATATCCAGGTCACACCCTCACTCTTAAATTAAAATATTCTCCCCAGCAGTCTGCTCTCAAAGACGCCAGTCCTTCATTTTTCCCCTAGGGAGATGTAACAGAAGAATTTTGAAACAATAACCTCTAACCTTTGCTCCATTTATAAAATTGGGTCAGTCATTCTTCGAGGAATGAGTTGTTTCCGGCGTTACAGTGACAACGAAGGCTGCAATTCGATGTTTCACTTTGCTTTCAGATTAATTGTCTGTAGAAGTCGACGTAAGTTATTTGTAATCCTGAACTTTTACGACTAGGACTCTGTTAAACGGATTAGAAACTAAACATTTATCAAATTACGGAAAAGTTTGTCTTTTGGCACTTATATTTTATTGAATTCCTACGTCATAATTTATTCTGTGCGCTTGTTTATAACACAGGTCTGATGATAAGAAGTTTAGGTGTTTTCCTCCATTTGTTTTTTCTGTACAACATTTGAAGGTTGCACCAATTTTTAAGGGTTACACTGCCATAACTTGGTTTATAGAACCTCGTTTCTGATAAAGACAGCATCAAGTGAAGGTGTTTGTTGTTGATATTAATACAGGTATCGATGTTAGTAAGAAAAAGTCATTAATATCGAATACAGAAGTTTTGGTACACGAAAGGAGAAAAGTGAATTAAAACTGTTTCTTCGAAGCTGAGGGGTCAGAGTTTTGAGTAATAGGGACGCCCTCTATGAAGAAGGGAACATTATTTTGATGCAGATTGTATAATACGTTTTGTAACAATGAAGGGTAGGGACACAGTTTTTTAGAAGTGATTGGAATTTTATAAAAGATGTCTTCTAGGAAACTGATAAATGCATTAAGGGTATAGAATTAAGAAATACAGAATACAGTTGTATGTGCACAGTTAATAAGATGGAAGTGGGAACATGAAAGAGAAGGGAATAGTAGGTTTCTCCTTATAAGAATTGTATTTGTGTAGCACCATTAGAGATAATTAGGTTAAACTGTGGTCCGCAAGAACCCGGCGTTAGGCAGACGCAGTCTTATGCATGCAGAACCCAGTTCAGTGAATGAATGAATATGCCCATTGTGCTCGTTACAGCCGAGTGTCTTCGGCGATGGTTTAAGTAGCAGTCATTGTCGGATGCAAAGCATCGTAATTCTAAACATCTTCCATCTGTATTTTATTGGGCTGTATGGCTTTTCTCCAAGATTCCATTCTTGCTTTATTGCTTCTAGCGAGGCCTGGTTCCCTCTTTTTCGGTTTTGGTTGATCCTGATTTTTCATGCGCTAGTTCGCAAAAGACTTGACAGATTGGTGCGTGCTCTGGAGGCTTCTTAAAAATTCTGTCATACTGTTCCTAAAATGTCATTTACTTCACAGTTTTGATAGGATTTAGTGGATTATCTTACCTACAACGTAAGGGGCCATTTATCCGCAAATGTAACAACTTCATTGACAAAATTAAGTTCTCACAACCAAGTTAGAAGCCATTCCAAATTGAAGTATTTGTTAAACAGACAACACTGTCTTGATTCCTATGTGGCGTCGAAAGTCCTTTCGCTTACACCATTGATAACAGAAGATTGCAATGCCACCACAAATAAATAGGTTTCTTTTGAAGCCGACTTACAATTTACAGCTAACATCTATAACAAAGTTGAGCCTTTTGTAATTGGTACTTACTAATAGAGATAATCGTCTTCGTTTGAAACTCTAAAGACGAAGTGAATGAAAGAATGAGCATTAAATATTGTTTGTCTCCTGTTGTTCGCTTGGTTCTTGAATCCTGTGCTGTAGTCTGTTGTCGTTTTGTTCGGGATATCTTTAATAAATCTTAGAGGCAAAATATGAATTGAGTGTTTCACTAATGAACAAAGAATTGTCTATCCTAATAGGTTCTCTTCGTGACTTCGGCTTAACGCTTCAGGAAGTATTGTATACGGTATACGAGACAGTCTCTAGGTATGGAGGAAAGTTCAGAAAATGTTCTGCAAGCTGTCGAAAACAACAGACAAGGGGTAATACTCCAGTTGAAGAGTTTAACTGGAGCTCACAACCCTTTGCCATAAAAAGAATCCACCATTTTACGTAACATTATGCAGGGGCTCGGATTTCAAAATTATAACACAGGTGTACCTAATTTTTTTAATTGCGTATACGCTTTCAAACCATAATGTTCAACACAGCTGTAGTATTAAATTAGCTGTACACACCTCTGAAATGTCTGTCAACTTCTTGGAGACGACATGGCGCAAGATTCCAGAAGGCTGTCTTCTTCAAAATAAATAGGCGATTCAATGGGCCATAGAACTCCAAGTGACTGGTAGGAAATCTGCCGTTTAAAGAGCTGAAATGTATTGAAACCATGGAGACAAAACACCCAGGCGATGTCTGTACCAACATGGCTGCGCGCTGGGGAACTTCCGCTCCGCCCGGGAGAACCGGTAGAGCTGAGGGGAAGGTCAGGGACGGTGTTCCAGTGCGTAGTTAATAATGACACTGAGTTTGACATTTTCACGGTCGGTATAACAGGGGAACTCCATAGCTAGGCCAGAGCCGTCTGTAGCTGTCACGTCTCGAACGATATTAACCCCTTCTGTGCTTCATATTTTGTTAAAACTGTTGTTTCATTGGAACATTTATAATTTGCAACGTTTTAAAACTGCAAATGGGTGGCTCGAACTGTGGACAGAGGGTCCAAGATGATTTGTGTAATACTAAAGAACAGCTAAGGTGGTTAAGGTGGAAGTAGTTCTGGACACTGTCTCGTTCGTAACATGAAAAGGGTTATTTCAATTCCAGTGAGTTCAGAAAATTTCAGGATTATTTATTTGTTTTCTTCATGACTTTTTCTTGACGGATTTCTTTTAAATTGTAGGCTATATCATATAATTCAGCGCTGTATATTTATAATCTGGGTTTCTGATTTCGTTGTTAAACAGCAGGCAAATTAAATACAAACACAGAGACAGGATTACGCTCTCGATGTTGATACTGATTTTCGGTGCTGGTATTTCTTTGTTTCCGACGTTTTGAATTTACCATCATAATGGCGTCATCTTGTTCAACTATGCATTGCAACGCATACGGTAAAAACACAGTCGATAAATAAATTAAATATGGATATTAATATGAGTTAGGCTTATCAGTGCAACTTCATGTTTTAAAGTTATTCGATAACTTCTTAACTAGCTAACATCGCGGCTCAAGTCGGTGTGTTAGTCAGAAAATTGTCCGGATTTGTTGCGGGATCCGAAGGTCTGTTACCTTGCTCTATAAGTCCCTGTTGGGCACTTTCTTGAGTAATTTGAATCCAGTCCACTGTATTTTATAGTACAATCTCGGTTACCTAGGTCTACTTTCACATTTTCTAGGCAAAATGTTTTGAGCATTTATCATTTAACCATATTTATGCTTCATGTCCTGTCAGTAATTTCCTCCTCGATTTAACAATATCGATAATAAGTCGGGTCTATATTAGGTGAAGTTTACGGAAGTATGAATCTCTTTATTATGTAGTTTTTCCGTTCTCTGTTATGCTGTTTCTCTGTAGATCCAGATGTTATCCTTCGCAGTTTGTCCTGAAACACACTCAGTGAACGATCATTCCATTTGGAAATAAGAGACGGTAAGATAGGAAATTGTAAACAGACTGTGTTCTTTAATATGTACCGATACGAGTATTAACAATTCTATGAAACACCACGAAGTTTATTTCTGTGTATTCCTAAAACGACGAGAGATATAAACACTCACCTTTTCAGTAGTCTTTTTATACCATACCTGAAGAAAAACGTGTAACGACAGATTAACTGATGAGCAAACAGCCTGAATTGATTCGTTGATCTGACAGACTGCATAACAGTTAATCTTAAACCTGTACTGTGTATATTCAAAACTCAATAATTTCTGAAAGGATTTGAGGAAATACACGGTCGAAAGCACAGTTCTGAGATGTAAGTGAAACACGTCACTACATTTCACACACAATTTAACTTCTAAGGTTTGACTGCACCAGTGTTTCTTCGTTCAACAAGAGACTCGACAAGAATCCTTTATACAGCCCCGTCTTTTATGTATAATAAAGCCTCAAATCCTGTTCTGTTTCTCGCATGCCTTAAGTAACACAATGGAGTTACAGGGTGGAATGAGAATCGTGGAAGCGACATCACATTCAAACAGGAAACGGACGGAACTGGACTGTTTTTACTTACGCTCTCAAGGGGCGGTGTAATAGGTAAAATGCGTTTATGTTTTATGCGAGTCTCTCTGAAAAATCACGGTAGACAGATGAGGTCGCTTGCATTATTTTTGGCAGCGAGTAACATTTTCACGTATCAGTGGCAACGGACTCGAAATAAATATATGCCGGCTTAAAGTTAACACTCTATATTTCTATTTGACAAATATTAGTTTTAAATCTTATGAAGGATGTTGGCTGTCCTGTTCAATCACTTCGTACGGATTTTCGGTTGCTATCTGCAAATAGTCAACACCCATCTCATAAAATCATTATCTGTCACCGTTTCATTACTGTCTTCCCATCTCATTCATCGACGTAGTTGAATCAGCGTTGTTAAGTAACCAAATAATCGACCTATAGATGCTTTCTGCTTGTATAAGATCATCAGGCGCCTCTGAATAAGATACGACATCTGTATTCCCATGTTTATTCAGCCTATTGCTATATGAGATTTAACAATTGTTTATAACTTTGCAATAGTTTATACCAATAGTATTGTTTTACAGTAAAATTGTGACAAAACATATCAACATGTACAAATTTGAAGGGGTAGAGTTTTTTTGGGAAACTTAAAGAGTTCCACAGAGATGTTGTAAACCCCCATTATCAGCTGTCAGCACCCAGAACAGCAGTGGCAGACGGTCAGCTTATAAGCCACGGGCGTTGCCTGTTTGCTTCTGAGATCTGCTATATTATAATGTTCCAGTCTTTACTGCGTTGAGTTCTTTGACCTTTTGAGCTTCTTTGCCGCACGCTACGTTCTTCAGTACAAGATTGGGCTTACTACGACTCGGAATCGGGGCCAGAGAGCTCAAATCGGATGCTGTGGTACAGACTGGATTCGTCTAGTTCCGGATAAATTGTCAGTACGTCGTGAAATTTCGAATTTTATAAAAAACGGAGAATTTATTGATTGTATGAATGGCTGTTGGTTTCTGAATATGTACTCTACTCTAAGAGTTAGTTGTTACCCCTTGACTGTTACTCTGCTGTGTAGTCTGGTAGAAGATTACCTGCCTTCATCATTAGGATTGTGATGATGGATGCAGCAAGCACCTCTGAAACGTCTGTATACTTTTACTGAACTACACGACGCAACAACCCACAAGACAACCATTTTCATGCCCGCCGCCATGAGAACCTAAAATATCACAGCGTTCCTACAGATTAATATCGACGTTGAAGTAACCTTTTAGGTGGCTGTGATGAATATATCAGTTAATATGTACAATCTCTAAAATTTAAGCCGTTGGTTGTATTTTAAGTAGAGTAATCTGTTATTAAACTAATTTCCAAATAGGTAATGCAGGAAACACTACATTCAGACTAATACTGCAAATTAATATAGGCCTGTGTGAAATGATTTAAAACAATCCTACGTAATATCCAGTTAATTAAAAGAGGATTAGTTTCCGTAACATGCATGGCTTCGATTACACGTCGTAATTTGTAACTGATATAATTACCGATTTATTAATTAATGTACCTTCTTTAGGTTACAATGTATGCCTAATTCTAAAGTCTGTATCTTTCAGACATTTGGTAGTGTTTCTTAGACGGATAATGCACCTGGGGCAGCGAAAGTTCTAGACTTCGAAGGATGTTAATTAGATGGCGTGGCTTATTAAAATTTACATAAGGAATTGTAAACAGTTTATTTGTAAATTTAACAATCTAGGAACCACTGACATGCCATTTTGGACGGGCGCTTTATATATTTAGAAAATCCAATAAATGTGTGTTTTCCTGTCGTCTCCAATGGTTTCATGTATGATGGCGTGGACATCGTCCAGTGTCTAAGGTATGATATAAACGACGTTTCGGCAGTTCGTTCTACCCCTGTCGTCAGGTTATTGGTTATCATTATACTGACGGTTTTCTAATATGTTTATTTTAAATTTACTGTTTTCGAAAGCGTAAGTTTTTTTATTACTAGGCCAGTAGAATGTACTGGTCGGTATAATAACCTAACATTCAAACGTTTCCGGTTCCGGACCATTACCACCAAAGCAGTAAATAAATCTGACAGTATAATGGTAACCAATCGCGTTAAGAGTTGACAACATTTATCTCCCTAAACGCAGTGCATATCAAATATGCTTAGGAAGTGAGCAATATTGAATACAATTGTGGTGTAATGAAACCTTTAGAAAAGTGTGTTTAATATATTTTCCTATCTCATTAGCAAACCACTTCGTAGTTTGTAGCAGGTAATTAAACATTTTGTTCGGAAACAGCATCTAGAATACAAGACTTACATTTTAAGAGGCTACATCACGTCATTCGCATGAAATATAGGAGGTCCTAATCGGACAAAATACTATTCGTCTTTATTTCAAGATTTGTAATTTTGCACCTCTTAAAATTAAAATTAAAGGTTGTTGACTTTTACATTATATGACATATCTCGACATTCGACATTAAGAAGCAGAATCACGGTGCCGATTACACTGATAATTATCCTCCTTTGATCTATGTCCAAGAACAAGAATAGAAATAATTCGCTATGTCAGTTCTTTGGACAGAGGATAGCCAAAGACAAGCACAACACAGCAATCGCTAAGCTCTATGTAGAAACGATAAACAGGGGGAGAGAGATGACAGGAAAATGGAATTTTGCAGTGTCACCCTGCAACATCGTGTATCTAGCTCTCTTGCCTACTACAACATGGCGAGGCCACTTTCGATACTGTCAGATGTTGGCACTTGGCAAACACTCAACAGCCTTCCACCTTGTCACTTGAAGTTTGCTGTGAAGGGTGTAATGGCATTGGTGATGTAGCATAAAGATACATGGATATTACTTAAGATATATGTATCGTGTCCTATCGTCTTTAACTTTTTTAAACCTTTGTACTGCAGTGGTAAATATTCTCTTATTCACCATCTCTGTTTTTTGCCCACTGATTTTTTTGTTCCGTATAATTCTGAGGGAGGAACGTAATTTTTGTATAATATTTAGACGGTCATCGGTTTGAGAGGGTTAAGTCGCGGTCTGGTACTTTGTGACTTCAGAATTTATGGAGACACATTTTCGACTATTAGGTTTTGAAACTAGATAGTATTTTTAAAAAGGCCTGTACTAGAGAATTTAACACAGAATATAAAGAAATCTCCGTTCTTCTGTAGAATACTCCGGAACAGCTAGATTTTGTTTACATCCTTATTGACTATTTCTAGCGCTCTCTGCGTGTGTTTGTATAACTTGACGAACTAAAACGTCTTTGCTAATAGCGATACTGACCGTTGTCGGTGACATTATTGAAATACAAACTGATAAAGTAAAGGACATGATGTCTTTATGTAATATTTGAAACAATTTTCTATAGAAACAGATGGAGGAAACTATGTGAAGTTAGATATTCCTGTTTCATTAACGAGATCTGTAAGGTACAGTATTTATCATCGGGCCAGTCTGTCTGTCAGTTAACCGATCAACATGTACATGTTCTTAATTTACGTGTCTGCATAAGCGGCTAGAAACGGTGTTATTTTTTTGAAATTTCGGTACGTAGATGACTGTCTTCTGGGATGTTGCGCCCCGTAGTCTGGTAAAAGTTTACCAACGTCTAATAGGTGTTGGCTGCCTCCATCATCATTTTATTATATAGGAATCAAGCGTCTCTGAAACGTCGATAAACTTACACCAGACTAAACATATCAATATTCCACCAGGCAGCTATCTTTATTGTTACTGATTTGAGTATTTCTGCAGAATACCTCGGAATATAGGCCGCGCCTCTAAATTTATATGCGTTTAAAATGAACAGTCTACATTTTCGAAATATGTTAAAAGCAGATTAATTGATCATTAGGGACAGAGCTTAACAAATATAATATTTGAAGCTTTTGTGGAACTGAAAGCAATGAGGTCTTCTCGGACTATCAGTTGAATCAGAATGGAGTTATGACCCAACGTTTCGGAGACTGCCTGTGCTTCCATCATCAGGGTTGTTGTTTGTATCAATCCTGATGTTGAGTAATGCTGGAGGCACATAATTTTGAATCTAATAGAAAGTTTGAAGTGAGGAACTGCTGTTCCAAGTCTGACTTGGTTGTCTTACAAGCACGTGGACGGTTATTAGTACAGGCTTATCACACGCTCGTTTAAAAGGTGTGTCCAGCTCTAGATGCTTAGTTACAAAATGGTTGCTTAGCGTAGTGCCAACTGTCGCAAGAAAAGTTTCTCAATGTATGTGAACGTTTTGCTCTTGAATATAATGAATGAATATTGTTTAATGACCTCTGAGATACCGCTTCAGAACAAAGTACCCGGGTCTGGACATACTGTATGTTTACATAAACAAGTAAACCAGCATATCAGTAATAGCTGAACATAAACCCTTTTTTTTCGCTGCCTTTCCCATGGGTGCTAATTAATTTATATTTTCGGCCCTCCCCTTAGCGTGACAGTGGAAGAACTCCATGAATTGAACGGCACCATATTGATCCATGACTGTGTATGCCACTTTTTCTTTCTTTCAGGATACGTATTTCATATACCTTGTTAAATCAGACACAATACTGTATACATACAATTAAAAACTATATGCCAACTGCATAGTAATTACTACTTATAACAAGTTAATATTATTCATATTCATTCTCTAAATAGAATGTTATATAAAGAACGCAATAAACAACATAGTTTTTTGGCCACAACTAGCTGTGCCGACTTGTCTGTAATGTTTACTGCATTAATATTTTGTAGTATCCAACAAGTCTCTTGTAGTTTTGCCGTAATTTGCAACATATAGTTGTGACGATTACTCAAATATGTCTTAAAATTTCGCATAGTGTCTTAACCATAAAATTCTAGATAGTTTTTGCATGAATTACGCACTGACCTGAATATTTCTCTAAATACGTTATTTCTTGTTTTATGGTTTTTATCTTGTATGTCTATACTTCATAAGAGCCTTGCCCTAGGTCTGTAATTGTAAGTATTATTTCAACATTTTAAGCTTTCTGAGATAAAAGAACGACTGTGTTCCAGTAGTAAAGGCACATCATAAATTAATTACTGAATTTTAAAATTAATTCCGTTATAAACATTAATTCTGTACGGTAACCTTACTCCTGAACACGCAAACGTACGAGTACCATTAAAGATATAAGACAAAGAACATCGGTTACATATTTAATATCATCTGGAAATATTCTCATTCTGTGTAGTTCTTTCATTACCTATTATTTAAATTTCAGCAGGGCTGAATAATACACTCTTACTGATGTACTTCGGGTTGAGTTTCTTTCTCATTGAATTGTAACATCTCGCTCGTTTGTGGGGTTATCACTTCTGTATTTGTCTGATATCAGTACACAACTGGTCTGTGACCACATTTCCATATGTAGGTTTAAATTACGATGCTTCTTTCTTGAACTTTCAGCAGAGTGGTTAGAAATCTTGATAGGATCGAACGTCAACTTGGTCGGAATCGATAACACCCAAAACCCATTTGATTTGAGAGAAGGATGCCAGTCAAAGTAAAAATTACCTTTACAGTAGTAATGCAGTCAATCGATATTAAATATAGTACCCAGATAATTTTACTAAATTTGTGGAAGTGAGTGGCCCTTGTATCGGAATGGACGTCTGTCTAATTTCTGATCGCTCTGCACGCACGTCTTTTGTTCGAACTATCACATTCTTACCGCAAACTCCTGTGACAGATAACAATATTCAGCGCTGCTTTTGCATAGAATTATTAATGGAAGTGTCAGATACAAATTTATAAATATTTGAGTAATACATAATTAAAAACGCAAAATTATACGAATTTGTGTATAACATCAATACAATTAAAAACCGCTAATTACACTGCAAATATCGAATAGTATGAATTTAACATTAGATCCACATGAAGGAAATGCAATTAACATATGTTTGTAACACATTCAGTTAATATTCCTTCAAATATAGGACGTTTAATTTCTTTATCGATTTTTCAAGCTGTTTGAGAACGTAAAGTGAATAAAAATATAAAAAACTGTAATTTTATTTGTCGTTCTATATGGGCGTGATAGGTCATCTTTGACCCTAAGGAAGGAACATAATGTGGACTTAGGGTTTGAGAACAGGGTGCTGATATAATTTGGGGCCTAAGTGAGAGAAAGTTACGATACGCTGAGGAAAACTGCGTAATGAGGGCCTTCATAATTTTTACCCTTCATTAAATATTATTAGGATAATTAGATCAGGTCTGTGAGACAGGTAGGCATGCAGCCCGTATGAAAGGGATGAGAAATGCCTCCCGGAAGGGAGTCGCGAACCGGGAAGGAGATAGGCCATTTGAGAGACATAAGTGTAGATGGAACTATATGCGGATTGATATAGTTCAGGATAGGGCACTGCAGTGAAGGGTTCTTGTAAACACGATAATGAGCCTTCGAGTTCTATAAAGGCGGGAAATTTTTTGACCAGCTAAGGGTCTGTTAGCTTCTCATGAACTCCTAGTTAGGTCATAAATTTTGGCCTCGTAGTAAAATAAAACACTTCAGTTTCTGTACTTAGTTGTAGCTTTAAAACGTCAGTAGGAATTGATGTATTTCATTGTAAAATTTGGTAATTTGACGTTCTCCTATAAAATTCTGTTTACAGTTGTTAATTAAAATATATTTAAACAAATAATAATGGAAATATGGGAAAATGTAGTAGAGAGAAAAATATTTTCTCGGAAGTAAGCTGACGACTTCCTGGAACAGTGATGTGAGATGCCAAATAGCTGAGCCAGTGAGTTTCGAGGAATGTGGAGTGAGCAATAGATGTGGCATTGTGTGTTCTGTTTGCGAGCAGTGTCCCTTAATTGTGTGTCGTGGCCCTCGGGCCAGAGTGGTGTGTGGTCATGTACAGAGTGTACAATATGTAAATGTTGGACGTTAAGTAGACCAGTCGCTTCTCGTGCAGGCTACCAGCTCAGTGGGCATTTGCTGGTTTCTACTGTACACCTACATTACCGCTTCTGTGTTCGTCTTTCTTGTATTCTGAACTTTTTTCTCTTTGTATACGTTCGACTTACAAGTAGAGAGTTCAGAAGGAAATGAATATTTTCTCAGTGCAATCGAAATGCAGTTTACTTCCAAGCTTTGTGTAGTGGCTTAAATCTACATTTTGTAAATGCAATACACTAACGACTTTATTCAGAATAATTTTTAACCTAAAAGATTGCCACAAATTTCGATACGAATTCTTTCACTATTGGAACATTATCTTTTTACTTCATGAGGTTTCAGGTGGATTCATTTTTAACCATAATTGATAATGAAGCATTGCGTTATCACAAAATTTGATGACCACTTGGGTATACGTTTGTAGAAGACTCTAGTGGTATGTTACCTACTTGTTCAAGTTATTGCAACAATCATTGTTTCTAAAAACCATCTTTTGGAGCGTTTTTGTGTAAAGTAGACTTTGGATGAGACACAAGGTCATGTGATTATTTTATTAATTTTTCTTTATTTTCTTTATAAACATCGAGTACTCTGAGCGTGCGAAAATGACTGTATCGTTTGATGTTATCAGTTCACATCGTCGGTTAATCCAGTCGGTGGCTGTTTTGAACCATGAGATCTCTGATAAGCTGTCATATAATGTACAACATTAAACGTAAAATTTTGTTCTATTGATATTCATGAAAGTTCGATGACATTATAACATCAGCTGTAAAAAACACGAAAGATGCAGAATGTAATAAAACTTGCGTCTTTCGTATTCCCCACGATATTTTCTAAGAACCACATATTTGCATTTTGTGTGAACTGAAATATTTTGTCCAACCTTACCCCGGCTTTTATGTTCGGTTATCCTAACGAGTGATTAAACTTATTTCCCTCTTTGTTATCAGCAAAAATTAAAGTTTATCTATGTGATGTATATAACTTACATCATATGTCTACATATAAAAGTGTTCATCGCTTCTAACTCTGAAATCTGACAAAGTGTAATTTACTTTAATGTGTAAAATAATTTTGTTGAGGTATCAAAATCAAAATAGATGTTTAATTTACATAACCTCCCATTGAATGTTATTTAGAAATATTTATAATATGAAATAATCTAATTTATTCTTATTCTCTGTTCGTCAAATAACTTTTACCACCCACTAACCGCCCACTGCCTGATTCATATAAGCGTTTTTGAATTCGCCCAAAAAGATATCCTTAAAGATGGCAACTTCAATGTTTGCCGTCAAGAAACCTTCACCGTTCCACGTGAATCATTCCCAAAAGCCAAAGTTTTACAATTTTATTCATATGAGCTACCTTTGTTTTTTAACCTTCTGCATACAAGCGTAGATTCTAAAAGTGGCAAGGGTGAAAGAAGATTACTTTTCGTTCCTAAAAATGATAACAGAAAGAATTAGAAGTGGTCATTCACGTTAAAACACGCGTTTATGGTATAATTCATTACTTGAGACTGAAATTGACTATTCATCCATAAAAATCGAACAAGTTTAGGTTTGTTTGTAATGTACTAACTTTCTTAATCTCTTAAATTATCGTTAGATACCGTATCATGAATTAGCAACTGTGTATGTTTTTAGTATGAAGATTATGTGTTGACAAGGGTTTAAAAAATTAGTACGCTACTGAAAACGTGGGATTATTTCATGATTAAACATAGAGACTTTGCTTTGAAGTATTTAATTTTCAATCGGAATACAGCTGTGATCAAATAATAAAGGTGTCTCGTTTCTTTCTGCTGTAACAATAAATAATATACTATCGGCTTTGTTATGTGGGCAGCTAGTGGGATTACGGAATATAACGTGGCTTCCTGAATCCAGTTTACAAAATGTCTCACATATGAGAGTAAATCTGGTGAATTTTGTATCATCTGTCAGTCAGGGTAGACTCCATCACGCGGTAAGTAATAACAATGGCTTAATGAAAGACAAACACAGAATGGTGTTATTATCATTACTTGTTCTTCTTTTTTATTGTCTGCTCTGCACAGCGAATTCTTTTCTTTATAGATGTGCCCTCTTCATATTTATCATTTGTCATCATGTTCCTCAAATAAGAAGATTCAAGATTAGTCAAAGCACAAAACATGTATGCATCGTGATTAAAGAAAGCTGTTTGTTGCCAGAATGTTTAACACACCACCATTAGACTTACACAGCCGCTCCACTATCAGCGACTGATGGAGTCGGTGTTATGCGGTGTGATTGCCGTTTAGCTTGATGATGGCGAAGGGGCAGTTGCAACAACCTGATGCCACCCTGGATACCTCCGGCTTAGCGGGACAGTTTCAACGGCGATCTCAGCACCGCACTGCCGGCTCCAACGTGACGTCATCTCCTTCGCATTACGTCACCAGTTTCCAGCCATTTCAATAATAATGCCAGTACGCATTATTCAGACATGGTACCTTTTTTGAAATATTTATTAGATATTATTTCCCGCTTTATACAAAAATAATTTTGACCTCGATACTCAGCTCCCAAACATTCATGGAACAGCCAAAATAACCGTGTATCGAATTTTGCATATTTAACCTACATCCGTCTATTTGCTTATATTTATATGTTGTGTCGCATTAATAATTTTTTAGCATTATGAATCTTGTCTAGTTTTGCATTAATTCGTTACTGTCTACAGGAGATATTATGCAAACAAGAAATGAAATCGAAATTTTAAAATGACACACTGTTATTATATGTATTTGGCGAGGCACATTGACCCACCGCATGAGGGCTCTGGTTCTTATCCGGTATTTAAAATCTCTACGATACCAGTAAATTAAACCGATTAATATTCACACATACGAAAATTAAGGAAATCTTACTCACACACAATTCACGAAATGGTTATCTGTTTGGTAGGCCATTAAACACACACACACACATATATATATATATATATATATATATATATATATAAATAGAGTAAACTATGCTCATTTTGGGTCTTCTATCAGGGTTCTCCATTGTAAACGGACTTCTTCAAAAGTGATTAACGCTGTATTGTTTTGTATTCTCGACATTAAGTACACACATATGCAGAGCGTCCCACGTAATTTGGGACCCAGGTACTAGCTATGTCCGCTACTGCTTCGGTGACATGCTGTCATTGTGGATTCCAGTTAAATGGGACATCCCTATTTGAGTTAAGTTCATACTTCAGCATTCACATACTGATTTTCATGCTCACAAGTTTAGACACTTTTAGGGCATGTGACTTTTTTATATAACTGGCCTCTACACACACGTTGTGATGAGTCAGAATGCCATATCTTCTCTGTCAGTATTAATTTGCAGTAAATTTGATTAGGATAACAATGTAGTTTTGGTAATAGTATTCAGATCCTTTTTTCTTACGAAGATTGTAGCTTCAGTGATTAATCAATTTGTCTGCAACAAATATGAATTCAATCGACGTGTTTTCCCCGCATTGGTTGTCTAAATTAATCTTGCGTTTTTTTCACATTTTGAGGCGAAATAAGTCTGAACTACGTATAAGTTTGCGATAAAAAGTACGTACATGTAAAAACATTGCAGAGATGTAACTGGGGCTTGCTCCGATAAAATTGTAAGTGGATTTTAGCCAAGTCCATTTATTAAAGAGACCAGACACAGTTCAGATTTCAATCCACTTCCAAGTGCATTGTGTTCGTGCCAAATGGCGAATGCCGTTGAAACAGCACAGCGCCACATAAGTTATAGTGTGCAGTATGCACAGACGCGAAAATCTACAATCTATTGAAACACTGAAAAAGACTGCATGTTGCATAGTCCAGCTGCATTTTAATATGCCTGGGAAGTTTCCGACACTCTTTGCGTTCGTCAGTACTATGAGTTAATTTCATAATTACATAATCTTTAACTTAACTTATTCAAAAATACCAATATGGCCTTTCGAATTTTTATCATAAGAAAATAATGCGTTCAGAATTTATATTTTCATTTGTGGGAGGTAAAATATTATGTTATACTTCAGGTGTTTATAAACAAGGCATGAAATTGAACCGGTAGTTGCAGTAAAGCGTCAGATGAAAATTGGTTTTATTATACTTTTTTTTTTACTTTTTCAGAAAGTCCCTAAAATTGTGAACATAGGCAACACAAAACCTGTTAATGCTTGCATCTTGAACTGCAACACTGTTTACGTTGGCGTCACCATGACAATCTCAAATCTTAAAATGAAATATCTGATATTATTATAATATATTCATTAATCTTGGTGAACGGATGAATTACAGTTGTGGTGAATATTCGTGTAAGTCATAACAGGCTGTGCCGTAATTCAGATGGCTAATCGACGGCTTTTCATCGCTAAAGTCCGGATTAGAGCCCAAGGCAGACAGTCCATTTGGGATTTATGTTGGACAAATGGGCAGGTTTGAGTCTTTCAGTTTCTCCTGTCAGTATCATTCTACCGCTGCTGTACATTTGCTCCTATATATTATTTGGGATTGAATAATGTGTCTATTAGGGGCCGTAGTTTCGTAGAGACATAGTCTCCTCCCCCTCGTATTAATAAAAATAAGTCATATTAGAGAGAGAAAATAAAACTTCACATGAAATGCATAATTATAATCTTAAATAATGAATGTGTGTGATGTGTGTTATACAAAGCTTTTTAGCTGCAAAACATTAAAAGCATCTTAAAATGTCTGCCTTAAATAATACTAAAATACTAAGGCCAATCGTCGGACTGCGAAAATTGTGTATATGATATGAAGGTCAAGGATACATGCTCATTAAATTATTAGAATTTTCAGGCTGAGAGGTGAATTAATTTCTTATTCACAATTCCCTTTAAGTTAGATACAGTTACGATTCATTAAAACGAATAACAGAATTTTGCTCAGCTGTTGTTTTGAAATATTGATGTGCGATTAAATCAAAATTACACGCTGTAACTCGTAAATAAATATAAGAAGGGAAATGCAGTGCCTTCAACGTCTGGTTTATTAACAGTTGCTATGGCAGCATGAAATTCCTTCCGTATCTACAGATAACTATCAGCGAGGTCTGTGCAATTATATTCCAATTTACTTTGTTGAATAATGTATAATGGCCAAGCATTGCGTGTGATCGTCATTAGGAAGTTTCTGCTTCGCTTGTTACAGGACACACATTTCATCACGACGAACAATGTCGGTTGCATTATACTCTGAGAAGAGTAGCGTATTCCTTCCGAAACAGTTGTTTTAAAACTAAGGGATATATTGTTTAACATATAAAACAGAGTTGTGATTTGTGGAAATTTTGGTTACCTCTAAGTTTTAAAATCGCGGAATGGAATTTTTGGTTACTTCTAAACTTTAAAATCGCGGAAAACATGACCAACTATTATGTTAAATTTTGTAATAAAATTTATAATAATGATAATTATGTTACATTTCGTTTTGTTTTTATTTAATATACCATTAAACCACTTTATCATATTTTGAAGACATATGAAAAGGTTCTCTGTCTTAAATTGTAATGTTATACGGCCTTTCATCTATCGGAACATTGTTATTATGCTCGTCGTCGTTAATATGAAAGATAGATGCGTAATATTTACTAATTTAAATATATGAAGTACGTATTGAACGTTTGTACACTAAGGAAATCAAAAAATACATGCACGTTTTTAAGTTTGGTTGCGAAAGCAAAATTTGACCAACGTTTAAGAGTTATTTAATTGAAAATTCTGTGCTGCGAAACTGGTGACAGTGCACGAAATGGCGTCAGACCGAACAGCTGTCGGCGCCTTGCTGGGATTCCCAGTGCTGACAAATACTGAAATGTTGAGGGGTGGGGAAAAGTGCTGAATGCGAAATTGCCTGCTGCTTCCGCTGTTGATCTTTCTGTGACTCACAACAGTCCCTAATTTTGCATTTTTACGTCACTAATATTACTGTAATATCTTCTTTTTATTACTAATATTTTGTTCCCAAACAATGAGACTTTAAGGGATATGGAATGTGTTTTATGTGTACTAATAATATCTTTGTATATTGATATAAAAGCATGAAGCTCTATTGTTGTGGAAGAACTATCTGCAAAAGCACGATCATTGGAAAACTTCTACTTCTGTTTTCTTTTCCTCTTCTTCTTTTTCTTCTTCTTCTTCTCTGTCTCTATCTGGAGAATGGTTGTTTTTTCCATGTCTGAGTCTTCAACTTGCTGTTATTCCTGTCTGCGTCACTGTAAATATTTCCGTGAATATGTTGTTCCTTCTTCCATCCATCTGAAGCATGGTTTTCCTAAGTATAACCATCAGGATCCCCCCTTCACACTTCTGTCCCTTTTTGTCACATCGTATGGAAATATGCCCACATGAATAATGCCCTTCAAATATTTGTTTCCAAACTTAGGTCTGGGTATTGCCTCAGCTTTACTACAGTCGACATACTTTCAGTTACCCCATGTTAACGTAATATTTTCGCAAATAATTCTCTATTATGCTTAGACCTCAGGTGCACACTGGTTATTCAGCACTTAGCAATTCTTACTCTGTAGTTTGTTATGATAGTTGCTGAACTTGCCGTAGTATTTTATATTAAATAACAGCACCTTCTTAGGTTTAATTAATTCAGGGAGGGTTTAAATATAATTCAGGTACATTACAAATTTGATTTTGTCCATCGTTGCGATTACTACTTGTATTGCTTTGGCATTACGAAGTCTCATGGCACAAACATTACGCTTTGCTATTGTCCAGTTATAGCTCGGTCTCGGCTTTGATATTCAACAAACTTGATTACATGCTTTATTGCTTTCGAGAATTATTCTCGCTTCTTTGACTTATTTCTTGTTTCTTAATAGTCTTGTCCAATTTTCACTTCTTACCGCAAGACGTATTTTGCTCGATTTACCTCTTCCTCACATCACGATTTATCGTTTCTTCTATATTTTTTATCGACATATCATTTTATTCAATATTTTTATAAGTCCATATTATAATAATTTTAAATATTTTAATAATAAACACATTTAAAACTTTTAATTGCAATTGAATTTCCGTCGGACGTTGCCTAAATTAACATGTTACACGTAAAACATAAAGCGATGGTATTTTGTGTCAGGTCATGCAGAGGCGTCAGTTGATATTTGAAGCGGTTCAGACGCTGACCTATCCCTTCAGTTCAGCTCAGCTCAATCCCCTTTGTGCCGGTTGCAGGTGATAGCCGTCATCTCCATCCTGTTTATTGTACTGTCGACGATCGCATTGACGCTCAACACCATCCCCAGCCTTCAGGTGAATGACGAAAAGGGCAACTTTCAGGACAATCCTCAACTAGCGATGGTCGAGGCGGTGTGCATCACTTGGTTTACGCTTGAATACGTCCTCCGCTTCAGTGCTTCCCCAAACAAGTGGAAGTTCTTTAAAGGTGGCCTCAACGTCATTGACCTCTTGGCCATCATGCCTTACTTCGTGTCCTTGTTCCTTCTCGAGACCAACAAGAACGCGACGGATCAGTTTCAAGACGTGCGTCGTGTGGTCCAAATCTTCCGGATCATGCGAATTCTTCGAATCCTGAAGCTGGCCCGGCACTCCACGGGTCTTCAAAGTCTTGGCTTCACGCTCAGAAACTCTTATAAGGAACTTGGTCTCCTCATGCTTTTCCTTGCCATGGGCGTGCTCATATTTTCGAGTCTCGCTTACTTCGCAGAGAAAGAGGAAAAGGATACTAAATTCATCAGTATACCTGAGACGTTTTGGTGGGCTGGTATCACCATGACTACAGTTGGCTATGGGGACATTTACCCGACAACCCCGCTGGGGAAAGTCATAGGAAGTGTCTGTTGCATTTGTGGGGTCCTGGTTATTGCGCTACCCATTCCCATCATCGTAAACAATTTTGCGGAGTTTTACAAGAACCAGATGAGAAGAGAAAAGGCACTGAAGAGACGGGAGGCCTTGGAACGTGCCAAGCGGGAGGGAAGCATCGTGTCCTTCCACCACATCAACTTGAGGGACGCCTTCGCCAAGAGCATGGACCTGATCGACGTCATTGTGGACACAGGTGAGTGCTTTGGAATCACACGTCTCGGCCTTGGTGGTGTTCCACACGCGTCTCACTTCATCTCTACCTCTTCTTGCTTCTTGAATGTTAAAATATCCAGCCGATCTTGCAGAAAAGTCTACATGTGTGTGAGTATCCCTTGGCATTTTAACTGCATGCATGGTTTATATTCAAAAAATTTTATGCACCATTCTTATATGAGTTAAGAAAATATATAAACCCATGTAACGTCGCATTTTGTATCGATGGACACGTTCTTGAAACACTGATTGGATTTAGTGACGTATTTGAGACTGATTATCGAATGTTTTAATTATAAAAACTTGAGTGCGCCTTGTAAGCTCTCAGATTTTCAAATATATTCCATACGTTGTTCCAATAATAGAAATCAAATTTAGTAAGCTATCAGTGTTAACATTTTAATTTCAAACTAATATATACTAACAATTACTTGTTAATTTGTTTATTGTCATATATTGAAAAATTTCAGTTGTATATTATCTTCTCAACAAGAGATGTTATGGAAAAAGCACCCCATTTAACTGCACTTAACTTGCATGGTCCTTTGCTTAGAGGGTCTGATATTACATTTTCTTCAAATCAAACTGTATCAACATTTTCTAGAACTAATTTATCATCTGTGCCACTTTCAACTGTCCCTTGATTACATTTCAGTCTACCTCCCTGCTGCTTCGCACATACTAATACTGCATCCTGACTTAGTAAGGAAATTCTAAAAAAAACGGTGACTGATTACAAAAATAATTAATCTACAACTTCTGTTATGAACGTCGTTAAAATGTTATAGTTTATAAAACATCCCTAACCGTGTTATTTCTAAATATCCAAGTGTCACTAAAAAGTATGCACGTGTGTGACTTTCGTATTAATGTGTTTTCTACGCACGCTAAATATATCTAAAGTCTAAAACAAACTGCTCGTGTATTGTATTGCTCTGCTGACACGAATTTTACTAACGTTCTTGTCGACTGTTTGAACCGCGACACTGCCCGTGATATTTTTGTGCTCATTATTTAATTCGGCGTCTTGTACCTATATATAGCCCATAATTTTCTTATTCGTTTTTAATAAAAGGTCTGTGTCGCCTCTGATATGCGCTGTGAAACACTTGAAGTGAATGTAACAATTATTCGGTGCTGCTCGTGATCACTTACGACATGCTTTAAAAGTAATATAATTATAAGAATTGTACTAGTTCTGTGACGCAACTAATACAATGTATTTCTTCTCCAAGGACGTAGTAGTAAATTAATTATTTCTATTGTAAGCTTACATTTCTTAATATTGAGAAAAATTGAATTGTGAAAACACAAACCTATTTGCTTATTAATAATTATAATGGTTTATTTCATAGTGGATAATTACGTAAATACGATAAAATACAAAATGGTTTTGTAGGTTAGGTTGCCTCGTCGTCAGCGGCTTCAGAGTTTATACAGTGAAGGAATAGACAGAAATATGTTTAAAATAAGAGTTTAAATGTTATTAGAAGATGCCAATTCGAAGAAAATATAAGCGTGTGTTAGTGTAACTCCAGAATACTTAGCCTACAGATTTTATAAACGCCTTAATAAAAAGATATATAACGCATGACACGTGACCGCAGTTTTATAAAGATGTCTCAGCCATTCACATTCCATGTAAAATTCTAATGATCACCTCTACAGACCTTAACGAGGCTGTCATAAATTGTGTACACTGTTTTAATTATCTGTAAAATATATTTTAATGTACTTATTATCCATCCTACGTGTATCTGTTCATCTGCAAGATTCAGCTCCAATATTGAGGCTCTGTTTAAACAAAGAACTTTGTTTAAAAATGTGTATTTTTTTAGTAAGCAATATTCTGAAATGAATTTTAGGTGAACTTGTGGTTTATCTTTTGGAAAGAACGGGAATCAGTAACTTTCCTAACTTTCAGATGTTTACTGCCTACAAATATAATTAAAAGCCTGCTCATCTTGAAGTGATTTCAGGTTATATTGCGTGAGAACAGGTGGTACAAATTAATATCTGTCGGATGCAGTACGAGTATCTCCTTGTTCCACACTCGTCTATTATCCCTGTCTTCCCAGATACTCTCTGGTAGTCCTCTGGATCCCATGGTTCTTTCCACATACTTCTCCAATTTCTTCTGTGGTGTGTACGATTTCTCTTCTCCGCAGATTACCAGTGCAACATTCTCTTCGATTATCATCCTGCTGCCTTCGTCTAATGTCCTCATATCACACTAATTGCCTTTTCTCTGTATTTTTTTAAGTTCATTTTGTAGTTCCCACATCTTTCTAATAATTGTTTTAAAACAAAACTTTTAAATTAATGATTACGAAATGTAATTATATATAGCTTATACATAACTTTCACTATTATACATTAACATTCTGCCGTATTGCACTCATTATTCTTAAAAGAAATTAAGCTTTTTCACATCTTCATGTGATTTTTCATCACTTTCTGCAGCTCATTCTGCTTTTGACTATGTGAAATAGCCTTAAATCTCTTCCTACGTCATCATCATCTTTGATAGTCTTCCTGTCTGCATATTCTTTTAGTTTGCATTGAAGGGCACATTTTGGGATTCTTATCTGTCCATCCTTTGTAAGTGGTTTAGCCATTTTCTTCTGTGGTCGTATACTCTTTCATTTAACGAATAAATTCTTCATACCTCTGTATATTTCTAATTTTAACAGCGACTGTGGAGAATTTAATAAAACTGAATTTGAGCCTAACCACTAAATTTCATTACAATAAAAATTACATTTATGTTTAATTTATAGATATTTGAAAAAGACATGTTCTCAGCTGCGTACATATTTCCATACGATGAGTCTTTTTGTGCTAAGAAAAAAATAACTTCTCCCCTTCTGTTGTCTTAAGAAATGTTTGTTTCAAATGTCCATAGTATAGAGAATCATGCATACCAAATCATACAGACGGTAGTATTACGAACCTCGCGATGTAGCCAAATTCCACACTTTCTCTTTATGATTTGTAATCCTTATAAACGTAACCTTTATTTTTGTTTATTTGTAAGCATGTTCTTAATGTTCTGATAAACATGTGTGAATTATACCAGTTTTATTAGAAGAGTGAGGCTGACTCCCCAAGAAATTAAGGTAACTCTTTTATTAAATGCCCGAGAGACAAAATTAATTCCAGATATGGGACAACTTTAACATCAATGCAGTATGTACTGACAAAGTAAAAAATATTTTGTACATAAATGTATTCAGATATGCTGTTATTAACTTAAATGCAACTTAATCTGTGCCTTAAAGATAGTTGGATAGAAAAGGGATCAAATTCTTTCCATTTTATGAAAGTTCGAACATATAACCCCAGGTCATATCTTTCCGAAATATTTTGGAGTGTTACCTCGCACTGACCATACCGTAACAAAGGCGGAATGAATGTTCTCCAGATTTTTCGACAGATGGAACACAAGTATCTGCTTACCAACACATTGTGTGTGTGTGTGTGTGTGTGTGATATTAAATTTCTTCCTCCCGAAATTTGCGTGCACACGTCCCAAACACGCTGATGGAGGCCAGCAGTCAGTTGACTGTGCAGTTGTAGAATTGTGTAATGTTTTCGCATAATCTTGAGGTTCGGAGACTTCCCTGCAATGGCTATTCATCGGGACAAAAGCAGCTATATTGTCGTTTCTGTCTAAGTATTAAGGTGTACTGTCTTTCCCAGGTGACAAGTCCGTTCTGATTGCCGATGCGAGGAGTGACGATCCCCCCAGACTCCCGTCAAATTCGTATCAAAGACTCTGACAGTGGATGCCACCCTCACGAAGGCTCGCTTCCACTTTTCGAAATATTTATAAGGGAAGGTCTTACTCAGTATTGTTTTCGTATTGTGAACTTTTCTAGTGGGCATGTGGTCTGCAACTGAACAGTGTCTGCCCACTTGTTAGAAGAAAAGCCCCAAGGTTCAGCCTGCTGTCAATCGAGTGAATTCTCTTTGTCTTAATTCTTCACCAGAGGCTGGAGAGATTTTACAAATTTAACTCAAATTACGCTGGTTAGAGCGCAGATTTGTAATATTAAATTCTTTTTATTGTTTTTAACATATACAAACGATTCCTTAAAATCAAACCATTCTTAGTAATTACAAAGAATGGGATGCCATTGTTTTCGAGGATTTTTTCGGTTTGTAGGGAAAGAAGTATTAACATCTCCATCAAACTAAGCGAATGCATTGCTTGTGTATCAGCCACTGGAAAGGAGACTCTGGAGAACTCTGACTGGAAATGCAGTTTTTTATTACATATCTACCGTAGAATCGATAAGGTTTTATTTAAACGTCGAATATTAGGTTCTTAATCGAACCAAAACGTTATCTTTTCGTTTCTTTTAATATTCTAAGAGACTAAATAGTATCTTCTCTATTAATTACACATTGTAGCACGTTAAATTTAACACAGTGGGTTATTTAGGTAGAAAGAACCAAACACAGACAAAACAACTTAATAATATGTATACAGTGCAACGTAACACAACGCAGCAAAACTCTGAAATACGTGTAGCAGCAGAATTAAACGCAATGTTCATTAGCACACCTGGGTTATTCTACAGAACTGCAGTGACACACGAAGAAATTTTATTTCTTTCAGTGACATTAAACATTTAGTGCAGTATACAATGCGTTCTTACCCGAGTTCTCCAGAGTGGCATGAACTTTGGTTGTTTCTTGTTCGTGTGCCCTCTGTTTTTAATGGAGATGTCCCCGAGACGGATGCAGACACAGCGAAATGCCGCAGTGAGAACAGTGGGCGGTGTGCATCCAACTCTCACCCCACATCAGGTTATTGTGTGTGTGTGTGTGTCTTATTGAGTGCCCCCCGCCAGGCCACAACGTGCCCCAGACTGATGGAAACAGCACGGAAGGCGAGAGCGCCAGCGGTACCACTGGACGGACGACGCAGGTTGGATGCTACCGCAACTTCGACCACTTGCCTAGCCGACATCGCCGAAGCAACTCTTCCCAACCTGCACCGAGTCTTCCTATAGCAACTGGGCCTGATGGAGGCTTGAGCAGTCCACCTCCACCGCCCCAGATGCAACAGCAGCAGCAACTTCTGCTCGACCTGCCCCTGGTGACGCAACTCGGCGACGAATCACCAGAGGCCCAGACCGACGAGCACCAGCCACTCACGCGCTCTCCAGAGGGCTACACCTCTCCGGTAAGCCGCCTTGGTAGTACGTCTCAGTTGCAAGAGGGTAAGGGATGTATTTCTGAGTTGTAACTCCGTGATGATGGCAGTATATTTGTACGAAACGTTGGTATCTATCTACAGGTTTGCACGACGTTACAACTTAGAAGACCAACATCGATGAAGTGGAGTATTCTCTAGGTGATACCAATTACACCCTGTATTGAATGGTTAAATCCGTTGAGATTCTTATCGTTGCTTGAGGATGAAATATCTGACAGGATGTTAATGCCAATTTAATATACTAGTAGGAACATAGAACCGATTTTTGGGTATAAACTCTGATCTACCGTTTGTTACAAATAAGATTCACGATCCATTCAATAACAATATTTAAAAATCTCACGTGTTTCAGAAAAAGATAAAAGACGAGAAATACTAACGATATATGATTTGAGATTCGATATTGACACTACAATTGATTCGCTGTGAACGACACTAAAATATTCCAAACGCTAAATATTATTTTCCTTAAACTGTTTTTGCAGTTTCGGGTTGTAATTTCCACCATGATTCGGCCAACTTTTTCAAAATGCGGCCGCAGACATTAGTCAACAAATCTTTGTTATATATCAATCGGAAAAACTTCGTATAATGAACAATCCAACTTCTCAGTGGAAGGCTCCTGTTTCATATTCTGATTTATTGCGAGTGTAGCGAGAAGTAATAGAAATTGTTCAGTCTGAGGAAAGGAATTATTAAGCACAATATTTTTATCGGTAAGGGTTGCAGGAACATTCATGTCTCTTCGTATTTGGTGTCCGTGAAATTTATTCAAATATTGCATGTAATTAAATTTAATGCACTTTCATGGTTAAGTTGCTAATTCTCAGCTTATTCTATTAATTACACTCGCAATCATCTGATCACATCACACTAATACCATTTTATGTTAGCTTGTCTCTTATTGGTGTTCACGAAGTCTATCAGAAATGCAAGGCCACGGAGTGTCTGAAAGCAAGTATTTCTTAACTGCGGTACAATTAATGTTAACTTTGCTTATTGAAATGCCATGCCGCGATGTGACTGGCTATTCCACACATCTTGCTTTCTTTCTGTTACTTCCTCAAGCTTTTTGCAGTACATATCTTGAGCATGGACTCCTCATTGCTGCCTTAACTATGTGTTGGCTAGTAAGAACAGCATGAAGAAGGATCCAGAAGTTGGATTTCAGGTTTTCACGGCGGTGAGTTCGATGGCTGTCTTCTGGTATATAGCGCCGTGTAGTCTGGTAGATGTTTACCGACACTTCAGAGGCCCTCCGTCCTCAGGGAATCGCCCTGATGATGGAGGCAGCAAGGATCTCTGAAACGCTGTAAATTTCTACCAGACCATACGGAGCTACAACCTAGAAGACAACCATCTTAAGCCAGAGGTTAATTGCAGTTAGCCTGTTAGTATTTATTTTTAAACTATTAACGCTTATGTTGTGTGCATATATTTACTTCATACTAAATTTCAGTTTAATTAAAATTAGCTGTCTCCGTTCTTTTAAAATATTTCATACGACTTTGTGCTTTTAAATGAACTTTATTAATATAGCATGTATTTTTGTAGCACTCCATAAAAATATGTAACACGTACGTTTTCAGAAGTTTTTATTTACGCCCTTTGTTCCACAAGATTTTATGCTCAATTTTTTTGTTTGTTGAAGAAGCTTTTAATTTCTCGCAGTCGCTGCCAAAATGATGTATATATTTGTGATTATTTTCAACTTACGTATTTGTGAAATAACATTGTTGCTCCAGACCTGCTTTTGTTCATATTCTGTTTTATGTCAATTATCATTATCTTTGTACTTGTGCATCCATATTTTTCACTTAAAATATATAATTTCCTTTCAATTTAACCTCTTTTTTTTTTGTTACATAATTACTCATTGTACACTTCGGTAAAAAGTTCAAGACACTCTGACACTGACATAATATTTTCTCATAAGTCGATTTTACAATTACAAATCTAAATTCTGCATTCTTGGCGGCAGTGTTCGTATTTATGACGTATTATTTTGATACGAGATTTCCTGGCTGTTGTACTGTAAATAAAGCTGCAATCTTCGTTTATTACCCGGGTCTCGTGCTGGTTCAAGTGTATACTGTCTTTCCTCCATGAAATGCGAAAGTTTAGTTACGAAATAATGTTTAGCAGAGTTAGTATTTTATATTTTTTCCAATGAAACTATTCATCAAAATGCTCGATCCACATCCACCACTGAGTGCATGGGTGGCGAAGGCAGTTCTGAGGTACAAGTTTATTTGGTTTTACTTCTGGGATCTGGGATTTCATTCGGCGTTTCACTTTACGGGTGCGTCTTTCATGTTTCATCCGTCTCAACAAGGAGTTTTCCTTTCTGAAGCCATATAAAGCAAATGCGTACGTAATCCCACTGAGTCGTCTGTTGGAATCGGCTAGTGGATTCAATACGTCGCGTTGCTACTGTCTTCAGGCGATCTCCGAATGTTTATTTGACGAGAAACCAATGTTTTTTTATTAGAATTGTTTGTAAAAGTGACCGAAACTGGTCGGCTGCCCTAAGATAAAGGACAGGAAGCAATATTTTGCTCAAGACACAAAGAAAAAGATTTGTCTGTGCTTTCTATCTGCCATAAACACGCTTATCACACATGCTTATGTTACAGTTATGTATTATAAAACGTAACTTTCAAATCATGTGTATTTTGTGTGATTTTAACCGATTAACGTTGCCCATTTTTTCTTGAGCATGTAATTCACTTGCTTTGGATTTACTTAACATTATAAAATTCAAACTAGAAGTGTTCTTCTTGTAACAGCTTTCATTTAACGCAGCGCATGAACAACGCTTCCATTGTCCCTGTCTTCAGGAACACGCGAGTTAAAGTAATGAGATGTTAGAGATGTTGATACAGATATTTCAGATGGCGGAATTCATGTTATTTCCTTAATGAAATCTAAGGAAATTATTCTATCTTTATTATGAATGCTGTTAGAATTTTGTGGTTATGTACACTTTTCAGATTGAGAATATACCACCTTTTTTATGACATGTATATTTAAGAAAATTTGAAGAAAGTTTAATATTGCAACAAAATTCGTAAGGAAAAGTGAACTCGGAGTCAACAGTGAAATGGTTATATTGTAAATTGGGGTAAGAATTGAGCAATCATCTGAGATCTGAAGCATAAGCGAGATAAGTATCTGAAATAGATAAATAGAAGATCATAAAAAAATTTCAGCCGAAGTGACACTTGTCATGTCTTATTTGAGCTGGTTTCCAAGAATCTGCCTTTTAGTATTGTCATCTGTGCGGACACTGTTACAGTTATATCTAACCAATGACGTCGACATGCCAGTCAGTGTTATTTATTTGCACTCTACCTAGGTTACAGTGGCTGCATTTACCCTCTCACGCATTCACGTTATGTATCTGTTAATATAAGAGAGTTGAAGCCAGTCTCTGAATTGAGGTAATGGGTAACACTGCAGTAGGCAGAATGACAGGTGGAGGGCTTTGGTTAGCTCGGTGATGAACATTCGGGTTCCCTAAGCCATCTAGTTAGTTAGGCGGAATGACCGCGTCTTTGTTGAAGCAGTTTTTTTCAACTGTGGCTTTCGAGAAGCATCAACAGGACCGTGGCTCCACGAGAATGATTGTTCTGACCTGACCTGACCTGACCTAACCTAACTTTCTTGCACTCTTCATAAACTGTCTTATGACCTCTTTACCTGTAAGTATAGTCGTGCCTGCTTGGGCGTGTTTCTTCGTATGCCCATCATGATAATTTCTTCCATACTTACACTGCAATGTCAGAACATTTATTACTCTCTGTAGAATGGTAATAGCCCTAAACTCGCCTTCTTTAACGAATTCTGTTATATGTTTGCAGTGTTGTTATTTGTGTTATTTGTGTCGGAAAATTCAGAGCAAGGGTGTTCAAAACGTGGTTCTGGTATAAAAGCACGATTTCTTGAATTGAGTTTCTTAAAGTTGTCTTAAGATTCTGAATGCCAGTTCATAAATAATGCTTAAATAAAAAAGGTTTTCTCGTGTAAAATACACTTCTTAAAAAGTTGAGTACATCCTTGTTGAAACAGTATGTAATTTTTGTTTAACCGTGTCTGTCCTTGTATGTGTATGTGTAAGAACACACGTAATTTTATCTTATACACCGAATCATTACGCATATGCTTATTAAATTCAGTTCAGTTTTACAACATCGAATGTATTCATATCTTATGAACCAGAATTAAAGTTCACGTAGTAAATAAGAATGATATTTTCAAAGTTATAAAAACACACACTGAAATTCATAAGAAGAAACCGAAATTGTACTATAGCCTCCAAATTTTCTATAGTATTGCAGTATTTTAATCGCCAATTTATTTGCTGTTTGTAAATAATCTCACAACACACAAAAATTAAAGTTACGCATAAACATAGGACTTGGTAAAATAATGTCAATGCCGATAAGCAAAGTTCTTCATATTTATACTTACTTCACAATTCAGCAAACATTCATGCATTCGTAGGTCGATCTGAACCTCTGAGCTAGTAAAGCGTAGACTTCCTGAATATGAAGCAGGAGTTTTAATAACTCCGCCGCGATGTTTGGTGGTGACATACTTGCTCTGAATGTAAAATATTACATTTTTGCTGTTATATATGTGTGTATGTGCTGTTTGGTTTTAAGAAAATTGTTATTGAATGTTTGTTACGAATATAATTTGTAATTAAATAAGCCAACTAATACAATTTCTAATTAAATGTACTGATTCTGTACATTTAATATTCGACATGGCTTCCAAAAATAATCACTCTTTATTTTAGTACTGACAAATTAGTAATGATATAGATGATCTAGTGTCACAGGTAACTTCGTGATTCACTCAGTTTTATGAAGAATTTCATAATTTGCCTTGCAGACACTTATGTACGCTTCCAGCGATACAAATACTGAATATCCTTTTAAGAGAAAGTGTCTAAGGTATGGACCAGTTTGTAAATTTCTCCTTATTCTTCAAATACTTAATAACTGTGTGATTACGCACAGTCCTCTAACGTTGTGAAAAACTTCGAGTCTGTAATACCAACATATTTTTTAATATCACGCATAATTAAAGCGTAACTTTACAACGATACCGTTACATTATATGTTAAAATTGTGCTAAATAAATAATACCATATGCATTCAGTTATCACTAATTTATTAAATGTAATGTGTATTGGTTCGATTCAGTACATTAACGCTTTTCTTTTTGTAATAAGACATTTGGGATTTATTACAGCAGTTATAGAATAAATCTTAAACATTTTTGATAAATATTCAATTCTCGGATACTCTGTAAAAAAATACCCACATTAAATTTATCAACACTGGACTGTCTCAAGGGAATATTAAAGTCATTCTGAGTACATAACACACACGTTTATGTATGTTTCATTATAAAAGTCTTTTTGTACTTCTAAATGACAATCTGATAAGTAATTCAATCAAATTAGTTTTTCTAGTGCCAGTTTTTTTTTTCTTCAGTAGTTGAAGCTAATTTTGCACAAATTAAAATTACGTGAAGATTTTTCTTAGTCACTCAAATTTTCTTCTTCAGAATTATGTACCGAGGACTATATCAGCTTCAGGTGACATTCTTCTTTCTTCCATGCAGTGTTCGTACCCCCATGTCTCTACTTATTTCTGTCTCTTAGTGTCTTCTTGCTCTACTTCTTTTTTTTTCTTTCGATCTCTCTTTGTAGGACAACAACAAAAAAGTCGACAAGAAATTCGAGAAACTTGATGATTTCCCTAGTGAGTTCGAATGTTGCTTTTGCACCTCGAAGGTAGTATTGCGTTTTCCCTCTTTATAAATATTATTTGTATCTTAGAAATAGATAAGTAGACGAAAGCATTCTTAGAATAGCGCACTGGTGTTTCACTCAACAATTTGACTTGACTGAATGAAGCCGTATGTATCAAAACGACTTAGAAGTGTGTACGAACTGGATAATACGACTGTGTGAAATATGGTTTAAATCCAAATTTGATCTGTAACATGCCAAAGAATTATTAAGAAAGCTAGAATGTTCAAAATTTGAATCCCATAAATATAATAAATCGCATACTCTTAAGAAGCAGTACTGTTAAATAGACCGATATATTTTCTAAAAATATCCACTGCGCTTCTGTGATTTCTTGATGATTTATTTTAACACATGTGACGTAAGTACTGTAACTTATGTTTAATTAATGTGATTTAACAAAATTAATATCTAAATTTAATATGCATGTGTTATTAGTATGAGTACATTCGAAATTTGTTTCGATGTTTGTTTGGGAGTTATTTTGTATGTTGTTGTATTACGTGGTTTTAACTCCATTTCTTGCCCTGTGCACTTTAGTTTGAAATTTGACATACTGAGGCAGTTGCGTGAAACACAATGTGTAAAACACTTCAGAAGATAACAGTGGAGCACTTTAGACTTGTATTTATATATGTAATTCTCTGCTGATATAGGTACGTTTCGAGTAACATGTCATGCGCTGTGGTTCTTCAGTTAAAATATCGTAATTAAGCACGATCCCAAAATTCAGAAATTATAATTACCGATTTGGAAGTTAAACTACCGAAAGGTGTTTCCGATAAATTTAAAAAATGCTTGTGTTCACAAAATTTATTTTATTAGGTTGTGTAATTATTACCATTTAGATATACCAACCAAGAAAGAAATGCTTTTTCTAGTGTCTAATTAAGTCTGAAAGTGGCATAAACTTGACATGCAATTATAAGAAATTAAGGCTGTTGACATGAATTTACTTTTGTTGTCTGATGATATTTAACGTAATTAAATTACATTGTGCTATATTTCACCGCCAATAAAATATTACATTATTCATAAATTCAAAAATAAATCGCTCCTAAAATTTAGGTAATCAGACTATAAAAAAAATTGTCTCTTAAGAGTGTGTCACATAAACATTTAATGTCAAGTTAAGTGAAAGTTTATCAGTGTAACTTTATGTGTACTGTACTGTCCTTTCCAATGTTCCAGGATTGCATGAGGATGCTATCAGTGCATGTTCTGTGCTGCATGTTCTGAATCTCTGTAGTACGGCAATTCAAATCCATGTATGTTATGTACTGTTTAAATTCTTTAGTCTTTCTTGACCTCACACAGATTCTGCAGCCATGTTCTTGACATGTACATAAACTCAGGAATGCTGCATGAATAGGCCTATCGCTTTAATCGTGCGGAGTGATACAAAGCCACCAACCTATTGTGTTCACTTCGTACGCGCTCCAATGAAAATCGTGACGTCACGTGGGAGCATTATTTATTCCTTTGGTATCCGATTAGAGAACTTTAAATTTTTCTCGCCTTTTTAGTTCCTTCGGCTGTGGGTCTAGAGTTTTTATTTTTTATGCGAGATTTGAGGTTCTCACTGCGGTCATTAAGTCCGTTTTATTCTTATGGGTTGTAACGCAATGTGGACTTCAAAGCGGATAAAAACGATTCCGAGGATAAGAGGGCATTTCTACCCAGAAGACCAACGTCGACATTAATTCTTTTGAGGCAGTTCGTCACGTTTTGGTTATATACGACTGTGTTATATACGATGCTTGGTGTTCTGCCTTTTGAAGTGAAATTTGGTAGTTTTACTGTCTACATCTTCAGGGCTGAAGCATCTACCGACCAGTCCACACAGCGCCAGAATCCAAAATAACATCATCTTCATCATGCTTATTGACGGTTGTACTGGAACACATTTCAGGGACGAAAGTTTTTATAAAATTGTCACGTATGGTCTCAGAACTTTTATGTCTAAGAACATTCAACACTGCACAAGTAAACTGGTTAAATTGTTTCAATATGTAACAGCATCTGGGACTTCTAGTTTAGCTGAATTCTTAGGATTCGGTGCCCCTAATATAAACGTTACGAAATCAAGGTATGTTTCAATTCGGCTTTCCAGGAGATTTCAGTTTTTTTTACAACTGGACGAAACAATTTTAAAATACATAACTCTGAAACGATAGACTAGTGTTTCTCTTAACTGTAACAAAGTTATTTCGTTGAAACTAATTACGCAGTTGATATTCAACGTATCTTTTAAAGTATGTCCGATGAAGCCAAGTCGAATTTGAAGGCCGTTTAGCCAAATACAATAGATACTGGCATCACGCTCCCAAGAATATCGAAGCACGTTTTGGCTCGTTTCCATTTTGTTGGGAGCGAGGTAGGCCTTACTTACACGTCACGTTTAATGTGTTAGTTTGTAAATACAGCTACTCAGAAACAGAACGAACTATTATTACTATGCATACAGAGCAGGCGCTTTCTTCTTTTCGAAAATTATTTGTTGGGTTTTCATAATAATTTCTCCCTATTTTCAGATTTAAATTTCTCGTACTTAAGATGTCTTAATTGTATTAATCTGCTGTTCTTTACTCACAATTTTCTTTCAGTTATTTAAGTGCTCCTTTTGGTAACTTTTGTCGCCTGTGAACATCCCACGGTCCAACTTAAACGGCTTTAGGTCCGAGCAGAGTTATGTGTTGAAATCCTTTTAGCGTTTCGATGACAATTACAGTTGTCTTCTTCACGGTAAATATCGTGGATAGGTGAAAGCAATATTCAGAGTAAATGGGTTGGAGGTAAAGTAAGTTAACAATTGTTTGTCGGCCTAGGAAGCCAATTGTCTGGGACTGGGGCTAGGAATAAAGACGGAGAGAAGAAATGCCACCCCTGTTAATGAGGAAACCAATGGAAATACTGAATTCTTGCACTACAGATCGTGCATTGTTTGAAGTAGGTACGGCCGTAACTTCAGCTGTTTATCACCGAATGAGCGTTAGTCACAGACAGACATTTCCTGCGTCCCGAAATGTCATCGTCAGTCTGTATTTTTGTCTTACTAGATTCTGCCTTGTCAGGATACGAATTGTTAAATGCTTCACCTAAAGAAACAAACGATTTCCATGCAAATTATTTTTCGAGAATAAACACTCGTTCTGCTGGGGTGAATAAACCATGTTCGCAGCTGCAGTTATTTTGCGCAACTGGCTTAAGCAGCGGCCTAGCTACCAGGGCGACCTTGACCTGAGTGTGATACGGGGGTGTACATGTTTCTGTGCAAAAAGAATGCGTTCAATCAAATATTTGTTTATATTTCTGAACGCGCTACAGTGTTGGAAGAACAAGTGATAATAGTTAATTATGATGGAAAATTAATTCATACTACAATTAATACATAATATAAAATTCGAATGTACTTTGTTTTTGTATCTAGCATCCCCAGGTTGAGTGTGATTGAAAATGCAAATGTTTCACTTTGCACTTCAAAAAATTCATGTTACTTGTATTTTAGTGTGTTTACTGTTAATAAATAAGTTTCAGTTATGCACACATCGAGCTAAAATATTTATGTACACATTTTCTTAAATATTATTTTATGTAAATTTCAATGAAAACGTTTAATATAATATTATAAACACAGGTATTTCCGATCGCTGCAAATGTTCAGTTCAGAAGTGGAATGAAGTAATAGCAACGTTTTCCTTCTTTGTTCTATTTTGAACGTGCTTCAGCGCCTTGTTTGACTTTTTCTACTTGCTTCACTGCCACTTCGTGTCTGTACTTCTCAATACGCCATCTCAAAGAGAAGTGAACCTTAATGTTCACAGTATTGTTTTCATGAAATGGTCTACAAGCAATGCATACGCTGTTAAAGACTGTGGTAAGCATAACCAGTCATACGAATACATAAGAAAGTCAACAGATTTGTTAATATCAGTTCGTATCTTGTTAAGGAAGTAAATATGGTATCCATCGATAAGATCAGTTTAAGAATCAAATTTGTTATATAACTGAAGTAAAGTAATACAGCTCCATCAGTTACCTACCTACCTAACTAACTAACTCCATGGTGCAGAATCCCTCTTGAGAATCTAATAATACACCCAGCTAATCGGAAACATTGCTTTACACTAAAACAACACTACTAGTGAGGTTTAATCAACATTTGCACTCACCACCAATATTTTGTGTTTCGTCACACAACGAATCAATTTAAAAACAATCTACAGCTAAAAACTGCATATTCATTTACATCTAGTCTAGAAAGCAACAGTGGATGAGAAATATTCTTCTCACTCTTAGTACTTTGATAACAGCATTGTTTATCGCTGTCTTACGACTTAACTTGGAGCTTCGGGTAATTAACTACTGCTTATTGTGAAATGTGTTCTCTGATATTTTTATGACTGATGTTATCTTCCCACGGTTTAAGTTTGCCATCTTGTAAGAATCTTGTGACCATCCATCCACTCGCTTCACAGCATGTCTCGTCATGTGTCAACACATATTCTGTCACAAACATTTGCTTAAGCAAGTACGATCACCATTACACTCGCCATGTCTTTCCAGAAATCTCAATATGATACAGATACAAGACAAGTGCACATGAACCGATAGTAATGTGTTGCTGTCCAGGTACATACGCGGGTTCCAGAATCTTATGGTATTTTCACAATTCAAATTACGAAATGCGCTCGACAGTTTATCATAAATACAAATTATTTCCGAACTCTGCACCCAGTAAGCCCAGAGCGTACGTGAATATCTTACAAAGAAGACTTGGCCTTGTCTTCATATTCGCTCCCATCAGTTGAAAATATACAAAGTATTTAGTGGCAGCGAGTAAGTACTAAAATACATTATAACCCTCTCTCCTAATTTGGTTACGAATAGCTTCCAGTATTGGCTTATTACTTCGATGATGCAAATTTGGAATTTACATGTCTACACTGAATACTAGAACTTATCATCAGTGTAGGACATTATCAGATACTGTTGTTGGTTATATGTAATATGTAAACTATACTTGAATAGGATCCTTGTAGATGGAGTACCTATACATTTCAAAATTTCATTACAGGATTAAAATTTTTAACATTTTAGCCATTTAATACACATTTTAAATATCATTTTTTTTACATTTTATCGACCGTCAGCGGTCAGGTGTTAAATCGAAACACGTGGCTGTAATGTAGCTGTCATTATTTCATAAATATTATGTAATGAATGTGTTGTGTAGACGGAAATAATACTTGTTATGAGTACAGAAATAACTAAAGTTTAATTTTTTAGCGAGACAGATATATGTCAGATAAAAAAGATTGCTAAACACTGCAAGCTCAGTAAGCAAATTTTCCATCAGCCTTCTTCTCTGACGAACCGATGATACATTTAAACCATATGGTTCAACATCCATGTTGGACATCAACGTTTGTAAATACCAGAACATTTTACTGGATAAAATTTGGAAAGAAAGTGTTTATATTTCTTCTCCATCCTTTAACATAGCCGCTTGCTAGAAGATGTAACACGTAAAACATAGAACACTAAATTCCTTTGTCAAATTAGTGTATCATTTTCATATATCTTCCTCTATTTACTGTCCATAAGAACGTTGTGTAAATTGAGTTAATAAATTAAAATTACACTGAAAATTTATATGATACTCTAAAACTCAACATTAATGTAAAGTTCTCATTGAGTAGGGTCATATAAGTCTTGGAACATTTTCTCCAACTCTGGCAGAATTTAAATCATAAATTTTAATGTTTCGGAAATAGTCAGACGTTTTATCACGTCTGAAGTAAATAATTCGCCATCTTCAGGCGCAATGGAGAACTAGCACGTCATTTTATATCGAACTTCAATATTATTTGAATATTTAAATATGTGCAGGAAAATATGCGCACTGAAATTCCGATGAAGTAAAAATTCACGAATGTTATTCCTTAACTTCAATTGAAATAATCTCGTCTGTAACGTTGACCGAACTTGCTACACTGTATGGGGGACACTGTTTCTCTTCTCTTCTGTGTTATTTGTCCGTCTGCTACACATGGCTTCTTCTTCTTATGGTATATCTTAACGTAATATTTCAGCAATAATTCAATAGGCCATTTCGTTTTATTGTATAATTTTGTTGTTGCTTTCTTTGTTTCATTCTTATTATGCTTCTAATAACAGCATTCTTAAATAAGAAACAATGAGTTTTCTAATCTGAGCCACAAAAATGTGGATATTGAATATGTGTAAGCAGTAGGATTAATTATAGCATAATTCCAACGATTAGACACTGTATGAAGATGAAATATGATTATTCTTAACAAGAAAGCTTATATTTCAGTCTGACATACCATGTCATCTTAATTAAAATAAACAAATATAATTATGAATAGAATGATACTCCTATTTCAAGAAATGTGTCTGTTATTTTTATGTTGAGGGTGTTTAGATAAATTGTGGATATTTTATTATTTTGATAATTATATTAATAGCGAACTTTGTGATTGAATGTTGTAAGTAACGAATTATAAATCGATCAGTTATATAAATATTCTAAATGAATCAATAATGTTGCTAGATTTTTAATTTTACTGGAGGAATAAAATTGTTTCGACGTGGACGCGTGATAGCTGCTTGATTTTCTCAATGTATTTTTTGTTTTGTTCCAACATGGGGTACTATGAATCATTACTAGACACAGACCCTTTTCAAATACATTCCAGTACACTCATTTATAAACGTCTTCAGTCATAACATTGTTTATTGATAACAACATAATGTGATCTTACTGTGTTGGTCTGCAGTTTTTATATTATTTATTTTATATCTTGTACATAAAACATGTGCAGTAATTACAATAATTCTACCTGAACAGACAACATTCACTAGAAAATTAACTCAAGAATAATGCAAGAAACATTCCGCTTCATATCAACAATTTCCTTAGATAACACTTTCTCGTTTACTGGGCACGAATCGTTTGTACGAAATATGTTCAGCTGCGAGCCAAGAATCTACACGAGTTCAGCACGACACTGAACTTACTTATTACACGCTTATCATTTTTATACAGTAATGTAACTGACACTTAATTACGTTGCTGTTTTAGTATTTTATTAATAGACCTTTATTTTCAGTCTTATCACAAAATATGGTCGACTTTGCAGAACATTATTTTCCTCACTAATGTTTATTAATTAAGGGCATTTGTTTTCGACGTCTTTATTTTTCCAGTGATCAGCTTCGTATATTTTTAACTTTATTGTCAGCGATGGTGTAAATCCAACAGGATCTCACTACACGAACTTTGAGAAGGTCCAGGGTTTCATCCTAATGGCCATCAGTAATCGCATAAAAAGTACACAATAATTCTGTCAGCAACCAATCACTTTGAAACGAGAACAGAGCCAAATGCAGCTCAGACAATAGTCAGTGACGAACATAATATTTATATGAAATTATTGCGTTATAATTACAGTCTGATAAATATTAAGTCACTGAATTAACCACATTGATTTATTTCGTTCTATAAGATAATTTACATCGCCAGGAATCGAATGTGATTGTCTGTGACCGACTGTCTCGGAAATAAATATAAATAGTCTTTGAAAGCGATGCAATCAGTGACGATTAGTCCAAGTTAAATTACAAAAATAATACTAACCTGTATTGATAATGAATTTCGTATCCTTGTGTGGAGTATCCTTATTAAGGAATTGTTTTGACATAAAATTATCACTCATCACTGTTTATATCATTGAAAAAATAACGTACTGCATAGTCGATCATGTTTTGTTAGGCCTAAACAAGTAATTTTATTTACACTACATGTCTCTCGCTGAGAAACCGAAAAGCGAGTGGATTTGGTTATAGGATTACAACAAAATTGAAAAACTGGACCGGTGTGATGCATTGCAGGGGCATAAAGACGATGTGGAGTTCGATCATGAAGGGGAATGTATCCCTCTGCGTGCCAAACGCGCTTAACAACGTGTTCCATTGTCCAGCAGTCAGACAGTGAGGTGAGTGACCTGTCACGAGGACAGTTTATTGATATCACTAACCATGCACTGGATGTTGCAGATAACCAGCGCTTGAGAGTGTGCGGGTTGCTTTTTACTCCTGTACTACAAACCACCTTCTCCCCTTCGCTGAATTTTCTGTGCCAACACAACCGAGAACTGAGTTCAAGCCGCCAATGTTCTTCTAAAACAATTTACACCTTTTATTTTCCTTGAATTAACACCTGGAGTTATTTGGTTTCTTACTCAGAATATTTGACGGGCTTTCTTGAAGGAATATTTTGGAAAAATTAGCCATTAAAAAATATCTAAATGATTAAATGTTAATTTGCATGTTTTATAATTTATTTAATATGGTGCAATTTGAAAAGTTATTTGCATGTTTATATCGAAATTTTCTTCAAATTAAAGTACTCGGTGGCCAGTTTGTTTGGGTAGGTTTGCTTTTAATTTTTCAAGAACGGAGAGAATTGATGTGATATAGTTTGTAATTTTTAGCGTAAAAACTATATTTTAAAAAAACTGATTGTTTTTTACATGAACGTATGAAATAGCTTTTACATTTCCATCGCGTTATTCATCGAATTCTGTGCAATTTAAACTGGCCGACTGACGTGAGGTCCCATTACAAAACTAAATTTTAGCCCTTTTGTTTATTCATATATTTGTTCGTGTGATAATATAGAGATTTAATTAATGTTTGGGTATTCTTATTCATTCGTCAAACGAACATGCATTTTATGTCGTGTGTGTTTGAGTTCTGGGTTTAGTTGGAAAATTTTATTTCTTCATGAAGACCCGTCAATGGTTTTGAAGTATCCGATCGAGCTGTTTATTTTATACTTGATTACATATATTATCAATAAAATGTTATGTAAGAGTGAAATTACGTTTAAAATAGCAGTATATCCTAACAAAGTACCAACCAGAATAAGGCATAAAATATTTCAAGTGTGTTTATAGAATACATATAAAAAGTAATACTAAATTGTCATAAATAAATGTCATTAAGATATCCTGAAAATAGTGTGTATAGAATTAATATGAAGATTCACGCCTCCAGTATATATTATGCATTTTATTTTAGGAAATGTTCAATAAAATAAAAAATGTCAGTTTCAAAACTTCAGATAGCCAAGTGATATGGCAATGCGTCCTAACTGCGATAAAGACATAAGAAGTCAGTCTCTATTTGAAATAAATGTACCCTTCGAAACATGCCATTGTTGTTTAGTAGGAAATTAAAGGCGGTCCCCGGAAATGAACGATCACTTATTGTAGCGTTACTGATATCTACTATCGCAAGTGACGTGAGCATTTCGTATAGCTCTTGCGGCATATAATTGGTTCAGAGTACAGACATTGCTTTGGGAATGTTGGTAACGTGTTTAAAACACACTTTTTGCACGTAATTGCACTCTTTCATATCGTAATAAGTTTAAGTGACGAAATTGCCAGTAATCTAGGCTGTAGCTGTTTTAAACCATCGTAAACATACAGCACCTTTATAATTAACTTTAGTACCGTTTACCACCTCTCTGAGAGAAGTTATTTACGTTTCATTGAATCTAAAACTGGTGTGAAATGTTTTATTGAATCTGTGCTTCATGTTGCATCGTTGCTAACTTTATTATCACCTGTTTCTGTGTTAGTTTGCAGGCTTCGTCTCTTTGTGAAAAAATCGTCTGGTGGCACAGCCTTTTCTATTCCATCACCTTCTAACACTTGTAACTTAATACTTTATAGGTCAGTGGTAACTGTGTATACCACTTGGTTTCTAGCTCATAAATTGCATGCCGTTCACGGAGTTTATTTATGGGTCTCATTTTCTTCTCACAACAAATAAACATTTTCTTATACATAATTAACATAGCTTATATCTTAATTGCATCCTGCTTGTGTTCCTCAATACAATACTTTTATTTTCCGTCGTTTCACAAGCTTATTGTTAAAATCACATAAAATTGTTACATTTTTAAAATTTTAAAAATGTAACAATTTTATGTGAAATTTTATGTGATTTTAACAATAAGCTTGTGAAACGACGGAAAATAAAAGTATTATAATTAACATACTTAATTTGAAACTTTGATATGGTGTTTTTTCTTTGCAAGTGAGAACTAAATATTATTTGAATGAGTTTTGCCCTTAAAATAATCAGTTTATAAAGTAATTCTATCAAGGCTTTTGTCCCTTTGTTTCGTAAAACTACAAGATATTTTTCTTCTGTTCTTAAATTACGTCGCCAGACACCATTTTAAAACATTCCATTAGTTCATAGTTTATGAATTAATGCACATAGATTGTAATAACCATCATACACACACCAAAGTGCATAAGAATTTATAATATTTTGCTATGTATTCAAATTGATAACCTCTCGTAAACGGAGAAGAGTTTAAATTGTTAAAAACTAAAACATCATCACTTATAAATTATTCTGACTCAGAGCAGTCATTTTCTCATTTATATTGGCTTTTTCTTATGATAGCTAGTGTTCGTTATCAATTATCCTTTTATGAAAACCAAATTCTTCATTACAAAATTTATGTTTCATAAATTTATTTAATACAACCATGAATTTACTTACAATGGACAGTTTTAGAAGAAATCGTATAGACGTTTAATTATGATTATTAATTAAGCCACTTACTATGTGTGTGATGTCATATCAACATGTCAATGTAACTGCTTGGCTTTTAAATATAAATGCTTAAGTCCGTCCCAGATGTCTTAATATCCATGTTGTATGTGTTTTCCAGATCGCATTAACCACCTGATACGCCTCGTTTCAATATAGATTTTGAAACTTGAATGTCACAAGGCTTTCATTGGTTCTGTTATGTACTTCATGGTTATTTATTCTGAGTATTTAGAGGATTTGTTGACATTTAGACACACATACACTGACGCGTAAGGAAATTGTGCCTTTTATGTAAACACATACTCAAATATGTTAAATCCCACCAAACGTATTTGTAAATAGTTTACAGAGGATGTATTTTGTCTCCAGCTCTGATAATTAATACGGCTTATATGCACGCAAAAATGCACACATCTAACAGAGATTATTGCCAGGCTGACTGTAATGTATTTTTATTCACATTACACCTATCCCAGGTTGTGTATATAAAGTATGGAAATCTTAACATTTACAAGTGACGCAATTTTCTGCACGCAATTGCACGTTTCCTGAATTATAAAGACACTGAAATTTCTCGTAGCTGGTTGTTGACTGATAAATAATGAATTTGCCCTGAAAGTGAAGAACATTACTTTCACACAATTGGGTATCGCTAATTTAGGTCATACATTAATAATTACTTTATTCAATCCTATAACTTCACCCGTTGTTTGGTATTAATGTGATATTTGGTGGCTCATCTTAGGGGTTTATCACAGATTGAAGGCGTTTGAGAACAAAGTGGTGATTCCGTTTGGACTTAAGATGGGAGAAACATTGCGAAGGTGATGAAAATTTCATAATAAGGGCATTATTAATTTGTAGATTTAACAAAGTTAAATTTATTAAGCTCATATAAAGAGCGTTCGTGCTTAAATTGTGTATACCAAAACAGTAAAAGTGTTCAGTGTTTCTTGGGTTCTGATTAGACCTTCAAGCAGTACTGCCGGCTCTATACAAGGTTTTAAAAATATCCTAAAAAAATATTTACCCTGAAGATGACAACTGCAATATTTGCCGAAACGAGTAATTTTCAACATCCAATGCAGCTCATGCCCGGAATCCGACGTTTTACACTAAATTCCAGCCGCGAAAACCAAATGACCTAAACGAACACGCGACGTATAGTGAAATTCTGTAGGGCTACAAAAAATGTTAAGCTTCGGCCAGTGTAATAAAATACTTAGGTCATTAAATTTTTAGATTCTTGCAATGCAGTCACCAACTCCGTGTTGTAGAGCTGTCGGACAGTCACCTTCATCGCTTCAGAAGTTTCTATAGAAATTCCATACAATCAGAAAGTACATACGTGGGCAAACTGTGAGTACTTCGCATTCATTTCGCGTTGCGTTACGTATTTAACGCAGGTTAAGAATTGGCTCCTATGTAAATATTATTTTAAACGACTGTAGTAAATTATCCAATGATAAGAATATCGAAGCTCAGTGCTCTAGAAATTTTAATTTTCTAGACTGTTTTCCTTAAAATATGTGCACATACACTTGCTGAAACGATAGAAATTAGGAATATTTTTATATTAATTGAAGGGGCCTATACACGTGGCATCTGTACACTGTGTTAAGAACCACTTCTTCGGCTTCCAAATAGTGTTATAAAATATTATTTCCATGTTTGAATTTGTGGGTTTATTCTTGTAGGAACGCGATACTCGTTGATCTCATTTTAGAATTTTTTACTACGCTTAAATTCAATGCAATTATGTGTTTAATAATGGTCTACAGATAATATATTTTCCGTATTTTACCACATTTTCTTACGTACGTCTTGGAACTACATCAGCTGGTACAGACACATTAACATTTTCCACTTGGCGCTAAAACTATCTGAAAAATTTGTGCTTGTTGTTGCTTCACAGAAGCGAGGAAAGGCAAACTCTTTCAACAAAATTATTCTAGAGTCATCAGATCTTTCCGACATCACACAATAAAATAAACTTTTAAATGTTTACTCCAAAGTATAAATAACCATGAATGAAAGACCCGCTGCGTATAAAGTTACAGATACCATCAGTCTTCAGTTGTCTTCTTCCAATAATAGAGTGAGGAAATACAGATGGGAGGCCGATATTCTAGGCAACTCGACTAAACCCTATTGTCGACGGATTGCCGACTTAGCATCGAGGGAAACCAGGGTGGTTAAAGGAACCATAAGAAAGACAAGCCCATTTTACACAATCGGATTACTTATAAACAGATTGGTGCAAAAAGGGCTTATATAACTTTAATAATGTGCATGTTGCTAGTAGCTTAGAGCAGCGGTTCTTAACCTATTTTCGCCGGGACCCACATTATGATTGGGAGTCAGTATCGTGACCCATGGTTTAGTTTTTAATTAATGTATTTCATTTTAATAACTGTACTCTTGTCTACAAATTAAGTATATTATTTTTTATTAAACTGTAAGTAAATCTTACAAGATTAGCTACTTTTAAAAATTAATATTATAAAAATATGAGTAATTCTTATTGATAGTTTATTAGCTGGTAGTACACCAAGTCTTGGAAAAGCACAAATATTATAAGAACAACACAATTTTTTTAAAAAGTTGTCGGTATATTAATGAGGATCATGGTGACGTATAGGTTAAGAACCACTGTCTTAGAGCATGGCAGGCCTTCGAGTTACATGCCGGTATAGGGCCTGAAAGCATGAGTGGCTGAGAATAACACCTCTTGTAACCAGGAAGTTAAATCGTGCCTTAACATTGCTGAGGTCATCTGATGATGAAAGACATAATTGCGTGTTCCTTTTGTTCTTCTAATACTGGAAAGCTGCAAATTCTCCTCTCATTTCTGCGTCTTTGAAATTTCGTTTCTCATCTTAACAAAAGATCGTAGAGAAGACAGCGTTGTAAGAACAGATTGCTGAGAACAATATTTTAATTTAAGAGGGCGGAAGTAACAGGGAGACAGAAAAATTCCTGAGCGCCATGGTTTATATTTTTCGAAATATTATTAGGGAAATTAGATAAAGCAGGGTGTGATCGGTTGGGCATGTAGCACGTATGGGAGAAATTCAAACAAAATCTGCGTTGTGAAATTTTAAGGAGTACGTATACACCAATCGGCGATAATACTAAGATCGATCTCATAGGAATGTGGTTTGAATTGTATTAATCGTTAGGATAATATCCATTGATGGGATGTTGTGAACACAGTAACAAACTTTCTGGTTTCATAAAATTGAGGGAATTTCTTGACTAGCTGAACGAATATTAGCTTCCCTACAAGGACTCTGCTTTATAGAATCTGCAATTTATAACAAAAAATATTTTACCAAGATTAACTTTGTTTTTGACGCGTGCTTTTTCGTAATTTGTCGCCAGAAGTTAATCATCTTAGCAGTGTTGAACTTGGAATTCGTAATGTGAAGTAAAAGCCATTCATGCATTCTTATATAGCAGCACGCACCAGTGTATCTGAATTTAGTAACACACGTAGCAAGGAGCTCACTTTTTCCTGCACTACGTCAGTACACGTTGCAAAGGTAACATTTCTGCTTGACACTTAATTTACACGTCTAAATAACGTGCGTATGAAAAATGTGAGACAGGTGCGAAGTTTATAAAAATTCCAGTAGACAATAATTCCAACTTTTGAATAATATATTTTATTTTGAAGTTACCTACAGTGAAAAGTTATGTTTTGGTAACGACTTACGATCCTCCAAACACTCGATCAAATTCGTAATTAATATTCCCTTTAAGTCGTCCTAAATCTGTTCTGTAACAGCGTGCTATGACTTTGTTATGGCAACTGAATATACGTGTATTTCAGACAGCATGCATTCGCTCTTCTGTCACGTAGGCGAGATGTGATGGTGTTTCTGCAGATGGAAATTGTGCCTAATCCTCACACTTTTCATCGTCTTTTCTTCTGTCACTACATTTTTTACGTTTACATAAATTTAAATCTATGCTCTTAGGTAAGAAATTTACAAAGTTACCTCTGCAATGAAAGTACACGACGAATCACAAGGAGCTTATTCTACTTTTATGGTTTTACTGTAATTTTAATTTCATACTTATCGTGTTTCTTATTTTCTCTCTCCCGATTAAGATTTAATTGTCTAGTATGTATAGTAGTTCAGTAGAAATATCAGCTGCAATTTGCACACAAAAATTGTGTTAACACTGATTATATTTATCACAGTAATTATGTATAACAAAGAGAGGCTGCAGACATATATAAAAAAACTAAAGTTTTATCCGTAATATTAATAGAAAAATGTAAAAGGCTCGATTTAATTTTAGAAATTAAAATATTTTCAGATAAAAATTTTGTGTGCTGAAATCTGTTTTGCAATTTGAAATAAAGTTTTCTTGGCTGCGGGCTCTTTTAGAGTAGAAACAGCGCAACAATACAGCTGTGTCTCCATATTCTTCTACATGTTTAATGTTTTATTGCCTGCAGCATAACACATTAATTGACCTTTAAAGGCTATTAACCTAATATAGACACGTGTTTATATAGAGTGAGGAGTTCTATATATGGTAGTGCATATTGTCTTCACCGAGATCGAACTGCATAAAATGGAACTGTTGACTGCCACTAAGTATTTTTGACACACAATTTATGGTCTGATTTATATTACTCAATTTCTGGTACGTATTTATGATTTGAATTTTTATTCAAATAGCTCTTTGGACATAAAGTACGATTATATTTTGCAGTATTGTTTTAGTCCACAACTTCTCAATTCTCTTGCAAATGTCAGTTTTCTTTCAGGCTATTAAAACATTTGGATGCAAATACATTGTTCACTTTTATATTTAGTTTTTAAAAGTTTGATTTTTTCGTTACAGTAAGTCAGTGAAGAAAACACGTGTTCAGTGTTCTCCTATGTAGGGAAAAACAATGCTTTAGAATTAAGCAGTTAATCGAGAATAAGTAATTTGGCTATTAGTCGGCCTGTACAAAAAGTAACAGCGAAAATTCAATATGAAACTGGGAATAGATAGTTTCTTCCGTCCAAGATGGTCAAAACGTATAGTGATATATTTGTGTGTTCTATAGAAAAGTGGCGCAAAATTGGGCCAAATTAAAGGGAACAATACAAAAGTCAGTTGTAATTTGTGACGTGTTATACGAAACTTGTTTTATTACTGTTCGCAGATTTCCTTAGTGTACAAAATTTACTAAAAAGTCGACTCAACTAAATTTAAAAATAAATTTGAGTTGGTAAATTTTTGTCACAGGTGTTTTACTGAAGGGATTGTGTTAGAATGTTAGAGAGATTTGTATGTTATACGCGATCAGATAATGTGAGTGTTTAAGAACAGGGAGCTGAAGGGAGTATTTATAGATTGACGTTGTATATATTTACATTTAGAGGAAATTCGTAATTTGTACTTTTCTTATACTATTGTCGTGATGAGATATGACGGGCATTTGGCACACATTGAACAAAAGCACTTCTTGACCTATTCAGTGGAGCCACTGGTGGTTTGAGACAGAAAAAGTTTGTTGTTCTGATTTTAGGTTTTACGAACACATGCGGATATTGAGTCCATGTATGTCATGAGGTTTTTATTTCCTACTCTGTAAAAATGTATTTCAATTTTCGCATTACCATAAAATCACTGCACACATAAGTTTCTGTTTTAATACTAAGCGTAATAAAAATCTAGAGGCAACATATGAAGAACTTCGAAATTTAGAACTCATATGGTTGTATTAAAAACATTAAGGATTCAGACTGGAAGGGCTTTCCTGGTTTCAGTCGAAGGTACTTTAGTTAATTTAAAATAAATTAATTTGTTAGACCAATTTTTCAATATGTATAAAATAGATTCTGATACTCCCGAAGTCTCAGACTGGTCAACATCTAAATAATTTCTTGATATTAATCTTCATTTCTTGCAGTTTCGTCTTCTTTCTTATAGGAATTCAAAGAATTTATTGATGCGGAATATCTAATGCCACTGCCGACGAGCGACTTTCGAAACCCAGTGTGTCTCGAGATGAAGAAACTGAAGAGCGGATACTGGGCACAAGCGGCTGGTGGCGGCGGCAATAACGTGCCGATGAGTATTGACCTGAGTGGGGCAAATAAGATCGGAGCCAACAACAATAACAACGGAGACCTCGGAAGCGTCGACAGTTCCGACACCTACGCAAGTTGCAACACGCATCCGTTCCACTCCCAAGGAGACCTTACGTCCGACATCATGGACCCAAGTTGTGCTATAGTGGACCTCGTGCTGGACAGCAATCTCTATGTGAATCCACTGGACAGCCAGAGGAGCACAGACAATAGTCCACTTCAGCAGCAACAGCAGCCTCTGGTGTTGTCTACTCTGCCGACAAGTAGAGGCAACATGGGGGTCGTCAAGAAGAGTGCGTCTGGGGACACGGCTCTGCGAAGTCTGGGCGCTTCCCCCATGGAAGAGTCCTTCAAGGGATTTGGTGTCGTTGCGTCTGAGAGGGGGAGCAGAGGCAGTCTTAATGACACTCCTCTTCCTAAACACAGGAAAACGAGGTTCCAGCAGGTACGTCAACTGGTTCTTAGTGTTTTAATAGTTTGGGAAGTTTTTGTCTTTGCGTTCTGTCAACAAGTTGAGTCCAATTGATTAACAGTTTGTCCAGTATAAGCCCTGTTTATAGTTATTCTAACCCTTTAAAGCTTATTGGCAACAGTATTTTCCACCCGTTTTACCAATAAAAAATTCTGCATTTTGCCTACAGACTGCATTTTATGGTTTGTATAATTCTCCTACTAAACAACGATATCATTGAACAACATTAATAGATTGATTCTTTTAGTCAGACTTCGATATAAATCCAACAAGTTAGAGCAGAGATTTCTGAGAATATTTTCAGGAAAAGGAATACAATTAAATGAATCCAAACTAACGCCAGAAGTCGAAAATATGGACTGTTCTTTGCAGCAGGCGTAAGTGACGTTGTTGTTTGTTGCTAGGGTGTTAAGCCTCGGACGAGGTTCGGGGAGCCAGAACGGGCAACGGGAGATTCCCAGGAGAGCCTTGACACCAAACACCGAGGTTCTAGCAAGAGGTCCAGCTTCATGTCCACGCGCAGCATCGCCTCGGCAACAAGACTCATCAACCAGCATCTGTTCGGGATTCAGACCCTCGGAGGTTTGACTGAATGACTTGCCCTTCTAGCTAGAATCACTGCCAACTAAAACACTGGATATTATAACTCTATGATCTTGGGTTATTTAACTAGGCTGTTTCAACTGCACAGGTTACACATCACTGAGCGAGATGGGAAGAAGATTGCGAGTCATACTTAGAACTACGCGATCGTGTTCTGTTTAAAAGTTCATACTATTCAAGAATTCATTGAAATTTTTTGAAGATATATCTGTCAAATTTGACGTAGTGAGGATCTGTATCAATTAAAATTAACAGAAAGACGCGTTATTATGTAGACCGAATGGTTTAAAGAAAAGCAGTCTTCCGAAGTTCTTAGCGGAGCTTAAAGTTATTCGTAACAAGTAAATCTGTGAAGATTTCTGTCTTCTGGGTTATTGCGCTGTGTAGTCTGGTCGATGTTAACCAACGTTTCAGAGGTCATACTGCCTCCGTCATCAGGGCGATGATCGCCCTGATGACGGAGGCAGTATGACCTCTGAAACGTTGGTTAACATCGACCAGACTACACAGCGCAATAACCCAGAAGACAGAAATCTTCATACTCACCGCTGTGAGAACCTCAAGTCTTACAAGTAAATCTGTATAGTGCACTTTTCCTCAAGTTAACTAAACATTTGTTTCTTCTATTCAAAGCATTACGAATTTTCTGAATTACTAATTTGTTCAACTTACTGGCACAACCACATGTTTTGTATGTGGTATCTTTTTTGCCTGGTTTAGCAATTTTTGAGCTCTTAACGGTATATATAATTATATTATGCACGATCCAATAACATTTTTTCGGGTGATCAGCCGCGTCAGATGGTTAAACAATGCGTCCGACGTTTCAGGAACCATCTGTATCCATCACCAGGGTTCTGACGCGGCTGATCAGCGGAGAAAATTTTATTGCGTTATGTCGCCTCGAAAGCTTAAAATAATATATTATGCAATCATATACCTACTACAGGATACTCAAATTCAACATCACTAATGTATTTGTATGATTTTCTTTCAGAGAATTAGACTGACTTGAAATACATTATAATAACTGTCTGAGAGAAACAAATGTGCGATACTCCAACGCAATACTCCTTTCCACACTTGTTTAAAAGTAAAGAAAAAGCTAATTACCGGCCCCATAGAAATCTACATAGAACTAACATTAACATAGAAGCATCTAAAATGCAGCTAGCAAAGATAAGGACGAGCTGATGCATCTTCCGAGCGAAGTTCACGCGAAGCACCGTGTTCAGCAAAAACGTGATTAGAATTCTGTTTAAAATGACGGGGCATTATACAGTTCTTCATAACCAATCCTCATCACGTGCACTGTTATCTGCACTGATAATTACCACTCACGGGTCGATCTCTACTCATACCCTCGACTGCCTCTTCACCCCAATTCGTCTTCATATAGCAACATCACGTGACTCCTGGGTATTACATTACCTTGTAGAACACACATTTTGCTGTACTATCTGAGGTGCCATCATCTTCATTTCTCATTACTCCTTCTAAAATAGTCTCAGAAGGAGCCGTATTATCAGATTTTCGGTCTTTTTATTCAGACTGTACGTTTATCAGCCACAGTCGTGCTTCAAGACCTAAGATGATTATAAAATGGTCGTTAGCGTTTATCGCTCGAACAGATATTTCCACCCAGAGATCACTCCTGCTCCAGAATGTGTTTTAGTCACAGGGATAGCATACGTGTTCAATCTACCTCTGCCTGTGGATGAAAGCACTTATAAGTAGTGAGAAGAAAAGAGAAGATGGCTACTACTATATTTAAGTGCTGTGCATAACGTAAGAAAACATTGTCTTGGTGTTTCATGAATAATCAACGCCTCATTGCTACAACGAAACTAAACTTGATATTATGCTTTTGACTACATCTGCACATACTTTGTCAGCTACAAGTAGTTTCTTCGTGAAATTATTCTTTTTTACGTTGCACCGTGTAGTCTGCTAGAAATTCACGGACGAATGGTGCTTACTGCTATCACAGGCTGATTACTCTGATGGTGGAGGCAGTAAGCAACATTGAAATGTCGTTTAGTTCCTAAAATAATAAACGACGCGACATTTTCATACTCACAGCTGTGAGAACCCAAAATCTCAACCACTTCTTTTCACGAGTTGCGAGAGTTAACGCAAGGTGTCATATCGTATCCTTATTCTTTACATCTGTGCACTGTTCAAATTCAAAGTTGACACTAGCACAATTGTTCAGGTGTGTTGGCAGTTTTTTGGACAAGGTATTCTAACAATTTTTATAAAGAAAACATAAAAAACCCTCTCAGGTAGTAGTAAGAGGAAACAGGGTAATTTTCCTTACGTTCATGAGTCCTCTACCAGAATACAGGAAAACTTTTTAACCCTTCGCGTATGAATTCCAAGGAAAGAGACAAAAATTGTATACACATCTCTGCGAAAGCCAGAAATTCTACACCAGAAGGGTGCATATTTTCAAACACGCAAGTTAATTTGCTACATGTTTTTTCCCCAAAGGACATAACTGATACCTACAGTCTAATTTTCCGAAAATAAACCTTTATTTCTTTGTTCATAAAATTATAATCGATAGCCTTTATTAGTAGTTTAAACATTATGGCACAAATATCTGTCTCACGACTTATACATTAACATTTACATGCATGGATAAAACAATTTTTAGAGCCTTGTTATCGCATTTTGATTTCGTGCATCCTCAGTTTACAAAAGAATATATTTCCCTCAGAGCCTTTCAGTGTACTAATGCTACCAGTTCCTTTAATTGTTATATTTTACCTGATGATGATGATACTTTATTTAGTCCTCAGTGGTCTTACGAAACTACGAAATAGTCGTGTAAGATTTGCGGTTTTCACAGCGGTGGGTATGAAGATTTCTGTCTTCTGGGTTGAATCGCCCTGATGACGGAGGCAGTATGGCCTCTGAAACGTTGGTAAACATCGACCAGATTACACAGCGCAACAACCCAGAAGACAGAAATCATCTTTACGAAATAGTCCTTTCACTAGCAGTTACTTCAGTTCTTTGATACTGTAATGTGTTTCGTTGTGTTCAGGTAAGGAAGGAGGCAGCAAATCATCACTGTCAGTGGATTCCATTGACAGCAGGACAAGTCCTACACTGGATCAAAATCGTCGTTCGAAGTCCATCCTGAAGAAATCGGACAGTAGCGGACATCACAGGAACGGACGTTCAGCAGATCCAGAAACAGAGAAACTGATTTCGGACAATACTTCTGGTGCCAGCATGTCTGACAATGGTGGTGGGGGGTGTGGTACTGGGCCAGATTCTGAATATTCACCCAACAAACTGCCTGTCCCAGCAGCTACTGTATCGCCTCCAGCGACACCCGCCATGGCACGACATCCTCCAAAGCTACAACACTTTCGTGGCATAGGGCCTAAATCTGGTATGAAACCCCATGCTCTTCCTATAAAGTTCGTAGGACTAAGTCAAGAGGGCGACAAGACACGGAGGTTAAAATCGCCACTCCTTGTGTTGGACGACTTTCTTGGCGGTGAAAAGCACGCTCGAGACGAAGCGGCGGTTGAGAACAAATACAAGGAAAGACTGGAGGCGGTTGTGGGAGGGTGTGTGTCGGCGCCAGGGGATGGTGGTTGTTGCGGTGCTGTAGAAATGGCATCACCTTTGTACATATGCCCCCCGCCACCGCCTGCAGTGGATGATCACTCGCCCACCGAGGAGACCAAGTTACTGCTACACCAGACGGCAGTGGAGCTAATGCCACCTATCGGGCGACATCAAGGTGGTGGCGCTGTAGCCGGAAGTGGCGAGCAAAGGACGAAACAGAAGCAGGAGCTACCTACATCGTAGCAGTCACTGGTATGACAGCAATCATAGACGTCGACTCTGTTGGTGTGACCAAAAGCTGTTGTTTGTTTCCAGTTTTCTTTGAATCTATTGTTTAATTTTTGTTTCAGCAGCGGTCATCTCTCTGCTATGCCAGATTCAACTACTATACGAGTGACGCTGTAATTTCTTTCTGGTGGTGGAACAAAGTGGTTTGATAGTCAGCAGAGAGATGTCACCAGGTACTGGATAAACAAGACGGCAAGAGAGGTAACAGCTGGTTAACACAACCACATGTGATTTGTTTGGAACATTTTCGAAAATTAAATGTGAAATTATCTCAGTCAGATTAACTTCAGTGATATGAGGTTTCATAAGAAATGGATGTTTACCCATAAAGAAACTATTAAAGCAGAAAACAAATTATAGTCTTTTGTATACAGAAACAAGGCATGAACATTCTTCTAGACATCATTATCATGATAAGAATGAAAGAAAACATCCACTCTGATTAAATCAACCTTTTCCAATTGAAGTTCATTCCAAATGTACTAAATAAAATGTACCCATCAGGACTACAAGGCATAGAAACAAATCTTAATGTGAGTGTGCACCAAAGAAGCACTTGTGGTCATGGCAGGAAAATGATTTCTCTGTAATGGAAAAGGTGTAGTATAAATTTAACACAATAAACAAATAATACTGATGAACACTGCAGAGGCTTGGACAAAGAGAGCTAGTTACTGGATACAAGAATGTAAAAGGCCTCTGGTAACTTGCTGTGACACAAATAAGACTGAATTACCAGCCAGTTCTGACAATTACAAGTGATTATCATCTAGGCACTAAACATTCTTGCCCAAAACTGAGGAACTATTTTCCATTTAAATGAAAGCCTAGGCACAGTCAGAATGGAATTACATCAAAGGAGTAACCTTTTGTATAACATACTAAAATTGGCAATAAGAGGTTAAAAATAATTGTCTGATTACAAAATGTGGCTGGTATTGCTTTAGTTTTATTTATTTGTTTGAACATTGTGCTTTGGACACATTCTCACATGTTTGATACACAAATAGTTATTATGGTCATATTCCAAAAAATATGAAGTGCCGTAAGAAGTGTTGGAAGACTGCAATTGAATGAGAATTTTATGATTCACAAGTGAAAATCTGCCAACATTTTTTGACTGGAATGGATGCTAGATGCAAAACCTGGAGAGACTTACATATACACAGTAAACAATCAATACAGTCCCAGGTAGTGAGATCTGTTATTATGAAATTCATCTGACTGAAACAAAATATCTCCATTGTTCAAGAACATATGAAATCTAAAACATTCTGATTGCAAGCAATATTATTGATGGCAAAGCATTATTTTAGTAGTGTTGTTAATGGTTGCAAAAGAAAGGGAAGTTTGCAAAAGCTTATTTCTGCCTGTGATTCTTTTTTGTAATAAACTAATAAAAGTGACCATCATTATATGTTTTTGGTGATGTGAATAGTTTTAAAACTGGCAACTTATTGTCTAGTGTACTTGTTTTGACAGCAACACTTTCAACATGACTCCTTTCCGTTGTATGAAAAAAAGACGTGTGAAATTTAAAAAATATGGTCATGTGGTTGGTGATTATGGATGACAGAAAAATTGTAATGAACCACACCCAGAAACAGAAAATACTGTAGGAAATATGAACCTTAGTGAGATTTATAGACAGAGTTACCACTTGCAAGTGAAATAATATGTGCTCAGATTTTTCATTGAGGAAGTTTGTTGCAAGTACTCAATTTGCATATATTGATCTCAAACCTGTTTTGTGATAACCACTTCTAAGACAGTGACATTAAAATTTAGTAAATTTTTCCTTGCACTATGACAAACTACGATTGCCAAATTTGGTTCAAATTATTCAGTTTTAAATATCTGACTATCAAGTATGTAGTGCAATTAAGGCAGTATATCTTCCTGGCATGATGATGTAGTTATGTTAAAGACTGATGAAGGATTTACATTTCTGCATACTAGATATTTTATATTTCACAGATAGCATTTATTATATACAAAATTCTGAGTAATATCAATATTTTATTCTTGCTGAAAATGACCTTTGATAAAACTGCTTACTTCTATCTAATCGCATTCTTCTACTTAATTTTCATTTGCTTGATCCATTCTGAGAGAATTATTAATGCATTGCACACTTTGGTTCAATTCCTGGCAGGCACAGGAATTTTTGTCTTCTCCATCATGTCCAGACTGACTGTGGGATCCACCTTGATTCTTATCCATTGAGTACCAGATTTGATAAGAAAATTCTACAAATGTAGACATCATAATTAGTGCCAGCAACATAAGAACTGTTAAAATTTCTCAGTAAACTGAAGCATAAGAATGAAACAGATGGCTGTCTTCTGGGTTGTGCCGTGTAGTCTGGTAGAATATTACCAACATTTCAGAGGTCCGTGCTACCTCTATCATCAGCGTGATGACGGTGCTACAAGTCAGAAGACAGCCCTGTTCATACTCAGTGCTGTAAAAATTTCAATTCCTATTCCAGCAAGTACAACTGGAAAATAAATATGAATAGTTGCAAACCCTGTTGACAGTATATTAACCATGTCTGTCTGCTACGGTAAAAGAATGCAGAGAAAAGCTCATTAAGAAATACAGCATATATTTTTCTAGTCCCATTGCAATATAATAGTGTTATATGATTTGAAAGAAAGCAATAATTATCTTTACTGTTATTTCAGGCAAAGCTGTTCTCAGGTTGGTAAGGAAGGGATTATTTATTTACTAGAGTAACGGCAGAAACTGAGAAAATCAGGTATTTTATGCAAGGATTTTATTTAATGGTCCTTCTCATTGACGAGGTCGATAATGTGGGAAAAACAGCCGGTGTTCTTCCAAGATTCTCTCGGAACTGCTGCTGTCATAAATATGTGATGTTCTTTTTCAGCTGTTTTCCTCCACTTCTTCTGTTCTACTGTTTTCTCATTGGGCAAAACTAAGGAACACATTAATTTGTTATATCAAAATATATTGAAATAAGTCCACACAGTGTCACAACCTAGGAAAGAAATAGGGTTTTGGGAGTGAGGGGTATTTTGTATTTATCTGGCTGAGAACAGGGACCAGTGGCTCTAATAAACATAATTAACCTTCATATTTCATAAAAAAACAATAAAATCCTTCAATCTGACAGCTGGCTCTACAGGCTCCAAACCCCACACAGAATATGCTTCCTGTTATTTTTCTGTTTGGTTTTTCTCAAACTGTCGGTCTGCATAGAGCAAGGAAAACTTACAGATGCAATGAACCTGAATGAAACCTACATTAATTATGTAAAGCTTATGCCAGTAGCGACTATTTGTATCACCGATGATATTTGACTAATACGTTTGGAACTGTGGTTCCAAAACAGTATGTATAAACAGTAAATTCATAAAATTTGGTCATCATTTATTTTGAATTTGAAATTTTCCTAAAGAGCATTTATTTTTATATACTTGGGTGGGAAATTACAGGAAAAAAAAAAGCATGTGACAATGTTATAGGCTCAAATTATACATATATGCTTGTGAGCCAATTATTCCTTCATTTAATATGTGATTCCATAAAAGATTAATTTTTAGTATGTACATTTATAATTTTATTGGGACTTATTAATAGTAATAAGTGTACAAAATTTGTATATAGATATTTAGAAAGCAGGAATAGTTTGCAGTCAGGTTAAATTGAATCTGTGGAGCAGATATTGAAACTCTACAGTCATAATCTCGTGGTGATGTTACACTGTATTTTATATTGTTACTGTTTTAGATATAAGAAATGGTGGTCCTTCAGTGGGCCAGTTATACATACTAAAAAGTTGAACCTGTAAATAAGTAATTCAGGTTACAATGATATGATAAAGGAGATATCTACGTTCTGGTATGCTCATAGTTAGAGCACACTAGAGCACTATTTTCTATTTTAATGTTTTCAGAGGGCTCATCTTTGAAACATTCAGTAATAGAAAATAAAAATTACTCATTACATAAATTAAAAACATTTGGTTTTCTAACAAGAATATGAATGCAAGGAGCATAAAATGCATAATTTATGGACTGTTGTGAGTATTCTAATGCCAAAATTATGTTAGGATAGAATTATATTTCCTTGTGTATAAATTAAATTCAGCTTCACAGTGTGAAGTAAATGGAAGGATTAGAATGAAGCTAGTTCAGGGTGGTGTTGTTGAGTTCAAAGAGTTGGTGCTATGGTTACTAGGACAGTTGGGCACAGCTGGTAAATACAACAGAGTTGTTATTCATGTTCCATTCAAGGCCACTACATAGCAAGTAATATTATTGCTGTCAATAGAAACATAATACACTAAATTCTTTGTACATACATATTATATGTTGATTACAAGTGTTATGTTCCATAGTAGATTTCCCCTATAAAATGACTGTGTGCATGGGTAAAGGATGGATGTTTGCACATAACAGTGACAACAAATGCACCTTGTTCAAGTAAATGCCATCAGTTGTCTGGTAAGTCCATTGTTGTTTTACATCATGATACATAAACCTCTTGCATACATGTTTTGGTAGTGGCTGTTTTACCCTGAACCATATCTCATGACATTGTATGAAGATTACACAACACTGAAAAACAATCTTTAAAATTATAATAAATTTTACCAAAATTATTATGAATATTACTTATAAAAGAAAGTAACACAACATAAAACACAAACACATGTCATGTCATGAATATATTTGTTAAGTTTTTTCATATGTATTACAAATTCTTGTTAGTTATAATATGTAATATAAAGTTCATAAGTGTGATAGGCGTCTTTGTAAAAATGGTAGCAGCTTGGATAACAATTCCCATCTGCCTCCATTTTCAGTCATACAATAAATAAATAATTAAATAATAAATTTAAAAATAATAATAAATGAGCTCAAAACTTTTATCATGTATGTACTATAAAGGAGTTGAGTATAAGGAAATGGGGTACAAACATCTGGAATGCTATTTTCTTCTGGATTCTTCTTTGCTGTGTAAGATTTCTTCAACTGTAAAAGTCTACATTAGGCCTAATTAAGCTTACTATACTTCATGATTGCATTAATTCATCCAGCCAGCAGTAAAAGAAATGTCCATGGTACCTTTGTGAACTCCAATGTTTAACCATGCTCAAATCTTTTAGGATAATAATCATCCAATTGAAATTAATTGCTGATGGGCTTCAAGTTCATTAAATATAAAAAGTTTGATTTTCATCTTGAACCTGATTTCTAATTCCTTTTAGGTGAAGCATTACATGCTATCAGTATTACAGTTTGCTGTTGTCCTTATTCTCAAATATGATAGAATAAAACACAAATTTTACAATTCTGATCAAAATATTCTGCATTCTTCATTCGTAATTTAACAGAAAGTGGCATGATTCCATGACTAAGACCAGATATTCAGAGACAGTAGAAACATGCTTAATTCTGACATTGTTTAGCATCCCTCTTAATCAATCAGCAACCTCCTCATTACTTTGACTTACAATGTCTTGTAGTATTTAACTCCAGTTGTCAATATGTACAACAGTAAGTTTAAAATAAAAATTATATTAAATGTTAAAATAAGCACAACAGAACTGAAGAACTAAAGAATATAGCATTATCCAAAAACTGGAGTCTTGCATGAATTAAAATTTTGATTTTGGTATACATTTTAACACTCCCATTTTGTAGTCCAATGTTAATGGAAATTCCCTTTCATTGCATCGAATTGATATTCTTACGAAAAATTATCTCTTTCCTCATACCTGTATCTTTGTTTTTCTTAATGCATAATTTACATCATTCATAAACTGATTCTGTTTCGAAACATTTAACTGTCCATTAGTTTAGCTCATATTAACAGTATGACATATAGCCTAAGCAGTTTTCACAACAATATGTCTCATAAGCCAAACTTACATTTTGCAATATGTCTTGTTTAGTTGTGACATAATTTGCCTGGACACAGGAAGTGCAGAACAGAAGCATGTGGTGTGGGGGCATAAGAAAAGAAAAACAAATGCACATTTCCATATATTTGTCTTATTTTCTCCTGCATGTGAATATTTTACTTAAAAGTTAAATACTATGCATTGTAAATTTTCATTTCCAAAACTTTCAAAATAATATTTTTATTGACTTAAAATATTAAAGCTACTCCTATATCATATGCAGCATATTGGAACATATCAGACTTATAACAACTAAAATAATTTTGTTGCTTTCCAAATAAACGGCATTTAGAATGTTTATTTTAAAGCAGGGAATTGAATCTGTTAACTGCAGCTCCCATCTTCAATACCTGGTGAGCTGGTCAATAGTTATTAAGCACTGATACACAATAGCTGAAAAGCCACCATACTTGATTTACCACTGGGATGGCTGAATTGAAATATTTGTATTCTTTTAATGTACATCTAAGAATATTTTAATTTTCTGCTGTTAAAAAATGTAATTCAGTATCATATCAAGTCATGATCTTTAGTATGTCAAATTGTAATTATTACTTTTATAACTTTGTTATGGAACTATAGGCTCCTTATACTGCAAAAACAATTTGGGAGGGGTGGGAATTTGATAAATGCTGTGTTTCACGCTACGAAGTCAGGGTTCATAAAGCCTACAAAGCCCTATTGTAACATCACCTATTGCTATAGTACTGTTGTGGTTTAATAAAATAATTGCTTTTAGCCTACCATATAAATATCTTATTGTAACTAAATTCACAGGATTTTTTTTCTGAATGTTATAGTGTCTACTGTCATTGAATGCAAAAATTCTGTACAGAATAAAATGAATTACATTTTTTATTTGGAATTATCTTCTTTTTCTTCTAGCATTATTTGTTTTATAAGCATTGGTGGACAAAACTTCTCAGCAAGGCAAAAGTAGATGGAAATAATACTTTCAAAACATTGAAAATCTTCAGAAAGAAGGATTGTGTTTAATTTTGAAATTATATTTTTGTTTAATTTCTATATGTTTCTAATTCATTCTTGCAAGAATATGTCTCTGGAACTGGGCTGCCAACAGGATGAATGTCCATCCTCCAGATAATACATGAATAACTACAGAGCAGTGGTACAATGATACAAGACAAAAGTGAAAGACTCAAATAAAAAATTGTGCCAGTGCCACTTTCTCCACCACAAATCCCACATGTACTGACCAGGATGTGAACCCAGGTCTCCATGGTAAGAAACTAGCAACTAACTGCCTGAGCTATGGCATGACCAAACACTCCACTTTTGGCAATAACTAGAATATAAGATTGAATTTGACTGCACTGTATATGGAATTGTTATCACTTGAATAACACTCCAGAATAATTTTAACAAGTGTTTAGAGCAAGTTATGCATATTTGATTCTGAACATCTGTGACTTCAGACAAAATCCGTCATCCCCTGTAAACTATAAGCAATGTTTGCAGCTTTTCACCAACAAAAATAAGTTACGATGGAAATACACTAACCATCCAGGTTAGCTTAGTAGCAGAGCACATTCATTTCAGAGGCTTGTGGTTCAGATCTTAGTTACTGTCAGTTATCCTGACTGACTGAGCCTATTTTTTAGGGTTACTTAATCTCTTCAGCTAACCACCAAGATAGTACCAAATACGAAAAGAACCATATGCCGTTTATCATTTTCTTTTCCTTTAATTGTCAATACTTAATTATAACATTAATTTAATTGCTCACTAGCTATAATGAATTTACCACATATGAATAATGAAGCAAAAGAGATTCACAAACTTACGTACATAATAGTAGTTATAATGAATTTTAAAATTTTAGAACGAAGTAGTAATTGCAATCGACAATCGAGTCGATTAGTTGTCGACACCTATCGAACAAGTCGGTTCTCGTTATGCATTTGATTGATGTTTACTAAAGACGTTCAGTGTGACGATGTAAATGCAATTATTGGTTGTTCAACATAGGTAATGATAGTGTAAAGTAATTTTATATTTGTCTACTTACATAAACATTCGTTTGCAAATCAAATTGATACACATTTTGCGATCTATTAATGCTGTAATTACGTGCATTAAATTATATTAATTTTGTGACAATTTTTTTTATCTTTTAGAATACATTGAAGCTTTTTAAACATGCACCGAAAGATTGATTTTGTAACGATTAGAGCTTGATATTTAACACTTCTTAGATGTTAAAACTCTTGCATAGTTAAGGTTATGTCATTTGGGTGGTTTGTACGTTCTGTATTGCAAGTATGACTTAATTTGGTTTTTATGCAGGTTATGCTGTGTGTCTCTGATTACGTCTCGTCTTAGGGCAGTATGTCATATATATTATGCACATTTTCAGAACTTGAAAGCAGCTGGTTTCGAAATGCAAGTGGAGAAATATAACACAACAGATTTTCAATTGTATTATAGTTCTGTATTTTCAGTACTCAGAATCTTAAACATACCTTTTTAAGGTTTTGCTGAACAAGAATGGCTCGTCAGATTGCTCATGTCTTAGAGGATAAACCTCGAACACAAGACGTGTTTATCAATGAAGATATTGACTTCACTGGAATGCTGTTGTCAGAGTTGACTTTAAAAGGTCTTTATAAAAGCGGATTTAGAAAGCCATCACCTATACAACTGAAAGCTGTTCCACTTGGAAGATGTGGTTTTGGTAAGACACTAATTCTGACTTCTTTGAACCTGAAGATCAATTTGTTGCACCAAAATATGTTTTCAGACTTAGTTGTTAACATAATGAGTATGATATTCTGAACTAGGCCAGTTATTTCAAAAAAAAATTTCATTGTATTTGGTCAGTTTCTTTTGGGATAAAAACTACAAAATTTTAACAAACTTAAAACATCTTCCTGTTGAAGAGAATGTTGTATTATTAGAATTTTCATGTACAGCTGACAGTAAAAATCAGGCTATCAGATCAATGCAACTGTTATGAAGAATTGCACATTATGGCCATAATCTTTTCAATGCAATTTATTGTTGTAATGTGGAAGATGCATTGTAAATCATCAACATGATAGTATTTCACCTTTTAATTTACCAAAATATGTTTGTCCACTCAAATTTAAGTATTATTTTGTTATGTGTCATATTTGGCTCTGAACTATAAATGTGCTTTTTACTCATACACTTACTAATGTACTACAGAAATTGTCAATATTTATGGTAACAACAGTACATTGTATACTATCCTTATCCAGTTTAACCCAGGTTTGTTGATCAGATGAGCCATAAATTTGATGTGATTAAAGAATAATGTTTTAATATTATTGGAATTATAATTTTAAATATCTGTAGTTGCATCTTGAATCAATGGTCAGTAAGATATTTAAAAAAAAAGTTATTAAAATCATTAGGCAATAATGAAAATCTTAGTTCACTGAAAGCTTTCATTGTTTGAAGTAAATATTTCTGATCATTGCTAGTATGGTAAATCTAGTATACAATTTCAATATTTTGTACTTTTATTTTCCAGACTTAATTGTGCAGGCCAAATCTGGAACAGGAAAGACGTGTGTCTTCACGATTGTAGCCCTAGAGATGTTGCATGTTGAAAGCCAGTGTTTGCAGGTGCTTGTCTTAGCTCCCACTCGAGAGATTGCCATTCAGATAAAACAGGTCATGAAGGATGTAGGTAGTGAAATGAAAGGTATGTTCTTATATTATATCTTTGGTATGTTACAATGTTTCCCAAGACCAACCAGTCCTTTGAGTGAGTTGGCATGGTAGAAATGCACATGACTCACGTTTTGGGGTATCCAGTTTGAATCTCAACTGGGTACTGGTTGTTTCGCTGTATTTTTTTATCAGCCTTTCTGGTTGAATGCTTACCAGGGAATTCAACAATATCATTCTCCCACATCCCTCCCTATTCGTCCTTTATAATCATCTTAGTTGGAAGTACATATCCTCAGTATTTGAGACAACATCATACAGTAAATAACTAGGTAACCAGATGAACAAACAAAGTAGTAATTTTCTTTTAGTTTTTATGGTTTCCACTGGTTCTATCACATGCTGAGATCATACTTGTAAGTATATCATATTAATTTCCCTGCAGTCCTTATTAATCCTGAAACTACCATCATCTGTGTAAACACTTCATCAAATACATGCCTTTTGTATATTTGACTTGCAAATTTTGTTTTGTAAGCAAGTATTAACTTACTAAGTCCATGGAATCAAGTCCTTCTAGAGAATCAATAGTTTTTAGGTACTCAAGAAATTCTCTGCCTTTTATGGAACCTGAAGAGATCAGGGGGGTGGGGGAGAGGTCAGACTAAGACAGGTACCCTGGTCCTCCAGGTTGGGGGTTTGTCGCAAGGCTAACAACCTTGCACTGTAAAAAGGAAGATGTTTCGAAACCTTAATCAACGCCTCGGACAGACGGACCTAACAGAGGACTGAATGGAAGAGGAGAATTGAGGAGGCCATGGACCGAATATGGACCGGAGAGCCATAGAAGAAGAAGAAGAAGAAGAAGAAGAAGAAGAAGAAGAGATCATTTATCTCTGTCCTGAGCTAGATGAATGCAGTCCAGATATTCTACCCTATTTATTTAAAAACTGATTTATTTAATCTTTGTAATAGTGTTTGTTGAAGAGTACAAACACCCTCAGTTTGTGTTCTTCCCTAAAGAAGTGTTAATGTTGTTTACCTTTCAATTGCTAGATGATGTATAAGATCGAATACACGTATTTCAGTATCACAAAATATCTTTCAATATTTCAAGGTCTGAAGGTGCATTCATTCATTGGAGGTCTTCCATTTGAGGAAGACAGACAGAAACTTCAGCATTGTCACATTGCAGTTGGGGCTCCTGGAAGAGTCAAGCATCTCATCGAGAAAGGATGCCTAAAAACAGATAACATACGTCTATTTGTATTGGATGAAGCAGATAAGCTGATGGAACCTAGTTTCCTGAAGGATATCAAGTATGTGAATAGAAGTTTAAATTAATGTCAGTGACAAGGAAACAATAAATTCAGAATTTTGTAGATTGATATGAGAATATATAGCATCCACTTCCTTGTGAAATATTTCTGATTTTTAAACAATTTGACGGTAAATTTATACATGTCATTAGTTGTAATCACTTCATTTAGATAGGTAACTTGTTGTAATTCAAACATCAGCATATTTTACTAATAGTATTCTCATGTTGCATTAATTTCAGCAACAAATTTGTCCTCTAATGCTCTATCTGAGTTTCATAATTTCACTGTTTACCTTTTTCATTTCTGTTCATACAACCTATGAAAACCTTTGGCTCTTACAATCTGCTGATGTGATAATCATTTAATTTAGAGTACTGATGGTTTAACAGTTACACATTGATTTCAAGAATTGCATTTTGTGTTCTTCCAAACAGCTACATATTTTCAGTACTGTCAGGCAACAAGCAGATGATTGCATTAAGTGCGACATATCCAGGTGAATTGGACGTGTTCCTTAGCCGTTATATGCGCTGTCCAACACGCGTGAGCCCAGGTCCAGGAGGGCCGGTATTATTGGGTCTCCGGCAGTTTGTATCCGTAGTACGCCCTCATCTGAACACAATGGTGCAAATAAAGTATAAAGTGCAGGAGTTGTTGCGTATCCTGTCATCTGTTCCCTTCAGGCAATGCCTCATATTTTCTAATTATCAGACAAGGTATGTATAATTTAAACATTTTAAACTGTTATGTAATGCCCTGGTAATAGAACCTGAAGGTTTGACAATTCTAAAACCAAAATTTCAGAGAACTGGGAGATGAGAAATCTCTGACATTTTCTATCTGTCCACTCTCGCTCCAATTTTTTGCCAGCTGTTTCCTCTCTTCTTGAATTCTTCAAGTACCAGGGTTAACAGTTTTCTTCTGGGTCACCCCACAGATCTCTTTTCTTTAAATTTTCATTCTAATGCCCTTCTTATTATTTAAAGATTTAATTTCTAATTCTATTCATTCTTGTCTTTCCCTCAATCCCTATGAACAATTTCAGATCCATTGCTTGGATTTTACTTATAGTAGGTCTGAGGCGTGGGCCTTGTGCCGCTTGGTCGCTGGGACCGTGGGTTCGAATCCCACTGAAGCCATGGATGTTTTTCTGTGTTGTGCTGTCCTGTGTACAGGTAGAGACCTTGCGACGGGCCGATCCTTCGTCCAAGGAGTCCTACCGAATGTCTATAGATCAAGCCAACGAAAAGTTGGGACCCGCAGTGCTCAGGCACTTGAAGAATGGGTCGTTCCCAGTATCCCAGGTCTTATTTATTAATTTATTTAGCTTTGACCTCCATGTTAATATTTTATCCAGTGTTAATCTCAGGTATTTGACTTCTGAGGTCAGGAGGCTTTTGTGAATACTAGTTGAGCAAACTGTTGACTTCACAAGAACTCTGTGCTTTTTTTAGTTAGTTGGGGGTGTATTCCCAGAGGACCCTTTAGTCTTTTTTCTGGTGAAATGCATGTGTCAGCTGTTGCTATGTTTTGTACAAATCCCATTGTATTTTGACCCAAGTACATCTAACCAACAAGATGTATACATTTTATTTTTGTCATTTTTTAATGTGAGTAATTGCTAACATCAGTTTCACGCCTACAGCAGTGGCTTGCATTACACAGGCCGCAGCACAAATAACTATGTGGTAGCTTGCAATGTACCACTCTGTATTTATGAGACTTGTAGCATAAGTAAAGACTTTCATTTCTTTGATTCTAGAGCTCAGAGCATCTGCAATCATTTGAAAGCATTGGGATGGGCTGCGATATGGTTGACGGGGGGACAAGACCAGCACGACCGTCTTGAAGCCGTTGCAAGCCTCCGTGAGTTTCGTTGCCGGGTACTTTTGTCAACAGATCTTACAGCGAGGGGAATAGATGCAGAGAATGTAAACCTGATCATTAACCTTGACATACCTCACAGTGGTGCAACTTACTTGCATCGCATTGGAAGGGCTGGACGGTATGGTTCTCATGGTATAGCAGTATCGCTTGTAGCTGATGGTAAGGAATTAACTCAGTTTAGGAAAGTTTTGGGAATAATTGGTGAATCAATGAGTGTTGCTAAATTACCAAGTGATGTAATTCCAACAGATTTATGGCACTGTGACATATCAAGCCTTGAAGAAGTGCAGGGTATTGCTTCAGAAGGTGATACAAAAGATGATAATATAGATACAGTTGGTAGTAAGAGTAATCAGAGAGGCACAGCAAGAAAGAAGGATAGAAAACATATGAATGGATCGTGTAAGGGCAAAAAGTTGCAGAATAGAGAGAAACTACACAGAAAGAAGAAAAATGAAAGTTGGAGTGACGAATCTGTAGAAAATGATTATAATGTCACAGATTTGATGAAGGAAGTGAGTAAGATGTCCTTGTTAGCTCATGACAAGAAAGATGAAGGCAAAGTAGTGGAAAGAGAAAGGGCACTTTGTGACTTGGCCATGACTTTGACACAAGAAACTCATGCCGATTTAAAACTGGACACATTTGAAGACTTGTCACATTCATTGGAAAACTTTATTAATGACTCAGACACACAAAGTGTAAATTTCTCAACAGCAGATTCTGCAAATATTGCAGATGAACTTGAAATGTGTAGAGTTTTGTGTGATATGATACAAGATGACATCTTTATGATGACTAACAAACTGAAAGAAGAAACAAAGAATTGGAGCACTGAAAGTTTGTTAGAGCACTTAGTAGATGGTCTTCCATGGCCAGAAGCAGATCCTGAACCTTCAAGATCATCCAAAAATCAAAAAATTAGTTGTCAGTATGTAGATGCTTCAGAATCTGTAGAAGCACCTAATGAGACACTTTCTTCAAGGAAGAAGGGTCTCCCAAAAATGAGTGATGATGACAATAATGTCTACAGGAATCAGTATGCAAGTGAATATGATGATAAGTTCGATAGCAGTTTATCTTTAGGACATGAAAGTGAAGCTTCTTTGTTATGGTGTGAAGAGTTGGATCTCGAAACCAGTATATCAAGAGGTTCAAACCCAGGATCCTATATGATAAATGAAAAGCATTCACAGTGGAATTACAGTGATGTATACAGTTATGCACAGTATTATAATTACCCATGGTTACATTCATACAGTGATTACTACTGGTTGAGAAATGACTGTCAAGGAGAGAATAATGATGTTGGTTTGTATGATAAGAATGAATATGAATGTAACATAGAAAGACACAGGTATTACAACATATGGAGAATGCATTTGCAACAAATAAGACAGTATATTCAGTACACGGAATATTGGAAACATATGTTCAGTAATTTTTAGGTTTACTGTTTGGTATACGTCTGCTTAGGTGAGTCAAAGTTGGAAGAGGCTATGTAATTGTTTTGCAGAATAAATTGAATTCTACATTGTGTTAATTATTTATTTTTCAGAGGAACATACTGCCACTTTCTTCAATATTGCAGCCTAACTTATGATACATAAATTACTTTTATGTTATGTTACTCCCTAGATATGAACACTTTGAATAGCTGTTTACTATAACATAAATTTTATACCTTCATCTCTGAATTCTGAGGTAAGTAAGGAATGATTTTTTATGGAATTATACATTACTATGTAAGTTTTATTAAACATTAAAATTTACCGCTTGATTTTAGCAGGCTGTATTACATAATTTTAGATACAGCTTCACGTATATCATTGCACTCTATCAGAGAGATTTAGATGGTAAACAGGAAGCGACATGGAAATCATTCTTTGTAGTGTCCGACTTCGTCAATAGATGGTTCTTGTGTTACGTCTACCCAATAGTACCCTCTTGTGGGAAGTATTTGCGTTAGAGATTTTATGCAGAAAAGTGTGTTGGTTTTTAGTGTCTTGTAATGGTTATAAGTGTGGTCGTTTAATAAATCTGTGTTACTGTAATTTTCCGTACGGTTTTTAATCGTTCTTACTATTATTCGTCACGTGTTTTCCGTGCGTAAATTCATTCCTGTCGAGTAGTGATTTCCTCACGTGCGCAATGGCGGCGGTAGCAGGAACATCTTTCGAAACTGTGATACCACGAAAGAAATTCAAAGAACTTCCTATATATATCGCCGAAAATCATAATGAGGTATTTACTCATTTTTATTTTTAATTGCGGATTAATTTTACATGCATGGTTGGGTAAGACCCATTTATGTTTCTGGATATTTTCATGTCTTTTAATTTGACAGTATGTGTGTGGAAACCACGTGGTTGGTATGACATTTGATTTGGCTAAAAAATTAGCCTATATCCTTTTTGTTTCAGAAACGTCATTGTTCGATGTGAATGTCTTAATATATGTACAACTTATTAGGTTCATTTTTGCGCACCTTTAAGCAATTCCTTTATATGTAAAATAACATTAATCACATGGCATATCTAATGCAATTTCACTCTGTATAGTTCGAGCAAGAATTTTGTGCCCATTTCAGTACAGAATTAACAATATAAAGATACAGCGACTAGAACTGTATATCTAAACAGTTACCACGTGTTTGTTATGGGGTTTTGTGCTGTCTTCCATGTTAACAAAAGGTTTACCCTCCAAGATTAAAACAGTCAATTTAGATGTCAGATTTATTGAATCTGGAAAGTTCTTTCTTATGGCTGACAGCAACACTTCTTAGAGCACTCAATATAAATTTATTAAATTTTAAGAATAAAGGGGCAAGCAAAAAATTAACGTTTAAATTCATCACAGTTTCTGTTGTCATTCATATTATTTTAAAAAATTGTAAAGGAATGTGGATGTTAGTATGAATGGACTCACCATACACATATGATAACTTCTGAACATGTTCCTTACTCCTGCTGCTTTGTATCACACTGCTGTTAAACTGTTTTATTATACTTAATATTTTAATAATTTAGGGACAGAGGAGGCATATTGTTGCTTCTCCATGTTGAGTCCTGTTTCACAAGAACATGTTGCAGATGGAAGAGACAGCTACAGTTGTGGAGGGTAGCTGTGAATATATTTTGTAATCAGTTGCAGATGGTCAACAGAGGGTGGTCCTTCAGCTTGGGGGTTGGATGGGACAGCTAACAAGCTCTACCATATAAAAACCAGAATGTTATGAAATGTTATATTGGGGTTCATACTTGGATGGATTCTTTGTTTGTTATTATTTCTGCTAATTTTACTGTTTGATGTAACAGAGTGTGAATGTAATCTATACTTTTGCTGTTTGAAACATGTCCAATATTGGAAAATAAAATAAAATAAAACATGTATATGAACCTGTGAATTTGTACAACTTCCTATTGTTATGTGGAGATGGACAATGTAATGTATTGTTAAAATACTACCACAACATAATTCTTAAACACAATATTAAGAAAATACCATGTTTCTGTAGCTATTAATTTATAAAATATGTAAACTTATTGATAGAAATTCTGAAGATACACAGTGTTGTTTTAAATTTACAGAAGTGTACAAAAATGTACCAAGAAAGGAAAAAAGGAGTTCTTTAAAAATGAGTTATTGCAAGTAGGTTGCTGAAAGCATGTACTTATGATCAGATGAAGTCCTGCGTAATGCCTCAAAACACTTAGGCATAGGCTGGCTGATAAAGACTGGTTTCAGTTAATGTACACACAGGGCAGGTGGGTACTCTACCCATTTATTTGAAAAAACAGATAAAAGTCAGAATGTGAAATTTAATTTTTTACTTTTTTTCAGAAACTGGTTAACATACAAGAAACTTATACTTTTACAGCACTAGATGATTATTAATTTTTAGAATCAGTGTATCTAAACTGTTACTTCTATATTTGTTTATGTAAAATCGTATCTCTGAATCTTTATTTTTCCTGTTTTTTTTAAGGATTTATAATTGAGGTTAGGTATTGAAATATTATAGTTTAAAGCTGTCTGTTTGGTATATGTAATTGCAAGTAGAAATTTGTGAACTGTCAATTTTGTGAGGCTTTATTTCGGATGGAGACGTGTGTCGTTACAAGCTACTCTGATGGAAACAGAAACTGTTGGTGAAGCAGTAGAAACTGATCGTCCGAATTGGAAATTGTGCCACCATATGAAACATTATTTACTTATACTAAGCTAAAATTATTTTTTCTTGTAATTTCTCGTAGGTGTTGCCATTCATTTATCGATGCATGGGATCGAAACATCTTCCCTTGGAAGGAAATACCATAATACACCTTGACTCACATCCTGACATGCTTATTCCTAAAGGTATGCCAGCTGACACCGTCTGGGACAAGCATGAGTTGTTCAGGTGTGTATTCTTTCTTATAAACTTGTTTAGTTTCAATGCGTTTATCGTTCATATGCACTTACTGATGTTTATAGGTTATGTTATAATATTGTGAATGGTAATGATGAAGTCAGTGCATGCAATGGAATGACTATATAAATATCAAAGTCCTCTGAGTATTATGAATGTTCTTAATAATGCAAAGTGAGAAGATTAAGTTAGATTGGCGCAGTGATTTGATCTAATTGTAGCACATCTGACACACACTTTGGAGGTATCTGGTTCAAATCGCTGCTATTGGCCTAGCAATCCTAGCCAGTGGTTTCATATTTCTTAGTGCCTCTCATAAATGTCAGGAGGCCAGTATCTTAAAAGATACCATGAATGTTTCTTCACAATTCGTCGTTTGTAATTATCATTCGGTATATGATTATCTTACTGTCTCAATAGTTGTTACAGAATCATAAAATAATTCAGAAAGCAGCCAAGGTGGAATTTTACTTATTTGTTACACTGGGAATGTAGTTTAATGCGTAATTGGCTATCGGATGAAGAAGCAGATTTCGATTCCATTCTTTTTCCTTTCCCGTTGTATCTAGACCTGCTCTGCAGTCCATCGAGCCTAAACCCCAGTGGGCTTTATCATTGGATTTTAAGCAACTGGGTGATCCAGGGTAGCTCAGCCAGTTTTGTGTCTGACTACAGAGTCGATGGCAGGGTTTGGCCCCTGGCGGGAGTGAGTGATTTGTCTTCTCATCCTTGCATTTAGACCGTTTCCAGCGACCACCCAGTATTTTGTCCAGTGGGTACTGATGGTCATTTTGCTGGTGTAAAGCACTATTGGGGCATGACACTGACCACTCACCCCATCTAGTGCTGAGGCCACCCAAAGCTCCTCCATGTCATGTAGCAGGACAACTTTATTTGCAAACCAATTGGGGAATGAAGATGATTGCCCGCATGTGCTGAATGATAAAGTTAAAAAATGCATATAGTTCCTCCACTCCCTCCATGCGTCTTTATGATATTCTACTTGGGCACAGGGATAGGCAGTTGTAGTTGAATGTGTGATTAGACAGAAAAAATCGAGTTCAGTGCTTTGCATAATGTTCTGAATAGGTGAGACGGGGAAAGGGAAACATCGTCGCCGTGATTTATTTTAAAGAAACCCCATTCATAGTAGTCTGTAACAAAATACCTGTTCCACTTCACGTACTTCAATATGTCAATTAGCAGTGATGAATAAGAACTGCTTTCAGATCTTCCAAGCACACTGCAGACATAATAATCACTCCGAGACAGTCGTTTTGTTGATTTTAGATTGGAGTCAACACCTCGAAGAATGATATTTACACAAATGTCTAGGTGTGTCTTATATACAGATTTTAGCACTGACGAAAGCCAGATTAGTTTCTTTTAGAGTCACTGACTAATATTAATTGTCTTTGTCATACCACAAGTAAATTTATCGATCTGTTATGTCATGGCATCCAGTTGGGTGAGGCCAAAAATTACTCTGATCTTCTGTTTACAGGCTAGCGTATGTTTATTAAGTTTCTTATATAACAGAAATATTAGTAATGTTAGGATTGTAATAAATCATGTAGTGACCCATATACAATGGGAATGTTGTATATAAATATCAATTATAAACTGTTTATAGTGGAAACCAACGTTATATTTTTATTTAAATGGGTTTAACAAGTTATTTGGTTCTCTGAGCATTATATAGTATAGACGCTTATCCCAGCGTTCGTATCATTTTACTGTTCTGACGATAGCCGTTTCTAGTTACTGGAGTTGTGAAGATTTACTTCTGCTTGATGTAGGACTTCCGTGTGGATGGAACTGGCAGAGTGATGAATCAATCGATTATTCTTTCTTCGTTACCAGCCGGTTTCGTGTTACGTTCTTATTAAGGCTGTGTCTTAACGTTCCGTGTTCCTGACTTTCAACCAAGAGTTATGGGGAAAACTCCTAAATTAAATTATCGAGCAGAACGTACAGATGGATTGGGAGGCTTGGGGTTAGAATTGTTGGCTAACAGGTAGATACCAGTGTTTCTTTGAGACTTTTCTTTTTCATTTTTGGGGCTGAAGATGGAAACAGTGTCCCGCGCGGTCTGAGGCATCGTGCTTCGGACCGGTGATACGGAATGCGCCCTGGTTCGAGTCTCGGGGAAAGAAATTTCTCATGAGATTTTCGACCGGTGTCAACCCAGCGTCGTGAGGAAATTGGGGAGCTACAATGGGTAGCGTAATCCGGTCAGGAAAACTAGCAATGGCTGGGGGTTCGTCGTGCTGACCACACGTCACTCTGTATCTGGTTGGATGATCGTTCACCTCTGCTTAGGCATGTGAACGTGAGGCCAGCAGTCAGCTAGTCGGCTTTGGCTCTCAGAGGGCTATTACGCAACGGATTATTTAGATGGAGACAGTGTGGTCTTCTGGGTTGTAACGCCATGTAGACTTGAATGTAGAAACCATTCTGTCTTTTCTTTAGGACTGAAAATGCAGAAAGTGTGTTTCTCCTAAACGTTGACATGTACAAGTCCAGACGGTGTTACAACCTAGAAAACCAACATCGATTGTATGCTTACTTGTTAATATTAAAGAATCAGTCTATGCTACGGTGCATTCTGGTGTCCATCAGTTTCAAGTTTTGGAAGCATGAGTCAAGTACCCCGATCTCACTGGACGTGTGTGTGAGGAACGGCCTTAAGAGCTTCGTTATTCTTTTAATTAGGATTTCCAGGCACGTATAAACATCAGCCCAGCGCCTTCCTGCTGGCTGTCGCTGAGAATGATGTATGTTACACCTGCTATGCTATTCGGGTGTGGTACCCATTTCATCTACATGACAGCAAGAAAGTAAGAGAACGCAATGACGTGAGATGGGAAGGGAACGAGTAGAAGGTACAGGAAAGTGTTTATGAGCGTTCCCGTTTTACCTGTTTTCCATGCCTGCAATTTTTGTGGAGACATTGTCTTAAGTAATGTTTTGTTCTCGTTGTGTTTGACTTGCTTCGTATTGTTTAATTTTGTGGAGCAGGAATGTGTTTTTGCTGCTTAAAATATAAGAGTGCATGTAACAACCGACTACGAGCCGTTCTGAAAACATGAGAAATATAAGCGTGAGAACCTGAAATTTCGGCTTTTGTTTTGGTTTCCGAAATGTTGAGATAAGGCTTATACGAACACCAGTAGCATACGGTTCAGGCCTGTAGTTGCTGTCTGTAAATTATATGTTTATGTGCAAGGAGAGACTGGTCTTTAGCATATGTTATGTTGGTATTTACTTCTCTTTCACAATTTATATTCATATGTCATGTGCTACAAATACAGTTTGTTTGTGTGCGTTGAATGACACGCCCTGAATTTTAAGCAAAGTGGTACTGGATATTTTATTTTGTCCACTTGCGTATACAGGCACAGCATTTTACAGATTGTATTTCAACTCGTGTTTTTTTCTTCTTCTGCATTTATTTTCCGTATGTAGCCAGATTTCTTCAGCGTTATAAAGTTTGCCACGTGTGTAATATGCAGACCCACCTAGTATGCTTCAATTATTCAATGTATTATAGTTTGGTGACTTTAATTGACCTCGTTATGTATATTTGTAGCGTATTTTTTTTATCGTTGCTGTAATTTCAATTTTTTTAGGTCGTGCATTGTTAGTTCCCCGTCATTTTATTAATGTGCTGCACCACCAGTTTCTCGCTTTACAAATGACTGGGTGCGTAAGTTTGTATTTTATTATATCTTCAATTATGGGTGGTTCTTCCAATGGTAATTTTCGAACTCTTTCCCGTACCTTTTTTTTTCACTTTTTCTGACCTATTCGTTTTGTATGTCTTCGCTGTTTAGCTGGGATTCCAAAAAAAGCGCAGGACATCTGTGCTTTAGTAACAGCGATTTGACCCACACGCCATGCTACTTCATCTTAGTTATCAAATATAATAACACAGCGTTTATTACAAATAAGACGAACGCATCCTATGTGAATGAAGAGCGGAATGAATCGAGGTAAAGATAGAATAAAGAAAAGTTTTGCGACACTAATTATTACTTTAAAGATTTATATTATAGGTTGCTTTATATGCACTTCCTTTCCTACAGACCGTAGGATTAGTTTTTAATAGTTTTTGTAGTTGACAACATCAGTTGTCTAAGTTGCTTTCCGCAACCCTTCTATCAAGTAAAAAAAGGTTTCACCTAACCAGTTTATATACCACAGTTTAAGGTATGTGGTCGGTGATGGGTGATTCATTACGTATTTGCTCTAGAAATCTATTTACTGACGTAACAGAGTCATCTGTTGGAGGCAGGAGTGCTTTAGAAACCTGCATTTTCAAATCTTTCTGAACTGCAGAATGAACATTGCCAACTGGAAATGCTTCCTGCATGCGGTTGTTTCATTGCGTTACTAGTGTAGTATGACCCGTAGAAGTTGACGGGAATTAATGTTTCTTTTCTGTTGAACAGTAATACAGCAGCATTATCTTTGCAAGTCGCGTTGAAAGTACAAAATCTATCAAATTTCTTTGTAATGTAAATAAATGTAGAAACATATTCACTGCGACTGAAGCCAAATTCTTGCCAAACGCAACCTTCGGTAGGCCCCACCATTGCCTCGTTTGCATTTCATGCTATTGGAGTAGCCACCGTCAGAGCTTAATTTCAATTTCCTCCGCATCGGTCGAACGGCGCACTCGTGCAGTCACTCGTGACGGACTTCGACTCTTATACTAGGGGTATATTATATTTAGCTGTAATGCTCCTAACAGCTTTTTGAAAGTAATTTTTATTAAGTCAGCTTGTGTAGTAGATGATCTAGAAATTAAGAACTGCCGTTGCTGTTTTACTCGGGGAATATTTCCTGGAACTGACGTGCTCGCCGCGAGAGGTTTTGGTCTGGTGCTGACACCCACTCTTACGTACGTGTCTTGTTGCTGTATCATTGACGCCGGGCAAGGACTCGTGATTGAGATAGCATCTGATGCCGCCTTGCTTTTGGACCGTAGTGTCTTTACAATCTGCAAGACTGATCAGTTATCTTAATATCGCCTTTAATTGATTGAACAGCCCTTTCATTTCAAGAAGAGTACTTCATCTGTTAGTACGGAATGTAAAAGCAAAACCAGACGCAGAAGAACATGTCTGTCAGTGTATCGGAGATATTCGGAAAGGATAGAGGAATAATAGCTTAAAGCTTGAAATAATTCTCGGTTTTAGAGAAATATGTAAATTGTCGTATTTACAAATATGTAGATTGTGGTAATAATGATGATCGCCTGACCCCCCTACAAATTGAGCGATGTTGAGGATAAGTGGCTTCAAAATTAGATCCTAAGCGCCGGCGTACACACAATTAATTATGCCAACGGAATCGTACCTAAATTAGTCTACTAGCAAAATATCAAAAGAAGCTGTTTTTGGATTTCATAATATACACCATTTTTTTGCTATCGATATTATTAAATGTTATAATATGCTCGGAAGTGAAATTGTCCGACGTTACAGAGGTGCTTGCTGCCTCCATCGTCAGGGCTCTGAGTAAGCCGCACCCAAAAAAGTAAGTGAAGTTATAGGAATATTCGTTTTTCCCAGTCTGTACTTCTTTCCCGCAGCCCGTTTCTAGTTTATTCATAATGAAATCGGTATCTTAAAGTTACTGTCAGTTGCGATGCAAGTTCAATTAAATTTATTTGAGTTTAGATCATTTGTAAATACATTTTATTGTTTGAGACGGATTGCCGTTTAACACCTGCTTTTACTATTGACTTTTTCTTCCACATACCCTTTTTTTTCATTTAGTAAGAACTGAATTGTTTCGATACAAAAAGCAACGGTTAAGTGGGTCCTTTGTCACCGCTGCATTGCGTCCTCAGGTTACGGATGGATAAGACGACTGCCAGATGTGGAGGGTAACTTCGAATAAATTGAATAAACAGTAGCGGACAGCCGATGAGGGGTGTACTCGCCGTAAAAATACTGAATGTTACGCTGGACGTCGGAAAAGTGGGCTCTAGTGAACATGAACTTTCGGGTTCCATAAAATCGGAGAATTTCTTAACAAGCTGAGTGAATATAATTATATGAGAATGGGATCTGCTTTGTGGGATTAGGTAGCTAGCTATATAAGACGTCTCTCATATACAGTTGCTATATCATTTTTTCCCATTCTTTCTCGTAACGAACGTTTAACATAAACTCCCTTTGTACACAATATTATGTGCAGCTTTAGCAAAATTATGTAGTTTATTTACGTTTTCAAGTGTATGGTCATTGCTGTATTTAATCTATTATATATTGTTCTTTGTAACTGTAAAGCCCGGTCTCTTGCCAAGTGGGTAGAGCTGAGGAAAAGATTGGAATTCAACAGAGAGAAAGTAAACCAGAACTGGGCGACGTTGCATTGGAAAACGTGGTTTTTCCACTTTTCATAGTGGTTACTGTTGGGGTATATAAATAGTGCAGATTATGGGCTTGGGGAAACAAGAAGTACGCGTAGGATTTTAAAGAACTGATTGTAGATGGACAGCGGAGTTTTATATAAAAGCAGACAGGTTTTTACCCCTTGATAATAGAATTACGAAATAGGTCAGGGATAGAATTTTACTTCTCGAATGTGTCTGAAGTAAGACTGAAAGACAAATAGAATTATTACTGAGAAAGCAACTTGAACAACTTTATTAGGCCACGAGCGTTAATATGTAGCAGTAAGGTATGTATAAACTGGAAAGTTACTTCTTGTGTGTTGTTAATAATGTTGGCGGACATGAAGTTGTTTGGAATATTTTGACACGTATTGAAGCAATTATACAAGCCATGGGCGTGTGTCATTATTATCTCAGCTGGATAGTTCTCGGATCGCATGAATCTTCTGGAAAGTTGTGATTAATAGTTACCAAGTAAATTAAGAGATCATGAAGCTTAACGTGTAAAAGTGTACATGTTCATGTACTCAGTATGTAGCCCAATATTACTTTTGAGCAAGGCTGTACTGGCTGAAATGTATTTCTTTTCGTGTTACTTTGTTGCACTGCTTGGCATTATAAATTATTATGATATTCTTACATTTATTTTCTTCAACTTCTGTCCTGTGGTTATGATCCTTAGGCTCTTTCAACCGTATGTTCGAAACTTGAGTCCCCTTTAACCTGTCTTTTTTTATACAAAGCCAACCCTAATAATCTAGAATCGACTTCTTAACGCTCGGTTCTGCATATCGAAATAATGAAAACGCCATTCAGTCACGGAGTCTGCATATTCATTGATTATTTTATTTATTTATTGGTGTTGCATTATTGTTGAGAGTTATTAGTGTTTGAGACTTTTCGGCGCATCACGTTTTCAAGGAATAATTATCTAAATCCACCTAGCTACTATCAGTTTCGTGTTGTCAGTTCATCCGACCTCTGCGTGCCTTTATTTTATTTATGTTTTGGTGAACATGGTAATGAATCTTAGGTTTTCATTAAAGACTGGAATTTCTTTAGTACCTGTGCAACTATTAGCTTTTCATATACGAAGCTCTATAAATTTCGTTATCGATCCAGCTTAGCCAATATTTCAAATTAAGCTAAAATTAAACTTTGCTAAGTTCGTGAAAAAACATACAAAATATTTTTATCATAGCCCACAAACTATAGACCACATTAGAATCTGCTAGTACTTGCACGTGGAACATATATTTAAAAAGTCTGTGATGAATGTTTAACGAAGCACAAAACAAAGCAATAGGGTAAGTGGTTCTGTGAAATCTGTCTGCAGTGTGATTAAATATTCAATACTTCATTTATAACCTGTCTGTAATGAATGAACATCAAAGCCAATGAAGTGTGCAAAATATCAAATAACACATTCTGGATGTAGAGTATATGTGCTCTGAGTCCACCTTTCAACCCTTCTTCTGCGCGCCTTCCGGAGTACGTAACGACTCTGCTGGGAATGACATGGTATAGCCCTAACTTGAAATGGTAACCTACTGTGCGTGGTTTCATGTACTCTTTATCTCATAATTGCGATGTATATCAGTTTTATTCTCCGCGCCTAGATTCTTAATGCAGTCTTATGTGTTCCCTGTCAGGAAGTTGTATAATTTATGCGTCAAACAAAATAAACTCCACATTTTATGGAAGCTAATAAACATTTTTTGTTGCGTGCGTCTCTTACACTGTTTTGTGTGCTTTAATTATTATTTATTTGTCTATTCTGGCAGAAAATTATGCATTTTAAATTTATAAATTCACATTTCATTTCAGGCGTAATATACTTTGTCAAAGAAGTCACTTGGTATATGCCGCGTGACAGCGATGACAGTGATTAGAAAACTCCTGTTTGTTTTGTCTGTGGGGACGTATTCGCATTTATGCTACAAATTAGTCTGTTTCGAAAATAGTAATTATGTACGGCAGTAAATGTCGTGAAGACAATGGCTTTAAATTCTAAAGCGAAGACAAAAGAAAAAGAATAAACAAGGTGATTGTTTAAGCAATGCAAACTTACTAGCGTTATGGGAAATGCACCAAAGCGTAAGTGTACGCGGTTTGAGTTTTGTGTTTCCGTTGCTGTTGACTACCACTAAACTTTAACAATGGTTTCGCTGTTGACGGAAATTAATTAAGCAACGAAAGGAGAAAGCTGAGAAACCATGACTTTCCGTCTGTTATATTGTTAGTTGCATATTATACCGATATTACGAGGTAGGTAGGTTGGACGGGTAGGTTGGACGTTGTCCGTTGTCAGGTTTAGGTCTGCACAATACTTCGGAGCTGGCTGTACTCTATTCTCATTGTGAATGGTTGGCAGATTTTTATTATGTTCATTTTAAAATGTGAAGATTGGTATTAATGCTAGGCAAGTACTCGGGGCCCCAGCCTTGTAGTCACAAAATAGGTTTCGTTCTTTACTATTTTTATGTTTTTATGGTGGTAGCAATTTATTTCAGGAAAACATTGCTTTCACCGTGACAGGCTACGTTTATAAAAAAATGGAAGATGCCTTTACTATTCCTTTCTTAAACCTCTACCTGATCTCCACACGATCCACCAGCAAGGAAGTTAAATTCTGTTATAACGACATTCGGCAAGCGAAAACAGCAAAATAGAATTTGTGCTTCGACACAACAGAGGTAACTCTATCACAGTGAGCACAGTTCCATGTGTAGGAAACGTAGCAGAAACTGAATTTGACAGGTGGTGTTTAAGTGTAGAAAAACGAGTAACGCACTTTAAGGGATATTATTATTATTATTATTATTATCCCATCTCTTCACCACTCTATGGGGTATGTACTTCTATGTACCCGAGACAGACCTTGTCCCTAAGGTACATAGGGCAGCAGCCAATTCCGGGATACACTTTGTTTTTAATATGTATTACATGTATTATATTATTTTATTTTACGACAGCGTCTTTCGAATGATGTATGACGTTCCCAAAATTGCAGTTTTCTGAAGTTCCCTGACGTCGTGTTCGCCCGGGATGTTGGCCAAATATTTCCTGAGCGACCTGGAGACAGTTCCTGTTGCCCCTATAACTACTGGAATTATTTTTGCTTGAACCTTCCACATTCTCTGTATTTCTATGAGAAGGTCCTTGTATTTCAATATCTTCTCTACTTCCTTCTTAATCACATTTCTGTCAGTCGGTATTGCTATGTCAATTAAGAGGCAAGTTCCGTTTTTGTTTCTGATTATTATGTCTGGTTTATTATTTGGGATGGTTCTATCTGTTCTGATTTGCTGGTTCCACAAAATAGTTATTTGGCCATCTTCACTTGTCTCCACTGTCTTCGGGATGTGTTCATACCAGTTCTTCTTCTTCTCTTCTAGCTTTTTATTATTATTATTATTATTCTGTGTTCTGTCTTACGACAGGTCCATTGCTCTGCCCAAAAAGAGCTTTCCAGTTTTCCCTATTCTCAGCTTCTCGTTTAAATTCCTGGAACTTCATCTTCTTTCCTTGTTTCAGATCGTCGGTTAGCTGTATCAGTCTTTAAGGGATATTATAAAGCAAAAACATACAGCTGCCACAGGCCAATAAAAATATCGTGTTGATCTGCTTCATGGGTCAGACCTCGGTTCAGTCTCTCCGGCTGAATTTACGTCATCCCATCCCTGATTTTTTCTAGCAATATGTCTTCGTCATTGTTTATAATATTGTGTACTCAAAATGTGTTAAATAATATACTCGATTCTTATTTTTAAGTAATAATGTTTCGCTCGAAAGGCGTGTTCGTAAGTAAAGATTACTTTGCGGTGTCATGTGGTCTATTATGAATAGACTGTCTATAAATGTGACGAGTTTATAACATTTTACGCTGAATATCGCAGTTGATCAGTAGCACTGCTTTGAATTTGATTTGATTATTGGACCGCCCTTGCAGGCAATGTCAGGATCACCTGTCACAGGTCAGGATTGATTCTTTCCACATCTCTCCACATTTATATTCATTTCACTCTCATTCCCCATTTTACGTTGTCTAATGCCTTACCTGTGTAATGGAAAAAAGGACAAAAAGCTAATTACGAAACAATAATAACATGGAATGTCGTGTGTACTGCTACAGCTACTTTGAATTGGCGAGGTCCTGTGATCGAATCTCTGTTAGGATTCCAGTTTTCGTTATCGATATTTTCGTGGCTGTCCTCATCTGTTGAAAATATCATTATATGTTGGTAAAGTAACTTAAAATATGTGAAGATCGTTTTCGCCCTACCCACTTCACAGTTCTCCATTCAGAATCGTCCTGACATTTACATTCGAGGACATTCGTTCTGCAATTAAAGCAATGGAATAAATAGATAATAAAGGACAATAACGTTTAATGTTTTTCTTCTGCCAACCTGCCTCAATATGAGATACTACTACTCAGTCACTGAGATATCAGCTTTGACAAATGAAACAGTTAATCGTGTGTGTTTATCATTGTCACATCCTTTGACTATTTCTTAAATGCATTTGCTTACCTAAAACCACTCTCGTCATCATTACTATCATTATAATTATTGTGGAGGAGCATTGGTATCCATCGGAGCCTGTTATCGGCCAACTGTTTAAACTTCATTTCAGGTTCCGCCTTCTCGTACAAGTTCCTCCTCAGTTGCTCTCCCAAGGTTTCATCTTCCTCTACTTCTTCTTTTCGTTACGTACCTTTCTACGGGGTTCTTTTCTGTTTCCACTTTCCTCTTTTAATCTCCATCACAATTAATTTCTTCTTGTGCCAAAACTGTTGGTTGGAGAGCACGTCTGATCAGGTTGTATTTACAATTCTTCTTAAGCAACGGTTTGCAAATGTTTGCAATTTGTAGTCAAGAATTCTACTTGTTTTTCATGTTTCACAGCTGTATAACGGCACAGCCTTTTACGTTGCTGTTACAAATTGTTAACTCACATTTTTTCTGAAAGCAACTCTACCTTACAGTTAAATTAATGTGACAGAAAGGTTTTTGCCACTATTTGTATCACTGGAAACCGAGATGCGAGTAGTTGTTTACCCCTGAACCAAGTTTCTACATGTGTTTCATGTGTGAGGTGATTGACTTGGGTGTCTCAGGGACAGAACTTGCTTCAAGGGGTTATCTAAACTCCAGTTGATGTTAAGTTTGATTCTCATTCAAGACTCTACGTATCGCCACGCTCAAAATTTGCACATTGTACTGAATCTGCAAGGTTGATCGCTGAAATAATAGGCTGTTTGGAACGTAACATTTGATAAATTACTTGTAAGTTATCTGTGGTGTCTGCTTGACTTACGAACTTTAATCTAAATGCAGACCGATTTGGATATAAAATATATGATGTGTGTTAACAGCAAACGTTAAATGTCGCAGGATACGACACAGTCTGTTTTGACGGTAACATCTTGACATTTGTCTGGATAAACAGGGAAAAACGAAGTGACATAAACTATGCATTGTATTGTATTACAGTGCAGTTAAATTATATTAGAATTAATATTACGTTATAGGGTGACGTGAATTGACTGGATTTTTTCTTAAACTCCCTGTGAGAAGAACTGCGGTCCTACGAAAAGTCATAATATGTATACTGTGATTTATAATTTTATTATAACGTTTACATTCATTAAAGAGTTCCACGAAAAGGCTTGTTACCTGACAATACCCGCTCTTCCAGTGCCATGATCTTGCATAGTTTATAATGACGTGCAAGTTCTTGCAGGCGAATAGATACGAAGTGTCGACGGAGGTGTTGAATGATTTGTGAGGCAGTTTCGACTACCGACACCAGAGAAATGCGATATGCAGAATCGATTGTGTACCACAGATCAGAAATCCATTTTGTTGTTTCGTGGAACATTGTATAACGGTCATGAAATCTACGTGACCGTTCATAACACTTTTCATGCCGAGTTTCCAGGATGAATGTAAGAAACTTGCAATTAGTTTTATTTCTGACATAATTCTTTCTTTCTATTGTACTTGAAAATATTTGTGGCTTATTTAACATCGCTATCAGTTGCTCAGATCATTTTACGTTGAATGAAAAATTTATTAATGAATAATGAATTGGAAAAGATGTGGAAGGAAGCGGTCGTTGTCTGATTCAAGATATTATCCGGGAATTTGGCTGGAGGGTCTGACGAGAATGACGAAATTATCAGTCGTGATAACCAGTCTTCGTATCGATATTTGACCCGGGACCTCGAGAATGCAAAGCAGGAGTGCTAACCACTTGACACAAACTGGTGCGATTTGTAAAAATGCCATAAATTGTCGGTATTACATTTAAAATATATAACATAAATGTCTGTTTTATTTTATTGACAATGTTAAGCAGCGAACATGTTCAGAAATAAAAAATAAACGAGATATTTCTTCTTCAAGCATCGAAATTGTTGATATGAACAACTGGTCGACAGCGACTAATGTAACCAATTTTCGGTATAGAGGAAGCTCCAAAGTGTAATAATAAACTGTTGTTAATAAGCGTTCTTTTAAACCCTATTTCGTATTGCTGTAAAGTTATTCCATGAAGTATTTTAATTGTTTGATATCATAAATCGTATTAAAATTTTAAAGTGGAATGACGGTGTGGAATCGTTTGGCTTATTTCGGGACCAGTTGCGGGCTCTTGTGAAGAGTTTCTGGTTTAATAAAATGCAGACAATTTCTTGATTAGCTGAGCAACTGTTAGTTTTCCAAGCTGAATTCTCCTTCGTGGAGTTAGTATGCAATAAATCGTACTTTTTACGACATTCAGCTGTTGAATGTATCCCGTATGGCTAAAAGGACGTGTGTGTGTTGTTTTTATACACTCATTGCCTCCAGAATTTGTTTACACGTTACATGAAATGAACTCTGGAATTTAGACAATAGCCTACATGTAAGTTTCTTTGGACAGAGTAAAATGATCTTAATTTTCTCCCTGTGTCGTATTTTTTAAGCATTTTCTTCTTCAATTATTTATAAATTATTGTTATACTCCTTCAAGGAGGAAGGAATCTTCAAACCTAAATCTTACCTCTTACTTTTACGGTCGTGTATTTACATGCTTCAATTGTTAAATCGGCTTTTGCAAAAAACTTACGTACCTGAATACCCACATTTAACTTTCATATAATTGCAGAAAGGAATTCAGCTCGTTTAAAGGTTGTTAAAAATATAGCCTACTAAAATTAAACAACATCGTTGTAATAGCTGAAGTGGCTTAAAATTTAACGTGCATGTATGTGGGCCTACGATACGACGACTTCTTACAGCGTTTATAATTTATTTTGTTTGTTGTACAGTTTTCCCTGAAACCACATGTGAACCAAAAGTGGCTCAATGGCTGCTAGTTAAGAGTTTCACATGACATTTCTTAGTGGATTACTTTTTATGTGGGACAAATAGGTCCATATCTATAATAGACACTATTATCATATTCTGAGTAGCGCCTGTTATACAAATGGGTCTATTTAGCCCACATAAGAAAGTTATCTACAATGACCTAATCTAATGTTCTAAAGTAATCTATAATAAATGAAGAAATGGTATCTTCGTACTCCATTAGCGGTTCTGTGTTCATTTTTATCTTGTGAGAGTCTGCTCATGTATGTATATACAAAATATACGAATTGTTATCTCTATTACGCGCACCTGCTCTGGAATTCTCGAGCACTTACACCTGCATTTTGCATTTGTCATGACGTCATTTGGCAATGTTTGCGCCTCTATTAGACGAAAAGTAGATTAAGTTCACCGCTTTTCCGCAGTTCAAATTACTGTTATTAAAAGAATATTCGTGAGTTGTCTCTTTTTGAAAGATATAAGATAATGTAATACTATCTTTTTACAAGTGAAAATATTTTGTCTTCACTTATATAAAGTACAGTACTCAGTATATGAGTATCGTGTGGCATTTCACTTAATCTAGTAACTTATTTATTAAGTGATATATGTGTGTGCAAATTTGTGTGCCTGTAATAGATAATTTGCGTATTGTGTTAAGAAAGGGTTTTATGCGGTATCAGTGTAATGTTTGTAGTCGAAGAGAGTGGCGTGTTATTCTGTTGTGTTAATGACTTTCATATTCCTCGATCGATCTTCTCAATAAAACTATGAAAATCATGGACTACCAGTCAGACTTTCGTCCCTGATGCTGAAGTGTTCATTCAGCTGGAAGTATTTGAAGTATAAGAAAGTTAAAATAAATTTTACATATGATTTATTCATGCAGATTTTATCCTATTAATTTTAAAAATTAAATGTTCCCCGACGTTGCGTATACGCGTACATACAGTAAACACATTAAAAACATCCGCAATTATGGATACACCGAACACGGGTCATACCTTCGGAACAAAAGAAGATAAGAAGGCGAAGACGCCTGGTGTTTTGAAAAACAATATCATGTTTTTAAAATTAGGAAACACTTTATACATATGAATGATGCAAACATCCATAATTATAATTGAATGTTTAAGGTTCTTTACCAGCAATCTCGTTAGATAGCATTACCTGCTGTGTTTTACCATAGACCTATATAAAACCAGACAGACCGGTTCCTTATAATACAGCACGGTAGACCTCAGCCATTACTTATTCACGACTCATCTCCTTCGAAAGCAGGTATGTACCCATCATTTCGAAACAGTTCTTTGCCTTGCTCCATGGTCATTTTTATTTAAAACAAGACTAGTAAGAACACAGCAATACAAGCTGTACACAGGACTACTGTGTCTTTACAATACACCCTCGTAGTAAATAATGTGTTGCGATTTACCATTATCCGAATATTTTCTCCTTCACATAGGTTCTTGTCCCTCAGTTTTTACAACTTTCAGGTTTTAAAACAAATATAAATCAGGCCTTACCACATGAAGACCCGCATTAATAAAATATGAAGAGCATAATAATAACACATACTTCACGGATACCAAGGACATGGAGAATTAGCTTAGTCATTGGCAGGCCTATAACCACGCGGCGAACGCACATAAGATTTAATGTAAACTATTAAGCCGTCCTGCTATGTAATACATGGTTTCATGCAATATATATTTATTATATTTTTGTTTATGTATGGACTACCATAATTTTTGTTTCTATTTATACAAAGTAGCCTGAAGATGTCTCTAATACAAGTCTAAACATGTAGCTCCGAAGAAACTATTGTTTAACTTTGTTTAACCATGTAGATTGTAGAAGTTAAATATGTTATTGCTTGTTGTAAGTTGTTATTTGTTTTATGGGGATTAAGATTTTACCAGGTTGTTGGTTGGTCTCTTATGAACAGTGAAATACAGTTATTTCTTCAACATTTGACTCCTTTCGTCTGATTAAGCTGGTTATGTTCTTGAGATGAAACTCCAGAGTCAACTTCAGATGCCTTGGGCTTGTCGTGTTGTTTCTTGCTTTGCTCGGGCAGTTTCTGTTGGACCAGCAACGGCCTGATAACAGTCATGACGCAGAAGGAAGGAGCCACTCTTGTCCAAACAGAGGCAAGAGTTACAATACTACCAGAAGACTGCCTGTGTTAAATAATTGAGCAGCTTTCAGTTGCTTGGACATGTAATGACATGTTTTGGGCGTGCTTCCAGTTCCTTAACATTGCCCCTTGTGGCGCTGTTGTGTTTTTGTCTTTTTACTCCCTGTAAGAATGCTTCTTTGTGTCGTGGTGAACCTCAAGAGATATGGTTTTGTCTCTTCGAATTAGAATGACTTTCTAGAAAGTTCTATCAGATTGGAGTCTGTGTAATTTATATGTAGATCATCTCCTTGCCTCCTTCTTTCGGAATTGCTCGTTTCTTGGCAGCAACACAAAGTATGTAATTTTCATCATCACTGTCTTTGATTTATTCTTACCCGAATTGGTGAAGGAGTGTGAGGTAAACCTGTGCGGGGAGTATTATTTTTCCTTGGCCAAACCGTTGTCGAACAGTCTTTACCAAAGAAGTTCAAAGATCGAATCTCGAATTAAAAAGCTGAAGCTATGTTTGTGGGGTTTTTTCCCCCGGATAAATACCACAAAATATATTAGACAGGACAATCTTCGATTCAAGTTAAATTGTACAGAATAGATTGGAACTCGGGACATGTCCTCTTCTGTAATATATGGCCCAATTTTTATTTCTGATATCTCCATTCATTATGATGTATTTGGGTCAATTAAAAATAAATGTCACGAGTTCAAGTACATTGTCTAACGGTGTACTTTCTGTAATGAACCTGAGAATAGTTTGTTGCCTGGCGGTTATGTTGGAACCGGTAAAGTTTTATTTTATTAGACTTGTAAAATAAGAACCACATAAGAAATTAAACGAAGACTTAAAGTACAAAGTGAGACTTTCCATATTGTTATTATTACAGTTCTTTAATTTAGCCTGTTTTCGTTTAAATTTTCTTGGTTCTAATTATGAACCAGCATTAATTGGTGGATTTACCTTAGCCGCCATCTGTCCTTTGAACACCACTGTTCTATGTACAATGAGGGAAGTCGGGATTGAATTAATGTTGAAGACGACTGTCTTCAAGGACATCGTGGAGTGTAGTCCGGTATAAGTTTCCTGACGTTTCAGAGGCAGTTGCTGACTCCATCCTCAGGGTTAGGGTAAAAGAATATTTAAAATTATTCATTGTCAGGACTTTTTCAATCGTCTAGACAGAACCAGCCTCCAAAACGTCGATGGAAAAAGTCCTGACAATGAATAATTTTAAGTGTAAACTGCCGTCGTCAAAACCCTTTAGAATGTTGCCGATTTTCCAGTGTAGTACAGCTTTTCGCTTTGAGTGCATACTTAATCTTGGCAGCTCGCTTCCTATTATTGCCTTTTTATGTTGTGACATGGTTTTCATAAAAATATGAACCGTTAGGTGAAGAACAAGCCAGAAGACAACATCGACACTTGGCATTATTTTCTTGAAAGATTTTAATTATAGTTCTCCATTAACATTTGTTCCTCATGCCAATTATTTTGTTGCTTTGTGCCGTATATTTCTGTTTAATTGCAGCACTTACTGTTTTATCATGTGTAAGTAAACATTTTCCCTCCAATTGTTCAAGAGTTCCACGCGTTCTTGCGTTGAGCGCTTGATAATGTCCGCGAGCCTGCCGGATTTCTCTCTGTTGACAGAGCTATTGTGGATCCTCTCATATCACGTCACAAACCTGTTTACATGAAAGGACAATTAGACCTGTCTCAGAAAGAAAAAAAACCTTAAAAATAAAATGTTAAATGCTTATAATACGGTGTCAATGTCTGCCTCTGTAATGGTGGTGAATCATGGATGGTGATGGTGGCCGAAGGTTACGTGTGCTTGGAATGTGTTTTTAGGACCACGTACGGGTCTGGTGTTATTAGACGAGGAGCATAATGAAGACAGATTTATTTTAGTTAGTGTAACTTTTCACCTTGCGTACAGAATCTTGGTGAGATTTCAGAATCTCACGGTGACGATTAAGACGATGACCGTCTTTTGTGTTGTGCTGTATAGTCTGGTAGAAATTAACCGATGTTTTAGAGGTGTTCACTGCCTTTATTATCACAGCGACTGAATAAAATTAAGACGATCAACAATGTAAGAGTGACATTGTAACCCAAAATAAGATTTTTTCAGGATATCATGACACTTTCGAATTGTATATGTAGAAAAGTCGATGTAGTGTTGATATGACCAGCTAGTTAAGGCCTACGCTCGCCACTAGCGCAACAACGCCTGGTAGGCTGGAGCTGGCTAACTGCATTTCATCTGCTGGGTCCGCTGTGTTTTAGTGTATGGAGTACCAAACCACGAAAATAATACATAAGACTTTTACTTTTTAACCGGACTAACACGGTTAACATGAACGCTCCGTGTCTGTTGAAAGGTTGATTGAACGCCGTGCTCACACGGTTGATCACCCGAAAAGACTTCATTAGTGGTGAAGTTGCAGTTGCTTTTGAAAGCATGCCCCTACTGCAAAGTTTAATAAAAATCTACCAGTTTGTTTACACGATATTAGGCTCACAAAACACAGCTTACGTTATCTTTTAATACTGCATTTCTTTGCTTAAAACGTCCTAAAATTAAAATATATTACTTGTTACATTAATTGTAATCTGTTTGGTAGAATACATTTTGCTCAGAAATTAACATATTGTGTACCAAAGGGTAACAACACATATGAAGATGAGTGATTAAATTGGCCTAAATAATGCGGTTTTATTTTAATTTTCATTGGTAGATGATTTATCTTTTATTTCCTATACTGCAGTCAAGTCGTATGCAGCCTTGTACCTTTCTCTATACCACTATAATTCAAGTTATTGTTCTGCAGATGTCTTGAAAAGTCTCAGAACTCTGTAATTTTTAAAATTCTCTATTTCCAACGCGATACCCAAGAATAAATGTGAAATGTAATACATTATTATACCGCCGTCTTACCTTTGTGATAGCCTCTGGTTGTTTATGTAAACACTGGGCAGTTGTAGCTGAATTCCATAATTATAAAAGATAAAAGACGTGTTTATTACAAAAGGAAGCAAAGTAAATACGGCTTATGGCAACGCATTGTTTTTATTTCGTAATAAATAAGGCCGACTTGGATGTTTGAGATAGAGAAGTATACAAGTGTCCTGTTTGTCTTCAGAGCTACTGGTCTTTCCTCATTTAGCTCTTGTCTTACTACAGTTGTATGCTTGTTTCTTGGTTATGTCCACTGTTACTTTTGGAAGTAACCTCCGGCAAAAAAAAAGACTTGCGCCAACGTACAAAAATAATTGTAAAGATTTTTTGATAACCCTGGGGCTTGCAAAATGAGATCGCTTTTCGAGATCTCGTGTTACCTTCCAATTTTAGATACAAAAAGTTGATACTCTGTTGCTTCCAAATGCGAGATTAATTTGACATGGCATGCCATAGACATTATTGAGAGGTTTGACACGTGAACGTTCCACAGATGGAGGTCTTTTTCATTAACGTCTAGGTTAGGCCATACTGAGTTTCTTGGGCTGTAGCGTGTACCTTATTTCTCAGCACGACGTCGTCACATCTCAAGGATTATATACGTGCATGTCATGAGTTGAAGCTGTTTGGCCACATCGCTTGGTACACTTGGTACGGAATCAAGTTAACGAATGTTTCCAGAACGTGCTTAAGGAAATTAAGAACGTCGGCCTATTTTATAACTTGAGAATTCACACGAAAGCTGCCCGTGTATTTTAGACGTAATAAAATTGTTCAGTGAAATTGATATGCACTATAGAATGTTCTTCAGTTTCTGCGTCCTCTTTTGTACGTTATTTTTGTGAAATGAGAGACAATCAAAACAACATGTATGTCAATTTTTATGTGGTTTCAGAACTGGTCGCTGACAGAGCGGTCTTATAATTTGCACTGGATCCACTGGATGGGTCTTGCTGCTTGTAATATATTATTATGACATATATAAATACACTGAACCTGTTAATATTGCAGAGAATTTGTAAAATATTACAACGCTCAGATATCAAGGATTATAATGTCATTGGATATGGTCAGTGGTTAGGTCTTGAAGATTGTGATGAATATTAATGATAAATAAGTGTATTTATAAATTTTAACTTTAGGGATTACTTACTGCTTTTAAAGTGGTGGTTAAAAATGTATAAAAATAACTACCGTCAGCACACAGGTGTTCCTGGATCCAGTTTTCTCTGCCCATGCATTTCATGACATTTCCTTATTTCAGTTGCCAATTGGGCATATGCCAAATTCACAGCCTTGCTATTTACAGGTACACAATTTGCCTGGCACAAGGTGTACGCTGTAAGTTTTGATATAATTTTAAAGTTATAAATATAAAAAAGTTGTGTGGGTATCTAACTTTAAGTCCAGATGGCCTTACAACCCAGAAGACAAACATTTACATCTTCACTGCCTTAAGAACCTCAAATCTTATGATATTATTACATAACTACTCTGCTATATATCTGTCATATCCCTATGATTTTTGCTGTACAGCGTGTTAAAAATGCAACTCATAGAAGTAACTGACAGTAGATAAAATGCTCATAATAACAGCTGTTACGCTTCTATTGTAAATATACACGACGTCTTATGCTATATTACATGGGTTATAATCTGTCGTAATTGCGACTACTGCACGCCGAATGTAGCCTTTTCAGTGCATGAGCGTGGATTGATTAGTATTGCCGTTGTGTTTATTTTTGAACACACTGTATTATGAGTATATAAACTCAACCCGATCTTTCGTACGCGTTTTATTTCTTACTTTGCCAACCTAGTAGTTCTCTGCTCTTGTCACTTTGTGGAACTGCAAGGTAGCCTAATTGGGAACACATTTCAGCATTGACCTTTTTTTGATGGAACTTCGCGGTATAATGGATAATAATTCAACTTAGAATTCAATTCCAGTTTTCGAGTGGAAGTAGCTTTCGTGGCATTACTGACTGCATCCAGTCGGCGGCCGTATAATTAATCAAAAAGTCCACAGGCCTTTCCTTCAATATCCCTCGTAATTTACCATTCATAATCATCCTAAACTTTTCTTATTCGACGATATTTAACTTTTGCGCTTGATATAATGTAATTAAATTAGTAAATAAACAAGTCATGATTACTTCCGTATCGATTCACCATTTGTTAACAGTCGTCGGTTCTCGTCAGAATACCACAGTCAATGCATTTGTTGTAGAATAATTTAACTATGACATACGCGATCACAATCCATGTCCGGTGGGCTGTGTATTTCCTTTCATTTTTTCCATACTCTGTGGGCGTTTTACGAGTAGTGTCGTGTTTGTAAGAGAGGTTCTAAGAATTCCATCTTCGTTCTGATTTTATCCCAGCTACCTGGAGCTGTTACTGCCAGATCAGTCAAGTCGACTTCTTCCTACCCCCTCGACCTCATCATTTCTGTTGGCGGTGAGCGTACGTCAGATACAGAAAGACTTCATTTCTGTTTAGCTGCTAGTTGGAGCTATTTACATATTCTATGCATCTGCTTTAAGCTATTTGTCTGAATCGTATCTGCGAAGCTACCGGTTTTTCGTTTCTGATCCAAGGTATCGTTGCTGCATGTATTTAGGTATCATTAATATTCTTTTTAGTTGGCCGCTCTTCGTGTGCGTGTTGTATGTCCCTAATTTTCCCTCATCGCCACGGGAGAATTTTTTTCTTAGAGGAATATAACATCTTTCAGTTCAGATTTCTATTTTATTCATAAAAATGTTTGATGGTATTTTGAATGTAAAGGGAAAGGAAGGTTTCTGACTAGGTGGCGAAAACAGGATAAATTCACATGTTTATGTTGAGACTAATCATTTCAAAGCAAAGTCGACATGTTGTTAGAATTTCCAAATGAATAATCTATTGCAGTGGTATTCAACCTTTTTTGTTCACGTACCCCCAGATATAATTTCTCTTCAACTTTGTACCCCCAAAGTTGTTGGTGTATAATTCAAGTTATACATAGTATATAATCTACATCTAAAATAAATTAAATAAATTACATTACAGATTATTCAGTGTTTATCATAAAATATATATTTATTTTCTTTAAATTTCACGTACCCCCTAAGATGTCTTCGCGTACCCCAGGTTGAATACCACTGGTCTAGAGTATAAGTGGATAGCAAAATAACAAGTGAATGCTGTTGCAGTGATATTACCATTACCGTAAGAAAATAAAATTGCTTATTTATTATGACATTTTTTGTTGTATATTATTGTTGACCGAAACTGTTGTCTAATGTGATATTAAAAATTCTGACAGCGGCGAGTATGAACATGGCTATCGTCTGGGATATTGCGCCACATAGTCTCACAGACGTTGACCGGCGTCTCAGAGGTACTTGCTACCTCCATCATCAGGGCGATTCGCCCTATACGACGCATTATCCCAGAAGGCTATTGTCTTCATGTTGTATAATTATTACGAATGATCATATAGCCCGATTATTTCTTTTTGTCAAGAAAAGTTATAAATGCCACTAACTGTGCTGAAATTATTAACTATGTTATTTTTAAATATGTAGGACACTTACCAAATGATATCTGTTGATTAGAATGAGACGTATTTGTTGCTTGTGTTTGCGGGTTTAGAGGCGCGTCGGCTTCTAAGGCCACCTTTTTGTATCAGCCTCTAGTCATGAAAGATTTGAGGTTCTCACGGCTGTGATTGTGGGTTGTAGCGCGTGTAATTTGGTAGAAGTTTACCAACGTTTCAGAAGTCCTTGCTGCCTCCTTCATCAGGGCGACGCTGTGATGATGAAATATTGGTAAACACCCGTCTTCTTATCCTGTAGTCATCTTGAATCTGTTGTTCCACTCAAATGTTACGTCATTAATAAGTCACTGAACTATGAAGCAGGAAATGGACCGCATTGGATAAGATTTCTTCGAAGGAAAGTGAAAACTTTATTCTTACACTGAAGTTGTTCTGCCATATACAGAAGAAGCTGTTTAACACTGAAATGACATGATAGCTACAGTACACCAACTGTAAACTACGGCACCTTAACTGTTTGATGTTGTGGTAGGCACAATGCTTGTTTCTTTATTTGTGCGTTATTTAGAAGTCTAAAATCAATTTTAAAGCCATAATTTAGTGATAATATGCGCAGACTTATATTTAAGCTTACTAGTAGGAACCATAGCGCAAAACATATTCTCTTTTGTTTCATTTCTTAAAGACGGTAAAAGTGAAATTCTTTAATCAGTTCTGCCGACAGAAAATTTTTAATGCATAGAGAAACAGTGAGTGGATTACGTAGAAGGTTTTATAGTCTTCTATGAAGACAACAGTGTGGAACTGTGTTCACACAAATTGGTAATAATCGGACTTAATTGGGGTGACGCACACAGACTGGGAGTTGCGCATTTAACGCTGGTTCGTAGGACTTCTTTTCCGGTGAAAATTAAAATATACTACTATCTTATATTATTTTTTGTTGTATCGTTTTCTGTGTTATTTCGTACAACCAAATGCCTGGCGATGGAGCTAATGCGTAAGGCGTGAAATGGCGATGTTATCTGAAGTAAGCCCGACCTCTTGGCACCTTACTCTCCACTGCAAATTTTAATGTAAAAATAGCACAAGTGCACCCCGTCCCGTGAGGGTCGGCTCATATTATTCTCTGTGGCTGAATTTTTCAGTAATTTTAATTAACGGTATAGAAGTTAGTGTTTTGTTTAATAGTTTGCCAAATTCATAGCTGTAAAACGCAGAAAAATTAAATGCCCAGAAGGAAGGAACATTTATAAGGAAAGAAGGAAAAGTACAGAAGAAAAGACAGCGGTAAGCGAAAGATAGGAACAAAGAGGAGAATAAAGAAAGGGTGGAAGAAAGAGACGTATAGTAATATGAGGATACTGACTCCATAGAACAGAATCCTTTTGGAGAAGCTTATGATAATTATTTGCTCAACTGACGAAGAGATTCTCAAGCCTTCTGTGGAACATGAAGATTCATTACCATGTTTACAACAAGCCGCCAACGGACCATAAACTGATAAAATCTGAATCCAGAACTGGCTATCTTCTGGAGTGTAATCTGATCATATTGGCCGACGTGTCAGAGAAGTCTACTACATCCCTGACTGATGATGTAGGCGCAACATCCCATGAGACAGCCATTTTCATACTCATCACCGCAAGACTCCCAAATCTCATCAGTTGAATCCAATTTATACCCTCACATCTTCCGTTTTAATATTATCCTCCATGTAATCTCCTCACTTCAGTTTTTTCACTAAAATTTGATATTATTTATTAAATATCTAATTATCTAAGAATACGCAGAATTTATGTGACTCGGCTTAGGGTTAAGCCGTTTTCACGTTCGGTGGGATTCCTTCGATGGAAGCTGCTGTCTTCATGAAGCAACGCAGAAAAAATGCGAGCGTGTAAGGGCGGCACAAGGCATTGAAGTCACACGAGTAGCCGTATTCCACTGTTGTGATGTAGTGCGACGGATCAGCTAGCAGCATCTTCAGCTTGCACGCGTGCCGACCTCTGTTGTCACGTCCTGTCTGTCCTAGCACATTTGCATTCCATTGCATCACATCCTGCTACATCCGTGCCTACCAAACGCATTCAGACTTTGAGATGGCTGCCTTCTGGGATGTTGCACCCTGTAGTCTGTGAAAAAAAGTCAGACGTTTCAGAGGAGCTTACTGCCTTCATCATCAGGGCGATCGCAACATCCCAGAAGACGAACTTCATACTCGTCGTCGTGAGAACCTGAAAGCTCACTCATTGAGACTTTTGCAACGTAGAAACGTTAAGACAACACACAAGTATTTGCTCTCGTTTTCTTATGCCGCGTTATAAAGTTATTTTACTTGAACACACGTAAATATTGAGTGTTCCTGAAAAGTGCATAAGATAACATTTGAACCTGCAAGAGGAGAAAATTAAGGAATGAAGAACTTCATGTGTACTCCAGGATAATTACGAAACTATAATAGCCTGCTAGATTGTTATTTCTGTAACCATTAATTCATTTATCCGTGTATGTCGTTAATCATTTTAATCACTTTTAAACATTAGAATGGGACACGGGTTTTAAAGTGTTTAGATATTTATTGGTTTTTTTCATTCTCATAGTCTGAATATAGTACGGGCAGTATTAGTGAAACCTGCCTGAGTATGTTATCCGCATTAATTTATTATAAAGTTACAGTGCATAAGTTTTTCGTTTTGTGACTCTTGTGATATACAACGCCTACTTTCCCCGTGCACCAACTTATCCCGTTCCGCCACCATATTTGAAAAATAAAATAAAATAGTATTCACACACGTGAATATGTAATTTTCTGCATTTTAACCTAATTCTATTCTATAACAACTGAGTTTAGTCTGGCTGGAAATTAGATCCAAATTGTACAAAATTAAGGGTTCTTACACAAATTAAAGTTAGTACAAATAATAAGCTACCGGTAATATAGCTTTTGTCCTGAGTACAAGATTGTTTAATACGTTCAATTATTTTTTCATTAAGCTGCTCTCGAAACTGTTATTTTACATTTCTCGGCTGTATTTACGTTGGCAGGTCTCATAGCTGCGGTCATTAGCGCGTTGATCTGGAAACCATATGGTCGCGGTTTTGAATCTTGCAACCAGCATGGTGTATATAGGTTTTCATCATTGTTAATCACTATACATGTCACCACCGATCCGATAATTTGGAACTGACCCTCCAGTCACGTGAATATGTTTACGGTCAAATGCTTGTACTAGAAGGTGTGGTGTGTTCCGGGGATAAAGTGGCCTTAGAAAAATACAGAAATTTAACGTTTTGCTTCAGGTGGAATAAGTTACATATATTTGCAGATGTTCATGCCTTATTGCCCGTGATGTTCCTGTTCTGGTGATATAGTGAAATAATTAGAATTTCTTAATGTTACCTGTTTCATTGTATGGGTGTGAAATCTTGTTTCACAGATTAAAGGAGTAACAGAGGTTGGGGGTGTTTTAGAATAAGATGTTGAGGAGAATTTTTGGACAGGTGGCTGGAGGATGTTGCATAATGAAGTGCTTTGTAACGTTTAATCTGCTCTTCACCAAATACTAAGATGATAAAATCAAGGACGACAAAACTGGGCGAGGGCACAAACTTTATGGATGTAAGAAATGAGAAATGCGTAGTAAATTATGGTTTGAAGGCCTGAAGAGAAGAGACACTCGGATGAGTTTCGCGTAGACGGTAAGGTAATAATATAATGAATCTTAAGGAAACAGACTAAGGGGGGAGGGGTGGAATGGATTAATCTGGCTCAGGAAGGCGATAATGAACTTTCGGATTTCACAAGAGCAGGTAATTTCTTCAGCGCCTGTGCAAGTACATATATTTAATAACGAAGAAGTAATTGCAGGTGTGGAAAAGATTTTGAAAGAAAGAAGCGGTCATATCCGGTTTGAAAATAATAAGTAGCACTCCTGATCGCCGGTTTCGTACCCAGGAATGTAAATAGATTTCTTCCACGTTTAACTTACACGCCGTACAATTGTCTTGAATTCTGAAACTGTCATTGGCCCTAAACTGTCAGGTGCAGGGTATAAGGCATAGTTATATCTTTAAGGCATAGATTTCAAAACTGATTGCCGCTGAAATTTAATGTATTTTTATGTCTTCTACTGGAAGATTTTTCTTTTTTCTACAGTACTTCCGTCGTCAAAACATCTGCCTGTCACTGTCTATAACGCGATCTGTAATTGTTGTACTCAGACAAATTTGAATGTTTATTGTTTAATTTATCTACGAATAAGAGTTAAAGAAAAGAAAGAAAATGGCGAATTAATTTTGCAGTGGAAGCCATTGTCACGCTTCAAGAAATTCCATGATGTTAGTGATTACTAAGGTGAGGGATAAATATGATGATTACAGAAACCTCTCTTATTTCTGATTGGCTGCTTTGAGTGCATTAGGCATGTGACTGTCTCTCCCGGCGAGAGGATAGGCCTATAACTGAATAATGGACTTGTGGATGGTACAGAGAGGAGGGGGGCATTGTTTTCCCTCGGGTGGAAACGAATAGCTCTTGCATGTTTGATTATCTTCCGCTGTCTGTTCGTGAAACAGGAAAACCACTTGTTCTAATTTCGCCCGATGAACAGACTGTCCTCAACTGTTATGTTGTAATATCTATCAGCTCCAAAGTTCGAAATGATGCCCAAAAATAGTGCTGCTATGTTTTATTGCTAAGAAGCAAAAAAGCAGACTTGTCAGCGCAGTGGAATTATTGTAACAGTAAAGCAGGCGCTTCCTTAATATTTCATGCAGCCCGGCTGATTTCTCGAATCATAAGCGATATACGACTCAAAATGTCCCGATTTTAATTAATTTTGAGTTTCAAATACGGTACCTCTCAAGTAGCTATTAGTATATAGTACCGTTGTTTTACATTTCAGTTAAATAAAGTGGAAATATTTCGGTGACGTACAAATTTGTGTGTGCTTGTGGGGAAAATATATTAACTAGCCATATATTTTATGCTTAAGCCTGGATTTAATGAAGATATACGGTTATGATATTTCTCAACCGTGTGATGGCCTTCGAAACAGTCACCTCCTTTTGTGCGGCCCTCAGTAGACACTGATTTTGACGTAAAGGAATATTATATAGTATAAACGTTTTTCTCGTGCTTATTATTAAGCACCACACCATGAGTATGCGTGGGGGAATGAATCTCTAATCATTTATGACCTCTGAAAAGATGAATATAGGTGATAAGTTTCTCAGTGAAGGTCTTCAAGATTTTGAAGTCACTTTGATTGTCTTCATGTTATTCAGCTCTGCATTTCTTGAAGTTCACTGCATGTTGTCCATTTGATAACCTAAAACAGGCTTAAAATGTTCCCCGTTCGTTCTTTCTTCAGCTGTCATTCTTTATTCTCATGATAATTTCAGTGCCCAAAATGCTAAATTACCATAACAGGTTCGTGTAGCAGTAAACACCACCATCAGCACTGTTGACAGCCCTTAGGACTTACAGACACTAATACATGTAAATGGAACTTTTAATACCCGTGACCTATATTGAGTCACCAGGTCTCCGGCACTGGCAGATGTTGTCAAAAGTGCTCATGCCACTGAAATGTCATAGTGTTAATTCTCTATTACTCTCTGTAATTAGGCTTAAGTGGTTAATTGCATTCATTACTAACATATTGTGTCTGCTTTAATCTGGAGGTTCTTACGTTGAATTCTGGGAGGAATATGTACTTAGAAATGGTAACAGTATGCAAATGAAATACACACAAAATTAATATCTTTACCATAACACCATCAAGTATGCCATCGAAACTGTAAGATGTGCTTACTGCCTACGTCCATGGCTAGCGATCTGATGACGGAGGCAGGAAACACACCTGAAACGTCTGTAAACTTCTATAAGGTTACACTGAAGAAAAACCCAGAAGGCAGCCATATTAGTATTTATATGCGTTTTAATTTCAAATGTGTCCTGACATTTGCACCAGTCCATATAAAATTTCTTGCTTACCATCAATATTAATCACCATTTTACCCTACAGTAATTTCTTATCAGGCCTTGTAGTTTGTAGAGTATGATTCAAAAGGGAAGGGAAATTACATGTGCGACACTGAACTCGTTTTAATTCATTAATTGCTCTCTCCTCCGATGCAGTCGGCTGAGTATCGAAAACTGGATGATGCCTGCCGCCTATGCAGGCCACTTCAGCAATTTGGTGTGGATCAAGCCGCCGTGGGCGAAACAGATGATGGACCGAGCTCACACCTTCCTCATCGGCCGCCATAGACTCTCCGGTGAAATAAGGTTAGCCGCCTGACTTTCTTAGGCTATAGCCAGAGATTTATTTATGTAAGGAATAGTATCTATAATTACTGCTGTTCTTATAGATTGCACGTGTATGTTTGTGTAGGTGGACTTCATATGCAGGTTTATTTATTTGTCCCTTCGGGCTCTAGTGTCCATGTGAAGGTGTAAGACGGAAGTCAAGTCTAATCTCTGAGTAATAAACTGTTAACTAAAAGCCCTTTTAATGTGCCCGAGGGTTTTAACAGTTTATTACAACTATTTATAACCATATCTTCCCAGAATGTCCTTGGCGATTGTCTTTTGTTACTACTGTCTTTGTTCTCTTCTGTTTTTAAGAAGTTTTAAGAATATCACTACGCTTTGAAGTCTGAATCCCCCTCCCCCCAATATTTAGTTGAAGACAGAGGAGGATCATTCCTTCAAAAGTATAGTGACTTTATAAGATTTTGAGGCTTAAAAGGAAACATACGACGAATAAAGCTAAAACAAGTGTTTATAACCATCTTGGCCGGCTGCATATTTCAGCATGTTTAAAGTCACATTTAGACGCCAGGTCAATGGTTTCTTATCCTCTCCTCTGCCCCAAGAGTCTGGTTTAATGCCACTGAAGAAAGCAGTAAATTTAATTCCTGAATTACAGTGAAATTTACAGTGCGTATAGCGTATTTTTGCAGTAGTCTATGCATCTTAGGCTACCCACGCGAACTATGAAGAAAGGAATTATTCTTTATGTAGCCATGGACCAGTTTACTGGCGTGAGAATGTTTTTGTAAGCATCAACATTTTCAGTTATCACCAAGACCATTTCAAGTTTGATTTTATTTAAAGCTTTTGTAGCCCATGTGGGCCTCATACACTCTGTTAAATCAGTCGGACTTTATTGTCTATTAATGACAGGTCTGATATGCTGTTTCTTGTGATTTGCCAAGTGAAAAGGAGGTACCATCGCAGTATCATGTGCATTTGTTTTCTGTGACAGGCATTCAGTGGTGTAGACTCTTATTTGCAATTTTTTCTCCCTCCTTTCAGTGCTGACATATCGAGGTTCTGACGGTGAAGTTGTTTTGCTCCCCCCCCCCCCCCCAATCTTATTATTCTTTCTCCGTCATTGATGTTTGTGGATGCCATGTAAGAATTTGAGAAGATTTATTGCCCACATTGCCAAAATCTTTACCCAAAAATAAAACTGACGAGAGTCTGTCAGACGACGAGACAAATTAGTATACCTAGTAGATGTAGGTGCAAGAAACTGACTTCATTGCATTGTACCTTTCAGTTTATTTTTAAATGAGTACAGTGTAAAGTCGCGGTCAATGAAGTATACTTTGCCGCATGAGAATATTTAGTTTAAATTTTGTGAGTTTTCGAGGAAGCATCCTCGGCTCGAAGACTGTTATGTGCCACTGAAGGGGAACTGTGACGTTGCTGTCAGTCGTCAGCAAATTATTCATATAATTTCATTTTTCTTCTTAAAATTATGTTCTATTAAGGTATTCAAGTATCCGTGAATAAATGTTTATTTTCATTCATGGAAATTTCTGTCTCAGCATATAGGCTACTCGTATGCTAAATGTGGTTCAGTTTATTCTTGAACGCTTTTCGGACCAAGCGACGACTGTGGTTTTCAAACAGTGTTCCTCGAAACTCAAATTTTCATCATTTATTAGCAGAGATTGTGAGACACAGGTAATAGCTGAAATTATAATATTCAGACAATTGAAATAAAGTAATTTTTTTCTGTATTTAACGACGAAACGTCTCAGCCGAGTGGTTAGCAGTACTGCTTCGTATTTGATAGGTTCCGGGTTCAAACCTTTGGAGATATGAATTGACATTTTCTATGGTGAAAGTTTATGAACATGTGTACTAATTTTGTATGTTGTGTGGTAATGGTTATAAACAGGGAGACTGTGCAGACCTTTTGGATCGCGTAAGTAGGAAACAGTTGAAATAGTGAACATAAATGGATCATTGAATTATCGTCTTAGTCGTACCATCGTACGTAGAAGTTGTTCCAAGAAGTTCCCATCGCTATGCATTCGTTTTAAAATGCTTGAGGTTAAGTGAACTCACAGGATAGCAGAAGACTCCGATAAAATAATTTATATTCCTAAATGTGTAATGAAATGCAGTTAAAACAATGTTTTAAGTTATTTGTTTCTCCCGAAACGCTGGTATCTGCCTACAAGATCACGCGGCACTATTGTAGCCCAGAAGACCAACTGTAACGCACCTACTGTCAGAATATATTTCTAAATATATTGTACTGTTTATATAAAAAAAAGGAATGGTCAGGAGAGAGTGATACGAAATTTAGCGTGCTCTAGGCAGCCAAGGTATAAAGGCATTAGACGGAAATAATGAAGAAAAATTATGTATCAACTAAAATGTGCAGGATGCACTCTGTCATTTGTAGAAGCTCTGTTTTGTGTTTATTCTCGCTTTCTTGTATTTTCCATTTGGTTTTAATAGTTGACTAAATACAAGCAATACGAATTTAATTTGCGGTGTCTTATTTTAGAACAAGATTTTCGTACATCACTGTAGTATTGAAAACCACATATATACATCTCATACATCTTTCATCCTTACAGAAAACACGTTACATTAATCGTACAATGCTGTACATTTCTTGCATTGCAATTGCACACATGAAATACAGACTAATGTTTGAAAATTCCTTTTTATTCTTCAATCTGTGCGTCTGTCATTATTTATATAGAATATTTTCGCATTATTTCTTTTACATGAGACTGACAAGTTAACTGTATATTATTAAATAGGTAATACATCTTTCGACTGCATGTGTTTGATGCATTTATGTGTACACGTGAGAAGATACCTGTGTTAAATTAGCATCTTTATAGTGTTCTGTATTTCTGAAACCGTCACCAGTACGTAGATTCTCACATCCATCACTCAAACTAGGTACGTGACATCTTACATCATTTGTATTGCCTCGTGAAAATAGAACATACATGCCAGGTAATTCCGTTGCTATAATACGTAGGCCTGCCTTCTTCATATTGGCGACTAATTACCCTACGCCACTCTGATTGATGTTTCTCTTTCATGTGCGTCCTATACTTTTATTTCTTACTTCCTTTTATCTCTAAGTTTCTTCTTGCAATCACGTGTATGAAATAGTGGGCGGAATTGATGGCTACGTGTAACTGACATGGGCTTTATAAAGTCTTAAAACGAACACGAAATGGCAGTATATAATATGTTACTCTGAACAGTTGTATTCTTATGTAAGATGCAGTGGGAGAACAATTGCTACGTCAGAATTGATTTATTGTTACACTGTCCATATTCTCTGAAGTTCTTATCCACAGCTTCGCGTAATCGACAAGACTCATTTCAGCTTTAAGTGTATAGTTTGATATCAGTTTGTTTACGAAATAAAATAATAATTATCTATTTATTATTTCCGAATTATGAATGTTGTCGTAAAGTTATAGCGTTGTTCCGATTTCAGTGCCGATTTTAAGGAAATACGACAATCAATATTGTTAATATATTTTATGAACCTGTTAGTAATTGTTATATTTTATTTTAAAAATGTAATTATTAGTATTATAATTAATTACAACTACTACAACAGCAACGTTGATGAAGATTTTGACCTGTTAAAGTTATAAGGTTTAAAACCGTTCCATACTTTTATTGGACATCCGTATTGTCGGCTTATGCCAGGACTTTATTAAGTGTCTATTTTGTTGATTTTAGCTGTACACTAATTAACTTGAAAATTTAAATGCAAGAATGAAAGTAATTTGGGGATTTGTGAATTGAACAAGTTTTCGTAAATATTGTATGATTTAAAACTTTAGGAAGTTTAAGTGCGAAAATGAAGCCCAGAACTGGAAATGACGCGTCGTGAAGGTCTTTCAAAGCACGTAAACCTAATTTATCTCGTGTACTACTACTACTTTTTATCCCCTGATTCTTAAGTGGGCGTACATTAAAATCGCAAATGTTGTGATTTAATAGTAACTTGCAACGTATAATCACTTGTAAGATTGCGCTGCGTATGAGGTAAAAATACTGGAAATAATTATATATTTGATGGAGAGCGACTTTTATAATGGACGGTAACACTGCGAGTTCAACGTCTTGCGTCGAAAAGTGATTTCTCGATTTATGAAGTTTTTTGTATTATGTTTAGTGCAATGATGGTTACATTAATATGAAGAATCAAGTAAATTGTTAGGTTTTAAGATTTATAGTTTTTGCGGTATTAGGACTATTAAAATAAATGTTGTGATATTGAATTAGCCCCGGTTTTAAGTCTATAAGAGATATGAATTTTATTTTTCAAGAATACATTTTGAAAATAAAACAAAATTGTTATGCTGTGTTGAACGTACGCGGCCTGCCCCTGCCACTCTGGCTGTACGCTTCCTTTTTAACCAACATAAATAAACAAGATGCTTTATTGCTTTGCACTCATTAGTTTCTCTTTAAAACATGCCATCAGGAAGGCCTAAGAAAATAAATAATTGCTGAAATTTAATGGGAAATATCAGCTTCTATTTTCTTCTGGTGATAATATACGTGGAAAAAACTAAATACTTATGCTTGTCTCACCAGACTGCTTGATAATATCTTTATAAAATGTAGCTAATATATTCTTCAAATGTGGTGAAGTTAAAGAATTTGTAACCACATAAACAAATCAGAATTTCATTCGTGGCGAAGAAATTAATTTCGAACAGTGCATTGCGTCTTATAATCTTTTGTCTTCCCGTATGATTTCTGAAAACGTATTTCTCTCTCTTTACGTCTCTGGGGCCCACCCAGCCTCCTCTACAATGGGTACCGGGGGTCCTTTCCCGGGGGTAAAGCCGGCCGGGGCGTGATGCTGACCACTCACCCCCATCTAGTGCCGGGGTCAAGGAAGAGAGGAGCTATACCTCCACTCACCCCAAACGCCTACATGGCGTATAGTGGGACAAACTTTACTTTTTACGTCTCATTGGTTGGAAACTGCGTTTTTTTCTGTCACTGTCGACGCATTTACTCTTACGCAATGGACACTTGAGTTCCAAGATGGGGAATTAGAATCCGTTAAGCATCATCGCATGGGAAGATTTATGTTATGTGTTTAGTTTAATGGCATGTCAGCGAACTAGCAGAAAGGTGACTACCCCTTGGACATCTTCAGCCATCACAGTAGACTGTCACGTGTTCGGAAGACTATCGAAAGCTCGCCAATAAATATTCTTAAAAAGGTAAATAAAACAGATGCGCTGTAAACTGTGTTGGAGAAATTATTAGGATCGCTATTCTTCGTGACGTTAAAGTGGGATTACTGACCTTTTCCTATGGTTCTTTTTTCGATAAATAATCTCTCGGTCGAGCAAATTAAATAACACTAATTGATACTGGTTTAACAAAAATGCTTAATTGGTAAGATTCTTAGCAATATTTTCTTACCTGGATGCCAAAACAGTCGGTTTTCTTTTGTTTTGAAACTATATATTTTGTTGACACACTATAATTGAGAACACGTTTTTAATTACGTCCAATTATTGTAATTGCTAGAGAGGTGGTATAATCAGGAATATTTTCTTCTTTTTGTATTTAAAGCCTCATTTACAAACAAGGAGATTTTGCTATAGAAACAAACATTTTCTGAAAATGTACCCGTATTTTTATGTTTTGATCAAGAACGCAAAGCGATTTTCATGGAGAGTAACCTAACTCCATGGGGCAGAGTCAGAAAATTGCCCTCGTATTTCGAATGTTTACCACATGGAAGAACATTTCAAATAAGAGTCGCACTTTAATGAAATCCAAGTTTTATGTTATGTAAAAAAAAATATTTTGTACCACGACAATTTTAGTTCCATTTAAAATAGGGGTTATGTAACACCAGTATTATCTACTTCTGTGTAGGCATCATTGTCAGATTTCGTCTAAATCCATTAATTAGTTACGGATAGGCGTAGATGGGAGGATGATATTAAATTTATCTTAAAGAAATAGGTGTGAGCATAGGGATTAGTGGCGGGCTTTTGTGAACATGGTAATGACCTCTCAGTTTCCATAAAAGCGAGCACTGAGCGACTGTTTGTCCAGAAGGGTTCTAATCCATGCAGATATTTATGGGAACGAGCCTAGTTTTATGAGTGTCTTATTATTATGTATTAAGCTCCGAACTTAATTTAACTACTCAAAGGAAAAATATAAAATCTCTTCATAATGGCTGTAAGTAATACAATGCTGATTTTCCCACACTGCAGTCATTTGTAATTCTTCTTCGGTATTATTAAGCATGTCTACGTTAGTATCGTCAGTTGCATTGCATTTGAAATTTTGTGGCTCCTACTATACACCCGTCTCTACTGTAACTGTTGACTGAAAAACCAGGCTTTAGATTTTTAAGTAGAATCCGTGTAGTGTGGACTATATTTATGGAAGCACTGAAGGGAATAAGTGACCCATTATTTTCATTTTGGCGTTGTTAGGTGCAATTGCTTACAAAGTATCCTAAGTAGAGTATTGAAAAAGTAACGAGTTTTATTTAAAATGTACACGATTGTATTGAAATGTACTTTTTATACGTTCGTTGTTAGTGAAGAGAAATGTACCCTTAGTTTTGAAGTTTTCAAGTCGGTGAAGATGACGATATTGTTCTTTTCGGTTGTGACCCCATAATGACTCGTGCGTAGATACCTACGTTTCGGAGAAATATATCTCCATCTTCAGGGCTGCAGCGTCACAACCCAAACGAACATCATCTGATTCGCAGCTCCGTGTCTAAAAGGGGTAAAAGGTTCTCCTAACAGACATCATAATCCGAGAATAGCTGTACGTAGTAGATGTTGATCAAGCTATCAGTTGTCTGCGTATTAAAATGTAAGGCTGCATGGGTTTAGGGAAAATTGATATTTCTAAGGATATTCCGTTTGAATTGGCCCTGCCACAACAGGATGACCTACGTAATAAGTTATGCCGCAAGACTAAGTCAGCTTACCTTATGGGTAGCCATGTCTAAGTACGGAAACTCGCTGTTGTAAGTACGAGGCTCATAATGAGGTTGGATCGCTTGCGATAAGGATATACTTATTTGGTGCACCGATGATATATGCATGATTACGTCACTGTAAATATATATATATATATATATATATATATATATATAATGTGCGCGTCTCCCACTCTACCTGTTCTAGCTGTTTTCCCCGTATTTTCTCTTGCTTAATGTATGCGCGGCTAATTATATGTCTTGTGAGGACAGATGGGTGTTCCCTTAGCACTGTCATTTACAAACTTTGAACGTCCGTGCTTAATGTGTATAAGGAATGGCTGGTTTCATGACGATAACAGAGAGGGGAATAATGTAAGTAGAAACTTACTGATGGAAATTAAAATAAGTAAGAATAAACAATATGAAGCTTCAGAAAATCATTTCGTAAACGTTTGGTAACTTGGTCAGGTTAAGTAGGATTTGAGGTTCTCACAGCGGCGATTAGGAAGATGACTATGTTATGTGTTGAAGTGCCGTGTAGTCTCGTATAAGTTTACCGGCGTTTCAGAGGTACTTGCTGCCTCCATCATCAGGGCGATGACTAATCGCCGTCTTTATCAGGTTGCTCTTATTTAACAAATTAAAGGTAACGTATTGAATATATGCTGGTTAGTATTTTATTGCGATTAAATAAAACACTAGAGGATTAGTTCGTCCAAGGAACTGTGAAATAAGTTTATGTATATTAACTTAATTTATAGATTTTTTGGAATGAGAGAATGCACTGCTTTGCAGTGATTGGAAACGCACAGATTATGAAAATTAGGCGTATTTATTTTTGTTGTGATACTGCATATGAAAACAAGATTATTTCGTAATGTCCCGTCATTCTTGACGGGCAGTTTACTCTAGCTCTTTTTACTTTACTACTACTACTACTAACAACAACTTCTACTCGTCTCTCATTTTCCTTCCCCAAATCGTACGTAACTCTTCTACCCCAAACACTAGTTGTCTCCTTTATCTTACGCTTATTTCATAGCTGATCACTATTTTCCTTCAATTCATGGCCATTAATAATAACACTGCATTATTCAGGCTGTCAAACCTTCAAGGAAGATTGAACCTTTGAAAAAAGTTTGCAATAAAAAGTACCTTGAGAGGAGTCAATGACCGAAATTCGAATTAATTTATGGATTGAAACATTTCTAAATTTATGACTACATAGAGGTTAAGGTCATAGCCCTCACTCATTCTGACGAGAGTAGGTTGTTAAGGGTTCTGGAGTGAACATCCCGTTCGCAACGTTTATTAGCCTACATAAACCGAAATTATACAACGTGACGTCGAAGAGAATAATGCTTAGAAATATTCAGTATCTTGGAGCTCCTATAAAGTTATATTTTCAGAAGTGTTTGCCGTATTGTAATAAAATAAAGCAAATCTTTTTTTGGTATAAATTAAAATAACAATTTTGATTCATACCACACAAAAGATTTCCTTGTACTTTCTCATAGGAAGAACCACATTTATTGTGACACTTTTGTCTGAAATCGTGCGCTTAAATTACTTATTTTTGTTTACTGTTGGAAAGGCCCCTTGAAATCGGGAAGTAATGATTTCGTAGGCCTGTCTTCATTAAATACTTCCTTCTTGTCCCGTTCTTTAATTCCCTTCGTATCTTTGTCTTTCCCTCATTTATCAATCATTTTACTTATCCGTGCAACGTATTACATCACAGGAGACCAACAATAACAAATATCAGCTATGCTACCGACTACGTACTACGTCATTCCACGAGCTGTATTCAGTTGAATTTCAACATAGCTAAGTGATGTTTCTGGGATATACCATGTTCGTGGCATCGTCATTTTCTAGAAGATGCGAAATTTTTTTTTGTGCGTTGTTTTAGGCGCGTATATCGGTGAAGACGCTGGATTTAGGAATAATTATTTTCTATTATATTCAACAATACGCATGGAATGATTGCTCTTATTGTAAGGTTTCGGCTAGTCAAGATTGATAAGAAAAGTATTGGTTTAAAACCATCATCTTACCTAGGTTTTTCCCTTAAATATTGTAAATGATCTCGTATAGTTTAGCTATATTAGCATTTTGATTGCCTAATACAGGTCTTTAACGTTGTAGTTAAACCATTAAACCTCTGTACTGTATCTTGATGCAATGTATTTACTCAAGTCTTGGTCGTGAAATGTTACAGAATACACAGCGGTCATTAAAACCGTGTCTTACAAGGGCGTGTTCCACACGAGAGGGAGAAGTGGTTTTTCTGTATCCCACTCCGTAGATAAATTCACAGTAGATACAGGTCATATAAGTGTTTAGTGCTTAGATTTTATGCATTGCATGCTGAAAAGTTTAGTGAAACCAAATAAATGATATTAGATGTTTTATAAAAGGCTAGAGAACTAGAATAGGATTTGCATTAATTTTGCACGAATGTGAACGAATTACAGTTGCGTAATCTGCATACGATTAATTAGAATGTTATACTTTTATTATCTAAAGGAATCTTCAGACTCACCGCTGTGAAACCTCAAATCCTACGAATCTAAGGTTCTACAAATCAATAAAATTTATCCGTTTCTAAGGGGTACATCCTATTGTGTGTAGATCCTTAGTTATTGACAGTCCGTCTACACAGCAATTTTTTTATTATCGTTTCAATGTTTTTTAAGATCCACTGCATGTTTCGACCTCGATTGATCATCTTCAGGTGGTTCTCTTTAATTGTTCGTAACTAATAGATACGAGTGATAAATTGCGTACATATTTTCTGTTGATTCCCTCTTTGTACGTTTCTTTGCGTCTATACACTGTTTTTAGTCACTGAAGCTGTCGCGCTAATTCACATTTTGCGGGACTCGGCCTTTTATTTGTAATGTAAACTTTATGTTGGGGTGCATCATTTTACCCGTTGCAATTCATTGGTGGAACCTCCGATCTGACATTTCCCGATCCTGATGATACTTTGTATCATACCAAAGACCTTGACTTCTTCAAGATGTCCTACTCCGGAAAAAATGCAAGTTCTCATGCCAGTAGTTTTGATTTATGAAAGAAACCGGTGTGTTGTGAGAGGGTCGCTTATGTAACCTCCAACAAATTTATGTTCAACACCTGATGTTATTATGTGAAATATTGCCGAAGACTGTGCCGAGAAAGGCTCTGTCGACATTTTATCATTGTACTTGCACAGCTGTCATTTTTCTCCACGCTTCGAGAATAAAATTTGCATTGTCGATACTAAGTGAATTTTAATTTGAAGTTAAGTAATTTGACCTGATATTGACTTAAATAATTTTGTGCACTATAACGTAAACTGATACCACGGCTGCTTATAGTTCAGTGTGCTCATAGTTAGACTCGGTTTCGACAAGCTCTGTGGTTTTCCACAGTTTTTCAGCAAATGTGGAGCTGATTTTTCATAATAAGATGCTGTTCTCCACAACTCCTCACTGAAGATGAAAAGATTTTGTAAACTCGTAACAGATATGTTAATAGGTCTGTATTTGTTTTATTTTGTGAGTAGCAATTGGTAGCATAGCTTATCAGTAGGTAACAGGACAATAGGGTTGTGGTATTCTGCCATCTTTGAGGGAAGATGCGAAAAAATAACTTTCCTTTCGTGTGTGTTTACGCTAAATTAACGACATGCAAACTGTATTATGCTGCATTCTGTCGATGTTGGTCTTATGAGTTGTAACGCCGTATGGACTTGTAGGTAGATAACGTTTCGGAGGAACACACTGCCTCCATCTTCAGAGCCCTGTACCATTTTGGCAGAACATATGCCACCTCCACGCCGCCATGTCTCTCAGCTTCATCAGATCACGTAATCCCTTTTCCACGGACAGGAGGCGGCGTTTGGTATATGGATGTGGACATGAAGCCTCTACATTTAGCTGCATTAACATTGCACCTATGTATTCCACCCACTTATCCCCGATACGTAACTTAAATTGGACATTTCCTTATTTAATCAGATGTGACTTATATCGTGGCAGTACCGTGTTGAACGTGTACTTACTTTTCAGGGAAAAGGTTAAAGGTGCTGAATGAGTGACTTAGTATTGGTATTAACACTTAGCATTCTTGGTTCAGTTACTCCAGCATTAAGTACAAGTTCAGTCCTCTAATCGTTTTGCTACGTACTGGACGTAAAGATCTGCTGATGCTGTTGTGTAATGAATGCAAAATATCGTTCATGCTAGACACCATTTGAGACCCAATGAACATTACACTATTTATTTTATTATATTTAAAACTTTACCATTACACGAGTACACTGTATAAACCTGGTTCTTCTAAGGAGAATGGTAGTCACGTGTGTATATAATGACTTAATGTCATGTCAGCTTCGTTATATTTATAACCTATTCTCTTCTGAATACTAAACCATGTTACAGTATTTATAACATTTTTATTACATATTCACATGTTACAGTTTGAATGCACAAAACTGTCATCATCTTTAGTTTTTGTTATGAAATGTATGTTCCTGTCTTGGACCGTAGTGGTGCAGAATAGAATTTCTTCCTATTGCTCATATATTATTTGAATTCTCGTATATAATAACCCACAAATTTAAAAATTCCCTAACATAAGATCGGGGTCGTAGCATTGGGCGAATCCCACGTTAAGTTTCAGTATTTCTAACCTTTTCCGCCTATTTACATCTGATATAATAGCCATTACCCGTCACTCTTGATGGCACGAGTGCGCCGTTCGTCCGATGCGGAAGAAATTGAAATTAATTTTCGACGTTGGCGGCTCAAGTAGGAACAAATGTAAACAAGGCTATGGCGGAAGTCTGGAGTCACGTGGTCGGCTTTCTGTTGGTCGTCATATAGGATCGTAAGCAGCAGGCTACACAATACACATCGGCGGACCACGAGTTGAGAACCTCTGCCGTAAAACTAAAGGCCTATATGGCATTCATTTTGTTGAGAAACAGACGCAAACCCAGAACGAATCAATTCATCTCAAACACTGGATCGAAGTTCAGCATTTAAATGTCCCATACCGGCAGATACATTACGATTGTTCCAGAGCTAGAAAGGACGTGTTCCGGAGCATTTGGGTGAGGAACACGATAACCACGCCTTTCAGAAGCTTCCGTAACATCGTCCGTATGTTCTCTCTGTTTGAACTCGTTGACTTATCTTAAGAAACACCCTGTGAAGCACCTGCTGTAAGAAAGAATACCAAGTGTAATGGAAAGGAAACCCGCCATTAACATCCCAGCTCCAGCAATTAATTCAGTCAACACCCTTTGCTGTTTTCGAACAGCGTCCTGCGTCTTTCGCTATGAAGAGGCAGTAAACGAGTGAAACAGGTTATCCCGTATAAATGCTTGTCCGTATTTGGTGTGCGAAAAATTCCAGCAGGCATGTACACCTCTTGTCAAATTTGAGCATTGCTTCTCGGACGTTGGAGCTTCTGTTTGAACACTAGAGGGCAGTAACTGGTTGCTGAAGATGGATGTCTTCTGGGTTGTTGTGCCGTATAGTCTGGTAGGAGTTTACCGACGTTTTAGAGGTCCTTGCTGCCTCCATCATCAGGGCCGTGACTCATCTGAAAAATCAGTAAACTTCTACCAGACTGCATAGCGCAACAGCCCAGAAGACAGCCATCTTCAGACTCACTGCCGTGAAAACCTCAAATCCTACGAACTGGATGTCCTTTGTCGATTTGTACGTTTTATGTTACTGCTGTTGAATGCATGTGCTGGTCGATTGCGATCTTTGTAAGAACCAAGAAGCATGTGCAGTTTTGAAATGAGGAGGTAGCATGTCTCCTCAGACAGCAAAGGTTTTTGTTAGTGTTTTATAAATGGACCAGCGTAGTATGGCCCGTCGAAGTTGTTTTTGTGTTGAACACAAAAACACTTGAGAAATTTTATGCATATAAAACTACTAAACAAGGCTTACAATTGAGTGACACGTACAGAGACGTACACAATCATATCTTTGACATTCTTATCAAAACCAATAACCTATGGTTGGCAGCACCTTACATTCCACGTCCCAACTATCTACAATCTCTCTTACAACCACAATTGTTCAAAACCTTCTGCTCAAGACGCATCTTTTCACGAGACGCCCGCAACCATTGTAAGCACAAATACTCAGTACCCTGTTTCAGTTTATATCCAAAATACCTGTTCGGTTTAACCCATATATTATTTCTAATTGTAGGCTCTGATTGCACATACATCACACTGTTTCATCAATACTTACCTGAAGTCACTTAAAAGTAAGTAATTTTAAGTAAATTATCTTCCTCTTCGTCTGTAACCTTGCACCAGTTTATACGTATGATGCTCATGTTTTAAGATTATGATGCTGAGAAGAGTGTTTGGTCGTAAGGTGGAAGGAACAGCAGGAGGCTGGCGAAAATAGCGCGTGACACATTAACTATAAGAAATGCAGATGCAATTTTAGTTGGGAAACCTGCAGTGAAGATTCATCTATGCAGACTATACATAGTTGAAAGAATGGCATTAAAATGGATCTTAAATAAACAGGATATGGAAGCATGGATAACATTAATCTATATCATAATAGCAACGAGGGACTGGATGTTGCAAGCATTGTAATGAACTTTCGGATTCTACAGAAGACTGGGATTTTCTGGACCTCGTGAGCAAAAATTAACGCTTAATGAAGAACTCTGTTCAATGGAGATAATGGGGTACTTATTTCGCTGCGGAAATTTTATGGCTGACTTGATACAGTTTTATTTTACTCATCGAAAGATCCTCATTGGAATGTAAGCATCGTAATTACGTATGGAATGTTTGTTTATTGCCATGCGTCTGTTGGAGAAAATGGGGCGTCCGTCACGTACATTATACGGTCATATCCGGTAACTTACTTACCAACGCTAATAACTTAATATTTATAAGGTTGCCATAATTAAGAAGACATTTAATTATTTCAGTATATTTTTCCATAAAATTCCAGGCGAAGACAAGTATCTTTCGTTGGACACATTTTCGTGGAACCGAAAGTGTCCAACTTGAGAGGTTATACTGTATAAGTTTTCCTGCATTTCACTTTGAAAGTAACGGATATGCTGGATAGTAATAGCCTTATAAGTTAACTGGAATGCCACTTATTTGACTTATTTGAAGCTCTCCCTTGCGGTGTTAACGTTTTTATTTGTATTTATGGAACTTACATTGATAAACATTTATGTGGATAACGCACATTTTAAATGTCAATCCATTGAATGTCCGTGAGATGTAAAATGTTTTCCCTTAGTATGTAAAGAAGGTTTTCTACGGCCATAACAATTTTTCAAATCAAAGACCTTCTATAATTGTCTAAAGAATCGATGTGCCCAGTGCAAGCTACTATGGAGTTCTCAATCGTCAAGCTAACGGACAGACCACTTGTTACATTTTAAACTACCGTGGTACTGGAGAGACATACGAGCACTTTCATACATATAAAACCAGAAACCGAGGTGGTCTGCTTCGTTGACATCAAAAGATTTCTCCCGCTGTGTGTATAATTCACCGAGTGGGTCAAAAGCAACTGATCCTATTACAAATATTATGTTGGGCACATTCATTCTACCGGGTATATTCAACGTACGCCGTTCTGGGAGTTTCTTCTGCCCCTGTCTTCAGGCGACTGGCGAAATGGTGTTGACAGTGATAATAGTGTTTAGCGTGCTGTACTAATGTTAAAAGGTCCCGTGTTGATTTCGACTGTCGCCACGAATGTCAACATTAAAAAAGTTAAAGCAAATCTGACAGTATAATGGCAACCATTTTCTTGAAGATGGGAGTAGAGTGAACTCCCGAAACGTCGTGTTTGTGAAATAATTTCTTTTTCCATTTTCTAATATGTACTTTCATTTCCTCCTGCTTTTCTATGCCATTTATTTGTTGTATTTATCATTTTCTCTGTTTTCCCACTGAATTATTTATGTCGCTCTTTATATTTTTATTATTAATTATTTATAATTTATTTATTACTTCTACTGCATTCTTCGCAGTTTGAGCCCTGTGAATTGATTTTACCAAATGGCACAGCGGTAAGTTCCTGTGTCATCATCATCATCATCATTTATTGTCTGCCTTAAGCCAAGTCCTCTTGCACACATACAAGGCACGGAGTATAGGCTATTGTTTTAATACTTTATAAGGAATAGGACACCATAAGGAGCTGAGTAGTGAACTTCGCACTCTTCCTGGTGTTTATCTAAGAGAAATTGTCTGTAATGCCCACAGTTACTTTGGCTTTGTTGTAAGTAAAGTGGAATGCTAACGACGGACGATGATAAAAACTAACTTACATGTGGTCTAGCAACCCTGGGTGATCCCTGGAAGATCCCTGAGGTCAACATAGAAATAATAAGGCTAGAGAAGCTGAGAAATTAAGAGGTTAGACAGAACGTAGGTATATATAACCTTAACGATAAAATATCCTCGGAATAAGATGGTTAGAAGGCGTGGAAGACTGGTTACCAGGAACAAATTCTATAATACAGGCTAAAGTGGTGAAAAAGCATAGGAAAATTTAAAAATAGTGGTAGATCATATTGGAGTAGCAACGGTCCAGAAGAATCAGAGAAGGAAGTTTGCTGTGCCCGTTATATCGTGGCCGACTCCTATGATGTAAAGGACACTACAGTTAGAGTCTAGGAGTCTCCGCTGTATGCTTGCAGGACGGGGATATCTTTTATGTTACTTGTCATCGCTGTTAGGCTTGTACGTAATCGTAAGACAGTTCCACATATCTTCCAAACTCGGAGTCTGCGTTTAGACATGGGACGATGCTTGCTGTATGACCCGATCATATTTGATGTCATATAACGGTTACGAATTTGCTTATGACCGGGATTGGAGGTCCACAAGAGTATCGATATTGATCTTACGAGTTGCGAAACCGTTTGGACTTCTAGGTGTACTCGTATACCAACGTTTCGGAGCATGCGGTAATGTGAGGGCCCTGAAGAAGGAGACACTGTGTTCCTCCGAAACGTTTGTATCTATAGACGAGTGTCGCAACCCTCTAAGAGCAACATGGACTTGTTCACCGCAGGTTACAAGTTGTGGTCCCCGTAGCTTGTAATGATGTCAGTCTTCTTTTTCATAAAATGTGTCCACTTCATGTCGTAAATAAATGAAGAATGTATTTATATTTTTATGATTATGTAATACTGACAATTGTGCATCCCATCTGGTTGAACGAGAAATATGTGGTCTATAAATGACAGGTGAAGAAAAAATTGACAGTGAGGTCTTTGTTGCATGTGTAAATAGCTGTAACACATAGTTGAAGGTGACTAAATCAACATACCACAAAATAAACACATTTCGTATACGACACGGTTTAAATGAGAATTATCTCTGTACAGATTTTCGAGACATCCTATGCTTGACCAACATGGGATTCAAGGAGTGAGTGAGTGAGAGAGAGAGAGAGAGAGATTGCTTTTCAGCTGTTTCATTTCTGTTCGAGTATTTTGTCATCGTTACACTTTATATAAGGCTGCTCTGATGAAAGTATTGTATGGAAGACTGGATACTAAGCTCGCGAATAGGAATTTTATAGAAAAATTCGTCCGTCTGTGTTTTAAACCGGTAAGAACTTCGACAGCGACAGCCAGTGAACGAACCCAGCGGTTAACAGGCACTTACTACTGCATCTTATCGTGTTTTTATTTCTTACTCTATTTAGTTGATTTCAACTTCAGGCCTTGAATGCACAATAAGAGTTAACTCTGTTACTACCTTTACTACTAGTCTTTTTTCAAGTTTCTTTTTCTTTAAAAATAAAAGTAATATAAAAGTTTTCTTTAAAAATTGCAGGAACATGTAAAAGGTAAAGCCATGTTTTATATATTCCAGCCGGCATTGAAACAGAGGAAGAAAACAAACCATATTTGGTGTTCAGATATGCCACGCAGTGGCATGGTATTAGTTAACTCAACACAGGCAGTGACTGCTTGCCTTTGCTTCTAGCTACACCCGTCTTGCATTTCACAAAGTTTTTTTATAGTATGCCTCATTTATTCATATGTGGAATTTTCTGAACCTAAGATCTGTTATTCGGTGAGATTTAAGGTTCTCACGGCGACGAGTATGAAGATGGCTGTCGTCTGGGATCTTGCGCCACATAGTATGTCAGATAATGACCGACGTTTCAGAGATGCTTACTACCTCCTTCATCAGGACGTTGGATAAGCCGCGCGCTTTCTCGTCCTCGCCTTACCAAGGTTTTATCAACGGATTAAGAGTCACGACGCACTTAAAGATATCACGTAGCATTTGCCGGAAAGAAATGAGGAAACTACGAATAATTTCATGATTGCCTAACTTCGGGTTTCGAATCGAATAATACTAAGCTACATTTTATCATTTGCATTTTAATTGATAAAATGTTTATCAAACCTCCATTTCACATAGGCTCGATTTACATACGTATCTTATCGTAGAATTTATGTGTACTGTGTCTAGTTATATTAGTAGTAGTTAACGGACAGCCTTTGCTTCGATTCCCACGGCGGTGAGTTAACTTTGCTTAATGTCGACACATGTAACTCGAAGTGTCTGCTACCGAAGTCAGCTTGTTGTCTCCTGTGGCTGTTGACAGATCAGCTGCCATGTCTTGTTTATCTAAATAATGATCGGCTTATGCTAGTAGAATATGGGTGGTAGTACCTCAAACGTTTCACCATAACCCGGCCACTGCGGCCGTTAGTTTCCAACCACAGGACCGCGGACTGGTTTCGGTCCGTAGTTTCATTGAGGTAGTTCTTACAAAATTTGTGACCAGAGCCGTGTGGCAATTGAAAGTTATTAGAAAACACTTTCCATCAAAATTTAAGTATTGTTAATGCATTACATAAAGTGAATAGCAGCCTCTAGTTATAAATGGGACGTCAAGTGTCTGGTCTCTTGTCTCATTTGACACATATGTAATATGCCTTGAATGATCTGACCAGGTTATGGTTCTTGTGCCATTCTTGGAGAAGGGTGTTTGGATATTCCTCTAGATTGACTACGTCATATGAATCACTGTTAAAATGCACGTCCTTTGTGTGTTATCTTTGTCACAGTCTTCAGTTTGCATGTGAAGGGACTCTTATTCTGGCGACTCCCATCTGCAGCCGGAGGGTGTCAAAACTTGAAGATGAATTTAAGATGAGAAATGCTCGTAATACCGTATACCGTACCTGCGGTAGTTATGAAATGTGGAACTAACAATAACGTTACCTGTCTACCATATTTTGAGACTCGGACACTTCCATATAAAAAATATATAAGGATATAGCGAGCAATTAAACTGAGATTCAAGATCAGTTTGTTTTTCTTTCATTTTCATTTTCTTTCTTTCTTATTACTTCCCTTTATCTCTCTCCCTATAATTATTATTTATTGTTTTTAGTTTTATTTTCATTTCTTATACTATCTTAATTATTTTTGAAGATGGCTGTCTTTTGAGTTGTATCGTCGTGTAGTTTGGTAGAAGTCTACCAACGTTTCAGATATCCTCACTTCCTTCATCATCAGGGTGATTGACATGATGGTGGAGGCAAAAATCACTTCTGAAACGTCTGTAAACTAAATATTTAATTGTTGGTGTGTATCTGCTCCTCCTGTAAACAGGCCTAAATTTTAAATAGATCCTTACATATTTTTTTGAAGAACTGCAGTTTTGTCCCAGCTGCTATACTGTTTGTGAGACGAACGGCCTCAGTTTCTGTTACGTCATGACAAAGCGGAAATTTCGTACTGGCTCAGTGTAATACAGAAAATCTGTACATAACGCTTGTACTGGATGCCAAGCCCAAGTGAACGTTCAGTCAGGAGAACCTCGAACAAATTTCCTCCCTCGGATGAGACGCCCAGCACAATACACCTTCAGGACACTGACCTCTCCACGACACAGTTCACATACAGAGTGTGTTATATTACAGTGGAAATGCATAAACAGTTTAAGGAGCGGGGAGCGAGACAAATACCTGAATTTCTAATACAAGTATAACTAACGCAGAGCAAGGTGTTTGGTGTACATGTGGCCAAATTACTCGGCGCGTGAGCGACCGTTACGAGCGCCTCGTCGCGGCGAAAGTCTTGGCAACGCTTTGCTGAAAACATTAGCTCAGGTTTCAATTCTGTAAAAAAGAAAATTTCGTTTTATTGGCAAATAGTATTACATTTTTATGTAAGTGATTTATTTCTTGAAGTAAAATGCGTTTTAATGATTAGTAGAATCTCTGTCAATTTCCTATAATTGTGACGTAACTCCCACGCCAAGTTGTTTGCCAATGTCTGTACGTACAATACGTTTATCATGTCTCCTGCACGTTGTGATCTTCTGTATTGTGACGCCATGTAATCTTGGTGGTTGCCAACGTTTCGGATGAACCTCAGATCTAAGAATTAGCCTGGACCATTTTGGAACGTCAATGAATGTACATTAGGAGAGCGTCATATTTTAGCCATACAGCAGCTGTTTCATGCTTGGCGGCAAGTTCTGGGTGGTAGAACAATAATTACTGTGTTTTATTCTTTGGCAGGCAATAAGACCCTTTCGTTTACGAAATGCTTTAGAGCAGTGTTAATGGAGACATTAATAGCGCGCTATGTCTTCGCAGGTAGGCCAGTCACCTTAATGGTAAAGAACGCTTTGAAGTTGGGATTAGTTGTGTTCAAATGACATGAGGCTACTGTAGTTTTCGGTGGTATGGCGTCATATAAATTTTCCCGGCCTACAGTAGTGGGCGTTAGTATGGTTATTATTTTCAGTATTCCCCTTGCTTCTTCTCGATGCCTTTCACTGTACCTCCAGCTTTGCTTATTGAGTGTAATTTGGAAATAAACTGCGTAAAATACGTTATAGGAATTTTCTTTTGACAAATAAATTTTGGTTACATAACGGAAGGCATGTCTGTTTAGTAGAGTCCCTGGAAATAAAACCCTATTTACTTGAAGTACCGTTTCTACGAAGAGCCGGAGTTGCTTACCGCCTCCATCATCAAGACGATGACTCATAACCTTGATGGATGCAGCAAGCACCTCTAAAACGTCGGACAGTTTGTACCAGACTACCACCAGGCGTAATATCCCAGAAGACAGTCATATTCAAGTGTACCGACTAGCCTCAAACTTGCAACTTTACACCTGTTCGGTTACAACTACTGGTGTCTGCTTGTGCAGAGTAATCTGCACAGCTGTTGTGACGAACGGTACAAGCAGACTGGCGGTGAAGTAACTGGATCAAGCGAACCTGGTAAACATGGGCGTATTACGTAGTGCGCTCCGCGCCTAACTACAGTATCATACTTGTCACAAGAATGATCATCAATTATGTATGACACCGAAGTTCTGTGTTGTACACTTTATGCAACAAAAATCGAGCGCTTAAGATTTTATGAAGCCCGAAACCGGAAGTGATGTAAGCGTACAGCTGCCGTCACAGTTGCAGTAATTCGTAAATCTTTTTGTATTTGTCTGTATGTAGCGTATCTACATATATATTTGCCAGACATGTTTTTTAGTAAACGCGCCATTATTTATGTATGATTTTAAGAAACTTTTGCATTAATATTGATGACGTTTCCGAGACGTGGGACTAGATTCGACGGTAAAACGAACATGAAGACTATTCTTTGCTTGGACAGATATTATTTGTCGGTAGCGAAGTTGCGAGAGTAGAAGACTAATGTTTGTGTGAAGATCACATTTGCAAGTTCAAGCTTTCATGCTGGATTTTTTAATGCATACTCATTTAAATTGTGCAGTTGTGAAGTATTCAACTACCTTGTGTTTAAAAAACTTCCGTGTGGCATTCACACCAAGAGAAACTGGAAATGGATTCCGAAGTATGTGGATTGTGGTATTCAAAAGAGAATTTGGAGTTTTGTTTGTTTATAAAACACATTTAGTCCATTAACCGTTGATAACGAGCGAAAAGTAACCGTCAGTATCATCATTCACATTATCACTGTTTTTGTTCGTGTTTTTTTATGAGCGATGCCAGAAGTTCGAGGGAAGCAATTGCTGTTTTCAAGATCTGATATCTTTAACCTTTAACTATATGTGCCACTTGCTTATACACTCAATAACTTTTAAGTTTGTTTTCGTGTGTTTCGTATGATCCTAAGTGCAAAAGCAGCAGTTGTCTCCTTAAACAGCATTAACCAGTTGATCTTTGTAATGGTGATGTGTTATGCTTTCCTCGAGATACGGATTGGATTCTTAAGTACTATTTATACAAGCTTCTGCTTTAAACGAATAGTAAGTTGTAAGATGTCCAGAACTCCTGAGCTTTCAACCGCAGATCTCATTCTTTTCGGCATAGAAATGACATACTTAATTTCTGGACGTCTGGATTGTTTTTAGCCACTTTCAGCCTGTAGTTTTCAAAAGACTTGAACGATGCGTGGAATCAGTAACTTACAGAAACGAGGCCTTTAGTATTCTACTACGTAATTAATCGTCTACTAGATCCTGAAACGTATAACAATTTAGGATAATACGAAAAAGTACAAGAATACTAAATCCAAAGTTATTTACCTACGTTGACCTTCAACGGCATAGTCTCAGAGCGAAATGTGTGTGTTTAAAAATTTCATAACCTGTTACATATATAACTAACATTGTTATGAGACACGGGGTCGCTTGTGTTAGGATGGTATTTTCAAAAGGCTCATCATTTCTAAACGCCTTTGCAAAAAGGCCGTAAGTTAGAATAATAATAGCAGGTAATAACTGTTTAAAAATGTAGGCTTACCTAGTGATTACTGTCGACTGGCCGGTCGATTTGGCTATCTGCTCCCCTTGGTGTCTGTCATGTTTTCTCATTTGTCGTCTCAAAATTACTTGCCCCAAAGTTCTATTGCCATAATGGATACTTCTAAAGAAGAGTACAGTCACTGCTGGAAAGTAATGGTGCCATGTTTTCGAGCTGCTCCTTTCTGTAAGGGAAGCCAACTAACCAACCAACACTTACATTTTAACATATACCGCAGGCTATGCATTGCATTTATAGATCAGTTTGTAACAAAGTCAAGGACTATTGAATTTATACTGTTCTGTCAGCCAGTTTCCGATAAGTAACTGAATCCGTCAAAATACAGAAAACAGTATTTAAAAACTAATGATGATGTATTTTGGTGAAACGTATGGAAAGTATGTTTATTGCATTGCAATTTGCTCCTTTGTTTTGTTAATAACTACACAACTTGCCCTGTGTTAATAATAACAACTACGAATCTAACTTTTTCTCGTATGGGTCAGTATGAATAATTTAAAATGTAGGAAAAATTACTTCCAGCGTACTTCCTGATACTCTACTAATTAATATACAAATTCTATCATTTTCTAAATTCGGTTGGAGTAGCTGCTTCCCAGTTGAAATTATTTGTCGCGTGAAGCAGATAAGAAAATGCATTTAAAACAAATCCCTTTACTGGTGATCATATCAAAATGAAAATAATTAAAACCTATCTTCTCCTTAGAAAACTTATAATATGTTTTGTGAGGTGGAGATAATTGGTATTTTTCTGGTATCAGTATAATTAATTTTATGCAAACGAAGTAAAGACCTAGACATTAAAGTTGACTAATGTTTTTGGAAGGTAATTTAACTTCGTGAAAATGCAGTGTTGGGCCTAATCTTGATTCAAACATGATAATGTTGACACTTGATAAATGCATTTTATTTATAAGAAGTGTTTGTTGTTTTAAAACAAAGCGGTCGCACTGTGTCGACTCTCTGCTTACTCTCCAAAAAGGCGTAACGAACCTACCCCATCTTGAGAAACTTTTATTTTTTTGTGTGATGAATTTACCATGGTTATATTGTCATCTTCTGACAGATTTGGAAACGTTTTTCACCCTTTGTGTCTTAACCAGATATGTATTGTAAACCGGTTTAAGTTTCGGTTCAGTTTTGAGACTTGTTTCACACAAGTCTCGGTGGTATATGCGGCGCTCGGACCAAGAGTTGGAGGTCCGTGGCATAAATTAATGTCTTTCGGATAAATTCTCTGTCGGCACAGTCTGCATGAAACATCTCTTTCGACTTTTAGCACTTACAGCACATCTGTCGCCTCTTATTCTGCATTCACTTCCTATTATCGTTTTAATATTAATTAGAAGGAGTATTCCTAGAAATATGAGATATATATTTTCTTTTGGTTGTGTTAATATTGTATTGAACATTTCTTAGCTGTCGCTGCTTAAAACGATTATTAACTAATTTAATTGGAATTTATACAATTTTGATTTCTGTAAAATAATAGATCTATTTTATTACGTAACATTATGCTCTACTGGCTGCAAAATATCTGAAAATTGGCAAACATTATGCATACGGTTAATTGTAACGCGTATGTATTCTGTTAATTCGGAGAATTTACATGAACTGCATATTTTCTCGTGTGTATATTAATAAGGACATCATAAGAGGTCCTTATGGCTACTGAACTTCGACGGCGAACACAATAAATATTATATCCGTTAAAATAACTTTGGAATCACACTGCTGTTATGTACTCGCTGTTGACTTAAACTTTAGCTCCTGACTAACATTGGCAACAACAGTACGCTGTTACAGAACGTTTAGTGAGTAAAACTCATAAGAATTCATTATCCATAGGAATTGCTTCTCCTTCCACTATACCAAGACCATGTATATAGTTTTACATCATTAAGACACGGAATTTACTGTGCTTGTAAGTCTGTCAAGTTTGAAAACGTAATTGTGTACAGGAAGAAATATTTCGTAATAATTATGAGAACAGATGCCCTCTTTTTATTTTCTCTGCAGCCCTTTCCCATCAATTCTCCCCGTTCCCCAAAGAAAGAGCACAGATAACTGTACGATTATATTTAATGTTTAAACACCACGTTTTAGGTTGGGGGGGGGGGGGGGTTTGGATTTTTTCTTCCATAAATATCAAAGATCGTTTCTATGCAGACGTTTCATAAAATTAAGTGTGTAAACATGAATAAATGTTAAGTTTGTGTTATATTTATAGATTCCCATTCAGACACAGGTATAAAACTACCTGACGTAAAAATTAACAGTTTCCTTGTGCAGGCAATGACCTTGAAGTTTTAGGCCGCGTCGATTTAAGGTCATTTCGGGTCCACTTTTCCGTTATGTTTCTATACACTTACAAATGTCAATAAGATGCAATTCGAAAGCAAATTCAGATTATTTTTGACACAAACTATAAGCTGCGGTTTCCTTTACTGGTGACACGTAAGATATGGCAAAGGCTCGTAAGCTCGTAACTTTTTAGTCTGTACGGTGAATTTGATATGCAACTTTTTATCATTTTGACCTTTTACCAGAAAAGAATGTACAGGCGAGTATAAAATGTCGCGGCTTTCTGCTTTGTATTCGTGAAGTATCGACTGGCTACTTTGACTCAAGGTTTTTTCCGTGATTTTTCTCAGTATTTCCAATGTAAATGCCAGGTAGTACCTTAAAGTAGATCACGGCCGCTTCTTTCCATATTATTTCTAATTCCTTATTTATTAATCAATCACCTGAGTATTCAACGCTGCATAGTCTGAGCTACTGTAGCGTCATTTAATAAACTACCGTTGTATAAATTGTACGTGACTTCGCTGATAATTTTGTGATCCTGGGCATCTTATTCGAGGATTAATTTATGTGTGATAGGTCTGCATGTGGAAATATAATATAATTAGGACTAGTTAGTGAACATGCCAATAGTCCTATGAAGAAGTTATGAATGTCATGTAGGTATAATTGTCGTATGTAATGTAGACCTACGGATACAATTTTAAATTCTGCATAATTCCGTTTAAACTAAGGTAGAAAAACTTTAATAGTTGCTATTTATTCACAGTAAATGAACGTACGTACCTAGATATACCATTATTAATAATTAATTCAGAACTGCAAAAGCTGCAAGAGATTTTGTCAGTATCTAGTTTTCTCTGTAGACTGTTTTTATTCAGTGTTTGCGGTTACAGTAGCATCTGTATTACTGCTCATGATGAATTAATAACTAAATTATTCTATGTTATTAATATAATAGATCTGTCTTAGTGTCACCCCTGGCCAGACTGATTTTTGCGTATTAACACATCAGAAATTTAAGTGATGGTCAAATAACTTTCACACTATCCACATAAAACGAAAATGCAAACTGAACTCGAAGCTACTACACGCATTTACGTCAAAGAACGGACATTGAAGACAGTTATCTTGGAAGCATAACAGCTTCCACAGTAAGACTAAGTGGCAATTATGTATCCAAGACGTATCAGAAATCTCCACAATGGACACGGATCGACCACCAATCGGAAATGTGTAAATGCGCCTTTGTTGTGTCCGTTTGCTGATTGGTTTCGTTTCTCGTCCGAACAGTTGTTTGTATTGTTGTTTCCTTACAATAATATTTTATTACAGACATAATAATGTGGGAGATAGTGGTTAATTGTAATTTTATAATGCATTGTTTGAAACAGCTGTTATTACTAAAAGTGATGATCGGAAAATAACGGGTTTAAAGTAACTTACTACCTGCCATCATACACATTTGTTTGCTGTTGGAAGTATGGTACCCACTTTGTGCATGAATACTCCTAATTCCGTTCTGTATTATTTCTGTAATTACTAAGTACACATGAAAACCTTTAATGAATCGTCTTATGAGTATCATCAACATCACTATCATGCTCTCAGGGGTGGCCAAGGTATCGGACTACGGTGACCAGTTAAATGATTTCCGTAACGATGATTCGAGTAAACCGTAAACAACAGACAACTGATATAAGATGCAACTTAGAATCAGTATTGGCAACATATTCAATCGAAAATGTCACCATTTTTGCCAACTATAAAGTAAAGTAAAGTTTGTCCCACTATACGCCATGCAGGCTCTTGGGGGGAGTGGAGGTATAGCTCCTCTCTTCCTTGACCTCGGCACTAGATGGGGGTGAGTGGTCAGCATCACGCCCCGCCCGGCTTTCCCCGGGAAGGGACCACGGTACCCATTGTAGAGGAGGCTGGGTGGGCCCCAGAGCCGGTCTGGACGCAGAGGCCAGAGGAAAAATCCTCTGCCCCCGTCGGGGATTTGCCAACTATACAAGTACAAACAACTGATGATTAAGGCAGCAAGTACCTTTGAAACGTTAGTAAATTACCACCAGACTACATGGCGCTACAACCCAGAAGACGGCCATCGTCAAGTAGGTGATGACATCTTTAACCAAAGCCGTCATCAGTGTTGCCATCTATCGAAGTTCACGCAAGTAGGCATTTTTTGTATATGTTTAGCGTCCGTAGTTCCGCAATGGTTTGAAATATGGCCGAAGGTATGTTAACATTTTTACTTGAAATTGCCTCCCGAATCATCCCCTGATGTATGGCAGACCGGTTGTGAAGCACCGTATATAATTAGGCCTACGTTTAGTATTCTGCCTACAAGAGACCATTGTATTCGTTTTCCTTCGTTCGAACAGAGCATTGATTCAGTTCAGTGCAGACAGTATATCTAAGTCAGGTGTGGTCAGATATGTACACGTCGGTGGGATGCAGAGCTGCTGCATTTCTTTACATGTTTGCCTATGCTGAAGTGGAATACTAATTGTCTTCTTGAATGAAGTGATATGGTACGATATGTCTTCTCGATCGTAACATGTTATAGTACTAGGTCGAATCTGAAGAACGGATTTTCTTTGTAAGAAGCTTTATGTTCAGCATCGCGTGTATGAGAAGCATCACGGCAAACGGAGCAGGAATTAAGTCTAATGATGCATTTCGCCATAAATGCAACATATTCCAGCAGAAGGTATCTTGTATCACAGAGAGTTTGCAGTTGCGAACTTCAGTGTCGCGGATGATTGCTCGTGAGGATTGTTGAGCTGTCACTTGGATACAAATAATATGTATGTTCAAGTTATTTTTTGATTATTTCAGCCGAAGACAAACTGTAATTACAGTACTTATTAGTTTCAAGTTGCATTGCTCCTTATACAAAATATGATATAAATGTGTATATAAATTATATCAGTATGGAGTGTGATTCTTAAGAAAACTGACAAAGAGTCATTATGGGAGTCCGTAAGCACCTGTGAAATGTCGACCGTTTTCTACGATACTTTGCATCATCCCAGAAGACAGTCTTCTTCATATTCGCCGCCGTGAGAACCTGGAAGCTCAAATACCTTGTTAACAAGACACTGACACAGATCTGTATCTTGTATCAGATGAATCCACTCTATATCCTTACATCCTACTTGTTTAGGACATGTTATCCTCCCGTTTACGCCTGGTTCCCCAGTGACCTCTTCACTTCAGATTCTCCGACTAAAGTTTTTGTATACATTTCTTTATCTTCCATTCCCACTTCATGCCACGCCCATGTCATCCTTTTTGACTTGATCGCCTTAATATCTGGCGAAAAATACAGATTATAAAGATGTCCACTGTGCAGTTCTCTCCTGCCTCCTATTGCTTCTCTCTCTCTGTCTAAACATTTTTATCGTCGAACGCCCTCAATCCCAGAGACCAAGTTTTACACCCATACAATTATTTGAGCGTAGATATGGTAATTTACCAAATGCATGAAATGTATTCTTTACACATTGCGTTTGCTGATAAAGTTGAACGTAACTGTCACTTCCCAGCTCTCGGGTGGAAGTCCATGACCCAACCGCCAAACGATACAAGGTATGTGTCGCTCCGCACAAATAATGAAATCAGTTTAGCCTGTGTGATGTCAGTTCACGTCAGGAGCTGTGAAGTAGCACTTGCTTTCAACTTTGTCAAGTAACACACTAGTATTAAATATAGTCTACAGAATTTCTATGTTTTGTAAATAGATGTTTTCAGAAATTTAGGGCGGTTATGACTTAATTCTTTAATTCCAGTTGTTTTGGCAGGAATCAGTGTCGAGCAGTGGATTGTCTCGGCCGCTAACAAGATATGTTTTAGCGCTAGTGGTAAGAAACTGGACCGCACAATCACAGCGCCAGAAAAATAGCAAGATTAATTTATTTATGTATTGAAATTGCATTACTTTATTTGACAAATGGGTTGTGTAGACGACTTTAACATTAAAATTGACCATCAATATTTCATAATTACGAATCATGTGCAGCCTTTTCACATATTTAAATGATCGGAATTTTCTTCATTAAAATATGTTGTTGAATGAGGTCGTGTTTGATATTTTAATTCAAGAACATTGAAGAGACCCTGAACGGCTTTTATTTGTTGGTTCTGACATTCTAATCTTTGACGTTTGCGTGGCTCTGTACCACACCATATGCATGTTAACGATATGTTTGAATATCTCGCTGATGGGTTTCCTGTTTCAAGCACCGGCTGGAGATGGTATCGTGCGTGTTGCAGCGTCGCCTAATTATGAACGTTTGTTTGTATATGCTTGTACAAAGGAAGAAAGTGATACTATCAAACTTTTCTGTCTGGAGTTTCCCTTCCGAGTAAGTAAGCCGCTAAAATTATTTATAGATTTTGTAAACAACGAATTTATTCAGCTACTGAAATTTATGTTAAAGGAAACACGTTTGCTTTTCGAGTGGAAAGACTGCAGAGGAACGTGTAAGAACGTCTTCTGATAATAGAATAAAAAACGTCGATCGAGAATGTGGATAATATTGAGAGAGTTCTTATCTTAAGGTGCTTGATTGTCAAGATAAGAGGTTGAATAAAACTGGTTTAGGATCATTTCCCTGGTAAGGTTTGGTGTTCGCTGTTGAACCTTTGGGTTTTGGACGCTTAGTATCTGACTAAGTAGGTAGTGTTGGAATCTTCAAATTCTACTACCAGTTGATTAGTTTTTTTTTCTGCAGTACCAAAATTAAATTCTGAAGCAACGAATCGTTATAGATGTTTGACACTATTCGTCCTCGGACGAGAAATTCCCCATTTGGAGACTTTATTTGCACAAGCTTATTAACTTATTCCGTGGATCACAGTGATGCTTGATAAACTGAGACAGTGAAGATATTCCACGCTATTTTGACCGTCGTCCCGCTTTATTGACTTTATTTCATTCGTAACTGCGATGCTGCATGGAGCAGCAACATATATGCTAATTAGCCGGTGGATCTTTAAGATAGACGTAGAGCAAAGCCAACGACTAAACTGCCTTACACTATCTTTCCTCTAGTCACGACATCATATTACATTTGCCAAACGCGATTGGCAGTTACCATGGATACCTGAACAAGTACATGAGATTCCTGCAATGAACTCGTACACTATTGGCGATTTGTAAACGTGAGATAACTGCTGACAAATTCAGATTTAAAAATAGTAGTAGATCTTTTTATGGTGAGTGTTATTTGTCAATGTTTTATAGTGTTCAGGCAGTTTGGTATGTACGTCTACGTGTCCGCTTGCGGAGCGGAAGGTAAACCTTGATATTCCTTGTAGATGTGAATTAATTCTCCTGAGATTACACCATATTTGTCGTTCCTGTTCATCGCTCTTTTTGTGTTGCAGATAATTATTGTGGTTTAAACGTCCGATATCTCAGGAATTCCAGAACATCCGACTTCCTCCAAAATTTTAAATGTTACTCTCTCTGTTCTTGGTTTTATAATTAGTGTAAAACCTTCGTGAGATTTCAGGTTCTCACGGAGGCGAATATGAAGGTGTTTGTCTTTTGGTGTATTGTGCCGAGTAGTCTGGTAAAAGTTTACCGACATTTCAGAGGTTTATACTGTTTCAATAATCAGGGCGCCTGATTATGGAGGCTGTAGGACCCCCCGAAAAGTCGGCTAATTATTATCAGACTACTCGGCTCAACATAACAGAAGAACATCAGCAATAAGACCTTGTTTCGGAAATAAATTACGTTAACTGAGTACTTGAATGATAGAATAGATAAAGTACTTTAATAACTTGGAATAAAATTGATAACATAAAGAACAACTTGTCATTTTTCAGTGGCTGAACTCATTGAAGTCACAATATTCCTGTTGTTCATTGTCTGTTTGTCGAATTATTTAATTTTATGAACCGAACTTGACGCAACCCGTTTCACGATTATATTAGACAGCGGTTTTAATTTTCTGTGATCCTCTCCGGTTAGATCCGAGGAGATCCAAAATCTGAATCTTACCTGCTTTCGCTAGTTTTATTTTTTAAAGTTTTCATATCATAAGTAGATCTTTATGTCGACATTTATGATGTCAATGATCTTGTGTTTGAAGTGAAATGACTGCTACAAGAGACAAGAACGAGTCGTATAGGCTGGTCTGCTGCCTTCCGTTAACATGAACAATTATGAACTGTTATATTGCGGATATTTTATTTCTTATTCTTTCTGACGGCAGTGTATTACAGTAAGTTGCGATTTTTTACATTCAACATCCAGCTTTCGACACGTGTTTTTTTAAAAACCGTAAAATATGTGAATTGTTAAAAACATTAAAGCGTCTTGTTGTACTGTGCTTTATAGTCTCACCAGATTGCTACATTGGAAGTGAATAAATGCAATTAATGATGTCAGATGAGACGTGTCGGAATTTTTCTATCTTCTTGTGGAGTTACTCTGTGTGTATCGATATTTTAAATTTAATATTGCTCATACAGATGTCTGTTTCTCCAGTTATTTTAAAAGATAATTTGATGTTAAGAAAAAGCAGTCTCTGGACGCAGTATTCACGCTTCACTGTTTCAGTACTTGGTTTGTTTGTTTGAATGGCGGTACCGTGCTTGGTTTCCTAGAGGGACCTAATTACATCCCTTGTAGACATGTTCATTATGTTACTCCGTTATTTCCTTTCTCGGAAATACAAAATCAGTATTTACTGCTCTTTTTGTTTTGGACTTTACTTGTCGTCTGTTTTTAAAAGTCTTAATAAATCTTCTTGTTCTTCTTTTTTGGCATGGATTGGGTGCTATGAAGCCCGTTCCGAGTTCTGAAGTTTAAAATTGGTCATTCCTTCGATTTCTTGGTCTTCCTGTATCCATCTTTCCTAATAGTTTTTATATATCTTCTTGGGAAATCTGTTTTCTCCCACCCGGTCATTTTTCGACCTCGTTTCCATGACCTCTCGTCATCCTCTCATTTCCTCAGACCTGATTTCCAGATGGGTGGAACTAAAGTTGCTGCAGTGTCTTCGTGTTTTAGCCCTCCTGCTTCTAATTATTATAAATTAACAAGTTTAAAATAATGTGTCCGAATAACAGATGTGCAGAACTGAACAGCTCAGCTCTGTGAAGATTGGACCGATTGTTTTTGTGGTGATGTGTTCCTAATGACAGATTGTTGGCCTCCTATTTATTATGTGACCATGACTCTTTAGGTCGGTGTGTGGTCTACCCTCCCATGGGAGGATCCCGGCTTGGTTTCAGTATTACATTAAAGCTGTAATTATGATCCATTGTTTTGAGTCGTGTGCAGCCATATTTAAAATATCCTTGCGTATTGATGATTCCTGTTATTGTGATCATTGTCTTTGTTTTGCACTCTTGTACCTAATAAAACAATTGCTTTTCTCGTTCACTTTATTCTGCTGTTTGTTTTGATCCATTGTTTTTTTTTATTTATAGTGGTGGAAGTGGCATATTTCGGTTGAGTTACAGCAACGAATTTGTAAGGAAAACCTTGAGTTGTATATTTGAATGTTACAGTAAAATGTAGCAGAGAGTTTTCAAGATATGCTTTGGATTATACTGGCTCAGTATAACAGTGACGATGTATTCGGATATATCAGAATTGTCTTTTCTCCCTATATTGTTGCTGTAGTTTGCCTTGTACTTGTACTTTCATCTGAGGCCGACAACAATGCAGAAAGAATTGAGAAAGTTTTCGATAGTTTTCAAATCGTTAACATTATAATAACTGAAATCGTTTAAAATGCCCTACATGTTTCTTTCTTCTTCTTTTTACGGGCCTTTCTAATCGATCTCTCCCAGGGCCTCTCGTTTGGCTTTATCGCCTCTGCAGTTTAGGATCCTACATTGCGCTTTCTTGACCAGTGTTCTATAATATTATCGAGACCAACATGACATATTAATCGTGCACTTCCCTGTTGCTTTGTAGTTTATGTCTCAAGAAATGAAAACGTTGAAGGCTTTTGCCCCTTTATAAAAGTTGCCTATTTTTTTTATGAAGCTAGGCATGTGTACGAAGATTAGGTAATGCTGTAACAGAACTTTTTGTCTTTAGAAATGTGGGTATCATAGTAGTTGAAGATTCGCGCTAGTTCAGAAACTTAAATTCAATGTTATAATGTCTTGTATTTGAAGGGACATGTTCTATAAGGACCAGAATTCACCTTGTGTGTGTCACTGTGTTTTGTTGCAGTGTGTAAGCTTCTTACTAGGATTCTTCTGTAATTATGTGGTTAAATATGTAGGTCTATCTGTTTTTCGCACTGTGTTTTTTTATTATTATTATTTCATTTAGGACTTGTATTCTCCGCTAGTCCACTTTTTCAATATTTTTTATTTGTTTGCTAATCCTCTTCGCTTTTTATACTTTGCCGTTCATTTATGTATATGGTGTTACATATTGTTTTATAATTAGCTAAGTAATCCAAAGGTTATTACTGTGAATGAGACTTCTTTGCCGGTTTACTCGACTGAACAGCTGACTCAGTGCTTATCAGATAGGAGCAGATATTTTTCGTGTATCTTCCCTGCTTGGTTGAGGCCTTCGGACACTGTTCTGTGTTCTCATACACTTTCAGTATATAATAGTTGTTCAACCGATTTTTGTAGTTCCTAATCATGGACGCACGCATTCACAGACATCTAGCTCTGAAGATTGTCATCCATTATTCAGGACCACACAACACAATGTCATGAAACGAAACATTTTTACTTCATTAAGGATTGCAAAGGAACCAATTAACTCTTCATACTTGCTGCCGTGAGAATCTTAAATCTCACCATTTAATGAATTTACTATGTATACAACGTACACGATTTCTGAGACCACTATCTTGCAGGCTGTATGCTCCGGGCTGCCATATATGTCTCCACCATTTCATTTACAGCCATTTGTAAGAGAAAGATGCTCCCATTTCAACTACTGCAACATTTTTTTCCCGAGTCTACTGAACCTTTATAGTGGCCCTGGAGATTTGAATGCCTTCATGCACAGTCTGCCCGAGAATACTTGTCTTCAGCGGTAGAGAAGCAGGATCTGGAGTTTGAGGCGTTACAAATATTATCTCACTGTTTAACAACATAGGAAATGTACGTATAGCGTTTTCGCTCTGTTATTGTCTCTAGGGTTTTACTTCTCAGTGTTAACTTCGGATGTTTTTAAAATCAAAATTAAAATTTGTCCTCAATATCAAATTTTATTATATCTGTTCTGCGGTTCTGAAGTTTTACATGCCAAAACGGAACATAACAGGCATTTTTATATTTGCAAGTGAATGACCAGGAATTTACTGTACTATTTATTAGAGTGAATTGTTAGTAATTTTTGACTATGTTGTTGTTCTTCTGATTTGTGACGTTGTTCGGACTCCGTGAAAGTCGTAAAGGACGCGTTTGTAAACTTATGTGTACTCCAACGAGCTCCATAATTGGGTTTGTACCTAATTGCGAAGGGGGTGATTAATTAATCGGGAAATATTACGTGTGCGGGTTATGTAAGCCATGACATCAACTGTGGACATATGTCGAAAATATCTGACCGAAAAACCTCATAGTATAATAACTTGATAGACCCAGGCGTAGAAGGTAATACTGAATTTTGTTATCAGGAATACAGACTTAAAATGTTTGCTGGTTTCAGCTGGCTCAGGGTAGGGTCTAGTGGTAGAGTTTTGTGTGTACGGCGATTGAACCTTGTCTATTTACCAGTACATAGGATTTCTTTGCCAGCTGAAGAATTATCACCTTCTAAAGAAACAGCGATGATTGGTTTGGCTGTTTAGCAAGTTTGTAATCTGGTTGATTAGTTGTGTACTCGAAGAATTTTCACTGTACTTTGTCACAACTTAAAATTTTACAATAATTACAATACATACGTCCCTCGAAATTTAAATGTGTTTGGGGGATAAGCCTTTCGTGTTTCACTTGTTATGGAGATCAAGATTAGTGGGTCATTATATTATCTGTGAAGAGTCGAACAGATTCAATATTGACGAACAGGAAATGCTCCGTTTCTTAGAAACTCCAATGTTATTGCCCAAGTAAATAAATCTTTTGTGCTCAGACGAAAGTATGCAGCCTTGCTCTTTTTTCAAAACCTTTTGAAACATTGCTTGGCTTAGTTCTTCTGTTCTTGCATTATTGCTTTATTTGACATGACTTTGAAATACTTCTGAACATCTAGAACCAATGAATACCATCCGCGATGAACAGACAGCAGCAGGAGATGAGAGAATGACTGAAAAGAAAATGTTTCGCATGAAGTGAAGAAGATTGCTATTGAGGAGAAACCATTAACTATATCTGGTCGTTTCGCACAGCTGTCAATTGAAATGTGCCCTACACCAAGTTTATCTGCATCCAATGTCTCGGTAAATGATCTCACTCAAAATGTTTCTTTGTGTTGTGTGTGTTTGTTTATAGCTCATTTATGGCATGATGAATTAATAATGAAATGGAAAATTTGTGGTCTAATTTAAGACACTATCTCTGTTTACCTGGTGAAACTGAGGGAATTATCGAGATACTTGAGCCAGGATAGCCGGTCTTCGGCCTGAGTTTTGAACTCCGAATCCCCGAGTACGAAGTATGACGGTCGGTTTTCTCTTAATACGTATGATATTCGAAAATGATTACACATTTGTCTGTGCCGCGTTATTGAATGAAATTTTACAGGTTTAATATGGCGGATGTGCAAAATCTAAATTGTATTCTAATTTATTTGAAGAAATAGTGAATACATGATAAACTGTTCCACCTATAAATATGAAATTTGATATGTAGGTACAGCATAAATATGCCTGCTTATTTTGTATGAAAAATACTTTTAAAAGTTACAAATATGACGAAGATTCGAGACTTCGAAGTTATGTTTAACAACTTTGACGCATTGCAGTCCTTACAAATTAAAATAATGCACGGGATACGCGTTGTATTATCTTACAATTCCTGGTAATTTCTGCGTACAAATTAAACATTCTACACGCCTAGCCTGCTTCCCAACGGCCCATTTACTTATTTTATTATTTATTTAAGTGAATAGAATGCAAAGTGTGTTGGCTTATCTTAAATTAGCATAAACACCTAAACCGCTTTTATGTCTTGTGTATAAACTAATGTCTCGGATTATGATGTTTTTTTATTTCATGCGTACAAAATTTAACGAGTATTCTTCTTTCGAATCTAGCTGAAACGACATTTCCTAAGTCCATATTTACACCTATCAAATTATGCATGTACCGCCAGGAGTTGAGTTAATTTCTTATTGACCTATACAGGAAGTCAGATTTATTATATTTGTATTTAAATGTTGTGTTAGCAGATAATTACACTTTTGAAGTATTTTTTTACAAAATTAGTTTACTTTTCGTGAAGTTAAGACGACATAAAGTAAGGGCGAGAAGAAGTTTTCCTTAGCGACAGTTAACAATGTTGAGATTTCGACGGCGGTGAAACGTTGTCATCTGCCGACCAGTCAATACTGCAACAAAACGCAGAAGAACATTATTATTAGCTACAATGTTAATTACATGAGTGAGTATGTACGTACTAATTAAAACAAATATCTTAGGAATTGCATTATAAATATTATGCAGCAAAATTCGGTTCATTAATAAACTAATTACGTAATAAGAACATCGAACATTTTATTGCGTTAATTAGTAAGATCCTTATGTGGTATAACGGAAGCTCTTTTTCTTAATGAATCACACAAATCATAATAATCGTGACTTTTCTTACAAGTCAACTTTTTATTATGTCATTGTTAAAAGTAAAAGTAAAGTTTGTCCCACTATACGCCATGTAGGCGTTTGGGGTGAGAGGAGGTATAGCTCCTCCCTTCCTTGACCTCGGCACTAGATGGGGGTGAGTGGTCAGCATCACGCCCCGGCCGGCTTTACCCCCGGGAAAGAACCCCGGTACCCATTGTAGAGGAGGCTGGGTGGGCCCCAGAGCCGGTCTGGACGCAGAGGCTAGAGGAGAAATCCTCTGCCCCCGTCGGGGATCGAACCCCGGCCGTCCAGCCCGTAGCTAGTCACTATACTGACTGAGCTATCCCGGCTCATATTATGTCATTGTTACGATGATAATTTGATGTATAAAGGAAGTGAACTGCCTTGTATTATTGGATCAAATTTGTAGTATGACACCATTTTGAAGTCACTAACAAGCATCGCAGAGACTATTAGTCCAGTCAGAGTGTATGAGTGATATCATGCGTGAAAAGTAATTGTTTTCATTAGACCGGATTCTTGTGCCTTAATGAACAACAATCCGGTATTATTACAGCATATGGACCTATTGAGAACAGGACGACTTGTCTCCTGCTATCTCTGGATTTCTTTCCTGTTATTTGCATCCTTTTATTCATTACTTCAAATCTTTTTTTGTTCATTTATTTATCTATTTTCTCTTCTTTCATTTCCTTCTTACTTTGTATTATCATTAATTGTGATTGTATCGTTAAGATCATTCTTGTCTTAATTAGATCTGATGAAAAAGTAGCAATTTTCTAGCATCATAAATCATTTTGCGGGTATTACATACCTTGCAAGTGAAATGAAAATTCCGTTTTTATAATGCTGTTTGTAAACTGGATTCAAGTCTTTCGTATTAACAGATAACTGCATAGCGACTTTTAAATGGTGCGAATATAAATATAAATCAATGTGTAAGCAATGCGTTGTAATTCGGTTGTCCGTTCTTATTGACTGACGGTGCAGGAAATGGTTTTGTTACACAGGGCACTGATTTGTTTCCTGACTGCTGATTTGTAAATCCTTCTATCGGTTTTGTCTTTCTTTGCGATTTAACCACGATGCTGTAAATTAACTTACATTATTGCTCTCCCCCTCTCTCAGTGGTAGATGTAACGTAAATCCTGTCTCTCTGCCCCCCTTTCGAAATGATAGCGGTCATTTAAATCAAAGGTGAGGTGACTGACTTTTCCAGTTTGTGTTTAAAAAAAACGCAAACACCTGTTCTGTTTTGCTACTAGAAAATACCATGAAGGAAATACAACGGTCCTATCAGATGTAAATGCTAACGTCTCGGCACGCTGTTGTAAAGCCAACACAGATCCTAGCAAATTGTTTAAATTTGTAAAAACACTGACATTGAAAATGAAGATTACTGAAATAATAATAGTCACGATAAAATCGTAAGTACATCTTTAGAAGCACTGCAAAATCTGTCAAATGTCAAACTTATTTCAAATACGAACTTTTTATGGAAAAGGTTATGATCGCCCTGATGATGGAGACAGCAAGGATCTCTGAAATGTCGGTAAACTTCTACCTTACTACTCGGCGCAACAACCCAGAAGACAGCCCAGCTGTGAAAATCTCAAATCCTTCTGTCGTCAACTTTGTACGTGGGCAACGCTCGTGACTTTCAAATAGTGTTCTAGATAAATCCAACGGGTGTTAGAACTGCTCTTTGTCTACAGGGAGTTCATTGCATCTTTATTTAACTAACTACAGTCTACGTGTCATTTATCGACAGATTTTAAATTATATTATGCGTAGTATTTATTGAAAGCTAACACTTCAGAGACATCTTTATCAAATATTTCGCTCGAACCAGTTATGGCTCTAACAAACGTATCACCTAAACTTGGTCCGTGGTGATATTCTTGTGATCATCGCCCTGTTGATGGCGGGAGTAAGCACCTCTAAAACGTCGTTAAACTTTTACCAGACTACATGCCACAAGGTGTCTTGTGAGTCACTACCTTATTATACAGGCCACTGTCTGTCGCTCAACCTCCGTGGTGAATCACCATTTATTAGCATTCTGCCATTTTCGTTCCAGTACAGCTGTCAGCCGCTGCATTAAATATAAAGGAAAAACCATTATCAGCTTAATTGCTGTGGTATTAAACTGATAATATAATTGTGGATTTTGCCACTCGCCATTTACATGTTGAATCCATATTCCGGAGACAGTTGGGGTGGAGCAGAAAATTAACATCAAAGGAAATAAAAGGCTTATGCTTAAACAGTATTGTTTATGTGACTATTGTAAGAACCCGTGGCCTTCTTCAGGTGTGGCGCTCGTCCTCTTCAGTGCAACACTGTCAAGTGTCGCACAGCCTTCTGACTGGCAAGCGACAACTGAAGTTTGTGCCGCGTACTACTGAGATTTTGCTTCAACGGATTAAATGGAGTTATTTCTTTATAGAGTTTTTTACTATCCGGGGATTGAACGGATTTCTCCCGCTTTGCGAAACCTACCTGAAACTTCCAGAATAATTAGCGCTGTGTAGATTCGTAGGTAAAAGCCAACGTTTTTGATAAATATCTCTAGTGCGCATGCCAAAACCCAAAGACCATCATCCTCACAAACATGTAAACCTAAAATCTCGCGCACAGAATAATTATTTTTACTGTGCAATAACATAAGTGTTTGCATAATTTACGTTCTCATCGATTAATTTAAAAGGAATTATAATTATTATTTTTAGATGGAAATTTTTAATCCGTTTGCTGGTACAAACCAAGATTTCTGCTACACTGACACGCTGTAAGTTATTATGAACGGATGGTACATTATATGTCCATATTTGGTACCCCAAAGGCGGCGTATTTGTTTATACGTCAACAACAAAAGGCTTAACTTTCTAAATAGTTACTTTCTGTATTTTTAAATGAGGCTTCAGATTTATAAGTTGAAGAAAAAAACATTTACGCTGAATCATATCCGTGTCTACGACCCTTACAAACTGGATTGTGATTTGCAGTTTAATTTTCGTATAAAAGATCGAGGGCTTGAAGCTATTGTCGATCGTACAAATGTAGAGATGCAAGTGCGTACGTGGGTTGTGAACTAACTTTTCCGTCTTCTCAAGACTCAGAAGTTTCTTTTTATAAACTGTTAATAAGAATTACTTAACGTCGGTAGTGTTAAATAATTCTTTGAAGAGACAGACTGCAGTTGAGTTATTGGATTAGTAGACGGGGAGGTGTAGTGATACCTGACGTAAAGTTCAGATACTTGATTTTCTTTCTGCCCTAACCTTCGCGGTTTTCCAAGTATGACAGTTGGATGACACGTAATGACTTGTGCTTTGTATGTAGGCTCTGAACTCTGTTACTTGTCAGATCCTGGCTGCAAGTGTACCCACTCTGCCACTAAGTACAAGCTTCTAGTTTCTGTTGCGGATGAATAAGCAATATTTGTGACCCTGTAAAATTCTTCTGAAGAAAATTGATTGTGACTGTCTTTGGAATGTTTGGATGAAGATTTGAAGGAATGACATCTCGAGCTGAGTGCTGGTTTTTATATGTACGGGCTACAAGTTAAATTGATAAGTTTTCGGGTGCATTTAACTGAAGCAGTGGGCGCTTGGGCTGCGAAACATGCTGTCTTGGATCAGTAATTTTGGGATAAAATATTGAATCCCTCACTTCCGTCCATTTATTCTGGCATTTAAGAAATGAAAGGGCCTTTTAAAATAGTAGTGCTATAAACTGTTTTTTTTCCTAATGTGGTGGTTGTTCAGAAGATAATTTATTTTTGAAATTCTGACAAAAATTTTAAAATTGAGGTTTTGAGAAATGTTAAAAAAGCCTTTTTATGCAGTATCTGCTGTTTAGTAACGCATATGAAACACTAATGTCAATAAAAATACTGATAATGTTTTTAGTCTAGAGAATGAACATCATGCTGTTGTTATTACATACGTGAACACGATCGTCTTGGTATTTTTGTCTCTTGTACTGTTTATCTGCCTTTCTTCTTTATTATCTGAAATTAAACTCACGAATACTTACACAGTACCTCAGTAATACTGATTCAGTTTAGAGGTGTTTGTTTGTTTGTTTCTCATTTGTTTGCGATCAGAGTTGTTCAGTTTTGTACACGATTTGAATAGAGTTTTCATCCAAGTCAAATGTTGTAATTACCCTGCTATGCTTTCTATTTTTTACTTTGTCTGTTATTAAATTTTCAGTATCTTGCCATTTTGCGGTGCTAGTCAAAATGTGGTGTAACTGCTTTCAGTTTTTGATATTGCAGAATGCTGTTACCCACTTTAGTTAAAATCGCGACAGTTTTACTTGGTTAAGCGTGCTAAGCATAGTCGGATTAATTGTGTTTTAAAATGTTGTGCATTTTAATTTTATCTTGTTTCTTTATTTTCAGGTTTGTCCAATTTATCTTCAAAGTCTGCCAGTAAGTAGCGCCTACAAATTTCTAAATTTATTTTAATTCGTTTAGTATTTTATGCTAACTAATCTAAATAATCTTTGACATATTGGCGACGCTTGGAAGTATCGGAATAATAATATTAAACAAAAGTGAGGAACACTTTCCGAGCAGATGTCTCTAGTTGTTTTACACGTATATGGTTGAAAGCGCCATTTCATAAGGTGGTACGTATTTCAACCATTTACTTTAGGTTCAAGTGCGTGTTAGCCTTTTGTTGGCAGTTCGCTCTTAATGTTGTTCCTGAATACCTAATTAATGGCGTTGACTCGTGAGTGATCTCTTGCCGTAACCCCTGCACCACCAATGTCAGAGCAATTGAAATATTTGGTGAGATTTCAGGTTCATAAAGTAGCGAATATGAAGATGGCTGTCTTCTGGGATGTTGCGCCGTGTAGTAGGCAGCAAGAAATATTTGTTGATCTCCGTACAGATATTATTGTGCTGTGGCATAAAAATTTAAAAAAAAACATTAAAATATCGAGCAGAAGAGGACAGGTGGTTATCAAAACAATGAAGGCGTTTAAAGAAATTAGCAGTAATGTGGACTTGTGGATACTGTCAGTCACGAACTTTGGGAGATTATATTTTAAAGTGAATGAATGGAAGGTTTACGGATCATAAAAATGCAATTGTTTGAATAATTAGAGAGAAATTTTTCGTATTGTGTGGACGCAGCAGGAACGTTAATAGTAACAAAGAATTACAAACTCTCTGAAAGCACGAAGAAGAGTCAACTATTTATCTGCCGAACAGGAGAAGCTGACAGTCGCAGAGCTGGTCGAAAGTAAGAAATAGTTTATCAAATGACTTTGAAGGTGTGTTTCGTTTTAATCTTATGAGAGCAGAGGTTCAAGTCCACATGACACTGAAATCTTTCAAGAACTGGTCCCGATGTTCTTATAACAATAACAATACGTCGTTACAAGATTTTGCACAGCCGTTTGCTTTACGTTTCTGTTTTTTATACCTGCCCCTTTATGTTGAAGATCAATTCATATAATGACAGCAGGTATTAAATCCTTGTTCAGAAAATGATGTAGATAATTTTCAGGGTTGATAAAATTATGCGTTAAGAACAAAGGTGGAAGAAATAATTGTAACCCGTGTTTGTCCTCAAGAGAATGCAAGGCATTGTCCAGATTTTTGTCTGTTGATGTCACTGATATAAAAGCGTCTAGCTCCACTAACTGCTCGGAACGTGGTTCTACAAATGTGTTCTTATTAGCGGTTTAGAAAGTCCCAATTAACTCACGAAAGTGCTTTGCCACCTGGCCGTACGATCTATTAACGTGACGTATTTAAGAAATGCATACTTTTCTTCCATTCTAAACTTGATCTGTGACGTGTTTATAAGCTTGTTCGACTCGTTAATTTGTCCTTTTCCGAGACTTTGCTCTTAATATGTTCTCGTCTCCTGTGCAATGAGTAACTTTGTTTTCAGGCCGGCTTTAAAGAAGATATCTGTCTTCTGGGTTGTCGCCCCGTGTAGTCTGGTAGACGTTTACCGACGTTTCAGAGGTCCCTGTCTGCTTCCTCCAGCAAGGACCTCTGAAACGTCTGTAAACCTCTACCAGACTACACGGCGGAACATCCCAGAAGACAAGATATCTTCTTTAAAGTCAGCCCAAAAGACAGCCATCTTCAGACTCACCGCCGTGAAAACCTCAAAACATTAAAGATCTGAGTTAATTCGTGTTTTTAAGAATAAAAGCTGTTTCTGAATTATTGCTGCTAATATAAACATTTTTGATTAATGTTAACATATAATTTATAGATATTCTAAGTTCATAGGATGCATATCCATTATTGGTTAGTAACTGAAATTGTTTTTGTAGACTGATTTTGAAAATACGTACGTGGTAGGTATTATCTGTACTAATGTAGAGGGTCACAATGCATTGTTGTTATTGCAGTCTAACGTTTCCTGTTGCAAGACTTCTGTTCCTGTCTTCTTCGTGGTAGAAAACTAGTTACTGAATAGTATTGGATTCATGTCTTTCGTGAGATAGCAGTGGCGGGATTTAACTTGCTTCTCCCGAGAGGTGACGTGAATGTATCTGGTGCTAGTCTTACTACACGAATGTGTGCAAACATTTGCATATAAGCGATATTTGTCTTGATATAAGGATCGTTAAATAACGTAAGAACCTGTCAATTCTACTTGAAGGGACAGTGTGATATAAATCACCACGCCAGGAAGCCATAGACTTGTGCGGAACGAATTATTGACCTCGGCGTCAGATGTCTTTTGGGTATTCTAAAGCCTCACCGTTTGATGAATGTGACTTTGTTGATCTTTTGATTGCTCTGTGCTGTAACTGTTCATAGACGATGCAGTCTTTAACCCTAGAAAGATTATTAGGTATATGTGTTGAACCACATTAACTGTATTTAATTTTTAAAAAAACATTTTCAAATTACGAACATCAGTTACATTTTTATGTGTTTTCTGGTATATTAAACGACGCTGGCGGTAGCTTTTATATTATGGGCATATCACACCATTATTTATAAAAATAGACCAAACTAACGAAAGGGCAAAGTAGGATACCTAGTGATGTATTTTATGTAAGCAATATTTGTCATTACACTTTAGCATATCCGTAATTAGGCTTAATATTCTAGTGAATCAAATACTATAATTCTAAGTTATGTCTCGTATACAAGTTTTTTTCGGATACGTAAGTGTTTTAGGCGTAGACTACCTCCGTGAATTAAAACTTATTTCCACGAAATCCTATGCATTTCAGATTTAATAATCGGTCATAAATCTTGAGTCACAATTAGAACTCATCAGCTACAGAATAAGTCACATTGTATTCTATATTACACACAATTGTGCGTAGCCGTTCAAATCTTTGCAATGTTTATTGGTGGCAAACATAAGATTGAATATTTTTGTAATCTGCTTTAAGTATTTCCCCCTAAAGCTTAATAATCGATCTTTGAAACCGGGTGTTTTTTTGTTAGAGTTATGGCGTTGTTTCACGATTGCCACGTTTCAAAGCACGAGGGCGCTTTGAAGTTATTGCGGCTTTTCGTTGCTTCTCATGTAGTACTATACTTTGTTATTTTAATTTTACGAGGTTTTAAATTCTTAGTTATATGGACTATTACTGGCTCCTTAGCTTTGGGCCGCAACATTTATACTTTCCTTGTAAACGTTTAAATAATCGATAATGCTATAGAATGGCTCATGTTTGGACATTTTTAAGATTGGAAATGTGTTTTTTGTGTACTTGAAAAGGAAATTAATGTTACGAGAATAGCTCTGAATGGGTTCTTAATCTTCTTCTCGTTATAAAATCCATCACGAAGATTAGTCTATTAATTTATCACTTCCTTGTGGGATATTTCAGTTTAATATGACACTATTAATTTAAAATTATTGTAGAAGAATATGCCCTATTATAGCCCTCAAACAGCACGAAAGATGAGTGATAAGGGTCCAGACGTCGGACAGAGACCCCTCATTATTTTGAAGCCAACACTAAGCACGTAGTTTAATAACGATATTGAGCAACGAGTCAAACGCTAATATGTGTGTAAATGGTTTGAAAACATGGTTCACGATTGTTCTTGAAGAAATTAATAGTTTAATCAACTTGGCTGTATGCCTAACTCTGTGTGCAGAAGTTCTTGTTAATTATATGTGATTTATTTAACGATGCTGTACATATCTGAGGCTGCATAGCGACGAATGATTAATGAATACCTCTAATGAACTCGAAAGTATATGGAATCAAGCGGTCGTGGTTCTAATTTAAGGCACTGTCCCTTTATGCCATGGATGTCTGTCCGTGGTTTTCTGTGTACAGGTAGAGGCCTTGCGACGGGAAGATCCCTCGTCCAAGGAGTCCTACCGAATGTCTATAGATCAAAGCCAACGAGAAGTTGGGACCCGCAGTGCTCAGGCACTTGAAGAACGGGTCGTTCCCAGTATCCCAGTCCCTTTATTTTCCTTGTGATTTATGAATATCACGAATATCTTCATTCAGACTAGCCGGTCTCTTGGCCGAGATTTGATCCCGGACTTGCAGAAAGCGAAGCAGGAGGGCTGACCGCTCGGCACCGATTTTCGGTCGGTCAGTTATTCTTTAAATGCTGATAGTCGTCAAAGAAATTAACGCACCCTCTGAAGCTGTTTGCGCTTGTCGTAAAGAGCCGTTGTGTTAAGCGAGTGCATGCGGCTTATTCCGCATTAGGTGGTCAGTTCTCACGCGATTGTGCGCAGTTGCAGTTTTGTACACAGCGGGGATCTCAATGGCGATTCCATGACCAGAACAGACTTTGCTGTATCGCTTCTTTCGTGTTTATTTCGTCTTGTTTTAACGTGCGACGTAGCGGGAAAGACGTCTTTTGTGTCATTCATGGAATTTAAAACGGTATTAAAAGACTCGACTGCCATAAAATATTTTTACTGGCGACGTGACACAGGCGTGCATTATAAATCTTCTTTGCGATGGTATTATATTGTTAATTTTCTTTGTTTTGGACTTCATCCATCTGTTTTTTTCAAATGTCTTAATCTTAAAACCATAAAGAATTAACTACGTTTTCAGGATTAAATCTTCCTTCGTCTTTAAGTAAAAAGGGGTAGACGCCTGTTTCGTTGGGTCCAGCAACGCCTTTTGGAATGTTAGTGTACTCTAAAGAGTACAAATTACATGTTTACATGTTTACTCTTACCTTGTTACCGCTTTTTAATTACCTGTAATTACCACTTTCTTAATATCTCTCATATCCAAATAAGTAACAAATTCCACGGTAATGGTCATCATCGAGAAATAGTCTTTTAGTCGGTTAAGAAATTCTCTTCATGTTTGGAGCTGAAAAGGTCTGTCGTTGGATACTATCCTGCGAAATTCGAATCTGACCCACCCCATCGCATCTACCCATTTTAATAATATCCTATTATATATACACTTAGTTTTTCCTTCGTTTTGATTTTCTGATCAAGATTTTGCATAAATGTCTCGTGTTTTTTGCGTTCCATGGGCTGTAATCACAAAGTCAATAGTTCTTCAGATGATTTTAATTAAAATTCATCCCTCCAAAATTTAAGAAGTTTCAGAGGTGAGCTTGTGTTGTGTTGGGAACCTAATATTCGTTGTTTGTTCAGAGCCGATGACCGATATCAGGGCGTGAATAGGAAGACTCATATCGACACTTATTAACGTTTTGGATTGTCGGAATCTACAAATGGGTCGTCTACAGTTAACTGCACAAGGCACAGACTGGTATAAGATGTAAAGATTGATTATTAACTGATGAGGAACCTTCTTGTAAACCTCGTTTTGTTATTGAAGGGGAAGAAAACCAACATAATTTTTTGGGCTGCATTATTTGGGGCTGAAAATACGTACTTATGAAGCTATCTAACGGAATAGCCGTTCCATTTAGTTCATGTCTGTAACATTTTATACCTCAACAACCTTGATCGCTATGTGTCTGAGGCGTCGTAATATTAACAATTAATATTATTTTATTTGTTTTTATTCTTGTTTACTGAACGTCTGGCACGATACGTCTTAGTGGCGTGATCATTGCGCTTGTTATTGGCTTGAGTTCGATCCCCCCCAGCGGTCGGTGAGTGGGATTTTCCTACCAAGTAGCACTTTGTACCCAGTTCATTAATCAAGTTGGCAGCAATATAGTTCACGTGGTCAGATTTTCAGCCATAATAATTTATCATTATATATGACAAGGTCTGCACGCGAGTGTTCTAGCTACTTGAAAATATAATTTCTTATTACTTTGAAAGGCTGTGGTGTTTGATTTCGTACTATGGCACTCAGAACGACAATACCTCTGTTGTGCGTGAATAACTCGTAAGAGCTTATGAATTTTAAAAACAGTTCTTTATTTAAGTTTCATTTCAATAATGCCAAGTCTGGTAAGTCCTTACTCTAATCAGTAAGATTGAGTCTAAAATGTGAGGGTCACACATTTCAATGGAAATTTCACATAAAGTCACGAACGGTGTAATCTTGTACTATGCAAATTGTGCAAATGCGAGACCGTAAAGTGTCTCGAGCAGTTCTGATCATGTTGCTTGGCAGTGGTCTGCGATTTCATAGAATTGAGAGAAATAATTGATGTTCACGGAATCAAAATACTGAGAAATATTTTGTGTTTTTAAAAATTATAACTGGCTGGCCTGCATGTGCTAAGATTTTCAGTTAGTAATTGGTAATTCTTATATATCTTTAGTTTTTGGCTTACGTATAATATTTTTCGACATTCTCGCACGAAACAGCTTACTTGGAGTTCAGCAACATGCGCAGTCAATATTTTTTTTGGAAATGTAAGCCTGACCTTGTAATACGATAGGTTCAGACACCAGAATCAGGAGTAGAATTTAATGACTGCTTTTATATTATGCTGTACTCGTTGAAATTTCAATGGCAGATCTACGAACGATAGAGAATGTTATGCTCAATTCGTGACTGCATGTCCAGGTAATAGTGTGCCCTAACTATAATAAATGACAGAATCTCTGTGAATAATAAAGAATGTAATGTGTTCTCAACTTGACTGCGAATCGAGATAAATGTCACCTTCAGAGTATTAAACGACAGGGGACGGGAGAGCTGATAGTGACATCTACTGGGTATATAAAGAAGAAGTTCAAATGTATTTAATGAGTCGGGCCGAGAAACGTCGGCGGTGGAAATGATACAGTACAAGATTTCAAGATTTATTATGAAAGATATTTTAAATTGTCATGCAATGGCTCAAATTTGTTACAAGTAAACGATGGCTGAATAAACAGTTTTTGTTAACTAATTGTCTCTTAGAAACTGAAACCTCAGATTATTGCAACCGGGAAGACTGTATAAGTACTTGGTTAGATCTGAGGTTCTCACGGCGATGAATATAAATATGTCTGTCTTCTCATATGTTGCACCATGTAGTCTGATGATCATCAGAGTGGTGACAAAGGCAGTAAGCTTATCAGAGGCGTATGTACTAGAATTCACGGAATAATCCCCCCAAGAGACATACATCTTTATCATTTGAACACTTCATTATCACTGGATCAAACATAGGCCTAGAAATTTCTAAAGCTTATTGGCTTAAAATATATGTTTTACACAAATTTCTTTCATGTTATCAGCAGAGAATGGACTATGGCCTACTATTCTTGAATCATAGTGCCATAAAATGAAGCAGTTAGTTGTTGTTTTTTGTAGGCCTACTGCATAAAAAAATAATTCCCCCAGTCGTCTGTTTGGACCCTGCCGATTTTGACATGCTGGACACTAAAATAAGATTACTTACATCCGAACAGAAGTAACTGCACTGTATCTGTTTCACTTAGTTTTCTTGGTTAATGTAAAATATAAAGGATCTACCGGAATGCATTGTGAGGCTGTGAACTCGAATCGGCTACCTTAGGGCAAAGTCCAGTAGCGAAATTTGTGGTAGCAGTGGTAGACACGTGCTTGAAGCAAGGACAGTTCCTTGCATTGGTGGTCAGGCTAGCGTGTCTTCATGATCCAATACGATACACCGGCGGTGGCTTTGCTATTGGAGGGTCTGCCTCGCAGGAGACCTCGGTCTGCGCTTTAGGAACAGTCTGATCATATCATATGTCTTCTGCGTTGAACAGTGAGCCCGAACCTAGACTTTTAAAGGGTCGTGTTAAATATAGTTAGTGTACGAATCGTATTGCTACATGGAATAAACAAAAATATATTGCGATCCTCAAGAAATTGATTTTAGAACAGTGTCCTTGAGAAGATCTTAGTAGCCCGTCACTGGTCCCTATCCTGAGCCAGAATAATCAAATCCGCACTGTCCCGCAATATCCATTTCAATTTTAGTATTCCATCTACGTCTGGGTGTACTCAATGATCTCTTCCCTTCATGCTTTCCAGCCAAAATTTTGTACACATTTCTCATTTCCCCCGTGAGTGCTACATGCGCCAGACATCTGGTGCTCTTTGATTTTATCGTTCTTATAATAGCTGATGAATAGTGCAAATCGTGGTGCTTCTCAGTACGGAATCTCTTTCATTCTCCTGCCACTTCTTCCCTCTTGCGTGAAAATGTTTTCCTCAGTACCCTGTTTTCAGACGCTCTCATTCCGTAATGTGAAAACGAAGTTTTGCACCAACACAGATCCACAGGTAAAATCAGAGTCTTTTATATTTTAGATTGTGAACAGAATCTCTTAAAGACTCTTTCGCAGTGCGTCATTTTGCTGTAACTGTGTTTCACCGGCTTCATGCACTTGACTTGTTGCAGTTGAAGATGGCACGGAGCTTTGCAAAGGCACGATAGTACAGGCTATTCACCTGACTCTGAGCTTTCGTTAAATGGCGGAGTGATGCGTCTTTTTTAGTGCGACGTCAGTTTCGAGACGTGTTGTCGTGTGATGTAAAACTTGAAAAAGTTTATGAGACTTGTCTTATCGTAAAATGTCGGTGCTTGAAGCATCTTAGCAACTCGCAACTCCTATCAGATCATTGGTTTGTCGTTTCTCTTACCAGTTCTAAATATGGCGCGCATAGTCGTTGAATCTGTCTTTATCGTAACTTTGCTTTTATTTGTGGAATTGATTGAGGAATACTAAAATCCTTAGTACAATGGATTAAATTTTACGTGGGAAGATTTCTATAGTAAAACGTCTCCCAGTGTTTACGACCAAATGTTTGCTTACAAGGACATGATCTGAACCTTTGAATTGTTTACATTGTTTTACTTTCTGACCTACGTACCTAATTGATATTTTAGGTTCTCACGACGGTCAGTATGAGAATGACTGTCTTCTGGGTTGTTGCTCTACGAAGTCTATTAGAAATTAGCAGACGTTTCAGATGTGCTTGCTGCCTCCAACATCGCCCTTATAATGGAGGTATGCCTGGCAGACTGGATTCAACTGGCTAATGATATGGTTCAGTGATGGTGTTCTGTGAACACGATAATGAACCTTTCTGTTCAATAAGAGGTGAACAACTTGTTCATTAGCTGAGATCCTATCCGCATCTTAAGAAGGACGCTAATCAGCGGTGTTAAAATAGGCCTGCATACCATGTCTATAATATATGCATCTCTCACATAGACTTACAGTTTGATCATATACGGAGGAGACCAATTAGGCCTCATTTTGAACGTTATTTCTCATGCGGTGATAAATTACTTTGAATACAGTTACAATTACAGTTGACTTCGGATTAATTTCTGATAGCCTCTCTCTGAAGTTAGTGACGTAGCATTCTTTTTTTATTTGTCCGACGTCTGTATGATTGCACTGTATTCTCTCAATGATGGCGTTTCTTTGTATTTTAACAGTTAATACTGACAGTATTAACAGTTTAGATCGACTTTCTTTTTATTTTATCGAAGTACTTGCAGCGGAATCCATTTTCTGAAATAAACTCAATAAATAGCCACAGAAAATTCGGTTCACCAATGAGGAGGCTTCCTTGTAAGTGTGAATAACGAAAGATATTTGAATTAGAAATTATGTAATAATAATAGTGCCTTTTGTATTCGGCTCTTACTTCTGTGAAAGTTCCGGAGATGTTTCCTATCTTCATCAACTATAGAATATCCAAGAATTCCAATGTTTTGCTCGCCCGCATAACACAAAACGTTTAAGTATGCCAGAATGAATTTTAGGTTTTTACGTGTTGAAAACTCAGAAGACCGACGTCTACAGATCGCCACAGAAAGTAGTCAAACTTGCACAGGCCATTATGCTTGCAACTGTAAGGATTCCAGATCAGCACTGCAGTTTTTCCTTTGTAACAAACTACTTGTTAGGTGATGAATGTTATAAATTTCAGTGATGACTGCTTTTGATCGCTTGCCAGATTTGTTCTCGATGTAGGCTTAAATTTAGAAACTTAACTTGACGAACAAGTTAGTCTTACACCTCTCCTCACTTGTGTATGATGAATCGTACTGCTTTTAAAATGACGATGGCAGCTTAGATCAATTGCCAGACATTTTTTGTGATTACAGATTAGCATCTTTATTCCTGAGAATTGGTAGTTATTATTTAAAATTTGGAGTAGATTTTTCTTTTACTCGAAATATACACGTGGCATATGATGTTTGCCTCTGAGTATAATTGGATTTAACAGATCATACTTGTGCGTTACGAAATTTGCGAATTTCTTAAATGTTCGTTCTGCAATGCAACTATTTAAATCTGTGACTGCTTCAGAGCATTTCTTGTTGGCGTGGTGATGATAATTTGGCTGACGGGCAGGTTGGTCGTCTTGGCTGCAGCGACAGTGGCCGCTGTCTCGGTGCAAGTGGGGACGGTTGCAGCCGGTGCGTCAGTCAACCAGTAGGGTATCCAACAAACCGCACTTCGCTCCCTCCTTTCTTTACCACTTCATATATATATGCATACATTTCGTTATGTTAACGAACCCTTCAAAATAAACCGGTTGGTATTTCGATAATTCGTAGAGTTATATGTACTTGCATAGTAACCCCTCTGCCAGCCCCTTCTGCAAGCTCTATTGGGGTTTTGTGAGCGCGACAACCCTCAAACCATTGCTTTGTGTCTAGACGTATCTTAGATTTAAGACGTAAGAAATCTGTACATTCTCAAGGGCTTTTGTCCACTTTGAAGTCAAGTGAATGTTGAACAAGAGAGAGAGAGAGAATGCTACTCTGAGCGATGTTTCACTTACAGGTCATTTGTTGTTCTTTATATCCTCAAAGGGATTACGCTGTTACTCTTCAGGTAATGTAATGTTAAATCTAATATTAAAATAATGGAAATGTTTATTTAGCCTCTGAAGCCGCGGCTTGTCTTAATTATGTATTGAACACACGTTACACATATCTGCATAAATTCTTTTAATAAAACACAGTTGTCTAATAAATGCAAATTATTTTTTCGTTTACTCGAAATACAAGCTATTTATTTTTGGTTTGAATTTGGGCTGTGAGATTTTTATAGACTTTCAGAGATGTACCTGCATCTTTTCACGTAAATAATGTCTTTAAAACTAAATAACAATAATTTAAAACTTTATTCTGAACACTTAGCTTCGTATTTAGTATATTATTTTATAAACCACAGAATTATAGACTAAAAATATAATATTATTTATAATCAAAATATTGTAATTGAATAAATAATTTCTGTCACAGTTGTTTTTAATTCACTCTGTAAGTGCACGTGGATATCAATATTATTTAATATTTGTTCGTTCATAATTTGAGGGATTGCTGTCGGCTAAAGAGGTCTTACCAGTGTGACTGACTGTTTAATTTCAGTTGAACTGCCATTAGTCTGAGCTCCTCTGTTCTGATACCTCACCATTTGCATTTCCTTGACGAAAAAGAGGCACGTAAGCCCTCTCACCATTTCTCATTTCATCAAGTGTAAAATTTAGTCGGTTTTTTTCTTAGTGATGAATTGCTCCTGGAATATCCAGAAGAGAGAGAGTGAGAAACGAAAGGATTAGAGAAATCATGAGGATGGACCGAGATATAATTGAGGAGATAGAGAAAAGACAACTGATTTGGTACGGACACGTGCAAAGGATGGAGGAGGAAAGGTTACCAAAGAAGACTATGAAATGGCAACCAAAAGAGAGAAGGAAGAGAGGGAGACCGAGACAAGGATGGAACGACAGAATTATAAGAACCAGGATAGAGTGGAAACTACCTCCGGAAGGATGGGAAAATAGAGAAGAAGGAAGAAAATATTAGGCACCGGAAGACCGAAGTAAGGTCAAGAAACGGAAGAAGAAGAAGTGATGAATTGCAGACTGCTGAATACTGCAGCGGGTTCCAAAATTCCAGAACCAAGGACAATATAGGCCTACGTCTTATCTTTGTCATAGTTTTAGTGACGTCACTGACTAAAGACGAAATATCTTAAATCTGTTGTGTGGAGGTCGCAGTATCGAGCATATTTCCAGACAGCTGTGTTAAAGCACCAATGGTTTCACGCTTATGGTACATGTGAAGAACTGCTTAGGAAGCTTCTATAGCTGGAAAATATTTGATTCATTAAACAAATATGTTGATTTGGATTACGTTCATACTGTTTAAAATGGGGTCCACTGGTCGTATTTTATTACTGGGGTTTTATTCGAGGACTTAACGTGTGTTTCTACTTTTCCATTTTTACAGGGGCTTCAACTTTGCTGTTTGGAAATTTTGATGTCTTTACAACACTCATTTTGATCAGCCTTACTTGAAAGACATGACACATTGATTCTGTACTTCCAGGTATGTCCAAAAGACGTATACAATACTTAGTGATATTAACATTTGCATTGCGCTTTTTACGAGTGTTTCAACGCAACTGGATGTCCGTTAAGGATAATAGTAGGACTAGACAAGTTTAAGAGACGTGCTTGTTCCTTTGAAGGCTGGCCAGCATGTGACGAGAAGACAAGGGGGAGGAGTGGGTACTGGATGGATGGCTTACACAGGAAGAAGAATAGCTTCCATACCGAATACAAATTGATGGAGTTGGCGAGACTGGCATATGTGCCTTCAGCGCATGTGCTTTGCTGATAAGACAGGCAGTGGGATTTGACAAGAAATCAATTTAGATGCTTGAGAGTGTTCGGTACAGGCCAGAAGAGATTTAAGCCCCATGAGTGGAATTCAGAAGGGGCATAAATGAAACAGTTTGCAGAGAATCGACGCAGAGTTAAGTGTCCAATGTCGGTAAGGGATTCTATTTGTCGTTCGCTCACTGTGGGTAAAATATTTTACACTGGTTTTAATAACCCCGAGAATTATTACATCATCCATGTATGGATCCCAGAACTTGTCACCTGTCTGACACAAAAACAAGAAACCATCAATTCCATCTGGCACAAAATACGTAAAATATTGATCTGATTTATCACGGAATCCAAAACTTATTTCCCATGTACGCACGAAGTGTACGAACCAGTCATACTGGTCAATATCTGTTTTTACATTTGTCTCCGGTCTTTTATCTTACGACCAGTCTGCAAGAAATTTTCCGATCAAAATTCTGTATGAATTTTTATCTTCGACATCTTGTCTGCATTTATGCCCAATATTACCTCAATTATATTACGTCCCTAACAAGTGCTGCTACCATTAGGCAGCTTTTATGAGAATCGTTCTTGTTAAGGAGATAAAAGAAGGCAAGAAAGGGACGAGGGAATAAGATTCGAAACAAATTCTTGTGCGTTGAATAGTAACGGACTTTTTCCACTGTTCGTTGATATAACAATAAAAGAACATGAAAATTTGTTAGAAAATTTACAAAAAAATTACCAAAATGAAGTCCTGAAGTTGCTGTCTGAATATTAAACTGAAGTGTAGGCGATGGCAGGGACGTCCTACGAAGGGGTGCAGTTACAGTATTAATCTTTGTAAACAGAACAAGTCCAGAGCATAATTTATGATGTTATCATGAACACGACTGTACAGTACAAGTCGCTTGAATTTGTCATTTCATACGCTTGAAATATTTTGTCACATAATGTTTGCGTCCTTGTTTTGTGGATATACTTTTATAATTTATAAATAAGGCTACTCATAAGCGACATGAGTAATAAGCTTAGACAGTGGAAATTATTAAAGACTTTTTTTTCAGCCTACCTTATGAATAGATCAAAATAAAATTAGTGCAGTTTCATTTACATGGAACAAGTCTTGTCACACAAATTTAAATTCCAATACTATTGAATGTTAAAATAAAACCGCAATGAAGCTTGGTCGGTAATTTAAATCAAAGGGAATTGTTAAGCAAGGGGTGAAAGACCCATTTCAGAAACACATACCATTAATTACGCTGTCTAGGTAGTGACCATTGTGGCAGCGGTCGGTCTTTATAACACTTGACATTCGCTAGCAAAAACATCTACGGACCCAGCCCCTGGATGTAGGCTGTCTGTTATTCAGTGTACCGCGGCTGGACCTGCAAGATCACTTAAAATCATTACCATAGCTAACAAACAAGTTCAGAAAAGCATTTTACGGAGTTGTTGAACAAGTTTCTTCTCGTTATTAAAAAAAAGAGAAAAAGTTGAAGGAAGTTTGTAAGAAGAAGGTAATTGTGTAGTGTAAGGACCACTGCCAGCGTGTGCAAACCCAATTGCAGTAAATAAAAAAATAATAAATAATATGAGGAACATTAGCCATTTTTGGCATATCCACTGTTATTAAGAAATTCGAAAAAGATTATCATAATTGGTTTCATAACAAACAGCACAGGAGTCACAAGAATGACTTCGTATTCAAGATGACTAGCTCAGAAGAGGTGAGTTCTGTTTCCTGATATGTTATATCTCTCGGATAGTCGAGACATTTTACGTCTTTTATAGAACCAGAAGGATCTTTGCAGTGTTCAAAAAGGTCCACCACTGGACTCTGTCTGGAGTTCGGCAAATCAAGTCCACATACTCATGTTTTATTTTTTAAGATTGGTTTTAATATTGTCCTCTCTCTTACGTCTGTATTTGGATGAAGTTTTCGGCCAGAATTTTGTCGGAATTTCCCGTGCGTACTGCATTCCCCTCCCCATCTTACACTGCACTATTTTGTTAGCCTAATAACATTTAGTATAGGGGGTTAATTATGAAGCTTATCATTATTCATTATTCTCTATCCTCACGTACATTTCTTCCCTTTTGATCCTAATCTTCTCCTCAGTACGCATTGACCAGTTTTAACATCCGTCCCTATACAAACAGCAACAAATTAAAACGAAACTAAAATATTGTAATTGTGTTCTCTTTAACAGAAAGTTCCCTTGAGTTAAACGTTGTTCTTGCTGTAATAATAATAACAACAACAGCACATTGCATTTTGTGTCATTTAGTCGTAGAAATTAAACGACGTTTCACAGGCCCTTACTGCCTCCATCATCAGGGCGAGATGGAGGCACAAGGGACTACATGGTTCAACTTCTCTGAAGTCAGTAATCTTCAAGGTAGCGCTAACTCTCGAAACTTCGTGTATAGGCCACCTCAGACAATGGATAACATCCGGTATAATATTAATGTAATGGGTTAACCGTTTCTACGTAACTTTGGAGCGTCAATATTATCTATATTTGCTATTGTGCTGTTTAGACATCTGCTCTCTTTTTTTTTTTCATAAGACGCCTGGTTTTCGTAGCTATCTTTTATGATTTAGTGCCTTGACGTATAACTTAGGCATTCAAAGAAAAGACGTCACCCTAGGCTTGCTTTTTAAATCTTTGAATTGTGTCCTGTACTTATGTTAGATTTCCATCATTTCTAGAAATTTGTTAGGTCTCTATCCGTGCACGCCTACGGTCAGGCCATTAAGCCTGCCCTTTAAAAAAGATAATAATAATTGAACATAGTTTGCGGTTGAAACCATCTGGAGACTTGTATGACTTCTGTCTGGGGTTATCCTGGAATAGGACTATGTGTGGGCTGCTGTACGTAAATAATTTTTACCTCCAATTTTCGTTCTTTTCTGTTCGTCTTCTCCGTTTGTATAGCATATGCAAGGGTTTTGAGCGGTTACAAAAGGTCTGTACTAATGTGTGTTTATTCTATGTATGAATACAAACAATAAGAAATGAATGAGATATCTCCCTAGCCATTTCTGAAGAGAATGATTGGACAGTTTTTCAAAAGCTCGAAAATTGTCGGAGTATAATTTTGCGATTCGAGAATCGAAGTTGGTTTCTAAGCTTTTATGTAGTCCATCATAAAGCATCATACTTCATACCAAATTCAGTAGTATGATATTTACATTTGTTTATTATCTTCATAAAAATAAAAACCTGTTAGTCTTTGAAGATTACTGTCTTCTGGGATGTTGAGTATTGCAGTCTAGTAGAAATGTAACGACGTTTCAGAGGTGATTACTACGTCCTTCTTCAGGGCTTTGACTCAAATATGCGGTATTAAGTAACATGATATTGATCCATCGTTTATCACATCAACAGAGACCTGAAACAGGCTAGCTAAGTCCCTTTGTCTGAATATTTTATTGCAGTTTATTGCTGACAATTACCGCAGTTGGTGGATGAGTTATGCTGTGTACATCTGCTAATTTGAGACACTTTATCGCGTTGGGGAAATGAGAAATACGGTGACGAGTGGCTACGCTGGCCGGCCTTCGAGGCTAGAAACAGCACTGCGCAAGTACCAGACCCGTTATAGTCTTTTTATAATGACGTAGTCATTAAATTAAAAACTTGGAAATAGATTTGAGGGTCTAAAAAGATTGGTCTTGTCTAATTCCATCTAAATGCATTTCACATTGTTAATTTTTCTTTAGAAGCGTTGGTATAGGCTTATGACAGTACCTCAACCTTATAAAGTCAAACTCATCATAATTTAAATTATGCATTGTTTTGAGGATTAGAATTCCCAAAAGACATGTGATATAAGTTGAAATAGCTTCTTGTAGGCTGTAAAGGTGGCCTAGCTGTTTTTGTAGGAATGTAACTAAGTTTGCCGCCATGTGAAAAACATTGTAAAAATTTACGTTAGTCAATTCGTTGGTTGTCTTTAAGGATACGGAATTGTTATGAGAGGAATCGGGTTCGAGGTATCGTGCTGTTAGGACAGTGAACGGTTGTCCTTTTTAGCCACAGAGATAAGTGTCGTTATGCATAACTTTGATATGTTTAGCGATTGGAGTGTTGTGTAACTCTGAAATACAAAACTTATCTTGTAAAACGTCATTACCAGACTTTAATGTCCAACAGGAAGACAGGCGAAAAAAAATACCTAAGTTAAAAGTGGATTGATAATTTACCCTGAACGGTTAACAATGCCTGCTGAAAGATTTAGGTAGAAACAGGAAAGAAATAACATGTTTTAATAATTTAAACCGTTTCTATTAATCATAGTTTGGAGTCCAGTTGGCGACATGCAACCAAGACTAGATTGTTTGTTAAATTGCAGTTTCTCTGCCAAGGACACTATTTTACACAGTAGATAAACAGTGTAGATTGCCTTTGGGGTGGCATTGCATGCATTTCTGCCACAAAGTGCACACTGTCGATTGGGCTCCTCCCACCATGTGCACACACACACACACATTGCAGAGGTGCATGCCTGCGTGGGAGTTATATAACGAGACTTGTGTACTAATGAGTGAATTAGTTGTCAGAGAGGGACGGATTATGCGTAGGAGGTGGTATAATGCTTTGAGTTTCCATGACAACCTAATGTAACCTCCCTAAATGAGACCCACCCCTGAGTTCCACCATGCATGTCCTGCGCACTTTTATTAGGCTGTTGGCACGATGGTGGATGGGCGAGGGGAAGCGGGGGTCGTTTCCCCAGAAAAGTGATGAATTTCTCTCCATGCATGCTTCCGCCAGCTACCTCCCTCCATACAATAAACCCACATAGTGGGCGGAGTTTTTGAGGAAGAAAGAAGACTGAATTTAAAAAGAGTGAGAACGCGTCAACTCCTCCTATTTATGTTGCAAATTGCAAGAAGCTCCTCCCAGCGCCATTTTTTTTCGTGGGGAGGGAAATAAAGAAAATAATAACATGTCATAATGCTTACCACCCCTCTTCCCGGTTTTTGTCCGTTGTGTAGTGTTCTCCCCTGCGTTTTTGTCTCATGAAGCCTTCTCTTCTTTCGCCGTCGTTTCATGCGTTCCCTATGTACGCGTGATGCCGTTAGCTCATGAGTGGCGTATGTTCACTTTTTAAACGAGTTTAATTCTGAATAATTAGTAATACATTATATCCTATTTTTTCAGCTGACTTTATAGATTAGCACAGCCTGTGATGCAGTATAAAGCGCATATTTGTTCTTCTTTTTCTTTCTTTCTTTCGACGTTGCATTCTTTGCATGAAATGGATGTTGTCGCGGAGAAAATTATAGTATTTGGCCTTCGGTGCTTAAAACCTATACTTTGCACAAATACACAGACTTGAATGTGGAACGTGTGTGGTTCTGATCTTCGAGTACACATGCAAGGGTGGATTTGAATGTGGAAATTATTTTTTATTAATGTATTTGCTATTAATAATCGTCATGTCTTCTTCTAAAGATAATCTGTTATATTTAATATGCGTAAGTGCGAGAAATAGTTTGTACTATGTAATATGGTTTAATTGTATGTATGTATGTATGTCGTTATTTATCTGGACCAGAGTATTCAATTTGTTTTACTCATAGGCCTATTTATTGAAAGTAGATGCTGTAGAATGTAAAGTAAACTAAACTGTGGAGAAAATTAATATAAACTTGTGTGTCTATTGAATTGTAACTACAAAAACGTGCTCAGGGTTTCTTAAATTCTGCGTGAAAATGAAAATAAACAGTGCAAAATGCATTGCAGAATTTTTCTCGTATCCTTTGTACGTATCGAGAGAAATGGGAACTCTCAGACGACGCAGCATAGGCCTAATTGTTTGGAAACCATAATCTGTGCTGTAATTATTTGAAGAGAAGTTTATATAAATTAAATAATCCAAAAATCGTTAGAGCTGTTTTGTAGAATATTGTTTGTTCGCGGTGCCCGAATTTATAACTTGTGTTGGCAAGGCCGTGGTCTAGGCAACACGGAGTTTTCCTCCGTGGCATCCCAACAATTACTCCATTCACACACAGAAGAAGGCAATGGCAAACCACTTCTGGATCATCTGCCAAGAACATATATGAACAGGTCCCAGTCCGAGAAAAGGATGGAAGGATCCTGTTCATATGGACCTGTCGTCAGACAGAACACTAAATAAATATAAATAATGATTTGAATTATTAAATATTGTTTAGTACCGAACGTTATTGTGTTTTTTGACATTGGCACATGTAACTGTAACCGCGTTCCTGTTTCGCCTTATAAATTGTAAAATGTGTGCGTACCATATCGGTAAACATTACTGTCATATAAATTCTGAGTTTGCTATCCTTGTTTGTTAACTTAATTTCTGCTTTTCAAGAATATTAAGATTATTAAATCTAGTAAATTTAGAGAGGCTGGGCATGTAGCATACGTGTTGTAAATGTTGAATACGTATAAAATTTTAATTTTGACGCTTGAAGGGGAGAGACCAAGACTTAGGATGATCTTACAGATTAATAATTAGGGGCTGGACTGAATTATTACTTGAGGATAAGGACTGGCCGTTGTGAACACGGTGATGGACCTTTGGGTTCCGTAAACAGCGAGGAATTTATTTATTTGCCCCGTGACTATCAAGGAGTTTTTTCCATGCATTTAGTTAGTTAATGTTATAGGTTAGAGTCTGTGACTGTGTTCAATAGTGATACAGGCCTAAGTGTGCTAGATTTGTGGAATGCGAAGCTGAACTGCAAAATAACTTCACCAGACCCTTACCACTTATACATTACAAAGGAAAGGGCTAAACGAGGGACGACTTGAAGATCTAGGGTCAATGTTTCTGTATGAATTATTTTTTTCGACGGAGGGAACATTTTGGTACTTTGGTTATTTCATGTTCCGCCCAACAAGTTAACAGAGTTGCAAGATTACTTCAGCCCTGAAGATGGAGACATTATGGTACCCCGAAATATAGCTTTAGATCTATAAATTAAAGTTTCTAAATATGTTTTCGAACGTCGTCCAGTGCCTACATGTGTCTGTTACTTTCTTATTCGTTCGTAGCCATTAAATAATGAACTCGCATTTATTTTGCTTGTAGTTAGTAGTATTTGTAGCCATATGGAATTTTATACAGTACAAATGTCTACTTGACGTCTCTGCAGATGCATCTTGACTGTCACCTTCCTGGTTTTCAGTTATCACCTTGAATCCAAAACGTCAGCTTCTCAACAGGTTTTTTTATTTCGGTGGAATAAAAGATGCAAACCCGTTTTATAAATTCTGAGAACAAGAACGAGTTTAGATGTAATGGTAAAGTAACTTGGAAAATACTGGCCTCCATTTGCGGTGTAGGCCATAGGCATTTCATGATGACAAATTTTTGCCACGTGAAATGTGTGTGGTGAGAACTGTCATATTAGAAGCTAGTAGTTGCATCACCGATTGGTTGGCTTTTTAATTAATACACATTTTTCTTTGGGGATTATGGATTTAACATTAGGGATTGATTTTTTCGGTGTTTCTGCTAATTTTATAATTCGGATTATTATCAAGTGATTCGAGTTAATAGCTCCGTTTAGTTTAAGTAGTTCGTTGTCACTAACCAGAAATATTTGATGTCCTGGAGGCAAGTATCTCCCAGTATCTGTGGACGGTCTGGCTTATAACTATAATTTCAGGTAAGATATCCGATCTTTGGGCCGAGATCTGAACCTGGGACTCCCGAATACGAATCAGGAGTGCTAGTCTGCTAGTCCAGAAGATATGTATAATTGGATGTAGATGCGTGTGTTCTGCCCAGAAGTTTGTTTTTAATATTCGGATCAGTTCGCCAGTAAGTGGCCACGGTGTCCTAATTTATTTTACTGCTTTCTGTGCCATACTCTTGATATATTTCCGTTAACGGTTGTGTAGCTCAGGAACTGGTTAGGCACTGTTCATCAGCTGCTGCCCGGCAGCCAACGGTGAGAGCTCAGGTCAAGTCTCATGAGGTTTTAAAATCTGAATTCATCGTATACGATTCTGTAGTCTATATCAGTGCATTAATCCATCTGATACTAGTTTTAATGTACAATTACAATAAAATACGTCACCCAACGTTTTGGAATCAGCTGTGCCAACATTTTAATTTGTAGTGAATTAGACATTAGAACTAAGTAGAAATACAATTTTAAGCATACAGGTGTATGCTTCTAATAGCTTTTATACGTCATATACCACTGAAGATGGCGAAGTATGGTGGCCGACATTTTGTTTATGTTAATATTCAGTTTTAATCATATATTAATCCTCTAAATTCCACTGGTACCTGTTCTGCCCCAGCTACCTTAACGATCTGATGCTGTTTTTTTATTTATGGGTTGTGTATGGTTCATAATGTAACCTGGATGTATTCCCTAAAACGTCATTAACCAGTTGATGTTTGTAATGGTGAAGTGTTGTTTTCTTTGCGGTACGGACTGAATTCTTGAGTGTTATTTATATGAGCTTTCCCTTCAAATGTTTATAAAAATTGTGTAAGGTGTTTCAGTACATGGATATAGGCTTGTAGCAGTAGATTTCTTCAGGAGGCAGGTCTGGACAGCTTTTCTGTTATATATATATGTCAAACCTGCGGGTTGTAGGAAAGGCCAGGAATTTGACTGGGTAAGCCACCGTTAGTTTCTGAAGAACGATTACGCTTCGTGGTATTTCATATAGGCCCAGGTAATGCGAATGGCCTCAACGGACTGATGGCCTGAGTCGCGGCTTATGAAGGTCTAAATGTAATTAAGGTAATGTGTGGTGCTGGAATACTTAATGACTTTCTTGTTGGTAATATTCTCGTCAGTAAGAAGAGTAAGTACCGAAATTGTTGCTTAACTAAATTAAAATTTGTATTTAATTATATATTGCTGCATCAAACCGCCTACATCGCTTTGCAAATGAATGTAGCACATTTATATGCACATAAATAAATACTACGTCGTTGTACGATGTATGACATGTATTATAATGAAAGCACAAGTGTAATTGTGTAATCTGAGGTTTTGTAAATTATGTATTTCGGTTAGTGAATTTGTGACGTTATCTTGAACCCTTCCGCTGGCTGAGGCTCTAGTCTCTGTCCGCTTGCTGTCGTTTTGTGCGCTCGAGTACTGATCCGTGGGTCCATAACTTTTGCTCAGGTCGTCTCATGATTTCATTTCTTGAAGTACGTATTTCGGTAAAAAAAAAAATGTGGATATTAAAATTTCCGTTTTTCCTCCATCATATTACTTTCGTTTCCTGTTTGTCATTTTAGTCGCTTATTTCTACAGTAATTTGTGGACTGCGTTGGGTTTCTGGATCCATGATGGCAAACGTACCTACTAAGTTTGTGCAGAAAATGTTTGTATAAAGACTGCGCGTATCTTTGAGGTTAGATCTGAAAAAAAAATCCAGGTAGTCGTAATATATACTAGCGGACAATGTACGTGACTCGATCCGTAGAGCTTCGTATGTAGAAACATGGTAAACGCCTTTAATAGCCGGATTTAATTAAACTAAAGTAGCCGTAAGTACACGTCATTGTGCTGTGCACTATTTATTCTTATTGCAACTGGCAGCTGAGCCATACAGCTAGCGTTCCCGTAAGAACAGCGTGGACGTATAATGAAGCCACAGTCTTGGAGACTTAATTTCCTTGCAAGTTTCGTTGGCACTTTGCTAATTGACTTAATAAGCTAACAAAAAAATAGGTTAACAAGTGACTAACAAAATACATATGTAATGCATGCTGGTAAAAGGAATGGAGTATACCAATTTGGGTTGTTATTCGTGTCCAAGGAAGGTCATGTGGGCGGCCATAATCATGGGTATCGACCTGTGTCAAAAGCCATCAGCTGTACCTGCATCTAGTTTAACCTTCGGCTGTGTTCTTAGGAACATATTCACATACGAAAGCCGTGGGCTGGGGAGGGTTTTTCGACTGCTCTTTTTGGTTTAATAACAAGACGTTTCTCTGGCGATCTGTTGCTGAGGCGCCCAGCGCGAGTGAAAAGCTGCCGGTATCATCTATGGCGAGGATGTTATTTATTATGAAAAGCCCGCTCTTGTTCGTGCGTTGGGTGCGGAATTAAAGTAATAAGGGGATTGAACTTTGCTGTATCTCCTCCCTGACGTATTCTCCCCTCCCCTCTCCACGTGTTTGTCCTCCGTTTATTTTTATCTCACTGTTCTGCAGCTTTAATTCTGTGAGGATTAATAAAGACAGACTAATTATGGTGGATTTCTGTTTAATTGAAATTATGCAGATTAAAATGAAATTCGAAACATCGTGAAATGTGTACTGTTTTGGCAGACGATCTTGTTTTATTTGCTGGGATGTGAATTATCGGATATAAATGTTATTGTTCAGAAGACGAAAAGGAACAAGTTCAATTATTAATGTAAAATTTCTTGATTTCTGGTCATACCAAGTGACAGTGGTTAATTTGAATATTAGGGTCCTTCGAAAACATTTCGTCATGCTACAATGTTGACGTCATACGAAACCAATACATGTATGTAATTATTCTTTATAGTATTTTTTTTTGCAAACGTTGTTTCTCTGATTTAAAGAAACGAGAAATCATTTTGTAGTTGAGATTTCGGGTTTTCACGGCGGCGAGTATGAAAATGACTGTCTTCTGGAATGTCTGGCAGAAGTTTACTGACGTTTCAGATATGTTTTTATCAGAGTGCACGGCGCAACATCTCGGAAGACATTTATCTTCAGTTTCTTAATTATTCTACAAATTATGCTATCATTGTTCTCAGTCTCAGTTTTCCAATGTCATATGATAAGCATTAACCTTCTTAGAGCATTCCTTTTTGCAGTGCTTTATGAATTAAATATTTTTCAATTTGCATTATTTCAAGGACAATGACGGTAAACAAATTAGTTACGCGAATGCGTTCTCGAACTCCGTTGTGCATGAAGTATAACGCCAAAGAAATTGCGTACGTCATAATTAGTCCAGCTAACTATCTAATATAGAGCAGAGTTTTTATTGAGAATTTGGCAGATGTTCAGCTAATGAAGCTATTCCCCGTCCTTAATGGAACCCGAATCCCTCCCAAAGACTATGGAATTTTGTTCCATCGGCAGTGTAGCTCAAAGACAGACTACTCGGCCTAATGACATACTAATTTGTAATTAGGATGACATCTATACACACCCTGGGATTACCGAAAATGCCAGGCAGGTTTTTAGTGTTTTTACTCAGTCTCTACATCGGAATTTTAATTTATATTTAAATAAGCTACGACCGGCCTGTTTTCAGATTCTTATCTGTTCACCATTTATTGTATCTCCATCTTTTTCTGATAGGTGTAATCTTTGCTGTTGAAACATTGCCGTTAATTGGCCTAAAATAAGATTAGGACGCAAAATAATTTGGGGAGCAGAATGAAGCAAGTTTTTACCTAGGTAATTTTTATTTATTTAATTTACGCAAATAAAATTAATTAATTAATTAAAGATGTGTTTCTTCCATAAATATGCAAGATATCAAAATAATAATGCAAAAATTCAATTAATTCCTTCACTAGTGCTGAGAACGTGAATGCGTGGCTATTGTGCAGATATCTCTGATCTGACAGATCCTGGTTTGATATCTGGCTTGCCCACATTAGATGTGATGTGGACAAGAAGGCAGAGGTACGATGTATTGTTCTTTCACACTGAACTTAAATAAAAATAAGTCTTAAGAAGATTTCTGTCTTCTGGGTTGTTGCGCTGTGTAGTCTGGTCGATGTTTACCAACGTTTCAGAGGTCATACTGCCTCCGTCATCAGGGCGATGAGTATGAAGATTTTTGTCTTCTGGGTTGTTGCGCTGTGTAGTCTGGTCGATGTTTACCAACGTTTCAGAGGTCATACTGCCTCCGTCATCAGGGCGATGAGTATGAAGATTTCTGTCTTCTGGGTTGTTGCGCTGTGTAGTCTGGTCGATGTTTACCAAAGTTTCAGAGGTCATACTGCCTCCGTCATCAGGGCGATGACCTCTGAAACGTTGGTTAACATCGACCAGACTACACAGCGCAACAACCCAGAAGACAGAAATCTTCATACTCACCGCTGTGAAAACCTCAAATCTTACAAATCTTAAGAAATTTTTACGACCCCCTATTACGTGCACTAATCATTGTCATTGCATCTAAATCTATATTACGGTCCGTAGCGACTTTGTGCATATTTAAGCAAACTAAATCCATGTTTTGTTTTAGTCTTCCACGCCACGCTTAGCAATCTACATACAAGGCGCCATACCTTTCTCTATTAAATATTATCTGTATAAAGATGAGGATGTGTAGGCCTGGCCTACATGCTTTGATGTTTAGCAAAGACGAGAACGCTAGACGCTTTGACATAATGAACTTTGATTGAGTGTGTCACTGTGGCAAATACTTATTGTCAATGCAGGACAGTGTTCAAAAATAATAGCTGGCAGCTAGTTGATTGCTATTACAAATTAAACAATACTTCTGGCGTTCGTCATGTCTTACATATACAGCAATCACAGAGAATTTTATATATGTATCCTCTTCATTTGTTACAGGGGCAAATGGATGGGTGTAGCTCATCTGCATGAATACGTTTATATCCAATCACATGAATTCACAGGCGGTTTACTTTTGTTCATGGCTGTCCTTTGGTTTACATGACACATAAATGTCACAAAGAATAGAAGTATATTTTATTTTTTTCGTTCATGACGGCATAAAGAATTGTACAGGCTTACCATTTAAAATGCAGCCCAAGGATAATCAAGTGGTACTAAGGTACAGAAATGAAATCAGATACAGTTCTTCCCCCGCGTAATAGACTTTTCCCAAATCCCCCGTGACACTTGAATCCAGGTCGCTCTTTGTCTTTTGTCATTCGTTATATTTTCTGTGAAACTTCCCAAAAATACGTTTAATATTTTATTATTCTTTCTCGGTGTCTGCTGCATATCCGCAAAGGTGGACAACAGATAAGGGGTAGTGCTTGAGCTTTGGGTTGGGCAGAAGGGGGTAACTACCCCTCACTGTAATAAAACTGTCATGTCACACAGGGTTCTGTGTTTGGACGGGTTCTTTAAAAGCAACGGAAAACGTGTGTGTGATTATTTGAAACTTATTACAATCAAATTTTCTATTTATCTCTTTGCAAGTGTTCAAATGATGAAACTTTTGCCCTTGCAAAATAAACCGGAAGATCCTATAGCACACCAGTTCGACACTTCTGTGTTCTGAGCTTCAAAAAAATGTTCTTCCTGCCCGTCGCGCTCATTTCTAAAAAGACGGTATCGTCTTGAATTCTTTAAACTATCTGCCGCAATGAGTGAAGCATTAGAATCACCTGCACGTGGGTGGGTTCCCATTACATATTTAGATTTATTATTAGGCTGTTTATGAATATCGCGTTAGTTCACAATGCTCAGTTGATCGCCTCACGTACCTCTATACATGGACCGTCTTCTTCTTTTTTTGCGCTAAGGTCCCTCGTCTGAAGGCGGGACATGAATGTTTTTCTCCTCATAAATTACACGTTTATAGCAGAGAAAAGGGGTGAGACAGAGGTTCCTCAGTAATATCTGTCTGGTAATAGCTAATAACTCGTAGAAGCTTGTCCGGCATGTCAGTCGTAGTTTATTTTAATACTACATTATTTATTATATATTCTTGTGCTGTTTACAGAATATCAGACTTTTTACCAAGTCTGTGCGTCGGCTTCGAGCTGCTACCTTTGTCGTTATACAGGCTATAGACCTAATTCTATTTGTAGCGTTAAAATCTGTTCAACGACGAAGTTCAATTCGAAGTAAGCAGTGACAGGGTAATTGACGAATGTGGCTGTTGATCTGACTGCTTGACTGAACAAAATCATTTAAGTCACTCAGAATATTGCCGGGCCCAGAATAGATATTAACTTACTACTTTTGAGAAATCATAAATTTATCTCTGCCTCCATTACAGTGACGTATAACAGTTCTCATGCACATGCGTTATGTAGGACTTGTCAAAAGTGTTTTATTTTACGGAGTTCAGCAAACTTTGGTAATCGTTAATAGATTTGTGCTGTCCATCTGATATTGTTGAGGTTACTAAATTATGGATTAAGTGGATGGGGCATGCGACACGCATGGGAGAGATGAGAAATGAGTATGGAATCATGGTTTGAATAACATGGAGTGAAGAGACCAGTGGAAATATCTAAGCGTAGACGAGAAGATAATATTAAAATAGACTTGTAAAGAAATGGTGTGGACTGAGGGACTAGATTCATCTGACTCTAAACGAGGACCATTGACAGTATCTCGTAAAACGGTGACGAATTTTTTGGGTCCCATTAAGGCGGTGAATGTCTTGACAAGCTGCGTGAATATTAGCTTCTCAAGAAAGAATTTGCTCCATGTGTTTAAGTAATAAGTTAATCATTGTATCATAATTTTTATGGACATTATATTTTCGTAATAATCAATGAATGTGGTGTCTTTTATAAACTGTTTATTAATAATGATTCCAGAATTCATGCAATAGTCACACAAGTACATTCTATAAAACTGAATTCATTATCATTAGACTGTTATTTTAGACTTATGTATATTAAAAGTTAGAAGAGTAATAATGAAAAATTCGTCATTAATTATAGTTATTAGACACAGTAGATTTTTATTCCATGATACAAGGTATTTCGAGCGCGGATAGTTGTTACAGAATTCGAAGGTTCAGACGCCGTTACCACAAAGGCGTGTTATTGTCTCTATCCCTAGCCAATTCAGTACAGTTCATATCACCGAAGCAGCAACATCACGTTAATAATAAAAGTAAACTAACTCTGTGGAAGTAGAACCCGACGGTTCAACACCGACAATAAGAAAATTTACAACTGAACACCATCCTGCATTCCATCCAGCTACCATCGTCACAGCCTGCTTCTTTAATATCCGTCTTGACGTTATCCTTCTATCCTGTCCCGTCTTCCAGGTTTTTTAGCAGGCGTCCCCTAAAATTCTGCACGCATTTCTTTTCATCCTCATCTTGCTTACCTTACCAACCCATTTAATGTGCAACTTCGGCTTTCGAAGCTCAGATCTGACCAACGTCTCGGTGAACATTGCACTTTCCATCTTCATGGAGAATGGTTTTGAAAGGCTTATGCAGGTGGCGAGTTTGATTTGATGGTACTGATTGGTGGAGTGGAAGAACTGGCAGCAGCCTTCAGCCGTTCTTGTCTGTATTTCTTCGTTACAACTTTGAATTTGTATTTCTTGTTCTCTTTCGAAGAAACTGAAGTTGTAATGGATGGCAGAACTGGAAGAAGAACTGGGGGGGGGGGGGGGGGGGGGGGGGGAACCGGGACAGAAAACGTGGTCGTCACAGAGCCATGTGTTCAGGAAATGTTCTGTTTCCACGTGTAGGTAGATGGTAAACAGCTTCAGTCGCGTTATTTATGCATGTAACACAGCTTAACTGGATAAAGGCAAAAATGTTACAAGTCATAATATCGTATGTAGAATAGATCTAGAATTCAAGGACGTAGAAAAGTTTCTCACCAGGATAAATGGCCGATAAGAACCCTTGACTACAACATGATAACGGATATTCATGTCTGATTGGTCGTATGTAAGTACACTGTTATTTCTGCCCTTCTGCAACAATTTATTTGTTAATGAAGGCATTGTCACTTAACCCCGTCTTTCCTTCATAGCGTACGTACACACACACACACACACACACATGCCCACATATGCTGTATACCGGAATAACGGTCATCTCGCCTGCCTCCACCACTGTACCCCTCGAGATAAAGACGGATGCATCAACGGCATATAGATAAGGATAGCGAACTCTGTTATTCGCGGGTTTTTATTTTGACGGTGTTCTTGCGCCCAAATTCTGACCGTCTTAATGTCGTAGGACACTACCGTTAAATTGAGGCAACATATTTAAAATACTAAGACTGTTGTGTATTTTAAATTATAATTATAATACTTAATTTTGTAATCGTGAAATGTGTACTATGGTTTAATTTCTCCTGAGAGTTTCTCAGTGAGCGCCTCTTAAACGTCGGTGAACTTTATCAGACTGTACGGCACAACATCTCAGAAGACAGTCACTATTTTAATTTTAGTTTGTATCTGTCAAGCAAATTATGGGAACCTTAATGTACATGAAACTGAAATCTGCATTCCCCAATTTTTCTACAAAGTCAAAAAGTGTGTACTAGATTTTGTATAAGATGTAAAGTAGCTCTCATTGATCGCATAACTTAGTCCTTACTTTTTTGCCGTATAAACATCACGGAATCTTTGTTTTAAGGTGAATAATTATCGCCAAATTGTGAAAGTTCTAGTTAAATAACAGATCAGTGTTATCTGTCAGTCGTCCTGTTATGTTATCAACAAATCAAAACGAAACAAAGACGACAGAATACAAGTCATTACCGTATCGTTCGTTGAGGTTTTAAAGCGTATTTTGCCATCCCCCTAATTTCTGCACAAGCCACTGACCTGAAGTAGTGGTGTATTACGCCGGAAGTTCACGGTAGATGAAGCTTTTATTGGACTACTCAACTATGGCTCGTTTTAACAATTCAAAGTTCGTTAGTGAGACTGAAGACTGGGGTGAGTTACATTGTAATTTGTAGTTTTGGGGTCATTGAACTTCAGAGACGGTTAATTACACTAAAAGCATCGACCGCGATGTGTATTTAAAGTGCTGAGCATCGTAATCATCCCTTTAAACTTCAGTGGTAACTATATACCACTTGCGTTAACAATCGATAATTTTGCTTCTTTGCACACAGAGCGTATTGTCGGTTTAATATTATTCTGATAGTAAAAAGCGATTATTTTCGGAAACAGCGTTAAACATTTAGTTTTTGTAATGGTTATGGGTTGTGTTTTCTTAGAGGTAAGGACTGATGATTTAAATATTAAGACTGGCTTCGGCTTTAAAGGGTTAAATTCTTCCTCTATGCTTACAGTGTTTTTGTATGTTAGACGATAGCTGTAATTTGATACACAGTACCATCCACGGTATATGGCTTTTTATGCTGGACATTGAAGTATATTTGGTATACACAGTGTTCCACACGGAACTCTAGAAGCATCGTACATGTCATATAAATCTTATGCTCATGCATGTTCTTAGGTTAGTGCAATGGTTGTCAACAAACATGTTTCGTACGAAGTAATTAAAATGTCTTAGAGCAATTTACTTGTTGCCGACGTAATTTTCATATAAAACAACTGAATGCCTGGAGGGTACAGGTATCAAAAACTGGAAGTTATTTGTCAGGGTGTAAGGTACAGGTGGTCAGACTGAAATAATCACGTGCAAGTAATCGGAAATATATCTCTAAAGTAACGAAACCGTATAAAGTTGACTAGACATGACGTGCCAATACAAATGTGCCATTGTGTAGACGTGCAAGATAATTAGTGACGTTGACAAGTTTCGGTTTCCTTACGCCATAATAGTTCTATAATTTTAACAATGAACGTTTTAATTATTGCGTGAAAGTTCTGTAGGCCTGTTTATAACGTAAGTGCTTACGAGTTTTCGTTACGAGCTTTCGTAATTTATCTAGCAATCGGCTATTATGGACTGGAAGAGGGTGGGTCACATCAGCTACTAGTCTTTGTTAATTATGTTAATTTATTGGATGAAAACGTAAATATCATAAAGAAGAACACAGGGACTCTTATTAGACGTTAGATTAGAAGTAAATGCAAAGAAAATCGAGTAGCCAATATGTTCGTGTCTCGTATCATATTCCAAGGCAGAGAAGTAATACGAAGATAAGATTAGTTAAATTCTTCTAAAATGTGTCATAATTAAAATATTTGGAAGGACAGTATCAGATCAGTGATATCTAGGGTTTTCAGTGTGGTAAAAATGTGGTTTGTGGTCTTCTGGGCTGTGATGCCGTGTAGTTCATTAGTTAGTTATCAACATTCTTTCGAAAATTTGGAAGCCAAATGTAAGACTGTGCGAGGTTTTAACGAAGAAAATGAAAACCCACAGTTACAAATCAAACTTAAATTGATAAAGGAATTTAGAACGCTTTGAATTATGGGGATATCTAATCGACAGTAATTTATTCAGTTCAGGATATTTTGCTTTCCCGTCTCCTGCCTAAAAACGTAAAGTTTAAAATCTGTATAACTATACATTTCTTGCTTTGTCATATGGATGGTCACTCTACAACATAGCTTGGTGTATAATAGTCTAACAGTTCCTGGTACGTTACGATTAATAAACCCCGAAATCACTGCAATTCTGTACACTGAGTGACAGAGCATTTAAGGGCACGAATGTTACCCTGTGGCGACAATTACAGCGAAGTCTTTTTAGTTAGACTGTTATAGCCAGCACTGGTACAGTTTGCAGGGTGTTCTTTAAGTTGTGTGGCAAAATAAAACTATACATTGATAGGATTTGTCACAAATTCAGTTTATAATCTACAACTTTATTTTTACTGGTGCCTAGGAATCGAATTCCGAATCCCTAAAGATGGAGGCAACACGTTTCTCCGAAACGTCGCATCTACCTACGACCTTGCACTGCGCCAAACTCCAGACTCTTCATTCCTTGTCTGTTTGTCAGTAATTGCCTACAAGTTGCTTTCTTACTGAAGATATCCGTCTTCTGGGTTATTGCGCTGTGTAGTCTGGTCGATGTTAACCAACGTTTCAGAGGTCATACTGCCTCCGTCATCAGGGCGATGACGGAGGCAGTATGACCTCTGAAACGTTGGTTAACATCGACCAGACTACACGGCGCAATAACCCAGAAGACGGATATCTTCATACTCACCGCTGTGAGAACCTCAAGTCTTACATGCTTTCTTACTGTTGTCGATGACTTTAGTAAGTGAATTAAATGTAATTGTTCGTATCAGCTGTACTCGTATATGGTTTAACCATGACTTGAATTCATAGTTGCTGCTGAGAATTTTGGCAGATGGAGGCTACGGATAACATTTTAACCAAGCGAATTAAATATGTCGGACAACTACTTGCTGCTATGTCCGTAGATGTGATCTACAGAACTGCGAGACAGAATCCCTTTGTAGTGTTTTCTTATCGACTTTAGCGTTTGTAATACGAAGGCAGTAGAACTATCATTCAGAACGTTAACAGCGTTTTCATTAACCTACTTTTTCAGATGGGTGTTCTACCACTCTGAGTATCCACCTGTTTTTTCTTCTGTTTTGTGCTGTTTTTGGCGTCACTGAGTTACACGATAGTAGGTTAGCCTTTGTGTTACTACGCGCATGGCAGGTCTATTTCATACTTTAATTGGGACTGGATGACAGCTGATGCATGAGAAGGTACGGATGTCCTGCTAAATTTTGTGTTTGCCCCTCTGCTGTGTCTCTATGGTAGGTTGATCTACCAGTTAAGCTGTTGACTTGCTAATGAGACAGGTGGATAGAAATAATTATTAATTAGGTTAGTGATCAGTACTTATGGCTTGCTCGATTAGGGGGTAGCATCCACAGACCGGGGTTCTTATCTGTATAAACAAAGCGGAAAAGCCACGAGCTATAGGGGTCTTTATGTTGGCTATTTTCCCTGATATATTTTCTCCAGTGTCAGTACCTATACTGATCCAACATATGATTGTGGAAAAAGAAACTTCCGTACCCTAAAAATAAAGTTTAAGGGCGTCTGTTTCAAATGACGTGGACTTCCATGAATTGTTTGTACTCTGTGCAATAAAGTGAAATGGCATATCTGGTGAGATTTCAAGGTCTCACGGCGTCGAATATGGAGATGAAAGCCGTCTGGGATATTGTATCGTGTATTTTCTTAGCAGTTGACCGATATTTTGAAGGTACGTACTGCCTCCTTCATCAGGAAGATGATGATGGAGACTATACGCACCTTTGAAACGTCCGCTACCCTCTACAAGACTACCGCGCTATATCCAAAAATACTTTTATCTGTATATATTAATTTTGTAACTGATAGTTTTGCAATGATTTGCTCTAAATTTTCCTCATTATCAACATAATTCAACTGTGAAAGAGTTGGGTCGGTTTTGACTTATTCCTTTCACAGTCACCTGTTTGTCTCAACAAAGATAATGTCTCTTAAGGGAAAAATAAGGAGCCCAGAAGTTTAGCCCCTTCTTTCTTTCTCGTCCTTAAAACTTTACGTACTTTGTGACTTTTTTCAATCACAAAAGGTTAGAAACGAGTGAACACTCATAGTAATGGAACCAAGGGCAATGTATATCCGGTATTGCTGTTTCTCTGGACTTAATCGATCGTTCATTATTCTAAAAGCGAATCTACTACATTTCACAATCTGGCTCTGCTTCTGTTATCAAGAAACTGAGATTCTGTTGGGTCCGATAAAAGGGGCTGATCCCATTCCCAGTTTTTATTCCGGACCTATTCATACTTATATTTCTTTTGGCATTTAACAAAATATGTCCTGTGTGGCAGTATTTTTTTCTGTAAAAAATAGGTTCAGAACATGTAAACAGGCTCTTCATATTTGTATGTTAAAGTATTTAATGTAACGATTAATTGTCGTTAACTATTTAACCAACGTCTTTTGAACTGTGTTGTGAGTGAATACAACCGGTACATGGAACTGTCTCTCCTCCTCCCCCCCCCCCCCCCCCCCCAAGTTCTCTCTTCTTATTTTCTCAGCAAGTGACGGGCGTGTAGGTCTACGGCAGCTTGCAAATTCCTTGCCTTCCGGTTGTCACTGCAGTCATTGGGGTTAATTTGCATCACCTGCAGACCGCCATTCACACATCACTTCAGGGGCAACAAGATGGACGTGCATTGCATTCTCTCCCTCTCTCCCCCACTGCACATTTCAGTAACGTAATTCTAAGGTACTTGTCTAACGAGAGAGTGAGAGAGAAAATGTTTTATAAGACTACAACGTATATTGAAGGATGTCGTGTATTCCGGCATTTCAGTTATTTATGCCTTCTTTACAAAATGAGCTTAAATGAACGCTTAACGGGGAGGTAGTTCGTTTACCAGAAAACATATAGCTCATCTCCGAAGCCGTTTCACAAATTTTTAATTAAATTTCGTGTTGGAGTACACACTGAATATTGTCGATGGCATTTTATTTTTGTTTTCATTGGTTAATAATTTGAACCCCTAATGTGCACAAAGCCCAAATTAAACTTTATCAGATTCCTTTGAAACGGCTCATCGTTCACTGTGTCTTTCTCATATAGACCTAATTACGATGTATATTTGTTTAAAACACCCATTCTAAATCAAGAATATGCCGACGTGGTGCTGTTATTAATTTCAGAGACAACTTTAATGTTAACTAGAAGCAGTAACAGCGATAAATCCGTGAAATAGTGCTTGTCCCTATTTAAGCCGGAAACCAGACGCCATGACCACTTCTATTACAATTTGTAATTAATAACTTGTCCGTGGTAGTATATTCTTAACTCGTTATAGTAAAAATATTTGGCATACACTGTTAATGCAGCATTTAATTTTTATCTGGTGAGACTTTAGGTTCTGACGACAGAGAGTATTAAGATTCTTGCCTTCTGGGATGTTACGCCTTGATTCTGGGTTATCACCCTCACGATTGAGGCAGCAAGCACCTCACAGACGTCGATAAACTTCTACCATACTACATGGCGCGACGTCTCAGATGACAGTCGTGTTCGTAGTTAATATCTGATACCCCGAAAAATGGCGTAGCAGATTCCAGATTTGTTTGAGCTGGCGTGTGCAATCATCGAAGGCAGCTTTCACGTTCAACTGCTGGCAGTTCAAGGTGCCGTGCTGGTGTACTGGAGTTAATCGCTTCCGTCATATTCAATTTATAACCGGCTGAACGTACTTGAAAGTATTTCTTTCTGTTCTCTGAGGTCAGGTTCAGGTGTTTTATCCCGAGTAATTCTCAAGGTACGTGGGAGATCAAGCTTAAACATTAACGAGTGATCTCGTGTTGTTGTGTTCGAGAAAGTAAAAACAGTTATATGGAGCATTACAAGCATTCATCTCGTTTGCTGTTATGTAAGTTTTCCTGTCATAAACTGACAGTTAGGCTTACTCTTTGTGTTCTGGACAACAAGTATCGACTCGCTTTGACTGTCACGTTTGAAGCAGTTGAGTTTGCTTGCTGTTAATTTGCTTTTCAATGTAAAAAAATAATCGAGATACTCTTATTCCTTATGAAATAACGAATTTTCGTGGATAAAAGAATACGAGTTTTTTTCAGAAGTTGAGAATCAACATACACAAAGAATCAGTGTAACAACGTAAACGATCATGGCACAGTAGACCAATATTTACTGTTGGAATGGGATATGTGTGTATATTGCCCGTGGATGATCTAAAATTCAAACAAACGTCTTTTATCGCCTTTGCTGTGTTTACATGAACTCCAGAAATTAATCTCGCTGTTCGCTTGCAGTTCGTGTACATTAAATTAGCCCGAAATCGTGTAAAATACTACAATACTCGTCTTTAAATTCTACCACTTCTGTATTGAGGGTCCGAGTACATTACCGCATCGACGCGACTGCAAGGTGGATGAGGTTTTGTCCCTTGTACCTTGGAAACGAATGTCTTAAACCTTTTTATTTTAATTTTATTTATGAGTTTTCTAGTATTATAAAGTTATCCGACTTAGATTTAAGATAGCTTGCTGAAACCCCCATCCTGATTCTAGATAATAGAATTACGTAGCATTTAAATTGGAGATAATCAGAATGGAATAAAATATGTGAAATATATTTTCTTCGTATGTTGTATTTCACGGTAGCTTTTCTATGATAATGCGTCTTTACTCGTAGTATTACGTCCTGTTTGCATAATGCTTCATTGTCTCTCCAAGTTACCGTGTAAGTTATGCTTCAGTAACACCCTCCCATACTATTGCTTGCTACTGATAGGGCGTGGAAATATACTGCAGTTTTTTTAATTGTGGCGTCCTTAAAACCTTCCATTAACTGCGTCAAGTATGGCAGGCTATGGGCAATCTTGTACAGTGCATAAATCATACTTCAGCTTTCAATGTTATTTATTACGGAGGTCTTTCTGTGACTAGTTTTCACAAGTTTTAGGTTTAGTCTCGACGGTGACTGGATATACTTTTATACGGGTTAGTGTCGGGATACTATCTTGACGTATGTAACAAAACCTTTATTTCTTCTTCTTTGAAATAAGATTTGAATCATTACGACCCGCTCCGAGCCTAAAATTGATGGTGTATGGCTTATTTCTCTTATGCCAGTACATTTATAAAATAGATATCGTGGGAATTAATATAGGTGCATTCATGTCAGTCAATACTTTGGTACAGTGCAGTATTAAGCGATATGATTTAAAAGTAGACATTCCGGACAATATCTATGTGTGTAGGTAAATGCGGGAATGTGTATTGTATGTGTTTTAACATATGTGTGTAAGGATCGATTTCTATAACTCGCTTATCATATCAATCCCAGAAGTTCCCGGGTAGATCCCAGCCGTTACCATTGTCATTTAAAATAAATATTTACCTTTGTAATACGAAATAAACTTATAAAGACGGCATTACGGCCAGCCTCGAAAACGTCTTGTGTGTTAAGTATACCTCAGACAGTAACAAAGTTAAAAGACATAGCGTTATAATGAACAATTACCACATATCTTTAGAAAATCTTATTATTTTGGAAATGGTGCTAAATTATAGGTAAATAAGTATAAAATAGGTAGATACAAATCGCGATAATAAACTTGCCTTGTGAGATCACCTCACCTGTAGAAACACTGTAAAAGTACGTAAGTGTCGGAAGTAGTTTACCCTGAATAAATAACTATGTAATCAGAATAGTAATTAGCCTAATTTAATGTACTCTGCTACAGCCTATTATTATATTAGGCACTGACATTAAGTGACCGCCTTCCAAGGAAACAATTTTGGTTTATAAAGTAATTTAATTTACGCCAGTAATTAATTAATATAATGGAAAATTAAATGATTAGTCACATTGTATTGGAAGACATGTAATACTGTTGCAGTCAAAATATAATTAATCATGTAAGTGTCGGACACTGTAACAACTCAGGGTCATCAAACTGCTCATGCGAGATGAAAAAAAGCCTTCCCTGTAAAATTCTTCGGGCCTTGATGTGATCTGTCATCTGCCAGTGATAGATGGTCTTCGAACAACACAAATACCAAATTTGACGTTCTTGTAATCGAATTAAGTCGTCGTTTTGATTAGTAGCGTGTAATTCCATTGCTTGTGTTTTGTATGCCACTTGCATTAACTAACACAACAATGAAGCGTATGTAATACGTGTTTCTTTTTCGACTCGCGGGGTTAAGGACATTCAGTGATACCCTAAACACGCTTCTCAGTTCGTAGCCGCTTGTTCCGTGACCCTTTCCAAGTAATGCCCTAGATATCTCATTTAAATCATTGGCTGTTCTGGTATTTAATAATATCAACGAAAGAAATATATATCCCTCTTGCCATTTAACTGCAATTATTTTGTTTTGTCTTATACTTTATTGCCGTCAGTACTTATTTACTGATGCATTTGTTGTATGATATACTCATTTCGGTGTTTAAGTCATTAGCGCTTTTTTACGTTTTTGTTTGGTTGGTAGCCCTCATGATAAGGACAGAGATGATCCCTGAATCGTCATTGATGTTTGATCAACTGATACGAACTATAGAAGGAGAATATATTGTTAATTTTATTGCCGCGAGAGCTTTAGATAATACAATATAGATTTCTATTTATTTTCTTCTTATAAAATATTTATTACAACTGTATCATAATCTTGCTTTAATACGAAACTTTGTGCAATTTTTCTGGCCAGTAACTGAAAGGGAAGGAAGTGAATGTTAATTCGGATAGGTTTCACATGTAGCAAAGTTTGCAGATGGTATTTTTCGATGTTTTCTTTAAATATTTATTACATCGAAGAATGTTTCAAATAAAAGATTGTAGATATTAATTTGATCTATTGTTTAAGCCTTAACATACACTTTGTTGCACCACCGGCCATTGCTACGAGATTCAAATTTTACTACTTATATTTTGAAACTAACTTCGTAAAAATTCATCTAATGGATTCGGTGATGAAGCAGTGGAACAGACACGATCTGCCGATTATACTTTCATATCATTCACTTACAAAGAACGCATGAGAAATGAAGACGGAAGTGGTTTAAAGTATGCTTTGTGTGTAGCAGTCTGTCCCCAGCAATGATATTGCCTCGCTCATTCCGATGATAACTTGATGTATGATTATATTAACAACGTTTCATCATCCTCTCAAATTAACTTATCAGTCTGCATAATCATTTCTGTTATTTACTGCATCTAATTTTGTTGTGGCATAATTTATTGCAGTCTCTCTCCCCATGATTTTCCACTCCTAACACGTGATTGAAACTGCTGGCAGTGTGTGATTGATGATACTTGTGAAGTTTGTAAATACGGTTCTGTAATGAAACATAAAAGATTCTTGTATTTTAGACACCACAGTTAAAATTGCATATATGATTCCAACAACACTATTTTTGTTCTCTGAGCCACGTGGGGTTAACCTTAAAATGTGTCTGGATTTGTGATTGAATTCCACAAAATCAGAATAAGTTCCAGTAGCGGTTTCTTTTTTCTGAAAGTTTTGCTTAGTCTTCGGAGCCCATAAAGGTGGTGAACTCTTGACTATCTGAGTAACTGTTAGCTTTAGAAAAAGGGCTCTGATCCATGAAGTTAGAAAGGCAGTGTATATTTTTGTAACCAGTTACGGAGTTTATATTTATTATAAACGGAAATTTGTGAAGTAAAGATGGTAATAGTTGTACATATAATGAAGCTTAAATTTAATAACTTGTTAAAATAAATAACTGTATTTCTAACCAGTTGATTGTTATCATGGAAACTCGTTTTGCGTTTTCGTCCGGTAGGAACTTGATTTTTAAATTTCTAGACGATCTTTGAATTCACAGAATTAATTCATCTTATTAATGACATAAAGACAATGTGTGACGTTTGAAATTTATATTATATTGGGTTACCATAGTTTTTAGTATAAAATGGAAACAAACGGAGTAGAATAGGTGTCATACCACCCTGTCACAGTGACTGGTCATGATTTATATAGTGGCCCTGCACCTTTGATAATTTGCTGTAGGTTACTGATTGGGACTCTGTATTAGCCACTGGGATTCAACAAGTGGGTTCCCGAGGTGATGGTGACGCACTTAATGCTACAGAATCACTTTGCCACCTCTTATTTGTTCGAATGAATTAGTTTGTTTTGTTTTTTTCGTTTGGTGCTGTACTTGAAATTTGCTATGATGGACACTAATGGACTGTGGGAATATGTGGCTTGTTCCTCTTTCTTCTTTGCCGTCGTAAATTCACTACAAAAGACTGACTATAATCAAGCATATGACAAGAAGTGGGTGGAAAAATTCTCATCCAATAAGTTGCCAGTAGTTGTATTTTCCTCCATGGTTGTCGGAAACGGTTGGATGCCATCAACCAATTGGGACAAAGCTCTCAGTAGGCCTCTGTCTCGTAGCCGATTGTAAGACGACAGCAGGTACTCATTGAGAGCGAAATAAAAATAATCTAACCTATTCAAATTAAGTAGAATTTGAAGTTTTCACGACAGTGAGTCCGAAGATTGCTGTCTTCTGGGTTGTAGCGCCGTGTAGTCTGGTAGACGTTTCACAGGCTCTTGCTGCTTCCATCATCAGGGCGATCACTGCAACCCAAAATACAGCCATCTTATTCAAATTAGCTCTTCGTCGTGACAAATGTCTCATTGTGCACGTGGTGTGAATTTGGCCCACGCTGAATCCTACTCTTTTCTCGACATAAATTTTTAAACAACAGATTGTCGAATCATAAGCTCGGAGCTTCGAAGTTTAAAGTTTATTTTTCAGAATTTATTGTAATTTCTAACGAATTATTTACCTCGAACGAATCTGCATATCTTACGTGTCACCGAGAAATTTCCAGAAGGCCAAAAAGTATTCTTTTCCTCTCATTTTAATTTTTATTACATTTAAATGTGTAAGGAAATTACACATTACAAATATAATAAAACTCTTAGAATGTTTGATCTCTCTTCTTCATGATTCTTAAACGCATGATATGTAGACAAAGTACGTCAGACAATGCCTTTGTTCTGGGTTGTGACACCGTGTCGACTCGTAGGTATTGAAGACCATTATCAACATTATTATCATTTTCGCCGTCGTGAGAGCCTCAGGTCTCACAAATACGACTAGAATTAATATTCCTAATATATTTTTTCCTGGTACCTTTTTTATTAATGAATGTCTCTGAAGAAATTTTTACAGTATCACTGACATCAGAATTATCTCTTGTTTGATTGGCATATCGTTTAAAGAGTGCATGGTTTGGATTTAGGCGAACTAACGTATTTGTCATACCTCTTCATGGTTACGATGTATCAGTGTTAATTTTCTTTATTTTGAAACGACTCTACTGTTTTAGCTACTGCACACCCGTGATAAATTTATTAACACAGCATTTTAAGTTTGTCTCAAATAATTTAAATGTCATTAATTCCGAACAATTTCGGACGACGGTGTAGGCTATTACGTTTACCGTCACTTTCTCGTAAATTTTCCAACGTTCGATTTCATTCCGTGCAGGGATGTTTTTCTTTTCCATTTCTCCCTGTCCATAATTAGTTTCTTTAACAAAGGACCGTGGTTTTTATTTCAAAACGTCTCAAGAGACTGTAATTTTTAGTGTATCATCTGTAGCCCGATGTATAATCTTTACTATTAATTGATTAATGGCTTTTATTAACATTATTTATCACCAGTTTTATTTAATGTGCAGTTTAAATATTTAGTTGAACTAACGTTTGTTCGGAGCCCCTTTACATTGAGAAAAAAAAGTGGATTGAAGGATGTCGTATATGGAGGTAAAATGTGTACGACTAAAGTTCTTGGATCTTATTAAAGTAATGATCCAAATAATTTAGGACTAACGGAGTTATCTATTAATGAGGAAACCTCTAATGGTTTTTCGAGCAGTTCCCCTGTTTTAGGAAGTATTTATCCTATTATCCTACCCACTCCCTTGCTTTCTCTCCAGTCGTAATGAGTTTGCCATGTCCTGAATGGAAGGAAACAAGTTTGTTCCGGTTATTGAGAAAGTGCTGAGGCTTCTGGTCCATGAACTGAACATTTTGCTGTTGCCGCTTTAAATACTTGTTCGTGTCGGGGGTTACCTATCAGAGAGCAAGTGATTTTAGTTGTACCTTGATACGTGATGCGTTCTTTTATCCGCCGACAATGGCCGCATCGCGATCCTGCAAGAGTGGTTCAGTACGTCGCTGGTTTCTGACGAATTTGTGTACATTGTTGGACAGCTGGTTTAATTATTCTTTCTTACGCGACAGTCAGCACTGGCTGTAGTTGTACTGAACCATCGATGCACATAGAACACTTAATTTGTAAGATTTTGTACAAGGAAATGTCACCTGTTTCAATCAGTGCGTTCTAATAAGGTGACTTATATAATTTAACTACCGAAGGCCACACACAAAATGCAGTTACCTTTGCATTTTCTTTTAAAAACTGAAGTTATTCACGCTAAGACGTGTTTACACTGTCAGTATTGAATTCCAAGCACTGAATTTCAAAGCATGTTTTTTTTAATTGTTTTTGTTATTTAGGACATGTGATTGTTTTGTAAAAGGAGGGAAGTGTTCTTTCCTACGTGAAAAGAATTTGGGGTCACGATTAAATTTTGTGTAAAGGCAAAAGGAAAATAAGACTACCACACAGCGTGACATTGGATTTTATTGACGTACTCCTTCGTACATGTTACCTGTGACTGTGGGTACTTTTCCTGGCGCTGAGACCCGATAGTGACGAAACATGCACACTTACAGGGTCTGCCCACAGTCAGCATGGCGCATCGACACAGGCTACAATCTATGCTGTCACCTCAGCAGACTACCACTTAATTTCTCTGATTTATGTGTTTAAATATCCTGAAATGCGAAAAAAGGCTATAATATGAATTATTGTGTATAAATTATGCTTAACTGCGTTGGTCAAAAGGTTTCTTCTTTTGCAATATCTTAACGTCCCTAGCTAGTTTTCCTCCGTCTCTCCTAGGTCCGGACACTTTCCTAAGACACTTTTTAAACATCTGTACAGAGTCCTACAAGCTAACAGCTATTAGTCGCTCAGCTAGTAAAAAAAACTCGTCTATTTTTATTGAACCCTAATGTTCATTACAGTGTTTATAAGAGTTTGTCAGTGGTCCCTGTTCTGAGCCACGTGAATCAGGCCACAACCTCACACATTATTTATGCAATTTATTTTAATATTATCCTCCCGTGCACGCTTATATATTCCAAGCTGTCCCTTTCCTTCAGTTTTCCTTACTAAAAATTAGTACAATTTTTTCATCTTTCCGATCCATCTTATTTTGCGTGAGTTGATCACGATCATAACATTTGGTGAACAGTTCTTGTTTCTAAGCTACGCAGACTCTTATTAATTTTTCTTAAACCGTCTGCTCTTCCTGTAACACAGGTCCAAATAATCTCCTCCGCACTCTCACATATCCTCAGTTTGTGCAAAATCGTGCTTTTATTTTGTATTCGAGACGGGAAGGTAAAAGATCTGAACTTGATTGTAGCAATCATTCCCCAATTGAAGCTGTTTTATATTTCTTCGTAAATTCACTGGATTTTCAACGGGTTTCCTTAAGTATTTTACCCTTGACAAATTTTATAAGCATTAATTATCGGTTCCTGTCTTTAAACTATGGTTTTATCGTACATACTATTGACAATACATCACATACTTTTGTCAGCGCATATTTGTAGGTCAGTCTCCTCAGTAGCATCTGCTAGACCTTATGTATTTTTTATGGTATTCATGTGAATATAATCCAGTGCTGAATTGCGCTTGTGTGAAAATGAATTCAGTCGGAGGTGGTGACGTCTTGAAGTGCGAATATACTGCAAATGATATGGCGGAAAGAGGTAATCGCTTCCATACAATTAATGTTAACCCTGTTGACGACAAAAATGCTGTTTCCTGTATAATTTATAGCTTATGTCTTTCAGCGTTGATATGCTGTCCTGTATGATGACGTAGGCTCGCATTTCTTTTGTTGCATTTATTCGTAGCAAATTTCATGCCTGTTTTGTGGACAGTTGTGCATCTATCTTGACAGGAACTGAGCCCTTACCCTTGTACTTTTGGCTGATATGAATTCGGCAACTATTACATGATATATCAAACCTTTAAAGCTAATTGGTAACTATATATGCCACCTCCTTCAACAATCAGTAAATCTCCATTCGTGTGATTTGAATGTGAGCAGTTATTATTTTCTTAAACAGCGTTCATCAGTTGGTCTTCGTAATGGTGAAATGCTGTGCTTTCTTTATGGTACGTACGGAATACTTAAATATGATTTAGACGAACTTCGACTTCAAGGGGTTAATAAATTTGGCAGTGGTTGACCGGGTATCCTGACCTTTTTATTGTTCTTTTATCCCTCCAAGCAAATGGTGGAATAGTACCTTGACATAATCACGATCGGCCCTCCCACATGTTTTACAATTGATCGTTCATAGATGTCTTAACATTCCGAGCTCTATTACGTATGCAGTCGAAAATGTTTGTATAAAATAATCTGTAGGCGCACTGACCTCAGCAATTAAACAGAATGAAGTAGAAGTCCGTTTGTTAATTTTTGGAAGATGAACAGATACGACATCCCCGCTGTGCCTTAACTTTGTGTCCTTCGTGTAAAGGATAAATAAAAAAGATAAAGGTGTGAGCATTCATCTTGTTTCTGTAATGGAGTAAGCGTTAAAATTGTTGGTACTGTGGTTTTATGATTGCTTGACTGAATTTATGGACCTGCTTTGTTTATAGTTTAGTTTGTCCAGTATGAGAAGGCATAAAATCTTCAGCGCATGTAATGATGCGTTGAAGTGGAAGAACTGGTAGAAATTACAGCAATCAAGTGCAAAAAATACTATAAGACAAGGGACACGATGGTAATAAAAATGTAGTTCTGTGGAGAATTAAATGTTATAACCCATAAAAAATGTAAAACTGTTCAAAGGAACTATGGAAAATTTGTGTACTTTTAAAATTAGTTAGTTGTAAACGTAATAATCGCGAAGATTATTCAAAAAACGGCCGATAATTAATCCAATATAAAATATATAAACCGTTATACTGTGTACAGAATGTCTCAAAAAGATGTATACAGATATTTAGTGAATGAAGTATAAACATTTTAGTAAAATGAACCATTACGTACATACCCACTGGCACTTCATGAATTAGCGAATCTGGTGTAATTCGAGCCCCATAAAAGGGGGGTTCTTTGACAAACTGGACGATTGGTGGTGTCTAAGGTTCATAAGTCTTTTCCAGCCAAATGTGTATGATCATACCAGCTTTATTATTGTAATCAGTTTACTTCATTTCAGGATAGAGACATTCACAGTTATTTCTGCTAACAGCTTTTAATATTAGTTATGGCATTTAACTTTTTGTACAACCTGTACATAACAGTTAGTTTTATTCTGATGTTAAGCTAGTGTGGGCTGTAACTTCGATTCATGTCTATGGTCCATTCAACCTGACAGAAGGTGGTCATGGTGTTGGCTGCAATGTTTGCTATCTGTGGGAGAACTTCGTACATGCCAGGCTTAGTGTATCCAAGTTTTTATATTTACATACACAAGACAAACCTAAGGCGAAGAATAAAACACAATAACCATTTAGGAGAGAGATGCTTTATATAGTCGGAGCATTAAGAAAGTGATATTCTTGTAAAACATGATGGCAAAACGAAGCAGAAGAAGACTGAGTAATGTGAGTGTTGTTGGAGATAAATTAGAGGTTACTACGGGTTCAGCAGCCAGTCTACTGGAATGGGCGTGACTTCTTAAGTCATATCATATGGCAAAGGCAAATTCGTTTATAGTTAGTCGAAATCGCATACACCGCTAATAGTGTTACAAAGTTGGTGTTGGTCATGGACCTGTCTGAGGGCGTCTGCCTTCACAGGACATCTTAACACACAAGTCGCGGATACACACCCATGCCCCGAGTGGAATTCGAGCCCAAGATTGCGGTGTTCGCAGCCGTTATGATCGCCAAGTGTATATAATTTAAACTTTATAAATTTTTACAAACGCAAAGCATCTTCCTCAGAAACAATCGGAAATTAGGAAGAGTGGGATTCAATCTTCCTGTAAAGAAAGACGAAATTGTTGCAACAGTCTTAAGAGGTCCTTTGTCGTAAATTACTGTGATAGGGACTGTTTTATTGTACCTCATTTCATTACGCGGGCTTATCTACTATTGGAAAACATAATCTTGTTACATACGATATCTTGTTAGAAAAACAAGTGGAAAATATTGCACAACATATGTCCTGTGACGTTTAGTTTTCATGATACGTGTCTCGGTCAAATGGCGGCAACTATCAAATGATCAAACCCTGGGCCCTTCATAAGGTTTTCAAAGCGATCTCCGTCCATTTCACTGCAGACGGCAGTGCACCCCACGGCATTCTGTCGAACACGCCTTAACAATGTCAGCACAGCTGCTTGAAGTCTTGCCACGAGAACTTCTGCATCCCTGGGAGGGATTGCGTAAACGTGCTTCTTCAGGTGTCCCTACATATCCGGCGACCGAGGAGGCCATGCAGTTGGCCCTCCACCTCAGGTCCACCTTCCTGGATATGTCGCTTTCTACCACTGTCCGAGCTCTTCCTCGTAGTGCGCTGGAGCTACGTCGTACTCGGTAAAACAGTTTCCAGAAAATGTTTCGTGTGACTGAGCCCTACTGTGTTCTGCGTGTCTTGAGTACACCTAACAACACGCTTTGTATATCATCGTGACAAATAACACTGCTGAGAATTGAAATCCCCCATATGACGCTGACGTGTATCTCGAAAACTAAGCGTTTCGGGACATAAGTTATATAACATTTTCGACTTATTCTTAACAAGGAATCACGCTATGGACAGCTTGTGCTCGAATTTCGTTCCCACCTCTATATATGGTACCAATGTAGCCATAAAACATCGACTTATATTGATTACCTCGTCAGAACTGTGCTATTGTAAAAGTTCAGCAACATCAGTATCTTTGCCTTTTGTATCAACCGACAATGTAAGTGCATTTGCCGGTGTTTGCTTTGAAAGTGATTGCCCTCATTAAAGTACGGATGACAGCGGAGTATTCTGAACGTGAAATTTAACTCAGACTTTGTGTTTCAAACACAACAGCAAAGACAGTCACATTACATCATTAACCTTTTGAGGCCTGCGCTAGCCTAAATTATATTTAAGAATTCATTTCGTTACCTAAAGGAAAATACAATACTGTACCTTTAGAAAGTTCAGTTGTTTAATGCTGTTTGAGGAAATTATCACCGTTTATACTGAGAATGATACAAAACCTATAAATTAACAATACGGCGTCACTGATTCTTGAAGCAGATGGTATATATAGTTACCATTGGGCTTAAAGAGTTAAGTAATCCCAGTAACGTTGTATGCTGGTAGTAATATGTGTGGTATAGTAATTTAAATGACGTGCAGTTTGATAGGACTGTTCTGTTTTGTAAGAATCTTCTCTAAATAAAGAACCTGATTTTGAATGTAACATTGATTACACTTAAACAAATAAATAAGATAATGTAATTTCTGTATCGTGTGCTTCCTCCCATATTATTCCCTCGGTCATTTCCATCGTCCTGCTTCATGCCTTCAGTTTACAGTGCGATGCGTAATTGAATATTCTCTCAGCCTTTATATATCAAGGAAAAAATTAGACCTGCTTCTATGTAGTTACACTTATGAAGTCAGATATGTGCTCGTTACATGGACCTCATTTCTACTTCCGTCTTACGAATACTTCATCTTTGAACGAAGGATATTTTTAGTAAAAATCTATTTTTGAGAAATTTAATAAAATTATGTTTGGCTGTAGAACCTATGGGCCTTATACTTGTAAACCGGTATCTTTACATTGCATGTAGCAGCGAAGTACCATATCGATTTTTCTTCAATCGCTTCAGTTGTACCAACATCCACATTTGCTTCGAGGTACTTGTTCTTTTGTATGCGTGTAATTTTTTGTCTGTAAGGCCTTACTAACCAGCATATTCATAATTTTTACATCTTACATAATATAATAAAATTGGATTAGAAATACATGGTGGAAATTAGAAAAACACGCTGAAGTCGGAAGTGAAAACGCCAAGAGGAGAGGCCTCAAAGGAGACCTAACAGAAGGGGGGGGGGGGTAATATTGGAACGTGTCTATAAAAAATGTGCGTGGGTGCAGCTGGTTCAAGGCAAAACCCAAAATGGTAAACTTTAGGGGTTCCATTTTTGACCAGCTGAGTATCGAATTTTCCGAAAACCTCTGTGTAGTTGATTTGGTGTCTGATGGCTGTGAAGCTGTCGAAAGCGGTCTTCAGATTTGGGTGCCATGTATAGTCTTTGGAAGATGTTCCGTAGAAACGTATCGCCTACCTTTTCAGAAACTGAAGATGGTAGAGATACATTCTTCCGAAATGTTGGTAACGACCTACAAGACCACAATCGACTTGTACCATGGAGTTCGTTGTCTTACAGCATTTTTCCTTGCTGTCGCATTGCATGTCCTTTGTCCTATCATTACAATGGCTGAGAGTAAAGTGCATGACCAAGTATCAAGGTTTTGGCATGTTATCAAGGTTCACGTAATGCGAAAACTATGTTGAAGGCTTTAACAGGACGCCAGCAGCGACCTGAAACAACAGTAGTACGGGATGTGCGGTTTACATCACAAACCTCTTTCCATCCTCGATATACACTTACGATGTGTCATGTCTGTTGATATTTCCGTGCTGTATGCTCGACGTGAAGAGCCTGTCTTTTAGGTCACATGATTCTACCTCAGAGCTTTGTTATACACTGCGCTTTCTACACTCTGTACGTGAAAATAAAAGATTCTAAAATTAGTAGTTCGAAGGATTCATTTAATTTAATTCACTCACAATTTTTTCGTCTGTGTAACTTTTATTTGTTAATCCCGTTTCCAAGTACAATGTTTAAACCTTTGATGCTGAAGCTCGCCTAAGTAATATTTAAAATTTTAGTCCACATACCACAAAGAAAACACTTTTTTGTTTGATGAAATGATCCCTTTTTGTACTGAGAATAACAAGAAGCCTATAAAGAGGCCTGTACGAAGTAACTAACCTACTACAATGAATTCTTCTCGGGCTACCAGCCGTGTAAGGTGGTTTATTGAAGAAAACACCAACGTTTCGAGAAACATCTTCGTCGTTCTCGTCCTCAGGGTCCCATACATCTTACACGGCTGGTAACCCGAGAAGAATTCATTATACTTGGTCGCCGTGAAAGCATCGGATGAAACATAACTAACCTACGAATTTACCCCGGGTTGTGTAGGTGGAAAGTTTAAGAGTTTCTCAGCTGTTCAACAGAAATAACATTACGTTTATGGAGTCCAGAGATTCGTTAAGGTTCACAAGAACGTGAACTAATTGAATCTACTCGCAGTATGATTATTGACGATTCATTTTAATATTATATTCTCTTCTACCGTGCCTCCAGAGAGATCTCTTGTATCGAGGTCTCCTACCAACAATCTTGCCATCTGTTTTGCATATCGGTGCTTGATTTAATTATTGTAATTGGCATATTTTAGGTGAAGAACATAAACTGGTTGTTACAAGCTTTTCTCGAGATCTGTCCAGATATTTCCTGATCTTTCCCGTTTCTTTATCTCTACCTTTTCGTTTTCTTGGTTTTATGAATTGAACTTCTCGTTGTATCCTCTTCACCTGCCGTACGCTATTATTCTCTTACTTTTATTTCTTTCTCTCTTTTCCTTTTTATATGTTTGCATCTTTCTGGATTTATGTCGTCCCCCTTCGTCGTCTTTCGCTTCTTTTCTTCACAGTTACCTTTCAACAACCTCTTTAATTTTTATTTCTCTTAATGTTTAAAAGTGGAAATAAAATGACCATTATTTGCGTTTTTAATTAATTGTTTTTAAACATTTATTCATTTTCATCCGTTATTCTCGTGTAAAGCTGTCAATGTTTTACGTCCCATCTGATGTGATGACAGATAACCACAAAGCCATTAAGTCCAGTGAACCGTCTTCATTATTTTATTTGCAGCCATTAAGATGCACTTGCCTTGACCGGATGGCTTGTCCCCACTGCAACCTCGTTAATGCATGTTTCCCCAGAAACCATTACAAGTGCTTAGAACCCCATGATTAACCGTCGGTCTGCTGAGCCATAATTTCTGCTAGTGAAGTGTCAAAGACTCGTAGGTTTTGTGGACGTTTCCGATAAGCCATCAGACGTCATAATGTAGCCAGGTAGCCTACTTTAAATTCCTCTCACCCAAACATTTAATTAGCTCTTTGTTTAAAAACCTATACTACCTATTTATACAACTTTTCGCCCCCCTGATACATAAACTGCAAACTAACTGCATAATATTTTGAAGTCCTCTTCCAATATGCTTCTCTGACAGAAATTTCAAACTACTACGTAGCTTTTATTTGAGATAAGAGTTTAATATCGAACGAAATGCAGCTTAATTGGTTGTGTGTGTGCTTTCGGAAAGTGACTTTCTATAGCAGATGATTCTATATAAAAAATTGTGAAAATTAATATACCGGTGCATTTAACTTCAGATCTACAGATGCCTACACGATATTACATCACAAATAAGCAGCAAAGACCTGAAACCAGCTTAGTGCCATGTACTGTGTGCCTATATAAAGCCTCATATTACACTTATGGTAGTTTATTATGGCAATGAAAGCGTTCATATGTGAACGTTCATGCGTATTTTGAAAGATAAACAAAATGTAATAGCTCGCATGCTTTGTACACACCTGCATACTCAACAAAATGACTGTTAAAAGCAATTTCTCTAGACCTGGAAGATCTACACGGGGGCGTGAGAGTAATAGTAATTATATCTCAGAGTAATGGGCTGTGCTAATGTGGACTGGAGTGATCTGGCTCAGGATATTAATGGTGGCGGGAGTTTTTGATGATAATGTCCCTTTAAGTTTAACAAAATTCGGTCATATTTAGACCAGTTGAGCGACTGCTAGGTTGTCAGTAAGTTACTGTAGTTAGTCACTTCCTGTGGAGAAATTGTGTTTGTTCCGAGGTTACGCGCTTCAACGACACTGACCCAAGCTGGACCTCTTTGTTTCTACTTATATTTCGTTGGAAGGGACCTTCTTGTGGTCTCGCCTTTGTCAGCGCCGACTGGTGCTATTATCTTCCAGTGGGACCACTGGCGAAGGACAGCAAAGTCGACGGTTGTCGACACTAGTAACGCACTTACGTGTCAGAAGGAGGGGTTGTATTTATTTGTATTCATGGAATGGCGGGCTTTTTAGTGACAGCGACAAACTTTCAGCTTCCATAATACGCCTAACGGATAAATTTTAACCGTCTATTGTTTACATAGAGAGGATTCTGTGCTTTGGATAATGATCATCCTAATGCAATTCAAAACGTTTCTTTAACTGCGTACGTTTTATAGTGCCGAATGCGAATTGAACGTGGTCATGGGAAAGGGTTTGGAAGGAGGTGTTCGTGCTATGTTTGAAAAATATATTCCAATATTTGGCTGGAGTGATTGACCTCAATCAGTGCATCTTTTAGCACGGTCGAAATTCTAAACGGGTACCTACTGAGTATTAACGATTCACGAATGAACTGGACAGGCGATATGGAATTTGCTTTTTACGTAGATGGATGTTGATGATTGTTTTTTAGTAGGCTTCTTTCACATTCCTACACTCCATATTGTCTTGTGTTTGTATGTTTCAAACATTGAAAAGTGTAACAAATATGCAGTTATTTAAAACAACGACTCTTTCTAACAACAAACTTAGAAAATATGTAGGATCTATTAAGACTATTTACCGCAGAGCTCGGAGCAGCACCAGTCTTGTGTGGAAGGGTTTTATAAAACGGACAGTGTCATTACGGTTAACCTTGAGTTTAATTCTGGTTTATTAAACGATGCTGTTAGTGTCTCACAATGATAGAACGATTATTGAATAATGAATTCGAAAGGGTGTGAAATGAAGCTGTCGTTTAATGTAAGGTAGTCCTGTCAATACGCAGTCAGGATAAGATCTCCAAGACGAGATTTTAACCGGGGACCTCCCCTACATGAAACAGAAGTGTTAACCTCTCGTCAGCTACGTCAGGTGCAGCGTGAGTTTAATGTCAGATTTGACGAAAGGTAATGTTGAAGATCAGCAATTAAGAGGTTAATGATGAAGCTTGAACTGAATTTAGCTTAGACAGACAATAAGAAGGGTGTTGTTGGCAACAATAAGTGTGTTAAATCGCACGTGAGCATGAAATGCTTGCTGTCAGAGCCCACTCAAATCTATCTATCGAACTGCTGTCTCACGGGATGGGTTTAAAACACCCACCCACTTAAGCATTATTAAAAAATGGTCCAAGTGTTTCCCTCCAAAAAGGCATCACTGAAGGACCATCGACTGCAATTCTGACAAATTTAATCGACGTCAGATGATGATACTGGATGCACAGGGGTCAGATACTGAGTTTGTATGGTGTTGGGTATTTGTGCCGACACTTACATGAGTTGGGTCCACATTAACAAAAGTTACACTTAATAACTGCACTCATGAGAAAGAAAACATGTGAAATGAGAGATAGATCAATTTGGAGACCGATGGAGTAATTGGGATCAGGGTCAAGTGTTGGCATTTCGTGATGTTGACCTTCCTTCTGTTTTCGTAGTAGCATGAAATGACTTGACCAGCTGAGTAAATGTCAGCTTTTCAAACAGGACTGTAGTGCTCGTAAATAGTTACAGGTATTCCTATTGTGTTTGCAGTTCATTTACCAGAGTTTAGACACGTGAACTCGGGGCGTTCCATGTACACATACACAAGTGCATTACATATTTCTTCCCCATTTAATTAACAGGGCATGATATGTCTATAGTAACGAAACATTTATATAGAAGTTATGTACAGTGACGAAGCCTGAGCGCATTTTAAGAATTCTCTTCTCAAAGACGGACGTGAATAATGCGTGAGACAAGACGATGAGTAACTTGAACCGAGTACTGGAAGTGTGTTTCAGTATTCTAAATTATTTATTGCAGATTTTATGGTTACAAATTCGCAACGAAACATAAGTAGGTCTATTTATGGCTTCGAGAACCTGTTTGATGAACTGGTAACTCGTTTCAGTTTGGTCAAGCGCTGTAATATCAAGAACTGACAGCGTGTAGGTTCCGTTTATAAAGCGGTACACTTTTATATTCTTTCGGTTTTTATTTCAGACAGGATTTTCAGTATGAATTGATTTGATAGTAGCGTTATATTTCTGATTTGCTATTTACGAGTTGAGTCCTTTAAATTACAATAGTTACGATATGAGCCACATAAATTGACTTTCAGTAACTCTGCATTTGTCGCACGGAATGCATGTTTGGGTTTGACATAATTCTCGGAAGGTAGCGATTGTTTTCCTAAACAACAATAACCTATTGATATTTGTGGTGTTGAGAAGAATTTCTTAATTGTCTTCTCGAGGAGGTTCAAACTTGCCTTGGCGTGAGCGGAGTCCTTGAGAAACTGACAGTACGCTCAGCTAGCCAAGAAACTCCCTTCCTCCTATAGAATCCGAAGCTCTGATGATGGAGGCAGCAAGAACATACTTTAGAAGTATGCCCTTCAGACTTAGATTCCGTTTATGCAAATGTTCATCTTTGCTTATCATTTTTGTTTTATATACCGTTTCTCTTAGGTTACCTCCATTACCCCTTCTCCCCTACATTACAACTTTGAGTTATCGAACAGGTCAGGTTAGATGGTAATGCTGACTAGTTTTTGTGTATCGGGCGGGGAAACCGGGTGTCCTGACCGAGGTTTTCGTTTGGATAATGTAGATTACTGCCACTTCCTTTCAATTTCATCTTCAAGTAGTTCATACTTGACTTGTTTGCCATGCGTTATAGGAATATTTTACTTTTGAGCCTTAGTCAATAAGATAATTTTAGGGAATTGGGATTTTTCGTACGTCCGTGTGTTCCCGACATTCATTCTCGTGAATCAGCATTATGTTACGCTGTTGCTTTCCCAATAAGCCTGTTGAAGGTTCATTGGCTTTATAATTGTCAGCTACCAGTTTTTATTGTGATAATAGAACGAAAATAAAAGTAAACATTAAGTGTATAAAATTGTGTATTAAGTTGTCCTCTATTTGCTGAAGTCTTCCCACTCCTTTTCACGTTTCTGGATTTTTTTTTCCTCACCAGATACCCTATTCCTTTTGGTGTGTGAATTAATGTCTTTTGTCACGTCGCTGTGTTGAGTATTATGGTATCAGATGGCTATTTAACTGGTTCAGCAACAGGTCGTTCGTTGACTCTGCCTTAGGTCAGTTCAATAACAATTCGTATTACCATAACTAAATTCTCTTATGATCCTTAGTCTTTCAAGAGGCATTATTTTTCGTAGAGAAATGCCTACGGATATGTTTTTCAGTGCATTTTATTTGTTCCGAGCATACATATAGATTCCTCGCCTAAGTCTGTCGAGTTGAGTGTTGAATTTGTACCATAATGCTTTTGTAGGTAACGTCCATCAATCATCTTAGAGTTTTATTTCTCCGCACATTTGTACCATCTGACTCTGTTCAGCGTGTGGGAGGCGTTGTGGTATGGTGAGAAACCACTACGTACGCGGGCCATCTTGTACCTTTGATTTGTTTCCTCTCAAATTTTTATGTGAAGAGTATAAATCATGAAGTTCCGAATTATAATTTCTCTTCATTTTCTCGTTAGCGAGTCTCGCTAATTTCAGTGTTGCTCGTCTTCTGAGCTGTTTGATTTCACGTGCTTTCAATACGTCACAGTAAGAAACTTTTGCTTTTGTACACGGAATGAAGATTCATAAGTAAACAGAGAAAGTGTTTGTAGTAATTCACTGTCGTTCAGCCAAACCGTTTGTTTGCAAAGAGTGGTAGCTTAAAACATACGTAGGTTTGTCAACGTTTCCGCATTATAGTCATTAGATTTAAAAAAATGCAGTTCAACGCAATACAGTACTAAGAAGCCTATCGTGGGTGCAAAACTCAGAAAACTACCGCCTACACGCTTTTTCTACACGAATTGTCATTCTGTGTTAACAAATCATTTCCGGATATTCTGCACAGTTACGTGACTAAGTGGCATAGCTTCTAGAGATAATACTCTGTTATATTCTGCGCACGAATATCACAAAGTGCAGAACTTCCGTCATTATAAAACCAGTCGGGTTTTCTACCTTGAAAAAAAACCTCCTTCCACGCTGTAGCTGCGTTGGAAGAAATTATAATTCCCTTCTAAAAGCATAGAATAAATTAGTTAACTATATTTATAAGTTATTTACCCCTCTTAGTCGTTTTTTAGACTGTTAAGGTGCACACTTTAAAATTTTAAATTGTATACAACTGAAAATATGGCCCTAAAGCTCAAGACAGCTGTGCATTAAAATAACGATTCAGGAACCGATAAAACTATAATAAATTACCCTGATGATGGAGGCAGCAAGGACCTCTGAAACGTCGGAAACTTCTGCCAGACTACACGGTGCAACAACCCAGAAGACAGTCATCTTCGCGTTATTTTTGTGTTAAAATCAGTCAGACGTAACATTACCCACACTGAACATCACGTACGAGGACATGAGGAATAATGTTAATTTTTCTGGAATTTACTGTTGGTATGCTTGGGGAAAATGTGCAAAAATGCAATCGTATTGATGTCCAATATAAAAGGAACAGGAAACGAAAAAGTTTATTAACTGATATAAAATAGTGCCTATACCTTTTTCATCTTTACTAAATACTTGTATTTGGGTCTAATATAACGCCTATTAGAATATACAGACGGGCTTAAAATTAAGCCGTTCTTCAAAAGTGTGGGACTGCTGCCAGCTGAGAATCACTGCATTATGTGATAGTCGTGAGCCTATTCGACACAGTTAACATTCTAGTAACCGAGTTCAAAAATCCATTCTGTTACTCAGTGGTGAATGCTTTAGTCTGACCACTGAATTTGGAGGAATATAAACGAAATGTTACATATATAGTAGGATAACATTAAAGTAGATCTCAATGAAATACGTTGACAGGGTATGGACAAGTTTAATCTGGCTTAGGTAATGACCGGTCGAGTGGGTCTTGTAAACACTGTAATGATTTTTTTAGTTCCGTGAAAGGCGGACAATTTCTTGTCTAGTTGAGGATGTCTTCAGATGTCTCAAGACGGACTGTGTTCATGAAATTAGTTATATAGGTGTATCATTGATAATTATAACTGGTTTCAGATCTTAGAGCAACGGTATCAGACCGACTTAATTTAATACTCCGCGTCGGTGACTGACAGATTGTTGGTTACAGCTGTAATTAATGAACAGAAAGAGGCAGAACTAGTTTTCATACGTAGAATTCCTGCTGCGGTGGTCTTAAAATTATATGTTTATAATTCCAATACGAGCTACGAATTAAGCGACCAATTAATCATCTTATCAGCGTAAATGAATTTGTCAAAGTCGAGTTCCAGTGTGGTGGTCATATGGGGAAGACATATACATCATATGTTTATGTGTGTGTGTGTGTGTGTGCGCTGTGTGTTGTGTGGAATGGTTGGTGCCCTTGTGTATTCTAAGGCTGAACTTACCGAGTTTTTATCTACACATGCAAACGCGCAATTAACCACTCCAGAGAATTTCACCGAAAAATAATTATCCATCTGTCCTATTTAGACATAGAATAATGGTCGAGAACACGTTGATACTTACGTGAATGCGTAATTCTTTTTGTTCATAGTTAGTTCATATACTTGAATCATAAATAAGAATATGCAGATTTTTTGGTCCTTGATGTGGTGTACGTGTTGAACGGCCTACGTGAATTAAGTGTTCTTCGATTAATTGCGTATTTGTTTTGTTTATACCATTTTAAGATAGTTTGGAGCTCACAATTCACTCTCATAATATTTCTGTTTTCGACACAATTCATTCTAGTGGTTGCACCAAGAATTAATCAAATGCCACCGTTTACTTACACACTGAGGGAAATAACGACATAGCGAGTGAAGTGGGATTTGAGGTTGTCACAATGGTGATTTAGAAGATTTCTGTCTTCTGGGCTTTAGCGCCGTGTAGTCTGCTTTACCAACGTTTCATAGGTCCTTGCTGCCTCCATCTACACGGCGATAAAACTCAGAAGACAGCCACCAACGAGTGAAATCTCAATAAACACGCTATAATTCTATGTCCAAACACTTTAATAAATATCAGATATTATTTATCTCAATACACACGTCCTCGGGGTACCTGATATTTTGCCTGTTATATGTTCCTTTCCTTATAGTTTTCTGATATTTATCGACTCTGTTGTCCCGTTATAGGCATAAAAATACAGTTATACCTACATCTTAAGCCCCTCCCCACTTTTCATTTTCCATTGTAAACAAAAACGGCCTCAACAAAGAATGCAATTTCTTTGAAAATTGTCTGCCAAAGAATTTGAAATTGTCTATAATTTGCGTCAAAACATATTAGTTACTGATTAAATGTTAATGCGCTGTGCATATGTACTTGCATTTAAAATTAAAATATTATCCTTCTCAACGTTTGTAACACACTCAGTTTCAAGCCTTTGAACTCTACAACACATTTGCATAGTTGTCAAGGTAAAAGGCCAGGAATGATAAATTATGCATTTTCATGCAAAGTTCGAATAGGGATTAAAACGTGTCTGCATGTCCCATATTTCTGACATGCAGAGAATCGAGTATCTTGTTACCCACTTTCTATTCTTACAGAGATATGGCGGGCCGGTGTCCCTCACTTATAACTAGAAAGACGAAAGTGATAATAATTTATCCCAAGAAACATCACAACCGTGGCTGGTAAGCACAGTATGTGGGATAAATTGCCATGTGTTTGTTATGTCGGGCATTTTGTCTGCGTGTTTTATACAGAAAACGCATATTTATTGAGGAACAAGATCTTTCGTGCTTATTAAAAAATGTTGAGCCAAACGTAATTTGTATTTCTTAATGAGCATTAAGAAGTGTGCATGTGAAATTAAAATTCTTATCTTTGTCTGTATTTACTGTTGAAAATTGTATTCGAGCTATTGTACTATATAAACAAAAGTGGAAACTTGTATTCAAAACATCATGAATTATTCAAATGCGTCTTTTGTGGCTCTGCACATGTCTTGATGTTTATTTATTATAGATGCAGATCTACTGTTGCAAAGATAAACATACAATTATTAATACACTACCTCAAAGTAAGAACAAATTTTCTTTGTATTTCGCTAAATATTCACCATATAAAAAAAGTGTTATACAGAAGTTTTACTTTGTACACATAACACTTCGTCATGTATAAATCTGTGCCTGATAATTTTTGAAAACGTTATTGTGCGTAATCAGTTATCCTTTTTAGAAAATCTATAAAATATCAGTATTTGTTTTGTATGTTTGTGTGGCCTTACTCATTGACAAGAGCATGCACAATGACGAAATGTGTTCATTTCTTTTCTGTCGCTTTTACATTCGTCCAATTTATTGTCTCATCACATCTTTCGATTCGCGTTTGACGATCTTTCCAACGTTGGGGTCGTCTTCTCCTCGAGCGTTATGATCTCCAGGATTCTTCTCGCTTTCATTTTTATTTTCAGACGGGCTTCCTGTGCTCCAACCGGCTGGCGCTGGGCTGTAAATCATTTAGTGTCTGCCGCGTCCCTCTGTCCCTCCCATGATTCTGGACGTGTAGATATCCTGTAAAATTGCTGGAGAAATTCTGGAAAAGTCCTGGAGAAATGTTAGAGAAATGTTTTAAAAGTATATAGATGTTCTGTAGAAGTCCTTGGGAAGAGTTTGAGAAATCCTGGAGAAGTGCTGGAGAGCTTCTGGAGAAATTTTAGACAAGTGTTGAAAAGTTAAGCACAGGTTGTTTAGAAGTCCTTGAGCCGTTTTGGAGAAATTCTGGATAATGGCTGGAGAAGTCCCGGAGAGGTTATCTGGAGGTCCGGAAGCGTTGATGGGTTTGATCGAATGTGGTTCTGTTAGATTCGGTTATGTTGGAATGGTTTAGGTTACATTGGATAAGGTTGCGTTGTCTTCGGTTAGGTTAGGTAAGGTTGTGTTAGGTTAGGTTAGTTAAAGTTGTGGTTTTAGAATTGATTCAGTAGCGTCCTGGAGAATTCCTATCGTGTTGATCTGGTGGACGTTTAGGTATCCTGGAAAATTGCTGGAGAAGTGTTGGAGAAATTCTAGAGACGTCTTTTAGAAATGTTAGAGATATGTTTTAAAAGTATGTAGATATTCTGTAGAAGTCCTTGAGACGAGTTTGAGAAATCCTTGCAGAAGTGCTGGAGAGCTTCTGGAGAAATTTAAACAAGTGTTCAAATGTTAGGCAGAGGTTGTTCTACACGAACTTTTTAAATTATAAAATTATAACTAGCTCCATAAAGCAAAGTTTTAAGAAGCTAATAGTCGCTCAGATGGCCAAGAAATCCCTCGCCTTGGTGTTTATAAGAGCCTACAATTTCGCGGCCTCGTGTTACGTTCCGTAACTCGCTATCAGTTTATTGTAAATGGTAATTAAACCCATACTTAACTCTCAAGATATAGGACCACCCCATGTCGATTTTCTGCGATAACTAATTTTCACCATAACTATCCTATCTAATTTTGCTGATTCATTGACTAGAATGAATTAGTTTTAACCAGTCATAGCTGAAACTTAATCTTAATTAATTGAATTAGCAGAGCAGGTATTGTTCAATACTTGCGGCTTGTCAGGAACTCCAGTTACACAGCTGCCTGATTTCTTAAGCATGATGTAGGTGTGCTTAATTCTGTTTTAGAATGAAGTCTGTGGAGGTTCTGCCTTAGTCAGATAATTTATTACCGTGGCTAGAAAGGTCATGGGCCATTCATGAAGACCCCAGTGCATGAAATTCTTGTTCCTTTATGGAATATTAGGCCTAAATGTGCACGATTGTTTGCAGCAGCAGGGGGAGTCGTGGCGTCATGAAGGCTCTGGTGTGCGAATTGCTTGTACTGTTGAAGAAAATTAAGTACTGTGAGGTTCTCACGGCGGTGAAGTTGTCGCTGTTGGTCTTCTGGCTTCTATAGCCGTTCAGTCTGTACATCGTCATTTCAGAGCCATGACAAATCCATTTCATGTGTAACCCTTTAAATTCCAGTAGTACCTATATGCACCGCGTGCTTTAGCATTCATTAACCTTAAATTTAGGCTGCAAAATGATTTTACGGGCTGTGTGTGATACTCAAAATAAACAATGATTATTTCCGTAAACAATATTAATCTGTGTCTTGGAGGCGTTTTGTGTTTTCTTTGCGGTAAGAACTTTGATATGTTATTTAGATAACTTTATGGCTTAAGAGGGTTGAATCATACTTTTTGCCTTCAAATCGCATAAACGGCACTGACCACCATTTCCATCAATGTTAAAAATTCGTGCAGCGACCCCTTAATGTTTCACGACGCTTTCATGGCGTGATGCTTCTGCTGCCACTCTGTACGTCTTCGTAGATCAAAAAGCTCTGTTGTCTGCAATTGACACTAGTACTGTTATATTATTAGTTTTAAAAATGCGCGTGTGCCTATATATATATATATATATATATATATATATATATATATAAAGAATTCAATAGAATGTATATTTTATTTTAGAAACAAGATACGCGTCCTATGATTTAAGTGTTTACAGGAAATCAAATATTTGAATGGGAAAAACGTCTTACTTCGCTTTTAATTCTTGTATAGCCTGAATCAGCACGATGCTGTATAGCATTATTCGTGTTTCTGATTTCAGAAATGGCACTTTCCCAGTATCTGCATCTCTTTTAATTCCTGCTGCTATATTCACATACTTATTAATTCATTCGTCATAAATGTTTTGAACGTTGCTGCTAAATGTAACTGCAATATCAATCAGACGTACCTTGATTCAATGCGCGTGGGCTGGTAGCAGTAGTAGTTATTTAATTAAATTCATTTCTTTGCCTTATTGTTTTGCATCAAACAACAACAACAACAGCTTATTAACTTTTGGCCGGTGGCTGCTAGTAAAAGTTGTTGATAGAATTTCTGTTCAGTGTATGTAGAACAATTTGGACTATTGTATTGTATTATGTAAATGTTACGTAAGCATCTCCTACTGAACATCTATCAAGTTAAAACATCTTTAAATGAAATTTATAGTCGCTAATTAATGTTTCATGCCCGATATATGTAATTAAATCGATAAGTGTAGTGTAAGAGAAATCTTCATTATGGCGGTGCTACTCAAGTGATGTCTGCATCAGAAAAAAATCAGCAAAGGCTGTAATTTATATATTTGTTCCATTTTAAAGATCATTTTGTATCCAAGCGTTTGAGATTCTGGTCTTTAGGCACCTCGAAAGCGACAAAGAACAGTTGATGCTCTTTTGTCGAAAGTTCGAAACCCTCTTTATGAGAATATAATATTGTTCTACTTTATAAACTTTAGTGGGTTTAGTCATTTCGGAGTTATTTCTCTTGTTTTTAGAGCAGTGTTGTTACACTGTCTCTCGCGATAATAGGTGTTAGTTCGTGAATCGATGGATGCATAAACAAATTTAAATAACCATACTTAACTTAATGGTTAACACTCCTGTTTCGTATTAAGGAAGTTCGGGGTTCAATTTTGAACTGGAGGACAATTATCATGACTGAAATTATCTTGATTTGCCGTCATTTCTTTTGTTATTAGTCATAGTGCCTTAAAGTAAAATGGTATTAAACGTTTAATTATTTGTTTTATGAACACAAATATTACGTTTCATATTCTAAATGATGCAGACAGTTTTAAGTTTTCCTTGTGAAATAAATTTCTACGTTGTGATTTTAAAAGTTAATTTTCATTTCTTTAAGCCAATGTTCATATACTTTAGTGTTATAGTGTGCAAACAGTTGTGATATAGAGTGACTGAGAAATTTCTATGCACTTGCAAGAACAAGTGTTGGATGTGACGCACTCAAGTCATGTGCGCCATCTATGATGTGTGTGTGTGCACGGGGATTTTTATTAATTTCCCACTTCCAACACTTATTCTCGCGAGTTTATAAGGATTTTTAATCATCCTGTAGTATAGGATGCCTAGTATACTCTTACACCAGATGGAGTGAGACAAATTGCAGCTAGTAACGTTGTTCTGCTGTTTGAGAGACGGTTTCCGGTTCTGCCAGTTGAAACCACAAATTACTTAAGATAAGAATCTTTGAAGTAATTGGAGAGGGAAGTAATTAGTCTTATTACATGAACCCGCCAATTGTTTACCTCAGGACGCTACAGTGACGACTTTAATCTATTGGATTTTATTAGATACTTCTGAGTTCCAGTCGCCAATTCCATGCATGTGTACACCAAGGATAAACCCGTCTAAGCTAAACGAACAATGCTCCCATTATATTACGAGCAAATTTAACGAATCATCTGGTTATTGTTTAAAATATTTTTCTGTTACTAAGGCAGGGGCCAAATTTACATGGTTGTTTAAAGTTACTATTGATAATTCTTGCTTACTATTATTGGGGAAGTTATAAATTATGTTTACGAAAATCTGCGTGTCAGAAGTCCTAAATCATCTCAGCAGTCGAAGTAACTGTTGGAGTATAAAATTTACGCTGGCGCGCGCTCACATACACATGCCTGTATGTATAGTCTGTGGCATACATCTTGCGAAGATTGACAAAAATTAACCGCTTAATCCATCAAATAGTCAACACTTGGAGATTAGATTAAATTTATTCTAAGAAATGCAGTGAAATTGTATTTAAACTGGATTTTTGTATAGCATTTCCTTCAAATTGTCCCAAAGGCTAACCGCCATAATTCAACGTAATTTTAGACATTTTCTCGACGCCAAATTAATTTGCCATACTGAATAATTCGGTCACCAGAGCCTCGTTTATGTGAAAAAGGTTTCTTTAATATAGAAGGCGTTTTAGGGAATACGGACAGCTTTTAAATCCTTTTTGGGAAGAAATATGACGCGCAGGTTACTAGAGTCAACGTTTAAGAGAACACGTGTTTAAAATTTCAAACACTATGATACCTCCTCATATACTCATTTTATGTGAAGGTCATGTCAAGGTAACGACAATATTAATACAAGGTTTTGACGCATAGTGGCCTTTAAAATTGTCATTACCATTTCAAGGTCATGTTTTTCACGCATGTTTCTATCGAAGTGTATGTATCTGAATGACTATATTTATGTCAAGTTGAGGTCACTGATGGGTCAAATTTATTTCATAAATATACTCTTTATACATACATATTTGGGTGCCATCATTTTATTTTGTGTACATTAAATGATCATTCACAAAGTTACAGATCACAGTTTCTAGACAGGATCTCGGTTGATATTTAGGTGCATTATTTTGTTCGTGAATATGACTTACACGTAAATATGCTTATAACGTATTCCCTGGAACAATGGTAAACCGATTTTTCTTTAAAATGTGAACGGAACTGGGTTCTTAGTTTAAATAAACTTTGGGTTTTATAAAATGACGGGAATATTCTGATTAGCTTAGCGACTATGAGCTATTGAATAGGGACCCTGCTTCTTGAAATCCTCTAATTAGGTACTCTGCTTCAAGATGAAATCTTTCATGGCACTCGGTTTTCTCTATTTGTGTGGTAAGCTCCGGCTTCTCTTGTTATGTGCTCTAGGTTTGCATATAACTTGCAGCAATTTGACACTGTTTAATTATTTCTGTTTTACGTGTACGTAACACTGTCTCTAATCTACGGTCTGACTTCACAGTGCGTATAGTCGTTTGTCTGCTGGTTGTCGTTCATCGTTATTCTTCGTTTTTGTGGGGAGAGGACTCTGCATTCGTGCAGAAGTTGTATAATTGGCCATAGATATTCGGAAATACACGTACGTAGCGTTTCGCAGCACGACATTTGCGTTACAGCAGTGTCCCTAGGGACAGTGTTTTGATTTATTGTATAGGATTGAAACTTGAAACTATGAAAGTGAGTTATAGAAATGTTTTGAAGGAACAAACTGGAAGCTGTGATTTTGTACATGCGACTAAATATGCTTGGCATCCATGCAAGCAAGTAAATTATTGATATATGTAAATGAATGATCCTCGTCACTGTGATAATTATTAATCTAAAAGTTGCAGTTATCAAAAAACAATGTATGCGCACTGGGAATTTCATTCTAAGGTGTTAAGTTATTAAATAAGCACTGCGTACTGCTTAAAAGCTATTTTACCTGAATAAGAGGAAATTTACCACAGAGCTGATGGATGGAGCTAACATGATAATCTGTACCTGTTACAAACTTCGATGTTGTCTGGTAGGCGTTTACCGAAATTTCAGAGGTCCTTTCTGTCTCCATCGTCAGGACGATGAATAAACATTTTAAATGTTGTTTGACATGGTGAATATGCCTATTTAACGATAAACAAGGAATGCTAGTTGCTGACTATGCAGAGAGATGTATAGGGTGATTATCTTTTCACGCAGATTTCTATCCAAGGTGAATAAATGTGATTCCAATCAGAAATTCAGAACAGCAAAGATCGCGGTTGGAAATTAATGAGCATTGTACATGAGTATGAATTTACATTTATGAAGAATTCACTATGTGAACTAAGAAACAGCTGTAAAATACCGATGACGGAAATCATAAACACGAATTGTGTTCGCAGTCGTAATCAAAGTGCAACGTCTTTGAGCCTTTCAGGCATAATTCTCGTTTCTAGGACTTTTTCTGACTAGGAAACTGTTGTATGCAAGCATCACACAATGCACAATGGACAATGCGTATTTTCCATGGGGTTTTAAGCAGAAGTACCGGTTATTTGTGTTACGTCCCTACAGCAAGCAAGCAGGTTAAGAAGACTAGACTTCTGTGTGCAGGTCGGCATCAGAGAAGTGGCAAATTGTACATCAGATTATTAGAAGTGCTTTCTGCTGCATTGCGAGCCGCTGTTAAAAAGACTTCTTTTTGTTGTGCTTCACCGGGTACGATCTAAGCTGTTTCGAGTGATACCGCGTATAACCATCAGCTTGTTTCTCTTTGTTAATTCTGATAACTATGATTCATTGTTCAGTACTTACATGGCGCATATCAGCAAGACTGTCTTGAATACGGCATGAGATTTGTCGATGTTGGTCTTTGGTTGGAACGCTGTATGGACTTGTAGGTAGATACCAATGTTTTGGAGGAATGTACTGTCGCCATCTTGCATCTATCGAGAAGATGAACACAAATTTTCTTTTTCATTTTGCGTCTATCCTTGCCGTATAAGAATCCAGTTTACTGGAATTGTACTTTACAGTACTTCGAATTCTTTGCTTAAAATATGGGAATTACACTGCATGAAATAAAGCTAGAGGCTTTCATCAAAGCGAATAAGTTACGAAAATCAAGTTTGAAGTCCCCTTTTAAGAATTGTAGCCGGACTAATTACTGTATGTTTCTAGCCAGAGTCAGAATCACTCAGTCTTGTGCAAGTTAACGGACTTTATGAAACTTACTTGCATCAAAAGTTAATGCGTATTAAACCACTATTATATATAAACCTAGTATAAGATATGCTTTACACTGATTATTTAGATCTGCATCAGACAGCTGTAACAGACCTTTATGTGGCAAACTGTTATAAGTATAACTATAATTATAATATTTCTGTCACTTTAGAACAAAGAACAAATAAAGTAATTATTCGGAGTTATGTCATATGCGTTTTTTTCATTTGAATGTTGTCATGTACGCTTGTGGACGAAAATGTTTATTTTTATGTGTGTCATTAAAATCTATACATAGAATTTGCGACTGCTCTAATTGCAACGTTTATAATTTATTTTCTCATACAAGACGTATTAAAATACTTCATATATTTTGTTGAAGAGGAAATAATCATTACTGTTGAATAGAGCAGACTGATTCAGAACAAGAAGTTATCTACAGACCTGTTTTAGAGGTAGTACTTAGTTATTTTTCGTACAATTCCGTGAGATTCTAAGTTCTCTCGACGGTGAGGATGATGATGATGTTGTTCTTCTGAGTTGTGATGTCGTGTAGGTAGATGCCAACGTTTCGAAGAAACATACTGTCTCTATCTTCAGGGCTGAAAATGGAGATAGTATGTTTCTGCGAAACATTGGTGTCTGCCTTCGATATTATACTGAATCACAACAGATAAGAAGACATAGACAGTCAGAATTACAGTTTTTTATGAAAAGGCCCCCTTAACGTTGTGTTGAAGTAGCATTATGGTACTGTTAGCGCCGATGGTCACTTTTATCCATCCCAAACAGTAGACAGTATTTGTGTTTGTACTCGTACCATTGCAAGAGAAGCAATTTTAAGATCGTCTAGTCATCTTACTATTTCAGTATATAAACATTTCCGCAGTCTTAGTTTGAAGTCTACTGAAAAATGTCGGTTTCTGCTTCTAATGCGAATTACTGGCGTAAAGTAAAGTAAAGTTTGTCCCACTATACGCCATGTAGGCGCTTGGGGGGAGAGGAGGTATAGCTCCTCTCTTCCTTGACCTCGGCACTAGATGGGGGTGAGTGGTCAGCATCACGCCCCGGCCGGCTTTACCCCCGGGAAAGGACCCCGGTACCCATTATAGAGGAGGCTGGGTGGGCCCCAGAGCCGGTCTGGACGCAGAGGCTAGAGGAAAAATCCTGCCCCCATCGGGGATCGAACCCCGGTCGTCCAGCCCGTAGCTAGTCACTATACTGACTGAGCTATCCCGGCTCATATTACTGGCGTAGACATTGCATTTTTTTTTTTTTTACGTCTCGAAGAGAATACAAATTGCAGCTGCTATTGTCTCCAGTAGCAGGTTTCCATTCGAGGAAACGTATTTTTGTTTACCTTTTATCTTGTTACTTTTTAAGTATGGGTTACGGACAAGGAAATATGCAGAATCTGCAGTCATATTGCAACAGAATATGAAATATTCATCGCCATCTCACACTTCTGCCTGTATAATATGAGGTCTTTAAATCCGTAGCAGAATTTGAAGTCTTCGGATTGGAATAAACGATGTTCATATCTGATGATATTAAGGGTAAGCTTGGTTGCTTGCTTAATTGAAATTTAAGTATCATCCTACCTGATGCTGTATGTGCTATGAAGCGTTTTCTCTTACACTTTAAGGGAAGAGAAAATATTCGGTGTGCCGAGAATTTTAAGACTGAAGAAAGAAAATTACGTTGTCAGGAGCTTCGTAATTCATCGCGAGCTGGAGACGCTGCCGTGTATAATTCTGTAGTTGACATTTCATATACTTATAAATTAGTCTTACAAGGCATACTTCAAATATATAGATATCATTGGCATAAATTGTATCATTAATTATTATTTCGGACGAACTATTCTAAACTGTGCCTTTTCGCCCTGTGCTGAAATCCGTTCCAAATTTGAATTTGATTCTTGTACAGCAAGGTAAATTCAGAAATAGCCACGCACACTTCGCGTGCATTAAATCCACTCACTTCGGATGACACATGCTATCACATGAAAGAGAGAAAGCTGTAGCACACAGCAGCTTGCAACCCCCCCCCCCCCCCAATCCAACTTGCCTTATGATACGTTGTTCTTGAATACTTCTCACATGTGGCCATCATTGTCCTTAAATGAAGCTTAATTTGACAAACAAATCAGAAATAAATTACAACAATTTTATTTTGTAGCAAATGTATACGATCCCCTGGGCGTACCTTTTTGCCCTGCTTTACATATGTTAGTGGGAATTATGGGTCATTTAACCCCTCTGCGTACTATATGTTGTGGTCTGTAAACCACTGTTTCTCCATGAAGAGCAAAGACTTCAGAGATATTATTATTCAGAATTATTGCTCCAGCTGTTTGCACAATAGGTCAATAGGCAATACCAAAGCCTCCTACCAGACCAGTTTAATGATCTGAAAATCGCTTTGGCCTTTAAATAACCTAAGCTGTCACGCCATCTCTGTTTTATAACGGCAGCAGATTGTGTTAGAAAGCTATAAAATGGGATCATTTTCGGGTGAAGGGGGATACTCAAGTATTAGCCATTATAATGTATGGATATTTCTTTATTATTGTCAGTCCCTGTGGAGCTGTGTCTTTCTGCAAGATTTTGTATGTCATTTAAAGTGGGAAAAGTGTTATAGTGAGGAGTTGTTGAGGAATACGGAGATAAAATCAAATTATTGGTTTTTATTTCATTATGCCGATTATTTACTTCTAAGTGATGGTGTTGAAGTTTTGGCGAATTGCATGTGATTTTTCCCTACGGTGTGTCATAGAAATGTGTTTTATTTGAGAGTCGTTGGCTAAGGGATGAAACATGCAATAATTGTTACATGGTAGCGGAATTCATTTCCTTACAGTTTCTGCCGCCAGTTTAACATTTCTTGGAAATTCTTAATGGTGAGATTCTAAGTCCTCACGGTGGTGAATAACGTCCATGGTGGTCTTCTGGATTGTGGCGTCATGTAGATTTGTATGTGGGTACCAACGTTTCGGAGGAATATACTGCCTTAAACATTTCTGAGAATGGTTGCAATATTTCTCCGAAACCTTCGTATAATCCTACAAGTCCACACGCGTCGCAACCCAGAAGCCGCCATGAACAATTCTTCATGGTGATTGGCAAAGATGAGATTTTTCCGGGGTCTTCCAGAGTCACATCAAGTGAATGCAGCTATAGTACTTTGAAACGGTTCACTATAGTCTCGTCTCCACTTACATCAAATTTATCATGCATAGTCCTGTCTGTCTTCTCATGTCATTCGAATAAAAATTGTCTCACAGTTGATAGAGTATCGCTAAAATATCTGAGTGCAAGTTTATTGATTCTTGATGCATTTAACGATGTCTGTACATCCTAGAGTTTCTAATAAAAGGATGGTAATGAATCATGAATTGGAAGTGATACGGAAGGAAGCTTAAGCCACTGCCTCGGCATGTATCTATGTGGACTGAGGAAAATAACGAAAGCCCTCAGCCAGCTAGTTGAGCTGAGATTCAAAGTTATGGGCTTACCAAATACGAATCGAGAGTATTCTCCATTTCACCCCTACGTTCGTTCAGATTAATAATAAACAGTAATAATATTGCTGTAATGAAGTAGTAACGACAAAAATAACGTTTTCGCCCACAACGCATCCTCGCTGCAAGAAACGTCTGGTCGTTGCTTTTAATTTAGGGGTCACTATTCAGATTTCCTCTTTTCTCTCAACGTCTGTCGCCCTGCTAATCCTAAGAACTAACGTCACGTTTTGGACTTTGTTCACCTGGAAAACAAGTTTTTAAAAAGTAAATTGTGTGCATAAAACGAGATATCCCCGTCTGGTTCCCAACGCCAGAATAATCTACCCCAAAGAATCCTGCTGGGACCTGGATTTTTTTAGACTGTGCTTAACGTTGATAATCTCGCTTCGTTTTCTTGTCAGGGGACAAGTATTGTTATTTTCCCCTACATTTTCGTGTTAAGAAGTCAAAATCACCCGTCATGCAAGCGACATATTATACAACAGATGCTTCTTTGTATGAATAATTTACAAGCTGAGAGCCTACGTAAAATAAGCGATTCTACAAAAGTTATATTATTTGCTAGTAAGGATGTTATTCCAGAAGTAAAGGCAAAGGCAATAACGTCGTCACAAGAATGGAGGACGCAAACGGTGGACAGACGAAAATAAGCCGAAATTATTTAAGAATAATTTTTTAACAGAACAAGTAAGGAGAGGTGGGCAAGAGATCTATGACGCATGGGACAGATGAGAAATGCATACAAAAATTTGGTCGGAAACGCTGAAGGGAAGAAACCGCTTGGGAGACCTAAACATTGATGGGAGGATAACATTAAAGTGGATCTTAAATCTGGTGTGAATTGGATTCATCTAGCTTACGGTATGGATGAGTGGCTGGATTTTATGTTTCATAAAAGACCATGAATTTATCGAATAACGAGCTATTGTGAAAAAGCCTCTGTTTCATGAGTTAGTAAAGTTAATTGCCTTCTCAGGTAATTATTCAAAAAGTAAAATCTAATGGTGTGTACTGGTACGAACTGTCCTGCACTTCATATTTCAAACCTGGCTGTTTTGGGAAGTTGTGACTAGGAATCTGGTCAATTATTTAAGCTGGCGCCGTACGCTTCTCGTGTTGGCAGTTTTAGACTTTCTAGTTTGGAAGGTCTAAGTTCATTTCAAGCGATAGTCATGCAACGTCACTTGGCAGCTTCTTCCTTTTCTTAATGAGAGCAAGCAGGTGTGGGGCAAGGTAATTGAAATCGTAAACTTACCTTTGTGTCAATTATCAAGCCATGGTAGTGTATTGGCGGATGCGGACGTAAATCTCTGGCCATAGATCGTTGTCAATGGTGAGCTGTTTTATCCACGAAGAAGCAATTTCTCGATACGCTCTGAATGGGATGCTGAGTGGGCTCCATAGTTGAGTTAGACGTCGTAATGAGGACGAGGATAGTTCAATGCGCTTTCTGGGTTGCTATCATGCAATAGCTTGTAGAATTTGAGGTTCTGATGGCGGCGAGTATGAAGATGGCTGTCATCTGGGTTGTAACGTCGTGTAATCTGATAACAATTTATCAACGTTTCAGAGGTATTTGGTGTCTCCATCATAATCACCTTGATGATGGAGGCAGCAATGACCTCTGAAATGTTGGTAAAGTTCTTCCACACTACACAGAGTTACCACCCAGAAGACAGCCAACTTGCTTCTTAGACCTTTAACAACCCTTTGACACAGTCTTAGAACATGAAGATGGCTGTTTTCTGCGTTGTTGCGCCTTATATTCCAGTACAAGGTTACCGACGTTTCAGAGGTACTTGCTGCTTGCCGGGATAGCGTCGCTGGATGACATGATCACGCAAGTCGTGAGTTGCACTTCTTTCACCTACGTCGGTACTGGTGATTAGAGAATTATCACTCTTCTGACCTAACCCTACTCTGCAAGAATGACCCGCAATATATAACAGACCTATTTGTATTTCGTAACTTCGTGATTATTCGTTTTGTTTGCTCTGTGTTAGTATTTTAGCCTTCAGTTCTGCCATAGCATAGCGCAATTAAAAAGAAAGGAACAAATAAATTGTTGTGCATTTCCAGTAATTGGTCGTCAGTACCACAGAGAAATGCAAGTTCGCAGACGATGCAGATTATGCACACTTCATGTAGTGTGGTAACACGTTTCCACGCTTCTTTATATGCGCACTCATTCCACATAAAATCTTTTGTTACCACGGCGACTAAATCCAATGAAGTCTTCGTGGTGACCACCTGCGTCGTTATTGTGTGAAGCTCCGTCTGGGTCTTTCGTAATTTCAATACCTGAAGACGGGAGTATAGTTAACTCCCGAAACGTCGTGTATATAAGATACAATTCCTTATACAGTGTACGTTGTACAGCGAATAATTCCTTTTAGTATCGAATGCCTGGTGTAAAAGCATTGATTACAGTGTTTAATCTCTTTGTTTTAGGTATGTGTGGATTGGAAGACTTGACTTAACGAGACTGGGTTGGCAGTTGTTTTTCTGTAAGTATTTCCATTTAATGCAGGTTTTGATTTTCTACACAAGACTAATTTTCAGCGAGAATCGCTTTTCTAATGTCTTGAGACTCAGTCCGCTGTCCTTACAAGCCTTCGTTTCACGCCTTCCATGTTTTGGTGGGTCTAGCTTTTGCTTCATTACTCGTTACTACGCGGTTTGTTTAAAAAAAACTGAAATACTTCTTCATAACGAAGTATTGGCATTGATCTAGTGGGAACAACTTCAGTCGTCCCAGGCACCCAAACCATTGTGCACCCCTGATTTTGTTGGGACCCTTCGAATATCATTTAACGGATTTCTAGAGCCAAAACCAACATATCGAAGGTCTTCGCGCCGTATATCGCCTCTAGCCATGCACAATTGATCTGTAATCTATGCTCGACCAACGTTAGGTATTGACAAATTATATGATTCGAGGATTCAACTACCTAAACTTTGCGTTTTCCGAGAGCCCAATGTTTTTGTCATTTACGGTGGTCAGAATGTGTGTTCATTCTCGAACATTACTTCCCAGCGAAATTATTTGTTGCTTTTCGTGAAGCATTTAGACGTACCCTGACAAGGAAGTACCGAATAAGACATTGACGAAAGACGAGAATAATAGAATAATATTTGGTATTTTTAAGTTCTCACAGCAGTTAGGATTCGATATCGGTGTTTAAGTTGTAATGCTGTGTAGGCTTGTAGGCACATGTCAGTGTTTCTTCAGGACTGAAGACGCAGGCAGGATCTTCCTCCAAAGTTTTGGTATCTACCTACAAGTCTACACGGCCTTACAACCGAGAAGACCAACATCTTAGTGAATAAAGTATTGAAATGGTGATGCGGTGCATAGGAAGTACATAGAATCATCGTCTCTGGGAAGTGTCTCAGACACGAATATCACATGGGTCTCGCAGGACTCGAAATAAAATACGCGAAACATGGACCTGTTCGGGAACCAGAAAACTACACTCTCACATCAAGGTGGAAGAGAGGCACAAACTCTTCTGTTGACTTCCATCTCTTATAACCTGAACTTATCAGAAAACTGTTCTACAACTATCATGTTCTCGTCAAGACTTAGAAGTGATTAATGGTATATACAAGCGACGTTTAAACTAAGTAGTCACTTGAAGATTTCTGTCTTCTGGGTTGTTGCGTCGTATACTCTGGAAGATGGATACCAACGTTTCAGAGGTCCTTCCTGCCTCCATCATCAGGCAGCAAGGACTTCTGAAACGTCGGTAAACTTCTATCAGACTACACGACGCTACAATCTAGACGACAGTCATTTCGGACTCACCGCCATGATAACCTGAAACTTTACTTAGATTTATTTTGAAGAAATAAGAACTTACACTTTGCTACTAATGCATTGAATCACATTTTTAAATATTACTGACCTGTTTTGGCCCTGAAATATGCGGGATGTGTACAGAATATTGTAATCTCATCGTCGCGTTGTCGCCTCAGTATGGCGCTTTGAGAGGGCCTTGGAGGAAAGCAGTTGTGATTTTTAGACTTCTTGTTTCTCTCTATTTGGTCTTTAGTAGTCTTTCTTAAATTTTATATTCATTTTGGATTGTCATTTTCTTATCTATAAAACTACGCTGTTGCATGTAATGTGTAAGAAACACAATAAAAATGTGCAAACAGAACTCCGAGAAAAAACAATAACAAAGGATTGGGGGTAACGGCAGTGTGCGCGCGTATTGTGTGTAGAATTAAGATGTGTGTCCTTGACTTCTTCGCAACGGCCAAAAACCATCTACAATATTCTGTAGGAATGTCGTTGATATTGATATTATAATTCTTCTGTGACCGCCTTTTTCAATTTCCCTCTTCTAATGTTAATGAAGTGATTTGTTTCTGTGACTGAATATAGAAGTAATTTTCTCACAAATCGGCATTGGGTCAGATTTTTTTCGCCATTCCTAGCATCTAGTAACAAGAATGCTCGTAAAATATATATTTACCAGTGAATATTGCCGTTCAAATAATTATTCATTATTCAGTTAAATATAATGTATTTAATCACTGAGTCTTTTACCGTGACATCAGTAATTGCTTCTGTGGAACATCTTGATTCGGTGGCTCGCACCCAAGCTTTATATTTCGTAATTTTCTGGTTCAAAAATAGGACCTGCAGACCGATTACTCTGACTGAGGATTTTCTGGGGGATTTTTCCCTTAATCGCTCGAGGCAGAGGCCCTATTAAAAGTCCTGTCATTCGACGCTTTATGTCTGAGCTGCTGCAAGAGTCGTTAAACACAACATAAGTAAATAATAAGAAGCATCGACGTTTTACTTCGCCAGGTTGTGAATCAGCCTCCAGAGAATGTATTGTCGCCCACACTGGTGCTCGATTGATGTTTCTTTTCGTGACCTTTCACGCCCTCTGTCGGGTTGAGTTGCTACCAAATAATTGCTCTCCTCCTCACCTTTATTACATAGCCATTAACTAGTTATAATGACTCACGATCTTTACCTTGTCCTCAACCCAATTTAATCCAGTCTGCATTCGCCCAGACGATGCTTTTCGTTATATTCTTGTTTTAAAACAAAACTCCGATGAGAATTTCAGGCTGTGTTAGATTCGGACATCGCGTAAAGGGAATATTTAATTTCTTCACATGTAAATTTTCGGTTTGTCGTGTGTACTTTGCACAGAGTATGTAGAATTAACACATAATGAGACGTCGTATATGTACGTCCGTACATCCATGTTTGTTTCCAAAACCAGTCGACTGATTTAGATTAAATTTAGCATTGGAAATTCACGATAAAATTGTTGGAAGAATGTGAATTCAAATCTTATCGGGAATATGGAACTTATAGTTTACACGAACCTCAAACGGAACTTCGAAAAATTTCTCAAAAATTGCTCATTGCACCAAGGGTTAGAAGGCCTACATTACATAAATACCGATCTCATCAAACCTTACAATTTTTTATTCGAAACTTAATTAACGAAACACAGGGGCGATTAATTTATGACTGCATGTTGTGATACTTTTGAGTGCGACATGTTTTTTTTAACAATTACTTTGAGTCAACAGTAGTTTAACGTCGACTCCAGTGGTGTATTCAGAATCACGAACATATTTGGATGACGTGTGTGCTCCAAATTTAAATACACATTGCAACTGTTTGTTACGCTGTATCAAGGCACTAAGTTGATATTGACCTGGAAAGACTCGGGGAAAATAAGAACGCCAAGCTTGCCGAACTCGAAATAGGTTTCGCTTGAATGAAAGTCAAATACGTTTAAACTGGATCTGTCGGAGATGCGTCTTTGTCCAAAGGAGATGAATGAACTGATGTTAGCCACTTCCAGGGTTCGAAGTTACCTAACCAGGAATTCTTGTTTGTTGTTTGTGTTGCCGTAACTCTGATTGTATCACATCCATAATTTGTTGTTTTCCATGTCTAGTCGTAGCGGGCTATAAATTTAGCTTCTCAGCAGGAAATAGACCTGCCTGTATATTAGTTACAACTGAGTCCCTATTATCCGACTTAAACGGGACCGAAGGATGGTTCGATAATCGAAAATGTCGGATAGCACTGAAGACTAATGAAATGTACGAGGGTAAATATCAGTTCAGTTTATAACACTATTTAAGTAGATATTAAATTACGGATAAAGTACAACATGGCATCAAATTAGAAACTCTCACAAATAATAATGGTATTTAAAATAATGTAAATTTGAAAATTAAAGTTCTTTGTAAGAAATTAGTAATATATTTTTACCTCTGAGCCTACTTCCTCTTCTTTGAGCCAGTTAGCGCCAGTGTCTGAACACTAGTACGTCTGTAGCAACCAATACTTAAAACGACTGTGTCAGTGTTTGAATTTTGTATCAGTAATCTTCCAGGTATCTTGACGAAGTATTGCTTTTATTTCCTTCGAGGAGAGGTCGAGGTAGTACTTCAGAACACTTCCTGCCACATTCCTGCCTATTTATATTTCGTATTCACCATACGTAACCCAGATAGTTGATATAGCGCCGTAAAATAATGTATTGAATAATAATACACGATAATTATTTTAATCCTTAATAATGTATTGCATACCTTATATATGTGGCCATATTCATGTGCATGGGCGTGGGAGCATGTGCAGAAATTATGTCCGACTGTCTGACCACAGGTTTAATCTTAATTTTTACTTATCGGATTTAGATTACATTTCTAATTGGGATCTATACCGAGAGCTGTCTGGCGAATTTAATCTTGGTATACGTCAGGCCAGTAATACCATATATTAAATCGACTGTCTGAAAATATTTATCGGACAAAGTAATTAATACACGTAATAAACTGGTGATGTCACTGTGATTTGCAACTTCAATTTAAGATATTTTTGTATGTGCTAGTTTTACAATAATGTGTTTGGACTTTAATAAATGGAGACAGAGGTTAAGACAAAATTGTAATGAACACATCTGGAAAACATCTGGCTTCAGACATCTTTCTACTCTTATTAAACTAGCTTTGTGTGCTACTCAACTTTCACCTTTATAGCTGTGGACACACGGGAAGCTGGCACCTCGCCCATTTTATAATTCCGCTTCGTGTATCAGTATAATTTCATATTTTCTTAAAACCTCCATTTCCGAAGCCGAGGTCCTTCTGCGATATTGTACGGAGGTCACAATCTCCGCGTATTCCAATGTTTCAAGCGCTAGAAACGCTCTAGGTGTCCAGGTATTGCTATTTCACCGTGCCCGTTTCATTCTGCGATCGGCATTCCATAAAGACAAGAATGTTGGAATGATGACAGTAATTTATGTGGCGGGAAAGTTTGTACAGAAGAAAGTACGACTGTGAAGATTAAAATACTTTTGTAACAAGTGATCTGGCATTGCTCTGCGTTCTTGCGTTGCATTATCTGACAAATGGAACTTCCTGGAGTCTTTTTAACTGCAGGTTGTGTTAAACTGCTCATTACAAAGGAATTTGCACAACTGAATGTGTATGATTGTTAATCGTTCTAATATGTACCTGTGGGTTTTTTTTCGGATTTAGAAGTTCTCCACTTCGAATTCCGACAGGGGCCAGTTATTCTGACAAGGTTTTCTTTGGCTTTGAAAGTCCCCTTATCGTCGTTCCGACCGTTGATGATAACGTTCTATCTCTCGTTACAGCAGTTTGTAATTTGTAAGATTTGGGGTTTTTACAGGAGTGTAACAATTCTTCTTTCTTTCTCCCTTTCTTTCTCTGCCGCTTTGTTTACTTACTCTGTTTCTCTCTTTGCTTGTTTGTGCATTTGTTATCATTGTCCCATTCACTTTGTGTTTGTATGTTTCTCTTTCTTTCTTACTGTAGTATTTCTGTCTGTTTGTGTGTTCCTTTCTTATTATACTTTTTTTCTTTTTTGGTTCTTTCTTATTCCTCTGTTTCTCTTTCTTTCTCTCGTTGTTTGTTTCTCTCTGTTCCATAGTCTACGCTCAGGAATGGGGATTGGATTTGCCTTTTCAGCCGTCGCATCGGAACAGGACCGAAAGATAATATACGATAAAATAACTGCGGAAGGGGAGGCTATAATGGAACTTGCTTGTCTCTTTCTTTTTCTTTCTTTTGTTTTCTACTTTAATAGTCCCATACAAGAAAAGCCCAAGGAGGACATACGGACGTAAGGGACCTGCATGCTTTCAGCAGTGTCTCCTGTCGGTTTGTGTGTACTGCAGACACGAGAATCTGCTGTTCACCTTTTCAACAAAGCAAACCATGGACTGCTCAGAAGGTACAGCGTCGGTGTCGTAGATTTCTTTAATTATACGTCCCGATGTTCTCGTATCGTGAAAGTGTGATTTTCTTATTACTGGCTGTTAGACACGCGGTCAACAAAAATTCCTTCTACCCTTTGCACCAACTGCATAAAACTGAGCGCGTGAAAAGGAACATGTTTTTCTGTCTGTCGTGTATAGATTTTCCCCACAAAACTACTGGTCTGATATCATTGAAATTTAATGTGGAAGTCCACACATAAATTTGTTGGGTTCCTTTTATTTTCATCCGTTTATGTCCGTCATAGTCCTTGCTTTGCACGAAGCCCATGTCGGACTCCGTAAGGATCTACGACTTTTTGGAGGATCACAGCTCAAGATTATACGCTCGTAATAATCTCAAATCTCATCAACAACTTTTATTTTAAATTTTGTTTCGATATCGTGATTATATAACGAAACAATAATTCGCTGTTAAAACATCAGGTACAATTTAACCTACATGTTTTGGCCATCACACGACGTAGACCTGGAGTGGACAACTCCCGTCCCACCGTCACTTTGTATCCGGTCTGGTTAGGTTAGGTACAATGTGTAACACATTATTTAATTCGCGACTGTAATGTGTTTTGTATGTAAAATGCCTGTGTGTGTTTTGTATTTTTTCCGCTAACATCAGTATTTTTATCACACCAGCCTCGATTTCGGACTTAATTGTTTTCAATTAGTGTAATAACTTAGCTGATGTGTAGCGCCCGCAGCCATGATAAGAAAAGTAGATGTGGAAGGAGACGACTTAATGTTTGCCCATGATGATTTAGTATTGAACTGATTTAATTAATAGGATGCAACGTTATGAATCACAGACTTAATTTGAAGGCAGAAAGTGGCTACCTTCTGGGCTTTAGCGCTGTGTAGTCTAGTAGAAGTTTACAGACGTTTCAGAGGCCCCTATCAGTAGAAGAAAACAGTTTCTGACCGTCTGTAGCATCGAATGTGAATGAAACAAGGAATAATTAACGAAAAGGGAAGATGAAGCAGTAGGTAGGCAACAGGCTACTAGAGAACATATGCATGGATTGGTGTCTTTTCGTTGCTTACGTACACCGAAAAGAGAACTTGACGTTTTAAATTGCATTCCAAAAATATATCTCAACACTCTCAACACGAGATTTAGTGAGTTTTCTGTTGTTATAATATTAAAATACAATATTTTTCTTGTCCTTCGCTTGAGTCTTGTGACACGAGCGTCACGGGGGGTTGGGGGTAGTTTGAAACTCTCTTAACGTCTTGGAGTCAGGATCCATCGGTACATAAAATTAATTTTCGTCATGAAAGTGGCGTTTGGAAGTTTCAAGTTAAATTTCTGCCTCCTTTTTCAAGGCCAAAATAATGTAAAGATAATATTGGACATGACTTAGTCGTTACTTTGACACAGAAGGAGGTCGGTTGTTAAATGGTCTCTGTGGGATGCTCTGTCATACATCTGCAGTATTGCTGATGGGGAGTCTATCTTTTTTGTGTAGTCGGGTAGCTTTGTCGAAGTACGACTCCTTACTCCGACTACAACACGCGTGAAGTGGGCGGGCCGTAATGATAGGTGCCCTGCAGGGCTAGCAGCCTTCGGAATTTGCTAACGGTTTTAGAGTTCCGAGGTCGAATGTCATATAAAGTTAATTTAGTGTTATGGTTAGTTTGTGTTTGCTGGATAACTGTTCTATAATATATTGCCAATAGAACAGAACTTTCAGTACAGTCCGCTGTGCTAAATAAAGGCGTTTGTATGTAATGGTCATATTCGTTTTACTTTTTAAACAAATAATGCGATGACTTGTAACAAGAATTATGATGAAGATTTCTGTCTTCTGGTTTGTTGCGCTGTGTAGTCTGGTAGATGTTTACCAACGTTTCAGAGGTGATACTTCCTCCGTCATCAGGACGATTCTTAGTATGAAGATTTCTGTCTTCTGGGTTGTTGCGCTGTGTAGTCTGGTCGATGTTTACCAACGTTTCAGAGGTCATACTGCCTCCGTCATCAGAGTATGAAGATTTCTGTCTTCTTGGTTGTTGCGCTGTGTAGTCTGGTCGATGTTACCAACGTTTCAGAGGTCATACTGCCTCCGTCATCAGGGCGGTGAGTATGAAGATTTCTGTGTTCTGGGTTGTTGCGCTGTGTAGTCTGGTAGATGTTAACCAACGTTTCAGAGGTCATACTGCCTCCGTCATCAGGAAGACATAAATCTTCATACTCACTGCTGTGAAAACCTCAAATCATACAAGGATTATGATGTATGATATATTAATTATATAATAGTTGTGACTGGCGTGTCGACTGTAAGATAAGTGTGTTAGAATTCCAGATCAGCGTAAAGCAAGTACAGTCCACAGATCAGGAGAAAATTCCTGCTAGGAATTCGATATACGCGCATGAACAAGATTTCGCGGTGAGTGACGACCGATCCTACAAGCATTCGTTCCACAACCACTGAACGAACAATAGACAACAGGCTTTCATGTGTTCTAATGGGTACAGCTTTAAGATTACCTCACAGTGGCACAGTGATTTAATCTAGAATATTATCGCAACACCCGCAGAACACATTAGAGGTGCACTCACTACACGCCACTCTTAACTGCTTGATGTTTTCAGTCTGTGTGTAGTAGCGTAAAACTCTGACGTATCACACATCCCACCAATAGCAGCCCTGTAGTCCAGCTGATAAGTAACATTCCCCGCGCACCGACCAGAAACGACTTCCCTCAGCAGGGTTTTTCTCGTGATCTGTGGACAGTAGGTAAATGTAATGCAGGTCCTGAGATTATTGTTTAAATCCAGAATGTACTTTACAGTTACAACAGAACAATTTCAAAAATCAAAGCCAGAGAATCAAAGGTTTTATTTTAAACGATTTGGATGTGGGAGGTGACATATGTCTGTAGCCATGTAACAGTGAGTTTCGATTTTTAATAAGGAATTTCTGCAGGTAATAATTGAACGTCGAGGCTAGTAAGGTATGCAGAATGGCAGAGAAAGTTTCTATGTTTGTACGTCAACCTTCCCACTGTTCCTAAAAACATATTTTCCTAGGCCACTTGTCAAAGAATTCGTGCCTTTAACAGTGGCCACTTTTCGCCAGACACGTTTTGCTCTGTTTGGACTGATGACCGTGGATCGATGAAGGTTACGCTATCGTTGGTATGTCATTCTGTTGAGTGAAACTTACATGTGTGCAGAATTATTGCAACCTTTGGTTTTGTTAACAAAGGTTGTAAAACGAATACAAAATACACGTTCAAGTCTAATGAATACTTACTGCGCTTTATAAACCATTTCAGACATACAAGAAATTGAAGAAGACGGGTTGTTTAATCTTTCTTCCCAGTGTTCTGTTGACATTGTTCATTGTCTAGGGTATTATTATATATGTACAAGCGTTTCATAAGTTGGCTGTACTCCCGTCTTCAGACAGCTTTTGTCATTGTGCTAACGTGTTGCTTATTATTATTATTTATTGTAAGATTATTGGCTATCTGTGGAATCTGATCCTGCACCTTTCGCATACCATTACGGCAGTCCATGGTTGCTAATCTGTGTTCAGAGTTTGTACGTAACATATTTCAATTCAAGCTGAATGGACATGGAAAAAGTAATTTGCATTTTGGTTATTAAACTGTACATTTTGACATCCACTAATTAAATACTGCTGGAACTCTTTTTGTAATAGACTTATTAATCTTCCCATAATTTACCATTTATCTTTATTATTCAGGCTTATCCTTGAAATGTTTACAATTACTTTCTGGTGACAATCGATTATTTCGCGATGCTGGGCGCCATGTTCCCAGTAACTGTCGAGAATAGTTGCGGAGCTAAAGAAACTGCCTTCACCTAGGTTAGAACCCATGACGCTTTAACTGTAATCTCTCCGCTGAAACAAACAGCTTTGGTCTTGACCTTGTTTTTCTGTCGTGCTCGCCGGGATTCGAACTCAGAACCTGTTTCCCGTAGTTTCGACCTTCACATGTTCTGTTCCTTGTCTCGTGCAATAAACATGTCAGGTTTGGCGCAAATTTACGTATTAATATATGGTCTCTAGCTAATAGTGAACATAGATACGTGCATAACGCACGCATACAATTTCAGTTTTATGTGTAAGATTTTCATAGAAAACTGTTTTAAACAACCAATGAAACGAGTAAGGAATCCGAACATCTACATTAATTGTGCCGTGTCATAACTCATGTATTCTAGCGTTGTACATTAACAGGTAATATTGTTGTGAGAATGTGTTATTACACAGGATCTTTGGAAGTATCTTTACTGCCAAGATTGTTGCATAAATGTAGCCAGTTGGTCATTTCGTGTTGTCTTATTTTTAGGGCCCGTGTTCCTCAAGCCTACCGTCGTTCACATTTTAAACGTCTGCTGGATTTTTGTATGGTCGCTACTGAAGTAGACAGCGCGTTGTAAAGTCTGCTACCTGGCGGTGGCTTTTGTAACTTCATGAGTAATGAAGTGACGGTTTCTGGAACCATCTTCAACAGCGCTCTACGGATTCGTTTTTTGCCTGCCGAGTATGTTCATAGATTTCAGCATAAACAGTTATTATTTACCTCTTCTGCGTTAACGAAGAACACTAGGCGAAAATAACAAAAATATGAAACTTTTCATTTTGTAACTCGTTGGCAAAATCGACATCTGTCCAAAAATTCACCCGATTATTGCACTTCAGCATTAACGGGGAAATTAATTTGTCAAAGCCCCTGTCACATGTGTCTGTCAGATTTTTGTATTTACGTCACAGATTTGGTTGCATGGATATTATTTGTCGTTCGTTTCGGAACATATCGGCTAAAGTAATGTTGTATTGGTAATGGTCTATTATACCATTATATCAACATTATGTTAGATAAGGACTATTATATGAGTTAACACACGACGTTTAGGTTGTTGGTTGTACTCAGGTTTTTTAGTTTTCGTAACATTCAAGGATCTACAAGACCACTCCGCGTCAACCCAAAAGGCCGCAATCATCAGATAACACTTACATTTACTTACTGTTTCTTTAAATACGACGTGCGTAGAGTTGTTTCAAATGGAACACGTAGATCTTAGGAAGGTTTCTCATTTTATTTTCTGGGTCAACGAACTGTTTTATGAAAATGACGGAAGTTTGATTTTGGCTCCGTCAAAGTTATACACTTCAAGATTAATGCCCTTGGCAACGTTCTTCTGTCCACATTTATGGTGAGCAGGATATCGGTAGATGTTACAACTTGTACTCAAATCTGCTTTTATTTAAACTGTCAATCGGTTGTCACTTTGTGCAGATGGAGATACATATGGTTGGTTAGTCATTATTAGCTGTTGGCAGACTAACAACATATATATAGGCTATCGCTTTAATAAATGAATCAATAATAATACGTATAGTCCGTTTAATTGTCTGCGGAAGACTTTTATGTACTGGCAATATTGTTTTAGTTTGTGTCTACTGCTATAAAGTGGCTAGTTACATAAATTATTGTACGTTTCAACAGATGCATAAAATATGCTGCTTTTAATATGTTGGCTCGTCATAGAACTGCATGTATAATTCATTTAAACAATTATGATGCATAAAGTGTTATATCCAAGAGTGCTCAGTTATGTATGTGTAACGTCTATATTTTATAAGTATATTCTGAAATATAGCTGTAATGACAGGGCTTCTGTTCAAAGACGGACGTGGAAAGTGTAACTAGAATGTATTGTCCGTTACACGTTGATACAGTCTTGTTAGAAAGATGTTTATGTTGGTTTAAGCGTGTTTCTTCTTATTAATACGTCGTTGACAAAATGCTTAAGTAAACATACTAATAAATCATGTATTATATAAATAGGAGACACCTGTTCGTCTCCCCCCCCCCCAAGCAAACAGAGACTTCTGCAGAATTTTCTTACTGTATTTTTATTTTAGCCTATTTCCACCTTGGGCGTATGAACGTAGACGACATGGAAGGCGTTAACGTTCCATGACACTGTATATCTTCCAGACTGTACAGTAGTGTTGTGACCAGCTGTTTGCAATAGAACAGGGAACGTAAACACAGTATTGCCAATTATTGTGACGTCACGAGGTGTGGAGGTGTTTCTTGACAGCACGGTATCGCTTAAAAGCGACTTTTCAATCTGCGGATCATGGTTGTGTGTGTTTGTCTCCCGTCCACGTGGAGTGACTACGGTAGTGTGTCGAGGAAAAGATGGCTGAAACGACACAGTATCACTTCTGATAAAGCTCTGTGCGTGCGATTTATCGTAAATGTTTTATTTTTTAATAAGGACCCTATAGGATTGACATGTTTAATAAAGAATTAAAACAGCCGTTAGTAATTATTCAAAAATATTATTAGGGAAATAATAAATTTCACACTTCACAAATAACACTAGTTGAGAAATTTACCGCCTTTTATGGAGCTCGGCGATTCATTGCCTTGTTCACAAAATCCACTGGGACGAAAATTATAAACAATGTTTTATGACTCATGAATGTAGATTTTCCATTGACTGGTTATGATTATTGTTAATATTACCTAAAACGTTAATACATTTATCATACTTACATGTTAACATCCACGGTGAAAGCCAAAGATAAGTCCAAACTTACGTCTTGGACTGAAAATGATGACGAAAGTTATTCAGTTAGTTAGGTATCTAGGTAACTAATTAGCTGATTAGCAAGGGAACACCTGCCGAAATGTATGTTATGAAGTGGTATCAATTAGTTAAGGAGGTAAATCTTGGCCTTTGTCTAAAATGCAAGGCTCAGGAAAGGCGTAGAACGAACAGGACTGTAATTCACGCGCAGACCCATAAAGTCGATTCTTCACGTCGAACGACACACCAAGAAGTTCCACGTCAACAATTCGTTAGGATGGCCTGAGCCTCTTTACACGTGTGACCTTTCAAACTAGAAGTTGTACATAAAATTACTTTTATTTACCAACAGAAACGTGTTAAGTTTATTGCTGCTTTGTTAGGATATCCAGGTGCTAATGACAGCTTGTGTAAGCACGTTTCTAGTGTATTTTCATGCGAATGATACCGTTAACCGTCACAGTTCGAATTGGGAACGACGCCTCGTTATTGGCGGGAAAATTTGTTTTGGTACTGATTGCCGCGGATGGTGCAAATAGAAGACACTGGTTCATAGACTGTGGTTAGCGAACCCATTTTGGGTACCACAAATACTTCAGGGGATTCGCTTTTAAATAAATTCGTAAATGCGTGTCTGTACAGAGTCGTACAAATCTGAGGTCACATTTGAAATTTTAGGTATTCGAAATGCTGCCTTCCGTGGTTTTACGTTTCATATTATTATCTTATATTATGCGAAACTTTAGTAGACGAATTTCTCTTCTTTGGTTATGCTATTTTAGATTATTTTGCACACCTATTAATTATTTCAACAAATATAACTTCCCTGTCATTTTCATTCGTCACTTTGCTCCTTTAAACTTCTGCTAAGACAAAATTGAAGTGCATTTATTAAGAAGGTTATGATTTGTAAAAACGACCTGTTTGCGTTTTGAATATAATGCGTTGCAGTAGACAGATTGCCGCAAAATAAATACATAAAGGTGTAACGCAAATTCATGACGTATGAAAACTTATTGTCTTGTTCTTTCTGTTTCCATGTTTATTTCTGACGGCGAACTGTCTCGGAAATTGCCATGGTCTGTACCTCTCTCCCCCTCTCTGGAGAAAGGGTGCGTCTTCTTCTTCTCCTTTACGTGTAGGCAGAGGATAAAATACATAACCTCTGTAATAATAAACGCTCAAGGACAAACACATGCATCGCTGGTACTTGAGATGAAGTCAACTCTGGCTTCTATTCTGCACGCGGGCTGGCCACAGCGTTAAACGTGGCGTGTCATTGTGCGTTCTTTTCTTGAAGTCGATAAGTCCGTCCGTCTGTCCGTCAGCATGTTTCATAACTGGGACTACGTAACAGATTTCGATGAACATTGGTGTTCTGAGTCTATACCAAATACTGTATGGCGAATTAATTTCGGTTCGTATATTTCAGTATAATTTCAAGCTTAAAATTAAACGTTTCAGATCAGCTAATAAAACCAAACGTAATTGAATGTTTTATAAAATATGTATCTGATTTCGGTCTACAACTTCTATTTTAACTTTTTTTAATTTGATAATGTTCTGTACGTTATTAGGGAGATTAAAAGAGGTAAGATTTCAGGTTCTGACGGTAGCGAACATAAGCTTTACAAGGAAAACACAACACTTCTCCATCACAAAAAGCTTTTGGTTAGTGGTCATTAAGGAAATAATCTATGTTTACAGTGAGAATCAATTGCAACCGATGATTGCACTCTATGTAAAAATTGGCTACTTAATATTAAAGTATGTTGTGGTATATTTAGTTACCACTAGGCTTTAAAATGTTGATATTATGCGTTAGTCTTTTTGACCATTGAACTTATTTTCTAGAAACACTAAAGCAAGGGTTTGGGTATATAACCGACCGGCAGTCTACGCATTAAGATCAAATTCGTCCCACAAATTGTGGTGCAAACATTCAAATTTGATATTTAATCTAAATTCGTAGACTATTATGGGAGGTGGTATATAGCAACGGTTAGACACGACCTCGGAACTGTACGTTAGTTTTATCTTCTTAGTGCAAAGTAGACATGATTTTCTCCGTAATTTATTTCCTTCAGCCTGACGTTTTACTGTTCAAAATACAAAGGCACTCGACAATTCAACTTGCAGCAAAATACTGCAAGGATATGCCAACCTTCTTCGTTTCTGTGTTGTCAAGTTTTCTCATGCGTTAACAACAATGCAGATATTCCCCAATTTAAATACAACCAGATTTGGTGTGAGTGTTACAGGTCGTTTGTGTAAGAAACTTATGAACATACAAATAGATGGTTATGGGCGTGTATTTGAGATGAGTGATTCGTTTGACGAATATGTGGGAGGTTCAAACAGTCTGCCACGATCTTTGAAGCCATTATACCATGTATGCTAAAGACATAGGCCTACCTCTCTCAACAGAAATACACAAAAAAGACAAATAACGAAGATGAGTGTTGCTTCATCGATGAGTGGGCAGGAGCTCGGTGTACGTCCCAGCAGAATGGGAGAATGGCGCCGAGAAGTGGCCCGTGAGATGGGCATTGTGAGTGATACCCAAGGACGATACGGAGATTATTGAACACAGCGAATGTTGATGTTCGTGTTGCGTAATTTCTGACGTCACGTGCAGTCTGAGTAGCATTCGGCGTGAATTATTCTATTTATTTTTAGACTCATTTTTCTAAGCTGCGTCAGTAGTCTGTAATTTTTCGATGTATAAGTTCCGTGTGTGGGAGGGAAATTTAAAGACATAAAAGTCGTAGATAACCATAAAATACACAGATTATTTCGCGTACAGTATTATCACGAAGTTCGCTGATTTCGATAAAATCAGTTGTATAATAATGCGTAATATGTTTGCTATCGAAAGCGTTGTCCATATTCCTACAACTGTCCTGTCATGTAGCGGATGCTGGAATTCCATGTCACTGCTTTCTCTTCTAGCATACGCCAAGAAGGCAGATAAGCCTGAATTAAGTTCCCATCCCCAAAGGTGGTTTAACTTCTTTTTCTTAATCAAACAGAAGTTACCTCTTCAGTTTTCATTAGTGATCTATAGTTCATTATCTGTGGCAGTACTTTACTGCTGTTCAAACTGAGTTTTTCTTAATTAAATAAATTGTGTATTCTGACCATTTTAGCAGGCAGACGTGTTTGAGTGTCTTGTCCTGTTTCAGAGTAAGAGTTTTGTCTTCCTCTTTAAGACGGGAGTAATAGTGTCTCTATGTTCCTAGTTAAATTGTAGAAGGCTTTTCACTCCAAGAGAAAACATAAGATTGTAAATATACATTAGCATTAAAATTGATTGCAATGGACGTGTTAATGCCATTTACAGACTTGTTAAGTACTTACGAAGAACACCTAAACACGCATTTAAAGCTACTGACTGTGATTCTCTTGCTTAAGAATCAAACGCAAAGAAACCAGTTAGGAAGTTCGATACAATGTCATCAGCCTTGTGCAACCTTATTTATAAATATCGAAATTCTCTTAGTAAAGACTCCTTAATTTATTGCATAAATATGCGATCATAAGAAGAAGAAAAAAATTACCGTGAAAAGCATATATAGATGTTAGAAACGATAATTTTCTTCAAAAATGCTGTTTTTTCTACCTTGAACGTATTATTTCGCAATATCAGTAAACGAAACCCTGCACTGTTAGCTATCTTTTGGATTTTCAAACTATGTAAAAGTGTGACAGTGTAATATATAGGCTACTTAGAACACGCCTGCTTAGAAACTCGGTATAGAATCTGTTAATGTCATACGCGAACACATTTAGAAGTTTATTCGTTCGTTTTTATGCTGCAAATAACAAAAACTGAATTACCAATTAAATTACAAAGTCGCTTTTCAGTACCCGAAGTTTTAATGGTACCGTTAAGTTAAAATCGCCTTGATACGTAACTAAACACCACGCCATGCAGACGTATGAAGGGAGTGGCGGTAGACATATAGCTCGACGCATTCTTAATCTTTGTACTACAATGAGATCGGTGGTTAGCTACACGCATCGGTCGCTTTAAGAAATAACGCCAAAAGGAAACCAGAGCTGGTCTGGACGTTGCCCTCTGTTATCGGGCTCTTAACCAGAAGGTTTAACGTACCTAACACAAATGACCCCCACTGGGTTTGATCCTGTTTACTTCCGTCCTCCCAACCAGTTTTTAAGCTAAATCTGAAAGTTTGTGACGGCGGTGTATTGTTAAAAAACGAACTTTCTGGACTTTATCCATTATCTTAATCTCTTGTTAAGAAAGAACACGACGTTTCGGAGACTGGCATCTGTCTCCATCCTGAGGTAGAATCTTACTGCGTTAGTCCCTGTCTTTGGAGGTTTCTATAACAAAATTCTTAATAAATTTAGTTTCTTCCCCTCCATGTTACCTGTTCACACCGTCTTAATCTCCCTGATTTCATCATCCTAACACTACAAGATGGCTTATATTTAAAAACTGAACTCATTTTAGTTTCTCACGAACTCAGACAAAACAGCAAAAACGTGGTAAGAAATGGGAATATTCCAAAGGGTCTTAATTTTTGCGAATCAGAATTGTGTTAAGGCGGTAAAATTCAATCCTACGCCGAGGATAATTTTCAGAACTGTCAACTGCGGATACTTAGATTTCTTCCTCGTTCGCTGCGAGTCTTTCATCCCTTTAGTAGGCCTGCGTGTTCCCAGGGCAACCCACTTCATCATCCAGTTAAATCGAACCTTATTCGAAATTCTGACAATCAAGTCGAGGAGAAACGAATTTGAAATATGCCGATCCTGCTCATCGTCTCGTCTCATTTTTCTTTTCTCTTCGATCTCGTCCTCTCCCAGGAAAGGCATTCTCGTCTCCAGTCTATATTTCATTCTATTAAGCGGATGAAACGGCAAGGACCAATCGTGGAAGATCTATGTCTCAGCGCGGAAGCACGAGGGTTTCAATATGCTAACAAGCAAACCCCCTGAAGCAGCAGATCACAAGTCTGACATGAGACTTCCCATGTCATCGTCAGTGTTTAGTCTTCGCTTTCGGGGTTGTAATGATTAATCGATTAATGGTTCTCATGAATTTATCAATTAATCGCGGATTAATTGTTTCCGTCCACTAATCGATTCAGATTCGCTATACAAGTTAGAAATGTATGAAAGAGTGCGGGCCCCAGTGTCATAATATTCATGACTAGTTTCATGACACCAGCCTAATTCTTATGAATCACGTGAAGGGGACTAAAGGCTTACGTAGTGAAAACAGCCTTTGAATGCAGAGAGCTTGTATCTTGTCTCCACGAAGAATATCTTATAGTTTAGTAGCCCTACGTGTACACACTTCTAGCTTTTCAGTAGCCTTTGTATCATAGAGAATATGCTAACGGAATTAACTACAAGGAACGGATGCCTTTGTGGAGAAGCCTGTAGTCGCTTAGCTGATCGAGAAACTCTCCGTCTTTTATGGAACCTGTCCCTGTTCAGGATTTTCCATAAAACGTATGTGTGCATTTATCATCTCCCTACGCGTGTTGTATGCTCCCTAAAATATATGGCGGAGAATACAAATTATTAAGTTCCTCATTGTGCAATTTTCAAATCACCTTTTAAAGCATAGTGGCTTAACGTTTAATTAGTTAGATTATGTAAATGTCTGTAACAGAGAGTGCCACGAAACTTAAAAGATAAAAGTCGCGTAACTCATCAGACTTCTATTTCAACTGGAGCCGATTCAAGTTATGACAAGAATTGACGTATCATAAAACTGAACCCATCACTGTATTCGTATAGTCGACAAGTTTAAGTGTTATTTGTTTTCATAACATTGAATGGTTCACGTAGTATGAGTTAGCGAAAAGACGGAAAAACGCACACTGCAATACTTGCTTGGGCTCCTAGAAAATTGTCGGTAGCAATTTTAAAAATTCTGCTCAGTGAAGGACAATACACTTGGAGGAAAGCTATTGGGATAATATTTAACACAGTTTACTTTCTCTAGCTGTTGACATACGCCATGAATTTAGAACACAATCTGGCGACTTTCATCCAGATTTAGAATTCGGTAATTAAAAACGTAGACACATAGGCGCGATACAAAATGCAATACTTTACGTAAACCAGATGACAAATGGCCATGATTATTAAGGCGGTGAGCACCTCTGAAACGTCGATATCTGTCAGACAACACGGCGCAACGTCCCAGAAGATTGCCATCTTCGCCTCAGTGTATGTACTTTGCCGAACATACGTATTTATGAGGAAACTGTGACTTCAAGAGTTGTGTCAGTATCGTTTCTTTTAACGTTCACACAGAATGGTTATCAAAACTTTTTTTTCACTTCTTCACACGAGCAGATCCCATTGCTGTGTAAAAATCCTCTTCATTTTCAAAGAACTTCGAAGAACAGGACGTCGCTGCAACTTTTCATCTTACGTGATATTTCACAATGAGGAGAAGCCACTGCCTCTCAAAAGACGAGACCGTTGAAGTTGCCATAACCGTTACAAGTGAACTAATGTCCCGAAAGGGTTAAAGCATTTCGTTTCAGTATATACTTAAAATATCGTCACGTTTTACATACGATCTTACACTCTCGTTATATCGGGCGATCTCATCCTATATAGAGGGTCGTGGGAATCCAGAGGTTTTGGTACCTAAACACTTTGGCCCTGGTTAGTGTAGGCCTATTATGCAAAAGTGATAAATTGTCTTACAGGACAAGCGGGTGGAACAGGCACCCATTTGTGAATAGGATCGTCCCAAGTATGGTCTAAAAAGAAAAAAAAAAGGAGCATCCCTTTTGTAGGGCCCATCTCCATCCTTCTATGTACCTTTAAAATATTTGCGTTTTAGTATTAACTTATGTTCCGTAAAAAGGGTTCGGCCTTTGCATATCTCCTTAAGGTCATTGTTATGCGCATTACAAGGGTTGCTACGGAGGTAAATATGTAGACATGGGGTTATAAGACAAGTGTAGTCACATCGGAATCTCAAGCGGCGACAGTGCTTCGTGGGGGGGGGGGGGGGGGGGGGCACACTCCCGTCTGGGATGGGTGGAGAAGGGTGCTGAGTTTTGCATAAATCTTGAAGTAATGGGTTGGTATTGAAGTAATGGTACAAGTAACTGTCGCCCTGGTAGAAGAACCCGAAAGTTGAACGACGCTAATACGTAAAGATCATATTTATACACGATCCTGAGTCAGTATCGTCCAGTTACCATGACAATGACCTTAAAATATACCTTTCCATGCCCTGCGTCAGTAACATTTTATGTGCATATCTAGTCTCTACTTTGCTCACTTTTATCTATATTTGATATTATTCTACGTCGAGGTTTTGATCTCTGCCAGGAGACCGGCTATCATGCTTGTTTTTTTTTGTTTTTTTTTTTACAGTTTTCCTCAGTCCCTGTAAACAAATACGTTGATGTAAGATTTGAGGTTTTCAGAGCTGTGGTTATGAAGATTTCTGTCTTCTGGGTTGTTGCGCTGTGTATTCTGGTCGATGTTTACCAACGTTTCAGAGGTAATACTGCCTCCGTCATCAGGGCGAATGTTAGTATGAAGATTTCTGTCTTCTGGGTTGTTGCGCTATGTAGTCTGGTCGATGTTTACCAACGTTTCAGAGGTCATACTGCCTCCATCATCAGGGCGATTCATTATCTTTTAATTATCGTGTAACTTCAGAGTCTGAGTTGCTGACACTACCAATAAATACTTCTAGACCATCCTCTTACTAGCGCCTGTTACAGGCTGCTTGAAAGTCGCCTGCATGTGCGTCTTCTATGAGGTCGTCTTGATGATTTGGACCAGCACTTGTCCGATTTGCCCACATCATCAGTCTACAGACCCCGGTTACTGTGTCGGTATGGGTACTTGCTATTCAGCCGACTGCATGTAGTAGCAGTCTACTTCCTGCTAATGGCTTTTGGGATAGGGGGATATTGCATTACTTGTATAGGCCTCCTTCTTTCACCACGATTTATGGCAGATACATTACCTGTATTCAAATCGAATTCTTCAGCCCGTACGGTTGTTGAGGCCAACGCGGCAAGCAGAAGAGAGAGCACCTGTTTACCCCCACTCAAGTTCTGCTTTTTTTTATTATCCCACGCGGTGTAAGTTGTTGTACCCTCTTGCATAAAAACCCCTTTCGTTCTTTATTCATTCTTTTTAGGCATTTTTTCCTTTAGAACCTTTCTCACATGTTTGTTTTTTCAGCTATTCTTCTGACGCTCTTAGACCCTCGTGTTTTTTTTATTCTCTCTCTTTGCATTTTCTGTGCTCCTTATGTTTTTCCCGCGCACTGCCATCTCATATCAGCGGATTAACGCTGAGGTCCATCGTCTTCAGGAAGTACAGGATGTTAAAAATTTAGTAACTACTTAACGATCAGTGCTTATAACACGACTGTGTGCCTGCGTACCTTATGCGTGTTTATTTGCACTGTTATTTACAAACGTAACATAGAAAGAAAAATGACTCCCTGATACCGTCCTCACTAGGTCTCGGCACTTTCTGCTCACGAAAAAATGTAATTGCAAACGACTTATGAGTTTCACTACGATTTGTTTCGGTTTTTGGACGATGACATCGTACTGTGGAAGGCCGGTTTGCCGATGTTTCAGATAACTTGGTTTTGTTCACAATAACTTAGCCTTGAATACTGAGGTTCTCCGAAACGTCTGCAAACCAACTAATAGCAACACTGTGTTATCACCTAAGAATATAAATAAAATAACATATCTTTTATTTTGAGCCCGAAAATTTGTCATTGTCTTGTAAACTGAGTTTAGTATGTTCCTCCTACCTACACATTGGTCTCCCATTTTGTCTTCATGAAGTGCTCCAACCGGAAGATGTATTGCGTTTGTCATTTGTGTGTTATTATTATCAGCCCATCGGAAACTGTTTAGTAAGGAAACTTGGCGACGTTTGAGATGTCGTCTCTGGGACCGGCCATGGAGACGCCAAAGTAACAGATCACGCATCACTTACATTTAACAAGACCTGAAACTGAGGCCTTAATTAGTAGGGCATTTGATCACATTTAAAGAATAACCATCTGCATATATTTGTTACCGAAATGCATAACGAACATCAGCCCGGATCGCGCGGAATTATTTTACACCGCTTATAATCTTTAATAAATATTTTGGCGCCCAGCAATTCATGTTAGAACCTCCACCGAACTAGCCCTAGTTTTACATATCGTTTTTATTAATGCATTTTTCCAAATCTGAAATCGTAACAGTGTTTTAGACGCACCCTGTATGGGCTTTAATGTCGTAAACACTAATAGCTTTCACCGGTCACGCATGGGCGTTTGTGTCAGAATTCTTTCACCTTAAGCTGATTTTAATTCCATTCATTCTTTAAAGGAAAAATAATTTCATAAAACGAAAATACGTTAGTTCATCCAACCTGAGAAATGCTTCTGTGAATCTGCTACAGAAAGTGTTTCAAAGTTTATGTCTTTTACATGTACAAGGCACTTAAGTCCTTTGACATTTAAATGCGTCTTTCTGTGTAGTTCGTAGAGAAATGCGATCTATGGATGTATGCTTGAATAAGTTATGAAATATTAATGGTTTTTAAATTACCACTCCACGTTTAGTGGTTTATTTGAACCGTTTATGTATGTAGCACGTATTTTAAAACAGTTTTTAAAAATAATTCTGTGAAAAATAAATTCTTTAATACAATACGAACGACGTGTATCATGGAAGATAATCTCGTTTGCTCAACTTTTGCTTGATAAATCGTATGCACTTCCCTCTCAGACTGAATAACTAACTGTCAGCCTGAAGTCACTTTTGCGCATATTACATGACGAGGATGTCTAGAGCACTTTGGACTTCAGCTGTTTAAAGGAACCTTCTGTATCGTTCACAGGAATCACAGTATTTAAGACTTCTATTTTTTCTGGTTTATGTCAACATTAAATAAACAATTATATAGATTCTAATTTTGAAAACGTGTGACAAATCTGGACACATTAATTGAAAGATTTTTTCTTAGTGCTCGTATTACGTATTATATACTAAAAGGTGAAGTGCAATCAGCATATTATTGCAGGGAATTATTTTATTCTTTTCCTTCCACCAAAATATTTTATAAGTCGTATTTATTGCGGGAGTGACATTTTTGAAGCAAACTGTGTTCTGTAATCTGTTTATGTAGTCATAATTTATCGAAGTGTTTGTATGTGCCGTAAGAATTTTCGTATCGAAGATGATTTATATATGATTTTTCTTTCTTTAGATAGCTCCCTTCTACTTTACGTATCCTCCCTTTATTATGACCCTTTCTGGCCCTTCTTTTTTTTTTGTCACACTCACCGACTACTCCAGTAGGGCGCATGTTATATGCAGATCGGGTTTACGAAGGCTACTCCTAACCTGGCAAAATATCCGGCCCCCATATTTTCGGTACAATACATTCCATAGTTAGAATCTTCATCTGCCAATGTTCACTATAAATTAGAAAATGATAGGCGGTGGATGGGGCATGGAAAGCGGCCTGTTATAACCGCCACAGATACCCATTAACCCTTTTAACCCCTTCCCTCCAGAAGTAGGGGTACGCAAGATAGAGCATTGCAGAATTTCTTAACCTTTTCCCATGCATCCTGAATAATATTTTAAAGTGTATCTTGTATGGATGAAGGAACGGGAATACAAACTTTATTTATTGCTGTAACGGAGTTACCTGCTTCTGCTTATCGTAACGTTTCTGTCATAATCTAGAGAGCCAAGAAACAGCTCTGCAACTTTGGTTAATTTTTACGAGACTACGCGGCCAAAAATCCAAGAAAACGATAATTTTCATAGGGAAGTTTGTGTTTGGGGATTGGTGGATTCAAGAAGCACCATTTATGTTAATTATATTGAATATACAATCTTGAGAAATAACCAAATTAATTTAATGGAAGGTTTCTGTCGCTTTGTCTTTTGAGAATTAACAAACGTGTTTCAAAGTATTGCTCTGTGAAGTCGTATTTCCTTATATTCGCAGTTTGGTGTGTTCTTAGTGCAACATAAATAAATTAACATGTTTAAGGGAAACAGTGTTCGCCCATCGACGTATGTTTTATACCCAAAAGTAGCAAACTCATTTTCAAGACATTTGTTGTGAATCTGTTACAATCGTTAATCAAGAGAATTACATTTTACTTCTTATCCATGAATTATAAGCCTAATTTCTATTTTATGTGATGCCTAAATCGAAGTTTTTCGATTTTATCGATAACGACTACTCGTACGAACAATTGTAGGTCACATGACGTAAAATGTAGGCTGATCCACTACAGGTTTTTCCACGTGTTCTCACCTCTGACAAAGGATAAACCTTAAGAACGGAGGTCAAGCCTTCGTGTTCCTGCTGTCGTTCAAAGCCCACGTTAAGACGTCGTTTCCCTCTGTCGGTCAGCATAATAATACTCTCATTGTGGAGCAAAATATAGATCGCATGCATTGCATGCTTTCGGCTAAGATCTGCATTGCTTCCCATCTTCATCATCAGCCAGAGTTGGGTTGATCAAAGACTATTATATCTGTCATTCCGTATGGACTGTTGCGCTTTCCGAGTTACTGAGGTTACAACTCTTCCTCGTGAACAGAAATGTGAAAATGTTCGAGTATTTTGTCATTCCCTCTGGTCAGATACTGGCGGAGGTCTTAGTAATTGGCCACGATCACGTTCTATCTTATCATTTATAACTATCCTGTCGTTTTCGCATTTGACATAAAATGACTTACACAGTCGGTGTGACGTCGTGAAATGAACTTCGAAAACTTCATATATATCTTATCCAGTAGTGGCTTCTGCACTCGAAATTTGCTGTGGGTTGTTTTTATGTTGATAATAAATGGCGGTAAAAAATCTAAATCTTCTTAATTCTCCAGAGACCACTTCGCTATGAACAAGAAGGAACACGCCGGCTGGCACTGGTGATTTATTTAAGCTTCCTCATCGACGTGATATCGTTTGAGTGCATAGCAGCAGCGCATCTAATCATCTTATTCAATCTCTTCAGATCACGCTCTCGTCTCATTTCCTTTCCTATCCCCAATTTTTTCTTTTGTTTTTGTGTTATCATCATTTTTCTTCTCTACGTCGACATGTGGCAGCGTTAGAATGTACTTCATTATTGTGATATTTGCCAATTGCCAGAGTGAGTTGATGGCTGTCTTCTGGGATATTGCGCCATGTATTCGGGTGGAAATTTACCGACGTTTCAGAGTTTCTTTCTGCTTCTCATCGCCCTGATAATGACAGAATGAAATGACATGAGGCTAGAGATAATTACAATATTAAAATGGTCAAATCAAGGAGAGTGAGATTGGCTGGAAAAGTAGCACAAATGGGTGAATGAAAGATACCACTCGGAAGACCGAGGCATCTGTCAAGAGGAAAATATTAAATTGAAGAGACCGATAGTGGAACCTTGTGAACACGGTTAGAGCCTTCGGATTCCATAAAAGCCATCAATCGATCAGTTGTTATAGCGTCATTAAATAACCCAGTAGGCAGTCGATCATTATATTTAATGAATGTACCGTGGAGCTTCCCAGATGTTCTTATTCTGATTTCGTCGTCATTACATCTCTTGCAGAAAGAAAGTGGGAAATTGAATTTATTGTATCACTATCAACCGTTTGGGGTAAAAATTACAAGTGAGACGGTAAAAAAGACCCCCAGATTTGTGTTGTAGTCATGAAGTGTTCCTTCCCCTTTAATTCTTTTGGAAGACAGAAGCAACAAGGTCAAAACCTACGTTACTATAGTTCTGCTCGTATAATGGGGCGAAATGATGAGACTCCAATTAACTCTTACTACAGAGCCATATTCTGACGACCGTATTCGCACTGGGTTTTGAATTGATGGTAATAAGAGAGAGGAGAAGGAACGAGAGAGAAATAAAGAGAGACCGAGACAAACAATGAGATCATAAATATAGGGGCGCAGGCGCAAATTAAAACAGAATGTTGTTGAGATTTCTCCAGTAGAAGCTGCCGCAACGGTTGTCCTGAATCTGTCAAGGATGTAATTTCTGTGGAATCTAGTAAACATCTTTGTCTTCTCTTCGTATTGATCTTCATGGTGATCTGAAAGTAAGGCATTTCTGGAGTCCTTATGGACTTCAAGCAAGGAACTTGATTCACTGTGGTTCCTGATGAGAATGCTACAGACAAATAATAATAATGATGATGATGATGCAATTATAGATATTTATCTGCATGGAAATTTAACGACGTATGTCGAAAATAATCAGGAAGCAAAGTTACACGCCAGCTATTGAAGTAAGAAAAGTGGAAATTTCGTTCAGAGAACTTTCTTGCCATTGGTTCTAATATTGATACTAGAAACCTAAGTGAAACTTCAGGTGTACTGAGTGACATTTCAGGTTCTCACGGCCGCGAGGATGAAGATGGCTGTCTTCTGGGATGTAACTCCGCGTAGTCAGGTAGAAACTTATTGACGTTTTACCATACCACACGATGTACCTTCTTTTGCACTGAAATTCCACCGTGAGTTAATGTGAGAAGTTGTAGGCGACTATTTTTAACAAGAAAATAAAGAAAACTGCGCAATGGGGAACTTCGTGATTTGGATAAAACTTTATTTGGAAAACTGAAGGAAAGAGACCACTTTGTAGACCTGGATGTAAGTGGGAATGTGATATTAGGAAATGAAATTAACCATTAGCTTCCATAAAAAAGACGAAGAACTTCAGCTGAGCAATTGTCCATTTTTGACGAGGGACTCTGCTGCATAATTAAATGTTTTGTTAATTAACATGCAATTAAAATATTAATGATAATAACACAATGGGAGCACGATTAATTACAAAAGCTGTAGAAACAATAAAGTTAAATCCATTTGAGTCATGGAAAATGTGTTGGTTAAATTAAACTTCCTAGCTTTTTTATCGAATTAAACCTGTTATTTTGACTGTACATTTTAACCATGTGTATATTATCACTTTACACTAAGCTTACGTGTGAGGTTTGCTTGAACGGATGACAGTATAAAAAACCTTATATGACATTAATATATTTGATAGGAGCCTGAAGACGGTCACTAAGTCTGGAACATGTCGCGCCATTAATAATATTATTATTTTAAGTGCTTTAAATAATTAAATATTTACATTTAACAGAAACATTATACTGTACTATGCGTAGATCGCATTACTCTTGCCCTTTATTTTCGATTCTTAAGTTTACACTTGAATTCTCACTTCGGTCTTCTTCCTGTCTTTGCACATTGTGTTAAACTATTTGTCCATCTTCCCCTGAGCTCAGTCAACTATATAATCGACCTGAAGTTTGTCACGTGTTTTAGTTTTTTGCTGTTTTATATAATTGTGTATGTTCGTGTGAAGACATTAAAGTGTTTTTTGTTGTTGTTTTATTGTCCTCTTAGGTTTTGTCCCCCATCGTTGAAGTAGGTCATGACGCAGCATTAAACTGTAGTTTTTCACTAAGGTAGTAGCCACCGAGCGCTAATCAATCGGAAGTTGGCGATACAATTTCTGGATTGTGCGGTGGACGAAGAGCCCCTAATACTTTAGTTTATTTCCCTTCGTTTTTGTGTCTTAGTGGATCGCCCATTACAACAGTCCGTTCCGTGCGCCCGTCTGTTTGCACTCGAAAAACTCCTAAATTTGATATTTGAGCATGTGTGTCCTTCCATAACTCTGTTTACATTACAGAGGCTGCACAACTCTGAATGAGGTGGAGAGACTATCGTAAAATATCAATATTCAAGAATTGCAAGGAGATGGTCGTGGCCTACTTAGGGAGACTAAGACACGCCTGTCCGCCTAGTCAGTATAGCTACAGAGTATCGAACTGGGTACCCTCACTAAACCTGTTTGGCTGCGTTTTTAGATCCGGTCTTACAGGATTACATACAGACTCCTAGTGTCTGTAAATTCCATAAAATTTCGTCACGTACAAAAGTTTGAATTACACTGCCATAAATAAACAACTTTATGGATCAGAATTCGTCTTGAGAATTAGCCATTTAGATAGTGTAAAAGTTACCAGCCTGTTGTGACGCTGAAAAAGATAGCCAACAGAATCCCCACCCATTCATATAAGTGTTCATTTGCTCATACGAAATTCCATGAAAATTTGTCCAACCGTTCTGTCTACGGACGGACGGACGGAGCGGTTCTAGTATAAGTTCCACAGGAATTTCACCGAGCCTAAAAACAGACAGACGGGGACAGCTTCTGGATGAACAAAGATAATAGTGGCTGAGCGGCGATCTGAATTGTTGTTAGTCTCAGGATGCCGTCCAATAAGACGGCACAAGCAGACAGAAAGCGGCTGGTATTCATTCCGTCGATAATTACTGCCGCCGCTTCTGTGCGCCACTCTTACACTTTGCCACCCATTGTTCCTCAGACATTAGCACTACATTGTACTCCTTGTTGCGTCATTAAGCCGGGAATCGTAGATTCCAAGTGGCGATTGTTTTTTGTTATTTAATTAGGCCTTTGTATTGTGATGAAAATGACAATGGCGACAGGATGATCACGAATTACAAATGCAATTTGTTATTAAAAAAAATTGAGGTTCCAATAGGAAAATATCAGATGCCATATTGTTTCAGTCAGAATATTAAGATTGATTAATTATGCGAGTTATGTGAGCGAATAATTAACAAAAATAAAAGTGCATGTCGGCGAAACATGAAGGAATGTTTTGTCACTGAAAATCTGAAGTAACCGATAAAATGTACAACAAATCCAACTGCAGTTTTGGTATATGAGTTTTTACCGCAATGTAAATTTAAACTTTTATATATTATCCATATATTATCTAAATTGTATATTTCAACTCAGTGATAAATTAGTTTCCTTTCGTTACTGGTGCTGTGAAGAGAATTTTTTTTTTGTACAGTTTATAAAGTATTGAGAAGAATAGTTTATAATTTTTAACGAAATACAAGTGAAAATAGAGAAACAAAATTACAGTCTTGCAGTTAAATTTCCAATTTCAAAAGGGAAATTTCGGCAAGGGAAACCTATCAGAAGAAATAAAAGAATTTATCACAGCGGAAAAAAATTGAAATATTTTGGCGACTCCTGAGCGTTTAAAACGGACGATGCAGGCGAAAGAGGTAATAATGTTCTGCAAAAAGGCTTCAGGAACATGAAATAAAGCTTAGTCCTATATAATTCATGTCAAGCGAAAATAGTTCTGTGTCTTACTCTGTACATATCTCTCAAACGGGAAATTTATATGTGCAGTAAATTAATGGAGACGTCTGTAAGATATGAAAAATCTCACAGACCGCTTTCGAAAAATACAGGTAGGTTTGTGGATTCCCAACGCTTGTGTCAGTATCGTTTGTCTTTGTTTGTTAAGCGTGATGAAGCGTCAGTTCTTACAGAGCGTATCGCACATTATGCAGCAGCCATTGTCGTCGCTGGAGGTGCGTGCAATCAGTAGTATAGTAGCATGGACATGGAGTGGTTGTCGTCATTTCCTGTTCCGCGCGTCTGTCGCGACGTACTTCCTGCTCGTTTGAGTATGTTCGACCCTATCACCTACTATTCGCTTCTACTTTCTCTTTCATTCCAATCACTGAGCTGCATTATGAATGTATGGTGACTGATGCTGGCATTCCTTCAGAATGGCAGGGCTTGGCTTGCTGTATCCGCCTTCTGAAAAAAAAAAGTTCCTCAAATATTTCTTTGTTGATTTAGCCTCTTATTTTTACGATTATCTTGCAGGTGTTGGGGAAAAACGTTGTCTAATAAAAGTGTCGTGAAGGCCGAGGCTCGAACTTTGAGCCCTTTGTGCGTTATTATAGAAGCAGCCTAGTTTTGGTCTTTCGACAAATGACATCTGTAGCTGATTGAATGCGATTATTATAAAAATTCGAAATAAAACTGCATCAAGTCAATGCCCTTCTCTCGCTCCTTCGATTTTGTCTCCCTTTCTCCTTTCTTTTTTTTCCGTGTCATTTTTCTTTTCTTCTATGTGAGTATACGTATGTCAGTATGCATGTGTGTGTGTACGTGCGTGCGTGTGGAAGATTGTGCACTACTAACGGCATTACAAGGTCGTGTTGGGTGAATTTGAATTTCTGATGAGAAAATCTTGTTCCCGAGTTGTGAACAACCGCATAAATATTTGTCGTAATAAAATTACCATATTTTAGACACATTTTCGGTATCAGTATTTATTAAGATCTGCAGCCGAAGCATGTAGACGAATAGTTTAATGGGCTTTAACCCCCAATACGCTTTCACTCCGTTCATAAATGTACAATCGTCAGAATTTCCTATTCTCACCGATTATTTACGTAAGATTTATGAATTACATTATCGACTCCGTAGGTTTCACGGAGAGAGGAACTTGCCATGTACGGCATTTGAGGTAATAATTATCCTCGGTTGCAAAATGGACATGCGGAACACGAGAACAGATGGGCTAGAAGTTGCGTTATAATAGAAACTTAAAAACAGTGGCTTCATGGATGTTACATTTCCGAACCAGTAAATCGGGCGTCGTGGTCCAGTGGAATGGCCATCGCAGTCACCGGACCCCACGCCTCTAACTTTTTTTCCCCTGTGTCGTTTACACCGACCGACTAAGGAATTATCAGGAATTGCAGAGCAAGATACGGTCTGAGTGGTTGTTTCTAAGCTTTGGAACATTGTTACATTTGTTCAGTTGTTCTTAGACATTAAAATTCTGTTATTGTTAGCTTGTACATTCCAAGTTCCTGCAAGTGCAGAAACTGGCGTCGGGACTCGGTTGGGTTTAGATTGAAGATTGGTGTGGCATTTTTTTACATTACACGCTAGCGAAGCGGAAACACCTCTCCCCCAAGGGTTCTGCGACGACGTGTGAGCGGATGCTGCGCGCTCCACACCCCCTCACCCCCCTCCCCCAACTCCGTCTTTCATTCTTATAACACACGAGAAAGAGAAAGGAAACGGGCACCAGCTTCTTTCAAATTCTGCAGCAAATCAGTTTTGTTGGCGACACGGCAGCCATGAAAGTCTTCTCGTTTTAGAACTTTGTGGGGAGAGGGTCAATATGGCGAACAACACGAGGATAGAAAGACAGAAAAAAGATAGAGAGAGAAAGGATAAATTCACGTACTTTAGTCGGGGCGAATTTGTATGTGTTCCTAAGACAAAGGAAATGAGACAGAGAGCTGTAAAGTACCGCCGTTGGGCAATAATATTTAAAGTATGGAGAATATTTGCTCCCTTATCTTCTACCCCTCCGGACCCTTTGATAATCTTCTAAAGGATCTCGAGCGCACAGAATATCCCCGGTTGCAGTACGTGGCTATGTATGGAGTTTTGTCACCCCTGCAGGGTCGCGGGGCCTCGGCTTTGGCCTCCTCGCACAATGACTGTCACAGGATGTATGAACCTCACTGTCAGGACGATGGCCAGGAAGTCTTAACATTTCACAGGGTCAGGGCACTCACTAGGAGTCACAATCAAGGAAATGTTTGAGCAGCGTGGAAGTCTCTTGGGACCCCTGCCTTTCGTACACTCCGCTGATTCTGCAAGTGGAATTCTTATACAGAAATGAACTTCCAGTATCGTCATTTTCTGTGGCTGTATTCTTAGAAACGTGACATTCACTTCATATCATTGAAGGCTTCGTCATGTACGTATTCTAGCAGTCAATAATACAAATGTCGGGTCGTGCGAACTCCTAGATGGAAAATTTACGTAACCCTTATATGAGATCTTGGAACGTGTGTGGTAATTTTGTATGAAGCATTTTATATGATACATAATATGTTATAAATCGCAACTATGGTTAGTGTGCTATACATTGATGTAAAATATGGTACATTGACGAAGTAGGAATATTTTGAAGATTTCTGTCTTCTGGGTTATTGCGCTGTGTAGTCTGGTCGATGTTAACCAACGTTTCAGAGGTCATACTGCCTCCGTCATCAGGGCGATGAATATGCCAATAGGGTGTGAGGAGTTGGATTTTATAGGCAGGGAAGTGAAAGGTGAAAGGTGAAAGGAATATTTTCGTGTTGAAATTGGTACGCATATATGGATCACTTAACATAAGTAGGTTGTTAAATAGATCTTTAAGAAATATAGTATGGGGCTGTGAATTGAATTCAGCTAGCTCAAGGCAGAGTCCTGTGACAGGCCGTTGTGATCTTGGAAGTTAATCACCGGTTGGACAAAAACTTCAAATTTCTCTAAATATGTTCCAGATGGAAGGAATCTTCATACTCACCGCTGTGAAAACCACAAATCATATGAAAGGATTTTAATTTAAAGTAGCTGTCACTTCCAGTGACGGTTTAAATAAACTGTGGGTCAGTTAAGGTGCGTTTGTTTCCTGGGAATCGCGCTGCGCAGAGGGGTCTATACAAATCGCACGTTTTAACTTGTGCGCTATTTGGTTAGGAACAGCAGACTTCACTCTGGAGGCTCTTTGCCAGCGGGAATAAGATTCTCGTACTCCTTAGACAGGATGCTGTGTGGGCTTCAGAGCTGGTCTGGAAATCGAGGTAAACGGAGAAGCCCTGCGTCTGAGGCCATCTAGCCCTTAGCCTGCCACTGTGACTAACAGATCTTGGAATAGCTGAAATGCCGCTGCGACATAGTGCACAGTGAAAGCAGATAATGCTTCATTTAATTTCATTGCATGATTGTGTTAATTTCATTTACGACACTACGGCGACATAATAACAATTTCTTCCTGAAGGTATTTAATGTGCAGTGTACAGGCTTTGTTCTATGAATAAATTGCCTTGTGTTAATATTATTATACATAGTCTTACACTACGACATGACGTTTATACATTTTGTTGATCACAGTATTTTTTATAGGCGCTGTCTAATGTATGGAGTTGAGAAAACGCCTTAAAATAAACCAGGAACTAATCATACATTTTAGTTGAAAGACCTAAAGGAAGACCGAAAAGTGGATGAGTGGACAATGTTAAAGTGGAAGATGGCTGCCTCTATCATCAGGGCGATCATGATCGCTCTGATGATGGAGACAGCAAGGACCTCTGAAACGTCGGTAAACGACACGGCGCAACAACCCAGAAGGCAGTGACATTTTAAATGCTGAATTTGTTTATTAAGCACTACAAGTCATTGACAGCTTATCTGAAGTCGAGAGCACAGACAGTTCCCGAAACGTCTTGTACACGAAATCCCCTACCTCAGAGAGCAGACAGTATCCGGGGTAATTAGAGTGTGTTATTTCACGGAATAGTGAACACTGCGAAGTGTTTGTTGTGTTAACATTGGTTACTTTTAAGCGGACAGAAAAAACAATATTTAGCAGTATGACGTTCCTGTATTATTGGCTTGTGTAAATAACGGTTTAAAGTAAAATAACAGTTATGTTCTGTAATATGTTTGTATAACTACCTTTCTTTTTGGCGCAGTAATATAGAATCTCGGAACTGGATCCTCAGTTAGTTAAGTTCTAGAAATGCACTTTGTATGGAACATTTCCGTCCTGGTGCGCAGTCGACTGTGCTGACGTACAACTAATGAAGTCTAGTAACGTAAGAGAACCTTATGGTGACAAACGAGAACGTTATTCAGATATATGGACTTCTTTTATTTTATTCTTTTTTCCCGTGTGGAGTTTGAACTTAATAATCCAGTATTCTTGTTTGTGCATGTGAGGAATTGGCTTGCCATTACGAGAGTCAAATTTGTTCAAGGTGACCTCTGTTCTTAACTTCATATTGTTTTAATTTCTTATTTTAATATGAGAAAACAAAGAACTGAAAACAGACATTACATACATTCGTATTACTACAGCAAGCAGTTTTGGATGTATGTATAAAAGAATTTTTACATCTAGTCGCTCTGTCGATGTTCGTCTTCTGGTTTGCAATTCCGTGTGGTCTTGTAGGTAGACACCAAAGTTTCATATGGAAATACTGTCTCCATCTGCGGGGATGATATCTACCAACACGTCCACACGGTGTTACAGTGCAGAAGACCAACAGCGACATCTTAGCTGCCTCAAGAACGTCGTCTCATGTAGCCATCCCAGTGGATGTGTCTGTAAGACTGTAGGCGGACTACGTTGATGTCGCTGAAGATGCTAATGCATTGACCTTCAGTGGCTTGACCTTCCGACCACGTTTCCTAAATCGACCAAAGAGTCGAGAAACGTGTTGTGGAGAACACACAGCGTTCATAGTCCTGGTTGTGTTCATTTAACTACGCTTTACCAACTGCAAACTACGTAGTTTCATATAACACAATAAATGGGCTGATGAAATGTGATGCGACGTCGAAACGTTCATTCGTAGCCTATTTTCAGGTGCACTTCCAGCTTTGAATTTGAGGGGGGGGGGGGGCTGACGAAGATCTAATCAGGATAACCGGTCTTCGGAAAGGGATTGAGCCAGGGAGTAGGAAGTCCCGAATACAAAACGAGAGTAAGAACGAATAAATTGCGCGATGCTTGGTATATCACCCTGAAATGCTATATTCCCTTCGAGACAGTAGGCTGAAAGGTGTGGGCATACTAGTTGACAGACGTTTTGGTTAATCGAAAATGGACATTTAGAACTTTTTGAATATTAGGCATGAGAAAGACAGTGTTACAGATAATGCCTCCCATCACTTTAACCTGCAAGTTGTGTCAATGTTATACCGTTATTGTTTCATAAAGTTTTATATCCGGAGTCTGGTCTTGAACATAATCTGATATGAAAGGTTTCAATCGATGTATACATTTATTCCAGAACAGCCCTGAAATTATAACTTTGAAACCTGCAACAAATAATTCAAAAATCCCTGACTTGTGTATAGTTTAATATTATCCTAAACCTGCTGCGACCCTTTTTTTGTGACTTAACCTAAGGATACTTAACAAGGGCCCTTGTTGCTGTGTCATTTTTGTGTGTATAATTGATAAGTATGTTTGCTTCGGGTCGGCAAATTGTTTTGTTCGATGATTGTAGTTTCGGATGCCATAGGGTAGAAACCAGGTCGAACTTATAGCAGATAAACTATTTGTCTTAACACTTCCCTTTACTCCAAAAATATAGACCGTGAATTCCAAATTTTAGCACAATCCTTAATATGCTTTTATATTTATCTTTTTGTTTTAGCATCTGAACGTCAGATACATGTTTAGCATACTTTAATTTTTTATAAATAATTACGCCGCTCTGGTTATGATTCCGTCTGTGTGTGAGAGAGAGAGGTTGCGGATTTGTATGAAATTTGGTATGAATGCTATGCTACTGACGGCTTCGTACTTCTTAATTTCTTATAATTAGTGATAACCATCTGCACCATGTTTGCTGTTGTAAACAGTAGACAAATTCTGGCTCTATTTTGTCTGAAGTACGATCGCCTGCACTTGAGCTAAATCGAATCGCATTATTAATTTACAAACATATTATCTAAATATATAATGAATAGCAAGAGATATATAGGCCCAGTAGTCTGTGTAATGAGAGTGGGTTTTATGGGTTCTACACAGAATTCCTTGTTTTCGTACTGCCTCATGGCATCCAGTTGTCTTATACGCCTGTCTTTCATTGTACCGCATTACATTTCCATATAGATAAGCCTTTTTTCTGTTCTGAAACGAGGTTAAAAATCGATCTATCGAAGTTTAATGTGATTACGTAAATGGATTATATCAGTTGAATATAGTCTTGTCATCTTAATCCAACATAAGTTACTTCTTCATCATTGTTCTACATTTCTCCAAGCAGTCGTTCTCTGCTTTTGTCTTGTTTCCTCCCCCCTCCAATCTTTTAGACCGGCATTTTTCTATTTCAGAAGAAAAGCAAGGATGAGAAGAAAAGAGGAGTGAACACATGCAATCATTATTTTCACCGTCCTTCGTTGAACATCACAAAGACTCGAGGATTGATCAGCCGTAGCACCCTTTCATTGCCCGACTCAGCAGCATGCAACCCCCTCCCACTTCTCACCCCTTCGCCGTCATCCATTCCTGGTGTATAGTTGTGTTCGTACTAGGGGTCCATCGTTTTAATGGAAGGGAATTGGAACAATCTGACGCGTGGGACTTGTATTTATGGATTTATCTGGCAGGTAGAGATAAATAATCCTGTATGATTTGAGGTTTTCACAGCGGTGAGTATGAAGATTTCTGTGGGTTGTATGAATCGCCCTGATGACTGAGGCAGTATGACCTCTGAAACGTTGATAAACATCTACCAGACTACACAGCGCAACAACCCAGAAGACAGAAATCTTCATACTCACCGCTGTGAAAACCTCAAATCTTCCATAAATAATCCTCTTTAATCATTGCCAAGCAGGTTAGATCAGCGTCAGAACGTCTGTATTTTGTTTAAAAATTTCCAGGTTTGTAATATGGCAGGATACAATTTGTAGAGGTTTGTTGTTGTTTTTTCGTTGTTTTACAAAATTCTCACAATTATATAATTCGTCGATTATTTAATCTAAATCTGATTATCAATACTGAATTGAGAGTATGTTGAATAAAGCTATTATAGACTATGCAAGGTGCTGTCATAGGGACTGGCTGAGAACATGAAGGCTTAGATAAATTGCACATTAATTGAAGTCTTCATACAGGTTGTACCAAAGAGATATATACACAGCGCTGACGTATGTATAATGCTTGCGTGTGCTTCTTTTTGGGACTTCCTTTATTTTGCCCATAATGGGCAGGCCTTGTAAATATCACCTGGATTTCAAGCGTTGCATTAGCATAATGTTGTAGGCAGGCAGCTTACAATTTCTTGAGTTCATTGGGTATAGGAGTCAGCATAGTAGGACTTCACAGAACTGTTTGTTATTTCTGAAGCCTTCCACCTTGGGTCGACACACTTTTACATGAATAGTTAAATTAGCTAAAGTCACTGTGGTCCATTAACAAAGATGTGATGTCATCTTCTGAGCATCAACAGCTACGGGTGCTACTGAGTGTTGACTCAAAGGGATGGTCTTTTCAAAACACTCGAAAAATATATCTCTAAATATTTACTGTGTTCATCAGGCACTACCTACAGAACTACAGTGACTGACAAAAGTGTACAGTGACAATTTTCATGTTATCAAATCTACAGTGTTACTTATTCATCCTCATTTCATTTAATGGCGTTATATCAACTGTAGAACTATGTGACGTGCAAATAAGTGAGATTATTGTGGAAAATGAGCTGGGAAGAACTGGAAATGAATTAATTTAAAATAAATGTCCCGATATTTGCTTCACTGAATAAAATCAAGAAAATCTCTGGACCGTTAATGTCCCTTCTGATAGTCGAACCGGGTACTGACTCCTTACCTCAGTCTCAGTTTATTCGGTTTTGTGGTATCTTTTTATTTTCTGGATAAACTTAAGATAAATCTTTTCTCTCGCACTTTGTCGTTCGTCTCTAGTGTTCTGGGTATGCGGATTGGCTGTCCTTTCCCTGCATTGCAATCAGTGCACAAGTGATTTGCGATCGTTTACAGGACATTTGTCCAGGTCAGTGGAACTGCAAGCAAGAATAACTATGGTGTTGCTGCTTCAAAGTTTATTCATTTATAGACTGCATTGTATCTTAGTTTGTACTTTCCTACCTCCTATCGTTTAAACAGCAGTGTGTGCCTACATCAGCAGTTAATCGCAGTGTTAAATACGCCCGCCTATAATTTTAAATAAAATTTGAAAATTACAAGGGAAAGTGATTTGTGAGCGTAGCAACATTAGATTCTTCATAAATAAGTTCCGTGTTTAGAACTTGAACGTCTAAAGAGATAAGAAATCATACTTTTAGGTAAACACTAACTCCGTGGAGCAGGAGAAGAATGTTTCTTCTTCTCTTGAAAAGCGATGGGTAGTGACATTACCCTCTTTTCCATATCATGACAGACACGGAGTGTAGTGTGTTATCAGACACGAAGACGAGACCGAACATAGTTTCTGTACTGAGTCCCACACATTCGCGTCTTTCAGAACGTTCACAAAAGAGCAGCTTCCCTTCATAAGAAGTATCGACTCACTATAATAAAGGGTCGTGCTCTCCTGTTTACAGCACCGTCTACTCGCCTTTAGCAAGTGACAGAACATGTTAAGTATGGAACGGTTCGTTATCTGCGTTACTTGAAGCTTCTCAAGAGTAAGTTCTACGGCACACAGACCATTAAACCCTAATTGCATTTTAATGATTCAGCACAGTGCATGTGGGACTTGTTTGGTGATGACAAACTAACACTTACCATCAATGGTATTATGCATTATCGTTCGTATTTGGTGAAATGTTACGTTACGATGCGAGATTTTAAAATATTTTTACGGCTTCTTGTTTATAATAAGCGTAGTCTCTAAATGATTATTTGGCACACGATTTGGGATTTATTTTACACGCTTAACAAAGAATTGTTTGCCTAAAGGTTTATTATTTGGACGGTAAGGAAAGTACACGAAAATAACATGACATATAAAACTGATGACAGGAAAGTTGTGGGATTTTTCTCTTGTTTATCAGATGTACAGTTGTTTGACCCATTATATGCAACAATATTATGTTGCCAATTGTGAGCTAATTTCATATACACTACTTTAAGGAAGTTGGTTCTATTCTAATCTTCAGGTGGGGCTTTCCTACCTCAAAATCACAAAGGCTTGCTTGACACTATCAGAATTGACTAAAGGGAAATACATATTCCGGATTTGTATTAACTTGATTGTTTTCGTACGGCTTTAAAGTGTCTTCCAGAGGATCTCCCGATCATGAGGATACAAGCCACGCCGGTTCGGGGTGTGGAGAGGTGTATTCAGGTTGCATCATCTACTTAAACGTTTGGTTCGAACCGCAGTAAAAACACCACGCAAGGTGACTGTAATTTCCGGTGCGGAGTATAAGCACTGGCTTCTAGGCAACTGAGCAACAAGTCGTCAGTAACTCAGGAGGAGATGTCAACTGACCGTGAATGCTGTACGACAATCCTGCGGCCAACAATTCTTATTATATGCGAATAAACACCTGCGAGTAGTTCAGTCTGTAAATTATTTTTGCGACTTTTGTATTAATGTTTTTGAGTGCCCGAACTGCGGCAATGTAATTACGAATACTACTTTATCCAGTAATGGAGTTTGATGTCTACTCAGCTGAGCCGGTTTTAAGGCTGTAGATATGTTAACAGAATCCATTTTATACTTAAAGCTTACATTTTAGAATTGGTATTTGTCCTTTATCAGAAGGACAGCGTCATATTTACTCCGCAATTACTGGGCCACCAGTCTTATACATGAAAGCGTGGCGAACGGCGATAAGATAATTGTTAGCTTAGAAGTGGGAGGGGTTTTGCATTGTGCATTCTGTGCTTGACAATCTAACTAATTTGCTGTAACAAGCCTCTGGAGAATCACCAGGTTCGAATCTTGGGATTAACCATATTGAGGCTTGCCGAGGTTTATTTCAGCCATTATCATCCTATCTTTCGACGCTGTATAGTTCGGGCTACTAACGGCATCGTTAAATAAAACGTAAAATAAATACATAAATAAACACATTTTAATACAGCCCCCCCCCTCCCGCAGATGTAAGACGGCTTGAAAAAAAAACAGTGACGTACTTGCAGGATTCAGTCAATTCGGGAAATAATAATGGTCATTTCTTTTTAATTTAGTGCGTAGGCCTGGTTTACTTAAATGTAATCGATGAACGCTTAATGGAAGGTCGTGTTTATCCACACATTTCATCTTCGAAACTAATTGACAAATCTGCATGTAATTTCATGTTGATGAGTCTACATAGTATGTTGTTAAGTTCAAATCTCAATTTTATTTCACAGACACAAAAAAAAAATATTCGTTACAAAATATAAATATACTTACTATCGATAAATTTTATTTTAAATATTTTTTAATGTGCTGGATGTATATGGGAATTAGAGCAACGGTAATTTATGTATCGAATCCAGCGCATAGTCTGTAGCGCTGTTGTCTTTTCAACAACAGGTTATTCCATGTATGTGCTAGAAATTATCTTCAAGGCCCACAGCTACACTGGGTCATAAGGGACGCATTTTGGTAAATATGGACATACCCAAACTCCCCCAACATAGTACGTCTTTCCTGTGCCTTCCCGTGTCCTATAACTGGCTCTGTATAAGGTATGACGTGTTTCTTCCGTGCGGAAAGTTACAAGTCTGCTCTGTTCTCTCCTACCTCTTTGTGTGGCTATCTCGATAATTGTCGATCTATTTTGCCGAATTCGTCCGATTGCAGCTAGACAAATGAACTACGTGGCGTTGCGTGGTGCTTGCATGCCAGAGTGTTGCTGTGGAGAAGAGAAATGTTTCTTACAGTGCTATTTGCGTTGAACATGTTAAGTGATAAATCTCATAATGTGTGGAATTAAATGTCGTGTTGTCTGTTATACTCTGTGGTTATAAACGTTGCTGGATCAAATGAACTGATATGAAGTAAAACTTCAGTCGTTGGATGAAGCGTCTTTCTATTCAGCCATGGAGCCAGTCACGTGACCTGCTTGTGCTGTGGAGAAGGTAAGAGGCCTGTGTAGGCTTGTGGGGTTTAATGCATTGACAAAGGGGACAGGTGTTGGTGGAAATAACTCTTGCTTCTACCACATTTTGCATATATCATTATGTAATTTATGTTTTCCGAGCACAGATGTTCTCTCTGTTTATACTTTAAACTTGAATTGACCATCCAATAGTAATTCTTTTTCTTCTATGGTGTTTATTTAATGCTGAATTGTAAAATGCCTTTTCTGGACCTACTGCTTTGTTTTAATGTGTCACAACGTGCTACAGAGAACAGTATTGTTTATGAGAATTTTAATAATACCATAATTGTTAGAGTTATGCAATTAAATGTTTCATACTTTAGGGTGTCTAAGGTAAATGACATTAAGTCCAAAATTAAACTTTTTGTAGAATCAAGAAAAACCTTTCCAGCATCTGAACCATTGAATTTTTTTAACATCTTTATTTTAAAGCAATGCATTTACATATGTTGCAACATAGAGATATTGTTCTCATTGCAGGTGGTTTTATTATGTCTGGTGTCTGGCTTTAATGACTCCAGGGACCAGAATCCGTCGCAGAAAATTAGTACTGCACTCAACTAGTTAAGAATTTCCCTGCCGTTTCTGGAACTCGAAGGCTCATTACCATGTTTAAAAGATCCATCTACCGGCTCCTGCCCTGAGGCACATGAATCCAGTCTATACCGTACAACCCTATTTCGCTTAGATTCATTTTAATATTATCCTCCCATCAGGAATTGATAGGCAGGGATTAATGGCATGTGATCAAAAAGGCGTGATATTAATTTGAAATGAACCACTTACTGTATCCGAAAACTGCTTGTTCATTGTTTGTGGTATAACGTCAGATAGCACTGAATTTTATTCCCGTATTTGCATGGATATTAAAATGTTGACGTAATGATTCCCTAGTTTCTAACAGTACGACTTAACTCGCTTCAGAGTTATACGATTATTAGTAGCTACTTTTCGTTATATTATTATATCATCATATTTCATATTTTTGCATGAAATTACACGATTCTACGGAGACAATATGCCTTTATTAAAATTGATTGTTTCCACCTTCACTCATCTGGAAAAACTCTCAGACAGCATCTAGAAACGCCAGGTTGAAGCGTTACATGATATGAAGGGATAATTTGAGAGCCAGCGTTAGAAACTGAGGGATCGGTCTTCTGCCTCTTGGCATATTATAATATCTTATGCATTTCCACCGTTGACGAAAGGCAAGGAGATGAAATGGAGGGATGAAGGAGGAAGGAGAATGCTTTGGCGAGGTCTTTTGAGATGAAGAGAAAGGGGTGAAGAGAGGCCAAACGGGGGTTACCAGAAGGTTGAGACTCTAGGGGGAAGTTGGTAGAGGAGTCTTGGAGAGGGGGTGAGTGAGGTTGAAGGAGTAGAAACGCCCTCGCAGCAACAGCAAGCAATTTCCCTTGGAAAAATAATTCTAACTAAACGGCAAACTTCGTTGATGGAGAAACGAAAGTCTTCAACTATGCATGTATACCTTTTTTCTTCCATTTTTCCTTGGAAAAAGTAGGAGAGATAGAGAGAGAGAGAGAAGTCTCATAAATCCGTCGAATATTTTAGAAAAAAAGTTTGATCAGATTTTTATGTATAAATGTAGCTATGTACGCAGAAAAGGGTTTCAAACTTTTTGGTGGAGAGGGGGTGTCTTGTTAAAATTACATAATTCTCTGTGTGTGAGATTCTGGAATAACAGCAATCAGCACACCCAAATGTACGCTTTTGGGCCATTGAGGCGGTGTTAGGATGAAATCTTGTTATGTAGAGCGTTCAGATATATTATTAATAAGTGTCCTTACGATTTAATTCCTTACACGAAAGTCTGTCAGTATCAAAGAATTTACAGTTCCCATCTCAGATTGACTTCAGATTAATTTGAACGGTCCAGTTTGATAATAATGTGTGTAATGCGCCCTTCCTGCCATCGTGGATAATATCCTGTTAGTGTTGGTAACCCTGCCCTATTATTTAGTGAAATAGGAACACCAACACTGAGGCTGGATGTGGTTCTTGCATCCGACTAATGAGTTCTATTAACACTCCTGCTTCGAATTCGGGATGTCCCGGATTCAAATCTCGGCCCGGAGACCGGCTGTCTTGACTGAGGATTTTCGTGGTTTTTCTCAGTCCCTCAAGTCAAATTCCGGGATAGTACCAAAACTAAGGCCACGACTGCAATTCATTATTCATTATCATTCTCGCATTCGACGCAATAGTTTGAGCTACTGAGAAAGCGTCGTTAAATACACCACAAGCAAATACATAAATGAGTTCTGTTGTGACCTTCAGCATCGCGCAGACAGCTGCAGCGTTCGACGCATGAGCACATGCATTTTCGACTTCTGTTCGCACAAGGTCACGTGTTTTCTTACAGCGGTACAGTCCTACAGTATAGCCCTGTAGCCATTTTAGTTCAAAAACCGGTAATTTAATGTGTAATGTATTAACAGTGGAAAAATACGTTTTGTAGATGTTTTATCTGAGTGTTTGAAAAGCACTCTTCAGGACGCATGCTACTATTTTGTTTTGTTCAGAAATGTGTTAATTTTTTTTTATACTAAAGGAGATAGTTCTTAAACGGTTCGGCGTATCAAAGGGTGATGTGCATACACACAAATCTTACAGTATTTGCTCATTCCGAAGCGATCTGACGAGAACCATGGACGAGACTGATTTTCTTTTTCCCCTGAAGAATATTTTTCCTGTAAATATCAGCTCCTGTTCCGTTTCAAGGATAGTAGAAAAACTACAGCTAGTTTCTAAATGAGCAATTCTTTTCCGTAAATGGATCTTATATTTAATTTTTAGCTTTAATTCGTATGCTAACTTTTCATCCTAGTCTGGTCTTGTGCATCAGTGGTACTGAGTCCTGTAATTGTATGGGGTACTTGTTAATCGAAGCTAATATGAAGATAATTCTCAAACATCTACATTTCTGAAGTCGATATGAAAAATAATTTGTATTTGATCTCTTAAAGTATCTGTGTATGATGTGTATGAGTGTTCATTCCATACTTAAAACGGAAATACTTGTGGTATTTTTTACTTGCATTTTATATATAGTGTGTTTGAAACAGCGTTCATTGCCTCTGGATTAATGTGGCCCGGGTCTTGGAGATGTTTGCAAGTCTGGGGTTAAATTTTGAACATGATTTTATTAATAACTCTGTATCGTGTCTTGGCCAGTTGGGACGCCGCCGTACTTGAGAATCGCTGTCCTGCGTGAAGTACGACAGATGACACAAATAAGACAGCATAATGTAAGAACAAAAGTTAAATCTACTTTACCCATTCGTAATATGCCCTATGTTTTAATTCAACTGAATGGTCGTTTTCAAACAGTGATACCATAAAAATGTTATGAATCGTTATGTAAAAAGTAAGTTTGTCCCACTATACGCCATGTAGGCGTTTGGGGTGAGTGGAGGTATAGCTCCTCTCTTTCATGACCTCGGCACTAGATGGGGTGAGTGGTCAGCATCACGCCCCGCCCGGCTTTCCCCGGGAAGGGACCACGGTACCCATTGTAGAGGAGGCTGGGTGGGCCCCAGAGCCGGTCTGGACGCAGAGGCTAGAGGAAATATCCTCTGCCCCCGTCGGGGATCGAACCCCGGTCGTCCAGCCACTATACTGACTGAGCTATCCCGGCTCATATGAATCGTTATGTGGAATGCGTTTATTCTACATAAGAAGAAAAATAAATGTTAATTTGTGTTGGTTTTTGTTTGAGAAAATTACGACTAAGTCGTTTTGTACGCCGTGATGTGACGTCACAACTAACCATGAACGAACACAGCAGGCTGAGGTGGGAAAGGGGAGTTAAGATTTTACAATGTAGAATAGGTCTTAGTGGTAACTTATTTCGCGATTTCAACGAGAAATCCACTTGGTTTGCTTCTTTTTTAAACTCTTTTTACCCTACCAAGAAAATTCATTTTTCATCTACTCTTTGAAAACTTTTATACTTTTTTTGAGCGGCTAGCACGTGGGTTTTTAAGAGTGGCGTTGAAGTTCCGACTGCCTTGGTTTTGCATTAGAAGTTGCTGGCTGCTGGAGTTTAGAGGTTATTTGGAATGGAAAATGGAGTTTCCTTTACAGCTATAACTGGTCGGGGAGAACTGAGCTTGCTGAAGGATTGAAAAGGTACGGTGAGGTTGTAAAGGGTTGTGTGAGAGAAAGATGAAGTAGAAGATGTCAGTTCCAGCAACTTAAGCTCTTACTTTCCTTATGTATCCCATCGCTTCCACTGAAAATCTTAATACTTGGTACACAAAATATCATCTCATTCGGTTTGTAAGGTGCGATAAAATGTAAGTGATGTTTTCCCGATGATTCAGCGTCATACCATTTAACGTGGAGGTAAAGCTCCTCATATTTTGTTTTTCTAGGCATAATATTGAAGAGAGTGGTTAGCTTAATTCTCCTGCCCTTTTACAACACCTGCTTTAACTGCAGTTAGTATTTAAGTTTCGTGTAGCTCCCAGAATAAACTACGATAATTTCCTTATGCAGCATTAACGAGTTGATCTTTGTAGTGGTGAAGTGTTGAGTTTTCTTTGAGGTACGAACTGAATTCTTAAATGGTATTGAAAGGATCTTCGGCTTGAAAAGGTTAAGTATCCGACTGTCCGTTTGAAGCGTATGTGGGCCCGCCAGAACTGATAACACTTTTGTAATAATCCTGATCTCAGGCGTTAAGAGAGCGATCACAGGTGCGATGCTGTTCTCAGTTCGCAGTAAACTTGCACCTGCCTACAGAGGGAAAATACTTCTCGGAGTTGAATTACTTAAAAGGAGATATTCCCTTTGTTCCTGAAGCTGGAGCAAAGTGTTTCAATGTTGAAGCTTTAAAAATAGTCCATTGTGCTCTCATTTCATAAACGGCAGAAGAACATAGCAAAAATCCGACATAACGGATACACGATCGCTCCATTTCTTTGTTTTTTTTTTCCTTTCGTTTCTGACAAAGAAAGAAATGTATATATAGATATACCTCCAGTTCTTCGTATCAGATGGGAATAAGATATTGGATCTCCATTGGAAAATGGTGGATGTATATGTATATATGTATGTAGTGTGTGTGTTTGAGAATGATGGAAGAAGTGCACGCCGAGCGGGTAGCCTGCCTGCAGGAGAAAAAAGCAAATAAAACTGTGAACATATCCAATAAGGTTCTAACCTGGGAGCTTGGTTGTCATGGCAACCGAAAGTCGTAACCTCGTTTCACATTAGGGCGGGAAAATGACGTTGCCTGGATATATGAATGAGTGAATGCAAGAGTGATATATGTTTTATTATGTGATTTCAGATAAGAAAGTGTAGGAATTCTGTACTCATACGTATCGATTATAATGACGTGTATTAATGTCGGTTGATTTTATATTAAAATATATATATGTAGTACATTTACCATCCGCTTTTGTGTATACATTCTGGTCGATAAACTAGTTCGTATTTTGTTTAAATTTTCTTATTTTTGCTTCCGTAGTGTTTGTACTGCAAATAAATTTCTGGCTGCCGTGTTATTTAGCACTTAATTATGATAATGTCGGAAGAAATGTCTGCAGATACGAGGTAAAAATATTCTGTGTGTAATTAAGTACCGCGCCATTTTGTCCATGCAATGAAGACAGGGTCTGTAGCTCGAGACATTACGTTGGACGACAGATGCAGCTCCGCGCTGTGGCAGCTTTAACCCATATTCATTAGTTAGGGTTTGAATACGGTGACGAAGAAGACCGTCCATTACCTTGTCGGTAACCGAATCCTGATCATTTAGGGCGTATCTAGCGACTGTACTGGCAGGGCTCTGTATTTGGACTGCGTAACTGATGTGCAGGAGAATAAATCAGCATAGCGTGATTGTAGAAACTAAATAAAGTCCATGATATGGAAAATATAGGTTAATATAAAATCGTATGATAATTGTAGAAAAATTGATTCGTATAGTATTGTAATTATATTGATGCAAGTGCTGTTAATTGTGTTACAATTGATCTCACGCATTTATTATTGCGTCACTATAACCAGCAATAGATTCACTGTCTGAAATAAAATTATCTTCACATCTCGTGAAAAAATCGCTTACAACATTGTACAGCGCAAATTTATTTGAACCCAGTGACAGCTCGTACGCACAGCAGCATCTGGTAATAGTGGCGAAGTGTACCCAGTTATTAACCCACCGGTAGGCGATAGATAATTTGTAGCGGCGAGCACTTTGGAAATAAGCTGCTGGAAGCGAGATGTGCCACACATACCGTCAAGGTTTCTTGTGCATGAAGACTGCGCGGGAGACGAATAAAAAGGACGGCGTTGGAAGGAGAGGGCGCCGCACCGTGGACGACGACAGGGCCTTGTTCTTGTGTTCTCTTTTCTTATCTAACTCCAGCTTCTCTCCGCTTACTCTTCAAGTATTCCTCCTACCCTTGTACAAAAGATTCTGTATAAGGGGTGAACAAGTGAAGTCATTTTGCCTTTAGAACACTGTGTGGGGGAGACTGGAAATACGTACCAAATTCTGATTGAAAAACCTGACGGGAAGAGACCACTCGGAAGACCTGGGAATAGATGGTAGATAGTTAAAATTATTGATTGTCAGGGCTTTTGCCATAGTCTGTTCTTTAAAACCACGACGTTTCGGAGGCTGGTTCTGTCTCCGTCTTCAGGTGAGAGGTACCTACTCTGTTGGGTCTCTGTCCAGTGACAGAGACTAGCTCTATCTCAGGGATCCAACAGAGTAGGTACCTTTCACCTGAAGACGGAGACAGAACCAGCCTCCGAAACGTCGTCGTTTTAAAGAACAGACGATGGAAAAAGTCCTGACAATCAATAATTTTAAGTGTAAACTACCGTCGTCAAAACCCTTTAGAATTGAGTGGTAGTTAGTATTAAAATGGATCTTATGAAAATAGGATGAGTAAGTGTAGGTTCAATTTATATGACTCAAGATAAGTTCCGGTGACGGGCTTATGTGAACACGGTAATGAACTGTTTAGTTCCACAAAAGGCGGGCGATTTCTTGATGTCCTGAGAATGCTGTCAGCTTCTAAAGGACTCACCTCCGTGGAGATGGCTATGAATGAAATCGGTCATTTGCAAAACCACATGAATCGTCTTTTGAGAGAAGTGAGAACCGAGTTATTGCTACCATGGCAATCACCAGGGGTAAATTAGTCGTTTCCGACATGTGATTACTCTTCGTGGGCAGCCTTTAGAACTACATCATTACACTAAAGGGCCTGTGAATAACGAAGGGAAACGACCATATAATATGCTCATATTACAGAAAACTTCTCATGTCTGGAATCGAGATGTGTGCAAGCTGTTTCCACGATTCGTATTAGACATGCGCCAAAATTTTAGAAGAATAAATGTGGTCAACTTGAAGAATCCTTGGTACCGTTGAACTTTTGAGAAGAAGACGCCAGTTCAGACGTGGTTTCAGGACCCAAGGGCTGCGGAGAAATCGTAATGCTGAATGTATAAAGATATCTTCTGTGACGTCATGAGAGCAGTGCTTGTAGTTGATAAAAAATTCCTGGAATGGAGCTGTCACCGTTTGTGTTGGGAATGTTGCCAGTTCCGCGTATTTGTGTAATTAGAGGTTTCGTAGTGTAATTGAAGGAACGTGAAACTTTACTTCATAGATGAGAATTTGAAATGTCTTCGTTACATGCGTGTGTCCACGTTTGTGCCCGATTATTATGATTTCTACACCCCAGTGTATATGTCAGTATATATTTGTTGGACTACCGGAGTTCGATTTCCGGCAGGAACAGGGATATTTTCTTCGGTTCTTGGGTTCACTCTACCTCCTCTCCAGCGAAGCTGACTACTCATCTTGATTTAATGCAGAGGCTTAAATGCGTGGAACTCTCCCTCTGCGACCTTGTACATCTTCATGGCGCAATGCTTAATTCGTATCAGGAACAAATTCATTTTAAAGAAACAGATGTGAATTACACGAATCGCAGGAAAGAGACTGTATTTGTTTTTCCAACTGCCTTTTATTTCCGCTACTTGGCTTTCTGTTAATTAGCAATGTACTGTATTACTTAACACGGCATTGCTTCGCGATTTCGTGATCATATTTTTGTTTTTTTGTGCTTCGTTTTTCCGCGTTAACGCTTGATGTGACAACTGTGTAAGCCACAGATGACTCACGACGTGCGGTTAGGTCATCTGTACCTTCTATTACATTTATGTATGTTCATAATCTCTGCCTATTTCATTTTCCTTTGCCTGGCTTTCAACAGAACATTTCCTTCTCTGTCACACATTTTACTTATTTGCGTCTGAAAAATAAGGTTTTTTGAAAGTGGCGGATGGAGAGGTTTCATCTTTAACTGTCTAATCTTAGACAAATGTTCCTTTCAGAAAATCAAATCATAACTCATGTTCTTACCTTGTGACAGTTACTGCATGGATTTAAATAATTTGGGCGGATCTTGGCTATATATTAGTATCGAAATGTCTAGGAACGTCCGATGTAGTGTCGTGTAATAATAACCCTTAGCCAAAAGAGAGACAAAATGGTGAGAGGGGAAATTACAATGATATGAAGATGGTTGTATTCTTTGTTGTTGGGCCGTGGAGTCTGGTAGAAGTTTACCTGCGTTTCAGAAGTCCTTGCTGCCTGCATCTTCAGGGCGAAGACAGAAGAAGAAGTGGAAACCTCAAATCCTACATACAGTGATATTGCTTGAGTTGCGCTTTTTATACAGGAATTGTGTTTGAATACCGTTTTCTGAGTCTAGGAGGGAATTTCTAAAGAAGTCTTTATAAGCATTTTATTTTTAAGTTCTTCGCCAGTACTTCGGTCCGGAGGTCATAATCCCCTTCATGAAATCCTGGATAATCTTTCATAGAGCGTAACATTGTTCATCCCCTCTTAACGACTTCAGCAACCGAATGTTGACTGCAACAGCGAACGATTCGCACAGTTAAGACATGAGACGAAGGCGAGACACGTTACGTTATTGAATTAATCTTCACGGATTTGAATGATGTGACATCAAAATAGGCCTAATAAAAATAAAAGTTTTATCTTTTTGAGTTTAATGTCGACCTTTTATATTCGGATATTAATACATGGAAATAATACACTCTAATAAAGGAATTGAATTATTATTATTATTATTATATGTTTTTACCATATTACAGGCTGTTTACTTCTATGTACCTGAGACAAACCTTGCTCCTGAGTTACATAGTGCAGCAGCTATTTCTGAAATACATTTTGTTTTTCAATACATGTTACATGCATTAAATAGATTTCCCGTGAGGCATTACATATTTTATATGAGCGTCGTTCGAACGATGAATAATGTTTCTAGAATGACGGTTTTCTGAAGTTTCCTAATGTCATGTTCGGCCGGGATGTTGGCCAAATATGTTTTGAGTGACTTGGAGACAGTTCCAGTTGCTCCTATAATTATTGGAATCACGTTTGCTTCACATTCGCTGTATTTCAATGAGAAGGTCCTTGTATGTCAAGATCATCTCCGCTTCCTTCTTAATTACATTTCGGTCGGTTGGTATTGCTATATAAGTTAAGAGGCAAGTTCCATTTTTGTTTCTTATTATAATATCTCTGAGGATAGTACTGAAGTGTATCGTGATGCAGTAAGTTTTGAGGGCGTTGACTGAATGCATCTGATGCAGTACAGGGAGTTGCTGAGTCTTCTGGTTGTGAGTTTCTTGGCTATTTGAGCAATTTTGGCTTCTAAAATGGGGCGTTGGCTTTTTGGGGTAAAAGTTATTGTTATCATCAGCATCGTCATCTATTAAAACATTGTTCTAGATCATATTGTTTGTTTGATCTTTAGTTCCTGCCTAATACACTCTCCTTAATGGCCCAGTTGTTGTTATTAAGGACATAACGAGCAAGTTTTGTGTGAATTTTGTAGATTAAGATACTGTAAAGTGAAAGTAATTTAGGCAGATGTCAGGGCATAGAAAATAAAGATCAGCCATAGGCGTGAAGTAGGGGAAGTTGTAGGAAGAAGATTGGGCAGTCTTGTATGACTCTGAAGTTATAGAGGGAAACGGAATGAGAACGAAAGAGTGTGAAGAGGATGGAGACGAAAGGGGAGAAGGAAAATGTCCTTTCGTACTGCTGATGAATGCCAAATGTGAGCGAGGGTTGGCTGAATCCTAGTTTCGCTCTGCAAGATGGAAGGCAGATCGTGAACAGAATGTAGCTGAACATGCGAATCTGCTTCGGCGATCTAATGTCTGACATGTTGGATGCCACGCCCCCTCTCACTGAATCAGCAAACCGTTCTTATATGTGCTGCTGTTGATCGTAACTGACCCCCAAATATAGCGAGAAGTCTCGGCTTCCAATCTTTGCCCTATGTCAGGATATCCCGACTTGGCTTTATCGCGATCTTCCTCAGTTTCTTCACGTAAATTCTCAAAAAATTCCTTAAAATAAATGATAAACACTCTCTCTCAAGGAATGTCTCATTTATCATTTGTAATTCAGAAAACGACAATATCCTGTCATCAGACACCCTTTGAGCAGGAAGTTGAGTTGCCTAATCGTTGCTGTTTAGTGTCGGTTACTGTGATGATGATGATGATGATGATAAAAACACCGCATTAGATATATAGGCGACAATCGTTCGTTACAGAATGCGTTATAATTGTCGTATAGAGCATAGGGTCAAACTATGCAGCGCGTTCTGAGTTAACAGTTTCTGAATGGCAAAAAATTGTTTATTAGTAACTGCCTCTGCTATGATCGTGACGCAGAAGTCATGCAGACCTATGTATTCCATGTACGTATAACTCATGTATCGAAAAGAATGTGTATTGTGTGTATGCTACATGCACGTATAATTTACATGCTTCCTTTTCCAAACTCACAGTGGCTACTGATGGTCACAAGTCACAACTGTGATTTTAACCAGCACCATGGAACAGAGTTATCCACAAGAAACTGATAGTCATTCAGCTAGGGAAATACTCTTGGCCGTTTGTGGAACCCAAAGGTCTATCGCTGTGTTTACAAGAACCATTATCACGATCCAAATGCATCTAGTACATATCCCCCTGATGATGGAGGCCGCAAGAACTTATGAAACGTCGGCAAATGTCTACCAGACAATATGATGCAACAACTCAGAAGACAGCCATCTTTATCTTCCAATTTATTTTGTCGTCTGTTGTCAAATATTTCGTCGCTAATTTTTTATTAGAAACCGTGTCTTAAGGTTTTTGGACGTCCCTGAGCTAGAGAGACGGACCTGCTTACAGACTGGCTGGTAAAGTGAGTGACGGACAGTTCTTTGTCGTCCTCTGCATACGAGATGTGGGATTAACCCCCCCCCCCCTCCCTCATGCCACTTCTGTAGGAAGCTGTAGGCCAATACGACTTCTTTGCCTTCTGCCATAGCAATACGAATGGCAGAATAAAATTCGCATCCTTCTTGACGGCCTGCTTCCACTGTTACGGTTGATCCAAGTTTTCCACTCTCTCTCACTGCAGGAATCGTCCTTAGAGCAAGGTCTTGTTCGCCTCTCCTACCGCGAGCAAGAAATCTTGTAATACGACGTATTAGAACGAAGTCATCATAGGCCTAAAGTTTGTCGAAATGGCACGTTAATAGATTGACACAGTTTTATTTTAGACGTTTTCCATTGACCCCTCTTTTTTTTTATTAAAAATTCAACAATTCTGAAGCTGGTTCTGCTTCCGTCCTTAGGTCACCCAAAAAGCGAGATGATGGAAAGTGTCAAAGAATGTATCAGTTTACCATCTGACAATAAAACCGGAAGGCTGAATGTCGCTTTTACAGCAGGAAGCCACTTGAAACGATCCCTGCGATACAGTTTAACATTTAATTCACCTCTAATATACATTTTTTCCAAGTATTAGCTTTCCAATCGATTTTCCCACCAAAATTTTGACGGCGTTTTAGTTCCCTCTACATGTTTAGCCTATCCTGGCTGCTTTGTTTTGAACCGCGTGTAATTTATGGCCTTCTCACAAAATTAACGACTCACCTCTGGCAATCATACAAGCAACTCGTATGATTTATACCTGGGTGTAAAACCTGTCTTAATCCTACTTAATTTCGTCTGCTTCCTGATAAATATATCTTCTAATTATGGGAAGTACTTATTATTTTCTGGTCAAGCCCCTTTCTTTCCAGCAGAGAGATGAATTTAAATTCCATGATATGTGTTCATTGTTATACCACCCAAATAATTCTCAAAAAACTGTTTCATCGTTACAAATTCATGTTTCGACATAGTCATTCTTTTTCGAGATATTAGGCCTATATCTAAACATGTTTTAATGTGTTTATTTTACATCATAATCGTTGTGTTGGGCTTATATAATGTCGATTTTATCTATTGGGACTGATTACTTCAGAGAACGAAGTTTTGAATCGAAGTTAATGCTTTTCTCTGTTTCTTCTGGTGGGCCGCTTTTATCGGACTCGCCGCATTCCGTTCATGTTCTGTCTATAGCATGTCTTAGTGCAGGCGACAGTAGGCTTTATATTTCGACTGTGGTATGTCTTCCATTCCTGAAGATGGAGGCGTTACTTTCTCCGAAACGCTTGTAAACAACCAGGTCTACATCATCGTGTTATAACCAAGAAGACCACAGGCAACACGACCCTTCCGTGAGAATCTCATTCCACATTCCTTTGCCTCTGTACGGAGTCTCCGTATTCTTCTTTCGTCTTTAATTTTTAGGAACATTACCAAAGTGTAAGATTTGAGGTTTTTACAGCGGTGAGTATGAAGATTTCTGTCTTCTGGGTTGTTGCTCTGTGTAGTCTGGTAGAAGTTTCCCAACGTTTCAGAGGTGATACTGCCTCCGTCATCAGGGCGATTCAGTATGACCTCTGAAACGTTAGTAAACATCGACCAGACTACACAGCGCAACAGCCCAGAAGACAGAAATCTTCATTACCAAAGTGAGTTAAATGTGCCTTAGCCGTTATGAAAATAAGCAAACCAATTACAGTTCTTAATGACAAACTTCGCAGCAAATGCAAGTAATCGTAGCGTTGCATCATTTTAGCTATCTGTAGTACGCTACAGATGGTTCTAACCGACTGTCTGCTTGCTATGTGCGAGGTACGGACAGCCTCCTCCTCTCTTATTCCCGCTCAATTCTTATGCATTTCATCTCGCTCGTAGTCTTCACGAAAACCGTCCCAACACCGTTCTCGTACATATAAATTTTATTGCATCCATTCCTCTTCCTTGATGTGTCTACCCCTCCCCCGCTTCCAGCCCTGTATTCAACCCCCTAGAGCAGCACCAGCACTTCCATTTTCGGCAGGAGGCTTCTCTGCTGTCAGGATATGTGGAGGAGATGTTGAGAAATTCGTAGCAGGGAGTTGCTCCTGGAATGGGAAAGAGAAGATGGGTGGAGTCCCAGTTTTACTTCTTCCTTTTCTGAGGGGGAGAAGCTTTTCTTCCTTACACCTCCTCCACCTTCACAGCGTTATCTTCCTTTTTTAAGGTCCATTTTTTGGAGTTTGCGCAAAACGTATGTGTGAGTGTGTATGTGACTGGGAGGGGTTGATGCGTTAGTATGTACTGTGTTGGACTGGGTGGGGTTCTGTTCTTCGTTCAATGGGTCCTATAGGATGCTGCGCCCGCCTATTGCCTTTGGTTTCCCCTCTTAGATCTCATATATTGTCCAGAATATTCAGCGACTCGATGGCAGTACATGTTGCTTACGTCACTTGTAATATAAATGTTAGTTTTTTTTTATACATTAACTCCAGTTACTCACTCAAATAGCATTACCATCAGCTTTAAGGTATGAGCCCACCGGTCCGTTGCGTATTGTAATTGTTATGGTCTTTCCATTGGATTCAGGGTCTTTCTACTCGTACGTTTCATCTGCCTTTCCGAAAGTGTTAACAAATCGTCTTGGGGTACGGTCTTCTCCTTTCTATCCAAATTACCGTGCTAATTGTTTCTTTGTTGATGCAGAATTTCTCTAGTTGTTTCTGATGTGTTAATTTCTTTTTCTAGCTGGGATATTCTTGTCAAAGATGCCATATGTTAAAACTCGAACTGCCATTGTTTTATAAATTTCAACTTCACCTCCTTTCGTCTTTTTTTTTCTTTTTTTTAAATATATAATTTGTCGATGTTAGTCCTCGATGTGTAACGCCGCTGAAGTTGGAGTAGGTACGTTTTCCCGAATCGTTGTCATGTCTATAAGGTGTTGCAACCGTGAAGATGAATTTCGACAACTTTACCGCCGTGAGAACCATATCTAACATTTTAAAAATTGGTTTAATTTTTCCGCAGATATTCTGATAGGTTAGAAGTTTTCCGCCAATATCCATGTACATCCATGGTATTTTAGGCTTCGAATCTGTTCAGCTATTATTTATATGAAAGCGAAAAATCATGACTCTAAGATTCTTATGTTCATAGTTATTTTGCTGTAAAGTGTTTGTGAATAATTTCCGTTAAACCAAATTTTATAATGCGACATTTTCGTTTTAGATTCAAAGTAACTGATGTCGAATGACGATCTGTCCCTGGTGTAAGTGGCCACTGCCAGCCAGTGTTGCTTCGAAGAACGCATCTCGCAGAAGAGAGCGCGAATTAAAAATAATAAGGAAATGGGGTAGCCGTACGGTTGTAGGCGTTATGGGTACGTGTGTCCTGAGCTCTTATACCAATCCCGGGGTAGCGAGGCGCCGTACAAAGCCAGGGAGTGTTCCGCGATAATGCCCTCTCCGACAGTATAGGTGTGTGTGTGTGAAGTATTGACGACACTCCGCACGCAGGCGTCATGCCCTAGCGCTGCTCCAGCGAAAGAACTAAGAAAGGACGCGTATGTGTTTTTTCTTCCTTTCTTTCTTCATCTTTCTTCTCTCCTTTACTTCTTTTCCACCCTAACCTCCGTATTCTTCATCTCCATATATTCCCATCTTATCCCCTCCGTCCTCCTCCGCACTTGAGCCCTCCGTCCTCCTCCAGCACACACGGAGCAAACACTTGTCTTCTTTCCCGTTTTACGTTTGCTACCCTAAGAGAAGCTTTACTTTTCGTGTACACTGTAAAATAAGAAAGGAGAGAGTTCAGACATTTTGACTGTTAAATAGACCTGTGCTGAGTCGTAATTAGTTGTGTATCATAGTTCTGAATATATAGGACTATAAATTTTGGATTAACTTCATTAGTGATATTTAAGGAAGCTGTAAAGTTCTGCACCTGTACTAATTGTAGTAATGGGAGATCAACAATTAATTTATCGGTTTAGAGGAACGGAATCGCGTTTAACCCTATGGCTCGGTGTCGTATTTCAAATGATTATAGCATCTCCCCTGGTCAGAAAATTGCTTGATTTTATGAGATCGGAAAATTTGCTGCGAAAACCTCAATTTAGCTTTCCTTTTTGCTTGTTGAATTCATTCCAGGCTTTGAAATTCAATTTCTCTATGTTCCATTTTGATGTTTTCTCCCAAGTACGCGCAGGTCTCAGAAATGACCTCTTTCCCCATACATTTTTTGACCAACATTTTGTATACTTATGCAGTCCTAATTTGTTCATGCATGCTGTAGTCCCACCCATCTTATCATTATTAATTTACGAACTGTAAAATCAATAGACATTGAATACAAATTATGAAGTAGCTCATTGACATATAATTTTCTTGTGTTATTGCCTCTTTTATATTATCCTCGCCATTCTGATCTGAGACACCCTTAATTTATGTTTCATCGCTTCAGAACGTAAGTTTCACGATGCCGAAAAGGCTGCGTAATTGCTGATTATATCTGTGACAAATTGCGCTTAACTGGTCGTGTCTAGAACCCGGGTCCCGCTCGTCAGATATGGAAAAGGCCACATTGTCACACTTGCGCGTCTAGCTGACGGATTGTACATGTAAGAAGATGAAATATCATAATATCTTAAAGCAGAATAATAACTCAGTTCGGTTCTTTATTGTAACAGCTGATTTGATAGCTGTATGAGCCAATTACAGAGTCAGAACAGGACAATCTAATGATCGGAACAAAAATGGGACAGCGCGTATATGGCAGGAAGGCAACAAGAATATTATTTGCTGTCGAATTGATTTGAATAAAATATTTATGTTAAATGTTTTTTAGATAATATTGAACATTGATTAGGCCTGTTGCAGATATCATTGGGAGGTAAGGAACAGCGAACGATGATGATGATGATGATGGTGATAATGATAATAATAACAGTAACAGTGATCGTAAAATTTATAATAAAATTATGTTTTCAGCCGGATGTCCGCGGATGCCTTAGTCATCCGCGTGTTTAGTAGATTCTACTCTTTAAACGTTCGTGCCGTATTTGTGTAACTTATAAGCTTTTTTAATCACATTTGATATTTTGACGTTGGAGACAGACAGAGAAACACTGAAGATTTCTGTCTTCTGGGCATAACAGGCTATCATCATATGACTTTTCTTTGGATTAACACAATAGTCGGAACATTAGATGTGCCTACACATGACATCTAAATTAAGACATCCTGTAAGTCAAAAGAGTTTTATGTTTTCGTCTGAAAAGAATCACGTAGACCCAAAATAATTATGACTGCCGGGGACTAAGCTTATAGTAGCGGTCAGCATATCGTTGGTGGGTTACAGAAACCGAGGATCGCGGATTGCAGATTGCTGCTAGTAGCTGTGATAGTAGTAGCAGCAGTTCGCTCATTTCTTTCTTTCCCAGGATATAAGGACGAAATATGTAGGTAGCCTGCTAAGAAATGGAACGCAAGCTCACAGAGCATTAAGAGTATTAAGAATGTGAAACAGTCAGGTCTGGTATTTCTTAAGAATTCATGGAGCATTTTCATCAAATTGCATGCAATAAAAACCTTATTCCCAGGATGTTACATTTAGCATTGCAACAACCGAGGATCTCTGAATGAATGAAAATTAAATACGGTATTGGAGTGTATACTTAGGTGGTACATTTCCGTCTGCTTGGAATTAAATTACAAGTATCATTGTTCCACCAGTACACAGCCCTTTCCTGTGACGAATGATGGAGTTCATTGACTTGGCACTGCTCAGTAACTGAAGTCCTCTCAGAGTCTGTCCTTCGAGTCCTCATTTTGGTCGTGTATTACTGTTATTGTATCCAGGATGACTGTTGTTTGGGACTTGGAGGAAACGCTCGGCGGTGGGAAATGTTCTTCTTGGGTGATCCACCTGGAATCGGCATGCGACGTGAACGCGTTCGTACAACACTTGGGATGAAATATTTCTCGTGACTGAGAGATTTCTTGTTAATGGAACAGCATATATAACATACTTGTTGAAATGCTACTTAGCTATTTCACAGCAACGATGGCGAAAATAATAATAGAAGCAATAAAGACACACATCTGAGCATGTTCTTGAAAGGGTACTGCGAGATTTCAACCATCCTGTGCACTTTTAAAAACAAATAACAAGTAGTTATGTTTTAACGATACAGTTAAGTTGCTTCTGTTTGAAGTTGAAGATGCTAGTTTGAATATCTCCAAGTTCAGTCCCCAGATAAAGCCATTCGGCATTACCTCAGAAAATCTGTAAACTAAAAGTTAAATTGTAAAATGTTTTTTTGTAATTATTAGTGGGTACAGCGACATATGATCCGAATTAAGCCGCAAAGAAAGGAATGCCTTTTTGAAATAAACATTTTTTCTATTACAGCGTGTGTTTCTTTCACGTCTTCTCGAGAAGCTCTTTTAGGAACATGGTTCGGAGGGGTTCTGTGAAGGTGATGGGGCTGCTGTAACATTTGGAGAGTTTCTTCGTCGAATCGAAGGTGTTGAGAAGAGAAGTGAACGCTATGTATAAAAAAGACACAGGTTGGCGGTGTGAGGGGTAGGCAGGGGAGGCTCTAGATCGATGCCGGCCTAACGTCTCCTAGCTCCCTCTCATTTCACAGAATTTCGTATCTTCTACACTCTTCCCACTACTTTCTTTTATCTTCTCTTTCTATCCGTTTCTTTTCTGACATTTTTATGTAGCAGTTTTTTTAGCCGCGCCTTGCTCTGGCTCGAGGAAAGGAAAATATCCATTGCAGTGCCTCCATTTTATATCAGACGTTCTTTTATCTTTTACTTTGATCCTCGTTATTGACAGTTTGATGATAATTACAATGCTAATAACGCTCAGGGCCGTAGTTTTTGTATTTTCACGATTTGGCTTACTGTTATGCTAATGTTATCAGGATGAAGATGTAAGACAGTTACTCTTATAATTCAGTGTATTGATTCAGACGGAAAGAAGGCATCCATATCAGAATTTGCAAATTAATAAAGATTTAAGATCATGAAGATTTCTGTCTTCTGGGTTGTTGCGCTGTGTAGTCTGGTTGATGTTTACCAACGTTTCAGAGGTCATACTGCCTCCGTCATCAGGGCGATTCATGTTGATTAACTTTCATTACTTGTTACTTATCTTCAAAAGGAAGAAACGTTTGCTACTTTTTTCACAAGTGGCGTTTAGAAGGGGTATTTCTAATGAAGATAAGTGCGTTGTAAAAGGGTGTCGTCTGATAAATTAACTTACAAATCAAAGAAACTTAATTTTTTACAACGTGCGTAAATAAGGCGTTGCTGCTTTTACTGTTCTGTCTGAGTAAGCCTGACTTCCTTCTCTTTTTTGTAAATAATTAAAATTTTCTGCGTTTGGACCCTCAAACAGTGCTTCATCCTCTTAATGTTTTTCGTTGGATTTATGATACGAAACATTTACATCATGCTCTGAATGTGCTATTCCTCGGTGATTTAAGACCGGAAGTATGGTGCCGATCTTGGCTTTAACGATCGTAGCCCACCGCGGTCGGTTGTGCTGCATATGTGTGCAGAGAGTGAAGGACGTCTTCACGTACGATGCCACAGTTTTCGAGTGGCTAAGAGACGATGTCTACATGGTCCGCAGTGAACTGCAGATATGTAAACACTTGTACACTTCGTACTATGTCTCGTCCTTCCAGGGAATTTTGTCTTGTGGATTTGATTATTAGGTTATTTTACGACGCTATTTCGAATCAGGTGTTACCACCACACTAATCTAGTTTCGTACATCTGTAGGGTAGCTAACGAATCACTTACACACTTATGTGTTGCTAAACCTTCAATGCAGTGGCAAGCCTTATGCAGCAGATTTCTTGAAAGCTAATAGTTGCGTAGCTACACAAAAAATTTTCTGCCCTTTATGGAGCCTGAAGATTTATTACCGTGTTCAGTAGAGCATTCCAGTAGTCTTATTCTGAGTCAGATCAGTTCGGTCCACACTTCTAAGTCGTATTTATAATATATTTTAATATTATCTTTTCCTTTTACGCTTAGATCTGCAAGGTCGTCTCACCTCTTCATCTTTTCGTTTATGTTGTATTCGTATATCAAGCTCATTATTTCAAATGACCCCTTTCTCTGTTTCTGTTTTCATGTCTTGCATTTTTCATACTTGAACTGTAAATTAATTGTAATTTATGCTGCGTCCTTCGATCTAATAATTTTAAGCACTTTTCCCAAAACGTTTGTGTATGCCGCTTTATGTCGTAATGATCAAAACACGTCGACTTTAAATATATGACATTCTGAGCTGTTGTAAAGGAGTGTTACATTAGTTAAGCTGATTTTGATGTAAGTAGGTGAGCTGATTTGGTCACCTCTTATGAGAGCTGCTTCATCCCCTCTACATTGCCTGGGATGATTAAGAACAGGTGGTTGGTAATCTCATCATCCCAGGCTTTGATACTCGTGTTCCACCTTGAACATGACATGAGGTATACCTAACTACCTGCTAACTGCGAGTATGAGTTTATACGCGCTTGCGCCAGTTATTTGTATGCTCTCTGATTTACAAGTTGATTTATAGCTGATCGTCATCAAACTAGCTCAATAAGATTTTAAGCTTCCGCGGCGACTGAATGCAATGAAGATTTCTCGACGATAAACCCCGTGATGCAGCATGAGTTCCACACTGGCACCGCTGATTACCGACGATTTCATTTCAAACTTGCTAAGTCCTTCATCAGTTCGAATGTCGTGACGACGATAAGCATCTTTCGTGGTTTTATTAAGTAATGACATCTGTGGAGTGTGTAATTAATATAGACGACTACGTATCTATGGTAAAAATGACCGGAGCGTGAAGCTGAGTACTCAGCTCCATCTAGTAACGAAGTCTTAAACTAATTACTCCTTAAGCACGGTGATTGGGAACCAATATTCCTTCATAATCTGTGGATGAAGTGTGCTGGTGAGATTATTAACTCAGCAGCTTTGCAAGGGATTATTAGTCTTAATGTACACAAAGAAGGTATTATGAACAAAAGAAGTCCGATGTGAACGCATGTCTGGTGACAGACGAATCACCTCACGAATTGTTTCTTACAAGATGGTGATTCGACATCGCAATCCAAGTTCATGAGACACATTCTGACCCAACATTGTTATAATTGCTTCATCCCCAGTGACCTGTATTATTTAATACCTGGTTAAGAACCCTTTCCTTGCTCTTGATTTTATTTTACACTTTGTCATAACGCATTTTCTTCCAAAGAGAAAAGAAAGCTCTGAAGTAATTTTTCGTCTAATAGAAAGGGAAGCTGGTAACTCGTTGCGTTCAAATTAAGTGGTTGTTAACAATGTGGGGTGGGTAACAGGAGTCTGGGTTAGGGGTTAAAAGGGTGTCGTCAGCGATGATGTCATCTTCTTTATTTTCTATTAAGCTTCGTTGTATATGTGTGTGTCTCCATGGTATAAGTGCCTGTTTAAAATTTCGCCTCTTCCTTACTTATTAAGAAGTCTTTTTTTCTTCTTACTTTCTCATCTGCTCTCTCTGTCTTACTTTGCTTCCCCACCCCCTTTTCTGTTCCTTTATTTAAAAACTGGGTCACTGACACGATTAAGCGACCTTGCCCTAGCTTCTTTACACTTACAACCCCCCCACCCCACTCACCCACCTCCCACAACCCTCTTTTACTCGTCGTATTCCTGGATTTTCCCCTTCCTTTTAACTTCTTTTGCTTTGCAACCTCGTTCTTTGGATCCCGGAGGTAATTAAATGGGCTCAACTAAGGGAAGCTGGGAGTCAACTAATTGATGTAAAGAGGAACAAGTCCTGCGCCTGCGCCCTGGACTCTTAATACAAGGATGCACAAAACAAGGAATATGTTTTAAAACTGGGCTGTTATTGTAGTGCAGAGTTAAAATAGTTTTTAGTTATTTGTATTTGTATGCTAACCATCTAGGTATAAAGATTTCTGTCTTCTGGGCTGTTGCGCTGTGTAGTGATCAGTGCGATGAATCGCCCTGATGACGGAGGCAGTATGACCTCTGAAACGTTGGTAAACATCGACCAGATTACACAGCGCAACAACCCAGAAGACAGAAATCTTCTATCGCCCTGATGACAGAGGCAGTATGACCCTGAAACGTTGGTAAACATCGACCAGTCTACACAGCGCAACAAGCCAGAAGACAGAAATCTTCATGTAGGTACTGTTTGTTTTTTCTTCTCGTAATAAACCTTATAATTAACTTTCAAACGTGGTTGTTCTCGGTAAAGAATCTTTCATGTCGGCTGTATGTTTCTATTCTGCGTACAGATTGTGTTGTGGAAGTACAGTGCATTATCACAGGTATTTGTAAGTTCCTTAAAAGCAAATCTTGTTATTTTAAGGTGGGCGTATGTTGACTGCAGCAACCTTATTAAACTATTACTACTGCATGTGGTCACTACCTTCCATCTCCTCAGTGGTTTCAGTCAGTATTTATTGGAATTTGGATATGCCATATCGACTCGAAAAATCTCTCAGGAAGGCGATTCGTATGTTCTGTCTCTGAATTCATGCAGACACGTGATGAAATACAGCCAAAGACTACGTTATTATCTAGTTTCTGCTGCATTCATGTATAAAAACATGTCTTTTTGTCAGTTTCCGTAAACGTTATAACAATTACAAAATTAATTTATAGTCTGATAAATTCTGTTCGTATAGGAGCGATTTTCAGACCTTTTTTTTTTCTACAAACCGACGGATCACGAATTGTACTAGTACGGAGTGCAGAGGAAATAGCTGATGAAAGCCTGGAGATAAACTGTAGTATGGTTGTATTACTCGAAATGGAGGAAAAACATGCAATAAGTGTGCTTATAGTAGCGTAGATCTGGTTCTTATTTCACACATGCACACACGCGCACGCTTATACTCACTGGGAGTCAGCAGACAAGTTGTAAAAGTCTCATTTTCAAACCATATCTCAGCTCGCTTTTTAACAGGCTACTGTCGTAAATAATGCAACGTCTAAGTTGTTAATGAGATTGTGTATGGTTGATTTTTAAAATCCTTTGCAGTTATTTATTAAGCATTGTTTTCCTAAATGGGCTACGCTGTTCCTGAAGCCTTTTAAGGCACGTTACCTTTGGTCATCCTTTGCTCAGTAACTTTTTCCTCGATTTTTTAGACTTTAAATGACTGGGTCAGGAGGGGGAAATAATAAAGCAAAGAAGTGAAGTTAAGGAAAAAGTCTTTAAAAGGGAGGGAAATGAATGAAAGGGGTGGTAGTGGGATGAGGAAGAGTGGAGGGGGAGGAATGAAATTTTAACCATGTTCTTTTGTCACCATTCATTACTACTGCTAATAGAAACTTCAGTCTGTTACTACTATAGCTTCGTGTCGTCTTTTTTAACTTTCCTCAACGATGAAGAAGGAAATTTGTGTTTAAAGCAACGTTGTAAGAGAGATTGGAGGTGGGGTACAAGACTCAAAAAGAAAAGAGTCATTGAATTTAAAATTACGTCGCATTATACGTCACATTTGCTTATTTTATTTACCGTGTAATTTATTCATAAACAGTTTATATGGCTCTCGCTGACGATGCCTGCTAACAATTACGCCAGAATACGGTGTTCTCAAAGTTCCAATAAACTTGTTCACTTAATCTGTGTCTGTAGAGAGACTTGTGATTTGAATCTTCTTAAAGCAGACATGACATTCATGCACTCTAATCATTTCTCGTTCTTCGTTTTAAGAAATAAGGTTAATATTCGTGCATTTATTGTCATTAATCTTTTGGGGAATTTTGCGTAGGAAGATAGACTTATTATCACATATTTTTCTTATTGTGGAGGTGTTCGGATTAGAATATTTTTTATTGTATTAAGAACAGAAGTAACACAGGAAACTAATGCCAATAGTTCATTTTATGCATCATCTCGATTTGTTTCCAAAAGATTCTTATAACATTTAAATTACAATTTTTATTTTCGATCTTAGTTAATGGCAAAATGACTTGAGTTCTGGGTTGTTGAGTCGTGTAGTCTGGTAGAATTTTACCGACCATTTAGCGGTGCTTGCTGCCTCCATCGTCAGTGAATTCACACTGTTGCAGCTCCTCACACAACACATGTTCATTCTCGCACAATATGGGAAACCTGAAATTTTTCTTGATTCTACCTGCAGCGTTAAACCAGGTCGGAGTTTGACACCTCCCTCCATGAATCTCTTTTCCTCAGAATTTAGTAACAGTAATGCTCATATGTCATTAGTATAGATGATTTATGAATGTATTTAACTTAAGATTTTAGTTACTGATTTTTCAAAGTATTCTTCAATCCCGCAATGAAATCCAGTTACCATAATGTGAATCATATTTCTCAACCCTCCCACGAAATTCTGAGTAATATATTACTTCAGGTAGTTCTACATTCCAGGAAAATTACAATACATAATATTTCTCAGATGTGACATTTTGAATCTGCACGACATTTGATAATTGGACAAATAAATTATGTATCAAACATCTTAACGTGAGTAGTGAAGAGAGATCTCACAATGAAAGGCGTTGTATTTGGAAAACAGATTTCAAACCCACGCTTTTTATACTTTCTTACACTCCTTATTTTAGGCCTATTTCCTTATTTGTTTCTTATTTTGAAACAAAACATGTATTATGCGAACCTTCAACATGTGCTCCAAATTTCAGCTTGAAATTTTAAGTTATGATGCTGAATTCAATGTAAAACATGCATCGTAATGCTGTACTCTAAGAACGTATTTATTAGACCTATATGTGGCACTGTTTTGTACCCAGTGTAACCTAACATGCATACTATTCTGGCAGTTTGATCTGCTCTCTCTGTCTCATTTTTACGTACAGATGGTTATAACTGCGTTTACGTTACTCCAAGCGAAAGTGAATAATTGAGCAGTATCCAATCTAAAATAGTTATAATCCATAAGTCAACTTTATGTCTTTTAAGAAATACGAAAGACAAAAAAGGTGTTGCATTTAGTTTATTCTAACAGGCTTTGACCGTTGCAAATTTCGAAATGACCCGAGGGTAGTATTATAACCGGAGTTACTTACTGAAGACTTTGTCAGTCAGTGGTTGGAATGTTTGGAATTTGTTATAAGGGACCAAAAATTCATTTTGAGAATATTTCGTTTTCTTTATATACGTGTGTGTGTGTGTGTGTGTGATGTGACGCCATCTTTTTTATCGATTGTGCTCAAGTGCGCATGCAGTAGCAGGCACGAACTTAAAGACGCTAGGTTGGAGGCTGAGCTGTGCGGGTTGCAGCTACAGCTGGGGCGGGGAAAAGACATGCCCCTGAACAGCGAATGGCAATACGAGATTTTGGCACTCACACGCTCGCTTCTTTTCTTTCTTTTTTCATTTCTGTCTTCATCTTTGTCTGATCTCGTATGTAAGATTACATATGTGTGTGTGTGAGAAAAGGAAGGAGTCCTTTTTCTCGTCTTCTGGAGGGGATGTTCATCAGACTTGAAGTGGGGATAAGGCAAAGGAGGGATTGGTTTCTTACGTCACTAGCATACGTAACGTCAACAAACGTATCTTTTATTTGAACACTTTAATTAATGTCCGTTGCTGGATTAACTGGCTTTATGAGGATCTGTTAAACGTTGCTGAAAATCCAGTACGTATTTGAGTCGATAACTAATCGAGATGAATAGAGATTTAGCATGCAGTTCATATTTATGATAATGTTTCTGGCTTGCATTCAGGAAGGTTTCAGGCTGAATTTCGCTACGAATTAAAATCCGGTACTTTTATATTTTTCACGTTGCCTGGAGGAATTAGGAGAGCCGTTATTACAACGTGTCACAGTGGCTAATCCAGGTCTCGGAGTCAGGTCGTGTCGAAATAGAATATTATTAATTTCCCCCCTCAACAGTCACACCAATACTTATATTAGGCGTAATAATAACAATATGCCGCGGTTCTGTTGTATAGTCAAACATTTGGCAGGAGTTCAGGTTCACACGGCTGCGAGTATATTGATGGTAAACTTTTACCAGACTATGCGGTGCCAGAGCCCAGAAGATAGCCATCTTAGTAAAACATATCTTTTATATTCCTCCACTCTTAGCGGCCTGACTGCTTCACTGCTAGCCAGACCGGAGCATTCACCATTCGCATTCAGGATGTTATTCTTGAGAAACTAACAGTCGTTCAAATGTTCAAGAAACACCACGCCGTTTATGGAACCAGAAGGTTCATTACCTTGCTCACAAGAGTTCGCTACTGGCATTTATTCTGTCCCAGATGAATCCAATCCATCCAGACTCTCATATCCTTTTTTTCGCTAAGATTTATTTTACAGTATGCTTTGTAAAGCTAACAGTCGATAATATTTGTAACTACTCTTTCCATCACCTACTTTGTTTACACACATGTCTAGCAGAGTAGGCCTGAATGGCCTTTCTGTCATGGCCGCAGAGCGAAGAAGCCTTAAGCCTGATTGATTCTGTCGTTGGTGACTTCTTGTATGACGCTTTTCTTGCCTTTCTGTAACAGAGAAAAGTGCTAAATTAACCCCAACACAATATAATTACCATTAAGACCGCGAAATGGATTTTTAGAACATCCGTTTCGAATTTCTGCCGGGTTATCGCCTGTTCCGTCTGATAGGACTCTTCTTTTTGTCTTCGTTTTCAGTTGAACGGATATTGGCGTATCTTGAGAAAGGTCGTGGCCGGTTTCTCTTATCTGCTCACGATTCAGGATTATCTTCCAAACACATTCTGCGCTTTATAACCTCTAAAGATGAAATAACGTCGGTAAATAACCGAAGAATCAATCAGAGTAGCGTGTTTTGCACGGTGCATGTGGACTGAAATACCGAATCTGCGTGTTGGAGGTTCATTACCGATGTTCGTTGTCAAGAAATGTGCACTGTAGAGCGACTTTGTGAAGCTAGATTGGGAAAATTGAGCATGCCCACTTCTGTTACATTGCAGTAGAAAGAGTGAACCCGTAGATTCGTAAGCATTGTATCCGTGGTGCAGTAGGAAGATTTATTTTCCTTATTGAGTCCCTTAAGAGCTGAAACATTGAACGGTGTTTCTAAATTTAGTGCCTTAAGTTAACTTATCCGTACTATCAATTTAGGAAAATAGATCAATTTAATTTCTTTTCCAGGCAGAAATAAAGTGTAATAACATTTCTTTTCAAGATAAATAGGCCAGTAAGTCAAGACTAAAGAGTCCCTAAATACTCTATCAGTTTATGTTGAAACTAGCTGTATGTGCCCAGAAGTACCGTTTCAAAATATGCCAAGGGCTTACATATATAACATAACTTCACTGTGAGACCATTCAGGAAAAGATGAGACCAAACTGAGTTCCAAGATTGAAATGTAACGTGAAGTTTGATTGGTTTAGCTTCTCTCCCGTCTCTGGGCGATAATAGGTAAAGAACTGTCGAAATAATGGTTGGCAAGGGAAAATGCGAGTACTCGAGAGGGGGGCTTGTCCCATTGCCCCTTTCCCCGTCCACCGTAAATATAAAATGGGCTGGCCTAGAATTGAACTTGGAGTCTGAGCTACGGCATGACCTCAAAATTCACACGGACCTAACTAGCGTTTAATCTCGATCGTTTCCATTCGACTCGTACTTCTGATCTCTTGTGTTACAGATGCTCTCTTCGGTATGAAGTTTTGAAATACATGGATGATTGTTCTTGGCTCAGATCGTGTCATTAAAAGTGGTGATGGGGACGTGATGTTTGTTCGTCAGTTGGTCCTCGTATTTTTTTATTTCCGAACTCAGGTAAAGAATTTCTGACAGAACAGCGAGATGTGGGCTGAGGCCGTCAGTGACGTACCCTGACGATGGAGGCAGCAATTATCTCTGTAACGTAAATGAACGCGTACTAGACTACAAGACGCAATAACCCAGAAGACGACCATCCTCATACTCACTGCAGTCAGAACCTCGACTCTCACGAGAAATAGCTTGACTAATAAGATAACTAATGAGGAATGGAAGAATTGAAAGAACGCGTTTGGAAGTTCTGTGTAGTCCAGACTGGAGCACACCTACTCGCTTTCATTTTCCAGAAAATTTCTCTTCTGTATCATCCTGAATTGATAGTTGACAAATTACAGTTTCGCTACTAGTAACTGAATATCAGATATTGTAACTAACAAAAATCAATATGAAGTCCGACTCTGCCGGGTGTTGTTACAACAGGGCTCTTTCTATTTTCCTGTAGCTAACAGCTGATTCTTTTCATTACCTAAATATTTTTACAACCTTGTACATCCTCGGCACGCGTAATATGCGGACCTGCCTGTTATCCCCTTTCGTCTCGCGTGTCATGTCGTATTCTTGTTCCCCGCCTTTGAGAACCGAGAGGGGTTTACAAACTAATGCCAATTATACCAACTGACTACTCACTGCATGGAGCAGAGCCCATCTTGAAAAACTGATAGTTTCTCAACTACTAATGAAATTTGTCTGAATTTTATATTTCTTTGTTTTTTCTTTCATTTTTATTAACTTCTTCTTTGATTAACCAAATTCTAACTTAACTGCCTTCATAATAGCTCCCAGCGAATCCTGTCCGAAGCCAGTTAAATCCAAGTCCTGATGATGGAGGCAGTACGTTCCTCGGAAACTGTGGCATCTGCTTTCGAGTCCACACGGCGTCACAACCCATAAGAACATCGTCATTTTCTCCTCCGTGAGAAACCCAGATCCCTCTAAAATCTATTTCCCCACCAACATTTTGTGTGTGCTTTATGTTTTATGCGCTCGTCTTCTGCATACAGTCCACTATGTCCTTGATTTAATAATTATAATAATGGCCACTGATACTAACTGTAAATCTTTGCTAGTTGTGTGCATAAAAAAATGCTTGTTACTTTCTCCTTGAAATTCTGTTTCCTGGTCTCAGCCACCACCCACTTTTACTTGCCGACGTCACTGGCTGCATTTGCGGTAGAATTTTATTGAACTGTTTTCACTGGAATTTAGGTGAAACACAGGCACGTATTTTAAAATATGAATCACTTGGAATGTGGATTGCATGCATTTGTAGAAAGTTGCTGAATAGTCCGCACGAAAATGTCTGTCTTCTGGGTTTGTTAAGCCGTGTAGTCTGCTCTGATGATGGAGGCAGTAAGTACCTCTGAAATGTCGGTAAAAGTCTACCAGACTACGCGGCGCAACAGCCCAGAAGACAGCAATCTTCAACACGTCAAAGGTTGCAAGGTATAGGTGGCGCGCAGTTAGAAGCATCTTTGGGTCTCACGTTGCTTACAGAGGTATGTTTTGTCTCAAGCAAGGAATCTGTATCTGGGGGTAGTTTGTTGGACTGCTAGGGTTTGTAGTCACGCGCTCTCAAGTAGGGAAATAATGCAGCAGAGGGTAGAAAGGAAAGAAGATATGTCATTAAGATCAATAATACGGGTGGGGACGGAATACGAGACGTGTAGGTGGACGAATGAAACTCGGGGTGAAGGAATGGCGGAGAACTGGGGGAAGGGGTGATACACAGAAATATGAAAATGAAGAAGGAATAGACAGGCAAATAACAATGGATTGCATGGTGGCTTTGTTGTGTAAGGTATGAACGCCAAGGCGTTCGGAAGGGATTTTGCGATGTCATTTAGACGGCTCGGCGGAGGGGGAGCAGGGGTCCCAGTTTTTCTGTCTCTTCCTTCTCTTTTCGTTGATGAATTTCGAGTTTGTTCTATAGAGGTTTTGGAATTTTCTTTGAGGTTGACAGACAAACAGCAGATTGTGTGTCTAGGGGACTGACTGGGTGTTACATGTAACCTGGATTTGTATAGCGCGTGGAACACGCTGATACGCATTACGAAATTTCGCTTATACGATCTTTTATTATGGAGAGCAAACTATCCGCTTGGCTCGTAATCCGAAGTCTTCGGGACAAAATCGAACACGTGGTAACGAAAACTCAAACGAAGGGCACATCATCACTAAGTCAGTGAAACTAATGGAAGTATACTAGTGTGTTCGCCCTATGTTCTACTGTGATATGCCTTGGAATAAGCGAAGATAAAATGTTTTCCCTTCCACTGTACTCTACATGACGTATTTCTGTTAAAATATGTATTTTGTGCAGGATATGCAATTGTTTTATGTTTCGTTTGAGGCAATGGAATTGTTCATACTTTTTGGTCATTTTTAGACTGGTTTTACGAAATCTGTCTAGGAATGTAACTGTTAGTAAGGTTGGGGTCTGCCATTGTTGGGCAGTTGTAGGAGGTTTAAAGTTTAAATAATTGACTTTGAAGTCGTAGAGGATATGAAGGTAAACTCCACGTATTCTCCACCGCTAAACATTTTCAAGATAAGGTGACGGTCACAGATCACTTTAGACAGGAAGTTACGTAGATTATATGAGCCAATTGGGCTTTGAGGTGATAACTCATCTGTCATTGTCTACACAACCAACAGAATCCTGTCTGTCTAGTCTGTAACCTGTAGTAGCCGTCACCAAATTGCATACTTCAAGGTCACAACATCGCAAACCGTTGCAACACGAACAGCGGAGAGAAGACAGCTCAGAATTCGCAGCATAGCAAAGCTAGGAACGCTTTAGTGTTGATTCAGTGCCGCACGGTGCCTGTTGGGGGGGGGGGGGGGGTGTTGAAGTCCTTACGGCTGTTGTACCTTCTATGGCGGCTCCTTTAATCGGTATTCAATCCGCAAATCAGCTAGTGATCTAGTTGCAGGGACCATATGCGCGGTCTAAATGAACACAGAACTCCATGTTGTTTTGATGCACTTCTTCCTGCGGTTTGAGCGTTATTTGTGTAAGAAAAAAGGGAGGCTTTTCTTGTGTGCAAAGAGCGACGTCGTTATATGACTGACTTATCATCTTAAAATACAGGGGACAGCAAGATATCTTTTTTTTATCCGGATGAAGGGGATGCAAAAAAAATTGAAGTACTGGCGGCTCGACGCGGCAGCCGTTGGGGGTGGAGGTTCAATTGTCTCCATGACAATTATGAGAGTACGAGCTGATTTCGCCCTCCTGCTCTCCTTCCGTTAATTCCACCCCACTCTCTATGTCCCTCTGCCCTACTGAGGTGGTTTACAGAAACTTCGAAGTGAATGGAGCTAGAAAATTGCTCTCTGCCATGTTCCAGTATAATGACGATCGTAATTTCAATTAAGGAGGCATTGATGGGGATTGCGTTCTACTGCAGCCAGATTTGTAAGGATGTGCAGTCGTGTTCTGCAGGATCTGCAGTACTTCGACGTAACTAAAGATCGTTTTGACTGTGGCGTTTGTATTACGGCTGCCTGGTAGTACTTTTGTAGTCTTATCAACATACGTGTTGCTGAAAGGTCTGTAAGTTGTCTGTCCGCCAATCTGTCGGTTGTAGGAATGGTTTGGTAGCTTCAACAAAATGTATGAATAATTTACAGTTCTTACTTTGCCATAAAATGCAGGTGCATAAGTGGCGTTGTGGTAATAACCCAAGTAGAACATTGATTTCATTTCACTGCTTATGGAGATGTCAAATTGTTATTTCTTATTGATTTCATTTATTCAAGAGTCACGTTGTTGGCCTAACATTTCCGCGTTTTCTCTCTCTCGCTTTTGATGTTCGTTTCCGGTTCTCTTATACCCCCGCATTAGCCGCCTTTTGTAGTAAAGTTCTCCGCCCACATGTACCTTACTTTTGTAGGACTGTATAAGTAGGTACGCAGATCGTGTGTATTGACTTCTTTTTTTCCATACATTCCCTAGCTTCTTTATATGATAACAAAAAGAGGACAAATTGTCTCCATTGTCCTGGGGACACACAGGGAGTGATATGTGTTCTCCCTGCGAGTACTGTACGCGCGCCACGGTATAAGCGGTCCGGGTTCGATTCCCGGCTGTGCCCGAATTTATAACTTGTGTTGGGCAAGGCCGTGGTCTAGGCAACATGGAGTTTTCCTCCGGGGGCTTCCCCGGTTTCTCCGTGGCATCCCAACAATTACTCCATTCACACACAGAAGAAGGCAATGGCAAACCACTTCTGGATCATCTGCCAAGAACGTATATGAACAGGTCCCAGTCCGAGAAAAGGATGGAAGGATCCTGTTCATATGAACCTGTCGTCAGACAGAACACTAAATAATAATATAAGCGGTGCTATCCTTGCGCTTGCGCAATCCGCCTATTCATTTTCGAAACGCGTCGTACGTCAGTGGTCTCTGCATTGCAGCGCATAGAATACTTTAAGAAGGTAGTTGCATGTATTGTGAAAGAGTATAGTGTAAGATTTAAGGTTTTCACAGCGGTGATTATGAAGATTTCTGTCTTCTGGGTTGTTGCGCTGTGTAGTCTGGTCGATGTTTACCAACGTTTCAGAGGTCATACTGCCTCCGTCATCAGAGTATGAAGATTTCTGTCTTCTTGGTTGTTGCGCTGTGTAGTCTGGTTGATGTTTACCAACGTTTCAGAGGTCATACTGCCTCCGTCATCAGAGTATGAAGATTTCTGTCTTCTTGGTTGTTGCGCTGTGTAGTCTGGTTGATGTTTACCAACGTTTCAGAGGTCATACTGCCTCCGTCATCAGAGTATGAAGATTTCTGTCTTCTTGGTTGTTGCGCTGTGTAGTCTGGTAGATGTTTACCAACGTTTCAGAGGTGATACTGCCTCCGTCATCAGGACGATTCTTAGTATGAAGATTTCTGTCTTCTGGGTTGTTGCGCTGTGTAGTCTGGTCGATGTTTACCAACGTTTCAGAGGTCATACTGCCCCCGTCATCAGGGCGATTCTTAGTATGAAGATTTCTGTCTTCTGGGTTGTTGCGCTGTGTAGTCTGGTCGATGTTTACCAACGTTTCAGAGGTCATACTGCCTCCGTCATCAGAGTATGAAGATTTCTGTCTTCTTGGTTGTTGCGCTGTGTAGTCTGGTTGATGTTTACCAACGTTTCAGAGGTCATACTGCCTCCGTCATCAGGGCAACAACCCAGAAGACAGAAATCTTCAGTATAGTGTAACCTTTGATGCCCTCCCGACTTTACATTACTCCACACGTTGGCATCTGTCCACAAGTTCGCACATTGTAACAGCCCAGAAGACAAACATCGACATCTTCACCATCGTGAGAACGTCAAGTGTCGTACGTGTAAGAAAATCTGTACTTTTAACCCGTGTTACCCGCTTTTGGAAAATGCAGGAAGTTTAACCTTACTCAGCATATTCTTGGTTGAAGCAATTTGTGATACGTCAAGCTGTCGGTTTATTGAGTTTAATTTCATTGTCCCTGGGTGTGGTTGCTGGAAGTGGCCTTCCGACAGGCTGGCTCCACATTTGATACTGTCCAAATTATCTTCTTGCCACTCCTTGTCCTTCAAATGTACAGAATGAACCTAAACCTTGATGTAGGGCACGTACATCATCAGGCGACCCGAACACTTTTTGATGTGGACCTGCGCCCCTACTATTCCTTCCCCGGTATATGGAAGATTGTAGATTTAAGAAACATTTAGGGTTTTTTAACGCATAAACTTTTAAAAATACGAAATATTCAAGTCTTTTGTGAGCATAGAAGTTTATTTTCTTCTGTACTACTGGACATACTTGTAATTTTGTTACGAACGCGCCTCAGAAGAAAACAAAACACTGTTCGACAGCGATGGCCTGTTCCAACAGAGGTCGGTGACAGCCTCGGTTTTATGGGATTTGCGTTCTATGAAAATTTAATACGGATGCCGAAAGCGAATTAATATTTTATGCGTATTAACGTAGTGTAAACTCGTAAACGAGGACTTAATGTATGAGATTCGAGATTTCCACGCCAATAAAAATGTGATGTGAGTCATGACGCCGTGTAACCTTGTGTGTGGTTACCTACTTTCAAGAGGAACATGTTGCCTCCATATTCTGTGTAGCGAGAGTGCGTGCTAAACAAGGGTGACTGACTGCTGCTTACAGATCTATGTTGCGTTTTGCGTGGTTTTACGTGTCTTACTGAAAGCAAGGAGCTGGACTGTTGTGCACCCCTCATGTACTGCAGACTCTGTTAGTACTGCAAGGTAGAACTATACCCTATACCCCCCCCCCCCTCATACCCCCAGCAAAAGGCTGACTATTGTTCCCTAAGCACGCAACACGAGAGATGGAGGAGCTCTTGTGACCCTAAATGACATGACTCACTCATTGTTCTGTCCTTCCACTTCTTTAGTCGTACTTCTTGCTTCTTCTGCTAGCACCCGACCGCATTTGCGGTGCAAGAATGTTTTGCTCAGTGTCCTGCGGATGTACCTGATTTCAAAGGTGCTTGCTTCCCCCTGCGTGATCTGGTGCTGAAACGTGAACACCGTCGGTATGTCTATCTGTTGTCTCGACTAGTCTGAGGAAACTGGAAGCAAGGAGAGAAAGGCTTTTTTCCCCCCTGGCTTGGTTCCCAGGAAACTGTCCTATGTAAACGTTATGAAATGATGTACAATGTCTGAGAAAATAAATTTGATTAATTATAGAATTGATAATAATTTATTATGATGGGCATTACCCTTTGAGATATATTTGATTTTCACGACGTTTCGTCAGTTGGCTCTGCTCCCATCTTGGCGTCATTCATTGTCATAACACCGACAAATTTTTAATTCAAATTTTAGTTTGATATTATTAGCGACAATTGGGATTGAACCCGGGAATTTTCGATAGATTATTGCGCCAACATGGAATCCCACTTGGCGTTCTTGGGCATGGAATGTCAGAACACTTAAATAATTATACATGACTGCTAGCGTGTTCAAGAAGGTGTTGCAGCTCTTTTGAAAACCAATCAAAACAAGGAACTTCAAGATTCTTAAAAGTCGTATTTCACATTCGTCTCTCGAAAACGGCCAACCATGTTCCTGTTTCCTGTCACAAGTTGCCTGTTTACTGTTCTTGTGTGAATGTTATTGGTAAAGTGATTATGAAGATGATTAATCAGTACACTTCTTTTTACGAGTTTGTTAGAACCATAGTGCATTACGGTAATTTTGCAGCTTAAGGACTTCATACTTTGATGGCCGTTGTAGGGAGTTTACTGCGGCTGTATGCCAAGTGCGCAGCACATATTTCGAATATGTTACATCTCAGATTGACTTAAGCACGAATGTTCGGTAGCAGAAGATTTCTCATGTCAATAAGGCACTTTTCCCGCAGGCACATTTGTGGATGCGTTGTCAGAAATGGTTGGTACAGGCGTTTTAAAGCACATGCAACGAAGAAGAACGTTTGTGGTTTGCTCTCAGGGGAAAACGGAGCTTGAAGATGTTTGAGAGGAAACTGTTGCGAAATAGATGACACCCAAAAAGAGGTGATGTGGTGCAGGGCCGTAGAAAATTACGTAATGAGCACCTCCATATATTCTCCTTTTTAGTTAATGTTGTCAACTGACTACTTTTTGATAACTGACAGTCACTTGTCTAATCAAAGAAATTTCACGCCCTTAACGGAACCCGAAAGCTTATTGTCACTTTCACAAAAGCTCGCTTTTGATCCCTGTCCTGAGCCAGACGAGTCTAGTTTATACCCTCCAACCTATTTGTTTTAGAACGTTTTTAATATTATTATCCCACACAAGCCTAGATATCCCACGATGTATTTTTTTTCGGTCTTTCAATCTGAAGCGCTGTATGTATTTCTTACCTCTTTGATTTGATCACCTGAATAATATTTGTTTTTGGACACATTGATGGGCCGCTTGTATACGCCCCTCATCCAGAGATCCAGCCTATCCTTCAACTTGCTCAGACTTTGCTGTAATTATACTGCTGTATTATTGCACATTGGGATTTGTACGTATGTCGTTCTGTTTCGGAGCAGCACATCTTGTTCACTCGACATAACAGTTTTGTTCAAAACGAATGTTTCTGTCTTTTCCAGGTAAGAAATCTACATCGAATTACTACGTGTAAAGTGATAACTGTACGTCAAGAAACTGCATTGGTGAGTTGAATTTTGTATTTTATAACAGTTTATTTGTATATTTGGCCTATTTGTATTCCTCTATGCCTGTGTGTGAGATCAGGAACTATTGTAAGCTTACCTCATTTGAAATTCGTAAAGATATAGGTTACAGCGATTTTGGAGAGACTGCGTTGGACTTTTGTAACTCATCAGAGGCCAAAACTCATTAAGATAGTCCTCTGGCTGTATTTGGTAACAGCATTGCCATAACTATCATGGTACAGTTAATGTTTTCTTAATTTCTTTATGTGTACTTAGTAGTTGTTATTTTTTTTTTGACAGATCGGCCGTAAATTTTGTAGGTATTCAATTTCTTTATGTCAGTAACCTCTGTGTCGCATCAAAACTGAAGCTCGTACAAGAAGTCGAATGTCGTAAAAGCCGAATCGGACTTTTTGTTCTTTCGTTCATTTGTAGCTATTACCGTTGTTCTCCATCTTTGTCTCCTCTTTCCTCTGTGTCTGCTTCGATTTATCGGCCAGGGTGTCGTGGTGACTCCGTAACTTTAGCCAGCCGTGGATAGATTTGTACCCATTGTCATCGAGATAGTAGCGACTGTTAGTGTTATGAATTGAATCTTCAGACGAAAAGGAGCATGGGATGGTTTAAAGGCAGTAGTAACCTTTTGAATCACATTATAGCAACTTAGCATTTTCTTATGAGAGAAAATAGTTAATGAAATAATAATAAGAAGAAGAAGAAGAACAAGGCGGATCTAGAGGAGTAAACCTCGATAAATAATCCCTTACTTCAAAGTGTGGACAACCGTGCAGCTACTACCGAAGAATGGAAAGACAAAGATCTGGAGTACAGGTCGCCTAGGTACTCCAAGGGCTCAGGTTGGTTACGGCAACGAGGCAACTCAACGCAGGCCAACCATGGACACGCACAGCCAACAAGCCCAAGACTCACAAGAAAATCAATCAAGAAAAACAAGAGTGGCTTGGACAAGAGAAGAAATGAAGGAAGTAGTGTGGTGTCACATGTATTGTAAAATATTTTATAATACATGTGGCACTTGCTAAAAACAACATGGATTCCGGAAATAGCTGCTGCCCTATGTACCTTAGGGACAAGGTTTGTCTCGGGTACATGCAAGTACATACCCCATAAAGTGGCGAATAGATGGGATATAATAATAATAATAATAATAATAATAATAATAATAATAATAATAATTAATCGTCCTTATAATTGGAGTTCTTGGAGGAGTCAAGTCGTCACTGCTGGCTAACATCAAGCTCATTCCGGCATGCCAGCGTAACGCTGAAGCACTACTCAGACGGATGCAAAAGGCCGTGCTTCTTGGGTCGCTCCGACTACTACGTGCGCACGACCCCAACTCACTGTAGCCGCCTATCTCGTGGTTCGAGCCGTGACTACAGTTTCATCTGGCCTGCAAGCATCCGAGTTATGACGGCAACACGCCTGAAGTTTTTGGCTGCTTGTGGACCAATTAAACAATTCATAATAATAAACTTGTGTTTTGAAGATGGAGACAGTATGATTCTCCGAAACGTTGGTATCTACGAACCCACACGACGGCACGGCCCAAAAGAACATCGTTGGCTGGAGTTGGGTTTCTCCCAATACTGAATGAAAGGACAGGCGTTTGTCTGTAAAGGGATAAGAATTTGAATTAAAACGTAATTGATATGTATTAATAAATATTAGGTTAAAACGTCTATTCTTGTGTGCGGGTTCGTCGTCCGTATCGAAATATGGTCCTGTAGTGTGTTACTCGAATATGCTTGATAAACATCGCAATTCGACACTTCGCTCTGCTTCAGTCTTGAAGTAAATTAGTTGCGATTGTATCAACACGTAGATTTCGGTGCTAATGGATGAGATTAGAACCCCAGACCTTTTGAATACTAGGCTAGTACGCTAACCACTGGGTGGGTTACATAAGACACGAACTGAATGTGCAAGTTGTTAAAATAATGGAGATGTTTTAATGCCGCTGTCGAACACAGGAGGCAGAGTAGCTGGCGAGAAGTCTGTAAGCAGTCATTCTTTAGGACGCGTGTGTGCATCTTGTATCTGCTGTCAGCTCCCAAAACAAGAGACTGTAGGCCAATTTCCATTCCTTCATTATTCATTCATTCATTCATTCATTCCTTGAATCTGCAAGGCGGTTATTTCTTTACGATATTTCCGGTAACGCCCCATTTTCTGTCTTCCTTTAATGTTTGTCTTGAACCGTTTATATCGAGAAGATATTCTCTTCTCTTCTCGAATTTTATAAGTTAACATTCTCACTATGAAATTTAAATTACTCGCTGTTCGTTTTCTTTCTTTCTTTCTTTCTTTTTTTGCGGTTCAGTGGCATAAAGCAAATGATGACAGCTTCCAGCGCCCGAGGACTTCACAACAACGTTTATCCATCAACAACCTGCCGATGACAAATAACAATTCAGAGAGACTCGGATAATAGAAGAAAGAATATTGTGAACGTATTCCCTGCTGACTTGTCCTTTTGTACGTCTTTCTTTACCTCCTGAGGACGTGCCCTTGTTGCGGTGAGAAGTTTTCGAAGTGTGTCATGTGGTACACTTGTGGACCAGACTTGGAGGACAAAGTTTGGCGGCATTCAGCAAGAAATGTCCCCTTCTGGTCAACCACCTCCTTCAGCTTCGGTCTGTCAGTCTGTTGGTCTTGTTGGCTTTTGTCATCACTCCTGTAGAGAATAAAGAAACGTCTTTCCAGTATAACGACAGTCATCGACCTTTCGGCGGTTCTTACGAAATCCGCATTGTGAAGTCTCCTTTTGCATTGTTTGTCTTCTCCCAAAATCGTTATATTAAAGTAGCGACTACATCCTATGAAAATGCTGCAAAATTCGAATGCCTTGGATCGAAGTGACAAATCAAAATTGCATTCAAGTGTAAATTAAGGGGAATTCTTGCTACCTCTCAGTTCGGAATCTTTCGTATTTCCGTTTTCTGTCTAGAAATTTAAAGATTGAAGTAAAAAACAACTATATTTTTGAAGAGTTCTGTCTTCTGTGTTGTTGCGCCGTGTAGTATAGTAGATGTTTACCAATGTTTCGGAGGTCATACTGCCTCCGCCATCAGGGCGATTCATACTACACGACGCAACAACACAGAAGACAGAAATCTTTATACTCACCGCTGTGAGAACCTCAAATGTTACACGTTAAGGGAAGGACATAGGTGGTGGGTACTGAAGCACGGGCCGCTTAGAAGAATGTCTGGACCTAAGAGGGGTTACCGTCGCTTAGTAAGAAGCTCATGAGTTCTACCGTTCGCCAGATGTTATGAATATGATCAGATCAAGAGTGAGATTGGCGGGATATGTAGCGCGCACGAGGAGATGAGAAGTGCTTACAAGATTTTAGTTGGAAAGCCTGAACGGAAATACCACTCGGAAGACCTAGGCGTAGATGGAAGGATAGTAAATAATCTAAGAAACAGATTGTAAGCACACGACATATAACTTTCATGAGAACATGTTACGTAATAATGTTGTTTTATTATGACAAAGACCACTGAACCCGATCTGCCAGATGAGTTTGTGTTCGTTTGTTTGTGGCTGTCCTCATTAATTAGCGTATGTGAAACAGAAGACATGTTAAGGCCGCTTGCCACATGCTTGCGGTGGAACAATGATTTCTCATAATACCGCAACAACAATAAAATCCTTTTATGAATTATTGTGTGCTATTCTTGAGTTCGGAACCGTAACATCCCATTCCCACCTTGCAGAAAGAAAGCTTGAACCGCAGAAGAAGCTTGTATCTGCCGCATGGGTTTCGATTTGCGTACAATAATAGCGGTTGGACAGTGGAAGGCTGTTTCATGTAAAGTATCACTGCCACAATTATAAAGTATATTAATTTTTTTCTGATCTCTAACGCTGCAAAAAACACTGGCAACTGTTTTCCTCGTGCGTTTGCGTGCGATGCGAACAAAACACTGGAATTAATTGTAGCATTTGTTGCAGTTTCATGAAGACTGTTGATATTTTGTTTTGTACGAAAGGAGAGCAGGAATATTTTATATATTGATTTTAAGTATATGTATCTATAACTATAAAAGGTTATCAAAATTTAATGAAATGTTGCTAACACTGTGGCATGACTTAGGAATATCTGCCCAGATTAAGCTGTTAACATACTACTAGACTACTGGAATATGATAGGTAGAAAATAATTTACAATTATATCCAGATTAAGTATCACATAAATCGTCCTTCCTCTTCTTTTTGGTTATTCTGTAACACCCCTTAAATGGGAAATCGGCGCCTCGCAAGGCCTGTACCTACAAAGGCTAACACAACACAGATAAACGCATACGTAATTTATGTACGATTTTAAGCTTTCACCCTTATTCATTGCTAATAATAATCCTTATTTTGGGTGCTGGTACCGTGTGGAAGTGGGCAATGTTGCCAACGTTTCAGAAGAACACACTGTTTCCTTCGTGATGGCTGAAAACGTCAGCAACACAGCATTTCCGCACGTCGAAGCATCAAAACGCAGGATCAGCGTTATTAACTTACATGGTTGTTCCTATCAGGAACAAATAGTCGTACTCCGGTGACGTATTCTTTTCTAGCAGTATATTAGCTCAAAGATAGTTAAATCCAGGCTATTGAAATGGGTGGGATTTTGCTACGAACATGAGAATAAAGATAAATCATATACAGTTGTGTGTGGTGCACTGTCTTGAACAGTCAAAGAGTTATAAATGTTCAGTTGTAAATTCCTCCCTCTACTGGACTTTTTCTTGGATAGATCAGTCCAACTCACATTTTTATAATTAATTTGTTGGATATTATTTTCTTATTCGCATCTTATCGTCATCGAAGATGGCTGTCTTCTGGGTTGAAGCGCCGTGTAGTCTGTACGACGCTACAACCCAGAAGTCAGTTACCTTCGAACTCTGAAGTGAGAACACCTCGAATCCTAATTATTGTCATCAGTCCTTCCAATTGGGTTTTCAAACCGAAATTATGTGTTCAGGGATTTTAAATTGCATGTGTTACTTAACCGGTTTATTCCATCTTCTTAATTTGACCTTTGAATCCGGACTGGTACCTGTATCTTAGCATAGACCTCTAACTCTGGAATTTTCCCACATGTTTTATTTTTGGTTTTTGTACGATTGCAGTTTATTATTTCCCCAAACAGCAATGAAGAAGTGAACTCTGTGATGGAGACGTGTTATGTTTTGTGTTGCGAACTGAATGTTTAAATGTTATTTAGACGTCCTTTGCTCATAACCTAGACCAGTCCACTTATTGCCAACCAACGGTTTACTGTCTATTTGATCTACATTTACCATAAAGACGAGTGGACACTGCCTGTGTACCTTCGCAGCCGAAAAATATTTCTTCCGTCCCCCGTTAAGTGTAGTGTCTCCCTCTACTCCCCCCAACCCCACTTTCTGTTTTTCGTGTTCGGTCCAAAGTATTGTTTCAGTTGTCTGACATGTATTTGATTTACAAGACATTTCTGTAATTTTCTCTGTGTCCACTTATTTGTTACAGTGACCGTCGTCACTGATATTAGAATCAAGAAACAGTGAAAATCTGTCCTTATAATGACAACTAATCACCAGGAAACGGGATTAGAGTGAACTCCCAAAATGTACTTTATGAAATATACCTCATACAGTTCAGGATGTCCAACATAACATTAGTAGGCTATATTCCTATGTAATTAACCACTGTCACAAATATTTAGAGAATCATGTGAATCTGTGAGACAGTAAATATGAGACCGTGATACGAATCTGAAGTATTCTGTACGACTGAAATACGTGACAGGCACGCTAATCATGAACCGACTTGACTTCTTTCTGTAATTCGTAGCTTTTGCGTCACGCTTTTTCCAGATTCTTTAAAGCAGCCGACGCACCTCGCTCAACGCGCCTCGGAATGTCTTTTGATGTTGCCGAATTTAACTACCCGCTGCGAAAAGTGGTTAATGTAGTCTACCGCGGACCGCGATCCAAAGCTGAGCTGTAAGGGAATTTCGTTGAGTTCAGTTTCCAAGTTTCTGTGTCTCTGATAAGAAGATAAGCGTTATAGTGACGCCGTTTCGCATGTAATATATTCCATTTCAAGTTGTCCGGAATGTACTTGTAATTATATGCATTATGATTTTTAAAAATCTATTATAACATCTAATATAACTTTTATGGATACTTTCAGCGTTGTTTCTTTTCATGAATGCGGTGATTCAGTAACTTCGAGGCCACATACGGAAAGAGAACAAGCATGGAGATTTGTAGGCTTCCTCCAATTTGCATTAGGTACACTTTTTTTTTGCGATTCTACGTATCTCATTTACCTTGACGTGACGAGATGGCCGGAGACATAGGCATAGAGGCAATGAGAAATGTGTATACATTTCTCATTGGAAAGTGTGGAGTAAAGAAACAACTCGGAAGTCCTAGACGTAGATGGAAGGATAATATTAAAGTTATTCTTAAGGTAATAGGGTGGGGGTGTTCTGACTGGATTTATCTGGCTTAGAATAGGGGCCGATAGCGGACTTTTGTGAACACGCTAATGAACATTTCGGTTCTATAAATTCGAAGGAATTTATTGACTAACTGAGAGATTATTAGCGTCTGATTAAGAACTCTAGTCCATGGAATTAGTTACGTATTGACCTTCATATTTATTTATTGCAAGTCGTCTAGCGGAACGATTCATTTCTAGAAGACTAACTTGTAATCCTATAAATTCCCCATTTGTGGCCCACAACAAAATGAATTTGTTCTCCCTAATGCGAATAGTGTTTTTGTGGAAAGTGGTGAGTCTGGTAATGAACCCACAAGCACTTGACTGCTGCAACTCGTGGTATTTGTATTGGGTGATCTTTTGTCTGGAGCAGGGAGTGAGTAAGTGACTTTGTTACGATCTTTTTGAATGGGAGCTGCAGTACGTGGATGGATCAGACCTCCAAGTGATCAATACACGGGGACCCCCTAGTTAAGCCGAGGTAAGGGTCTAGCTGAAAAGCGGCATCGACGTTTTTGGCGTCTATTGTGCAACTGAAGAGGCTTTTCTGCCGATCATAAGCTCCCCATTGTACGGTTACCTGAGCACCTCCCTTATCTCTTAATGTCAGAGTGGGGACCTGTTCCTTACTGATACGCAAGTGTCACCAGTGGCCACGAGCTATGGCTTCTGTGGCTGACAACAATCTTGATCTGATTCATTTATTCTCACCTAACCCTTTCTCTCGCTAAAAATTTATCACATTAACTGATTAATTCTTTTTTAATCAGACTGTAGTTCTAGTGTTTCTGTAATGGCCCGTGACTATGCAGGTAGATCTCGTCATACACGGGGGTTGCATTCCTGAGAATTGCTTCGTATGTTCAAACACGTAAAACTCCCATGTATCTTCTGAGTCATGCACAATGAGATGCCTAATTTGCAGTCCCTGGAGTCAAAACGATGGGGCGAGTCGTTGAAACTCCGCGGGCGACGCAGTGTTCCTGCGCTGCAGCGCCTGCTATGACCAAGGATAGGATAGATGCTCCTCGTGAAACTGAGATAAAACCGCGGATAATGGAATCGCGTATAACGGTTGTAAACTTTTTGCGATTTAACAGCACCAAATTTTAGGCCTAATGGTGCATAGTCCATCTGTTATATGCAACTTTCCGGGATGTATGGTCTGGAGGTTTCACTGCGACTAGGTATAATGAATTCTTCTGGGGCTACCAGCCGTGTCAGGTGGTTGAAAGGTGAAAGAAACCAACGTTTCGAGAACCATCTTCGCCCTCGTCCTCAGGGTACTGAAGTCACTTCATTGTTTTTTTTTCACATTTCAACCACCTGACACGGCTGGTAGCCCGAGAAGAATTTATTAAACTTTTCAAGAGTTGACACTATTGTGAGCAGGTGAATAGCTGTCACTATAGGCTACTGGCAAATTATTATTACTTTTACGTTACTTCATCTGCAGTAGTGTGGAAATATGAAGCGCGCTTGACGAGAGAAATGTGGGAGACGGATCTTAATAAGACAGTAACAACTATAAGAATAGTTGTAAGTTCCGTCCATCTCATCATAGATTGAATCACTCTCTTTCGGAGGCCCAAGTATTTTCTCGCCGTGTTGTTATCAAGTAGCCTTGATATCTGTCCGGGGAGTGGAAGTCCAGGTTTCATATCCATATGGAACAATTACAGAATTACAGCGTCAAGGTCTTTATTAAACAGACGGATAAAGTGATACAATCACAACAAGAGAGACTACACATCTCGGATCATCCAGAAAACGAACGGAATGAGAAGTTTAGTCAGATAGGTGAGGAGACCACGAGCCGCCACTGAGAAGCCGTGTCCCTGGGGGTTGTTGTGGCGGGATCTGACCTTCGATACCACCGCCAATGACTCTTCAGGGAATCCGGCCCCTGTCTGAATCCCGCTGGCACATCACCGACGGGCTTGCATCTTCACCCTTTGTTTTAGATAGCCCACCTGTTCCCTTCGAGGAACTTGGTGCAAGAAAACTCGAGTCTCCATGTTGCCAATTCTTAACAAACGGGGGCAGCAGTACAGAGAGATTGACTGTATTTTGTGTATTTTCGTCATCCATACGCCACTGCTCTTCATGTAGGCTGGTACGTTTCCAAAGGTAGACGCAGTACAAAGGTCAGTAATGTTCTTGGCTGTTGACTGGAAAACCAGAGTTCGTTTTTTGGTACTCTCCACCTCACCGAATACCGAAGGCAGTTTTGTCCGGATAAAGCATCCGGAGCTTGAAGCTAACAAGTCTGAGACATCTATTGCCTACATCCCGACTGCATTAAACTTTACGCCGGTCTTGACGGTCGGCCATATTGGAGACACTTCCTTTAAAGCTTGAATCGTCAGTACATTGCCCTCAAATATGTTTGTAATGTGTCGAACACGTTTCATGGCTATTATTGTTATTACTAAGCCTGGATAGCAGTCAGTATATTTAATTGGCTACAAACTGGACGACGGGCTTCGATCCCCATAAAGTTGCGGATTGCCTTCGTCGATGGGCGGATCGTAAAGCTAATCGCTCACGCCCTTCTAGTACCGAGGTTAAGAATGCGTGGAGCTATACCTCCATTCTTCCATGCGTTTACACGGCGTGGTACGTAGTGAATTATCAAATACAACTTTTACATTAGTCTGTTATTATTATTATTATCATTGTTTTATCAGATGACTTAGCTTAGTGTTATTTTATGTTCTCACCGTATAACAGGATATCTGGCCCGTAAGTCACTGTCAAACCTTATCCTTGAGGTCTCGTTACATTGTGAAACAAAAATTAAGTGCTTCCTCAAAACGTGTGCTGATTCCGAGATGACCCGTTTTTGTAGTTCCACATTGGTACTTTTACGTTTGAAATTATCGTGAATCACAGGTTCCCTGTCGTCTACGCCTTCACGTTTAACATACGCTGTATTTCTGTCACTAGGTCTTCGTGTTTCAATAATTAGTCCGCTTCCTTCTTCATTACATTGATGTCTCTCGTTATACAAACATACGTAAATTAGTAAACATGTGCCTTTTCTGTCTTGAAGTGTGATGTCGGGTTTGTTGCGTGGTATGATTCTGTTTCTTGTAATTTGTTGGTTCTGTAATTTAGTAGCTTGATTATCTTGACTTGTCTTACCTGGCTTTGGTACATGTTCGTACCATTTGTTCCCTTCCACTTTCACTCCTACTTGTTTCCGTACTAAAAGCGTTGTGCCGTCTCGTCAAACTGCTGCCACGTTCTGAAGTTTATCCTTTTTGTGTCCTCGTCGTCGATGTGTTTGTCGTCCGGGTTTTGATTGTGTTGACCATGCCTTAGCTCAATTTCCCCTTCACTTGTTATTGCCATCTCTAATTTCTTTCTATTTTTGTAGTTTTTGTTCAATCTCTGTATGCCGAAATCGCCCTGATTTTTTTGTGTACGTTTTGATGAGATAATATTTTGGGGTCGGATGTTTAATGGTGTTTTATGTTACTAGGTTGAATTCCTCTTACCCTTCCCAAATATGTTACTCTGTTGACCATTTTCTGTTGTGCATTTCTTCTAGTTATGTCAGTCCTCTTAATCCTTTTATAACTTACAGCCTGTCTGTGCCCGCTGTAGGGTGATTCAGTTCACACGTTGTTAGCATTTACCCTATCTTAGTGTTTTCATTGTGTATTCCAATCTCCAGTTGATTACACCGAAACTACACAGAAGTCCTTGTACCCCACAGTTTGCCTTATTCTTGGCAGTCAGTTCAGTTGTTTCGACCTAATTATATTATATACTATTTTTATGATATATTTTCAGATATACACCGTCTTACATGATGTTTTATAGTATATACACTGTATTGTATCCAGGCTGGTTTTCCGTGGTATTCCTCAGCCCTTTCTCGTAAGTTCTGGGACTGCCTTAAGATAGAAAACCAAATTTCCCTTTCTTTCTTCGTTATCCGTACTAGTTGTTCCATAATCGCCCCATCATTCAGCGAAAAGTCTACGCAGTTCTGTAATGCGATAACCTCCTGAGGATCTTGCCCGCGGTCAGGCTGTACGGCTAATACACGTATGAGTACTAGGATTACGAAGTCTGCATGAATGTGTGCGTGTGTGTTAAATATTTTAAATATGACAGTTTCGCGTCACTTTTGGCATTGTTTGCGGTGTTTCGGGTGTCGATGCCTGTAATTTACATTACCGAAACTACTAAGAAGTGTAATAATTAATTGTATCTTGCGATAATTCTTCCGTGGTTATGGGGACCAGTAAATGAAATGTAATAGTTGTTAATGTGTTGCTTGTAATACTTGTCTTCAGAAGTTCAGTTTATCGCATTCAGAATTTATTGATTTTTATATACACACGACACTTCTGTTATAAGTGCGTGGTCTTATTCAGCACTGCAGGAGTTTCTTACAGACGTTCCGGACATCGGCATGCCAGATTACTACATCCGCTATGTAGAGAGGTCTGTTGGATTACGAATGTTCGGAATTTCGAGGCTTGCATGCAGATGATTTAAATCGAATTTTTCTTTTTCTTAATAGCTCATACAAGTGGGATTCTTTATAGCAGCACAAACAACTTTCTATCCGTCGGATTTTAAACCTATTATTTGCAGGAACCCTCGAAGATGTAACTTTAATGGCATCTACAACTTCTGTTACGTTGCGTTGCAAGAATCTTAAAGGCATCTGTTATTTTAACTGCATCGAATTTGTTGCAGGTTGCTGACACGAGTAGGGAAAACCAATCATGAAGCCCGAGGTTCATAAGTTGTTATGTCTGTTCTTGGCTTGTTTAACGACAGTTTTCATTTGAATGAATTATATATCGTCGAATCACGTTGCGACTGTGAATGACGGATTGTAAGAATATGGAATCAAGGTATTGTCCGGAGGAAACGTACAATAACCGGTCACCGGGCCGAGATTCAAGCCCACCGGCCACCGTACTGAGGACTGATAACAGGACCGAAGGGTTTATTAATTTTTGTGTGAATTGTGGCAGTACTGATACTTGCTTGTCTTGCAAGCGATAATGCAGAGTTATAAAATAATTTCATGCCAAAAATAACTATATTGAATTTGATACGCGGAACTTAATCTTTGTTCAGGTTGTGTGACGTAATCTAGTTTCGGCCTTGTTGCTCCAGAGGATCATTTCGTCATATTCTGTGCACTGAACTACATAATTTGTATTCCTAACCATGTTTTCTATACTGTGTTATTCTTGAAATACGAAATTCAACGATTTTCCTGCAAATGCACCAGCGAACGCTTATGAGTAGGCCCAGTTGTTATACACGCTCTAGAGTAAGCGAAGAACATGACCACTCCTGACTTTTGTTGCGTAACAATGAGATAGGGTCGCATTAATGCAATAATGACCTAAGACACGACAATTACCTGGAATCAGAGTATAAGAATGACCTCGGATGACATTAGTGCAACAACGACTTACATGATGTGCCGCGAAGAACAGCTTTGCAATGTAAGTGTCTTCCAAAGAATACATCTTTCAAGTCTTGTTGTTATTTGTTATTGTATTATATTTCCACACCATGTTGCAAGTTACTTACGCTGTCTATGAACCAGGGTCAAACCTTGTCCCTGAGGGTCGTTACATAGTACCTTCTGGAAAATGCATTTAATATTAATGAAGTGCTACGATAAGATCTTCATAATGTTTGCTGTTCTTAGAATGGCTGGGTGTTTTTTTTCCGCTGTAGTGTTTACCGAGTATGTATGTCATCCAGATGCTTTTGAAATGATTTGGATAAGCTTCCAGCTGCACTAGTAATCATCGGTATCATCATCGCCTTCACATTCCACATGCGTTATATTTCTGTCAATAGGCGTTTGTTTGTTTGATGAATCTGAAAAGGATGAGTACCAATGATCTGAGATATATACGACGTTTCGGAAGTTTGTTCTGATCCCATGTTCGTGTGATCCTTCATCAGTACGAGTGAAGTCAGGTATCTAAATGTTGCCTATTAAATATGCCTCAGATAATGAGCAATTAATTGTCAATATAATTTCTGTATAAAGAGTCGGCCATTACCTCAGACCTTTACAGAATCATAGTTCTAGTCATACCTCAGCAATTCTTAAGTTTCATCTGTCAGACCTCAGTCTATTACCTGCGACAGTAGACCTTGTTCAGTCACTTCGTCCCTGCGTGTGCTGTTATATGCCTGTTTGAACTGAAGTACTTTCTGAAAATCCATCGTTGGATGATCGGGGTTAAATGATGATATAACTAATAGTATTTTGTATTTTTTTTATGATCCCTGATGAAGTTCGATGTGTGGGGCCAGAAAGGCGTTGCGCTTTTTTCAGTATCAGCTATGCCCAGTCATTCGTTACGGGTGAAAACGTAATTTTCGAGTAAAGTCGCGTATTCTTAAATTAAAAGCATTTTCTGATGGTGTAGCGATCCTTTGTAAAAGTATGGGCATGCAGTGTTTCCCACGTGATCGTGTTTTGTTGAGATGCACCTTTTATTTACTCGTACCGCCTCTACCGAGACAGTCTCTTGGGTTATTAAGGGGCGGATCTAAGAGAATTAATGGATACTCTAACAGTGTCATGGAAAATTAGAGGGTGTAGTTTGTGTTTTTAGGACTAAAACACGCTCACATAAACAACGCATTAGATTATTATTAGTGTTTTTATTCGAAGATCACATTATTTTTGCTGATGTTTGTGGTGTAGTGGGGATGTTTAACCAGACTAAATGTTTCAGATTTATGAAAAAGATGGTTTACAGAGGATTTATTAGAAGTTTTTTTGAAAAAAATATTTAGGGTCACATTCACTCTTATCGTCTTGGAACCCGCCGTATTATAAACGAGAACGTTTGATTTGAAATTTCATGGTATTACATTATTAACAAACGTGAAGATGTTACGTTTTTTATTAATTATAAACTGAAGATCAAGTGTTTGGTTTCGACCACATGTGTCTTTATTAGACCTATACACGGAATGCTGTATAAAAAATGTAGTGAGGGCTGCACAAAAACATTCGAACAATTACATCATCTTTTTTGACTCTCAAGGTCAGGGAAGTTTTCGTTTTCATTTGCGGCTTCCCGTATTGAGGGACTGTGCAAACAGAAAATCGGTACACCTTATCAAAATGGCAGGTCAGATGTGGAGTCGCCAAATCAAATATCAATTTTTCTGAAATAACGTATTGCAAACAATTAGGACACAAACAATGTCGATAATCTTTAGATGCATCAGTCCCTTCAATACGTTTTTGCGCTGAAGTGACGTTTACATAATTTTTAATTTAATTTAAAACATTTTTGAATAATGTACCTATTTGGAACTTCAGTGTGACTAGAAAAAACCTTGGTGTAAAATGTTGCGTTGATGGATAGTTTGGTCGTATATTAGCCCATATTTTAAAATCAGTAACTATATTTAAAGATTTGGTCTTCTTTATTATGCAAGAACAGACTCCAAGATACTATAGAGGAAGTTTTGATGATGGACCCCATGGTTTATATATATGTATGTATATATATTTATATATGTAATAATGTAGGAAAAAACTTGTCTTGAGAAAATGTGGCAACGCAGTCAGTCGGTTGGCTGGCAGCAGGGGAGTCTGCTTCAAGTCGGGATGTAAGAAGTCAAGGCCAACTGGGCAGCTTCAGGAGATGTGGCCGCAACCAGCACACAGCGTCATGGACCAGAATGCGTCTGCGGACTGAGGAAATGGCCGGTACCGGGGCAGCCGAGTTGTTTGTTGCAAGTCTTAACAAGCTGTACAGGGTTTTATCCTTTTTTTAAAAAAAAATCAGTTTATAACAAGCCTGATATCTCATTCATACCGCTGACGCAAAACTTGGGATAAGTAGACAAAACAATTTATTTCTCGTCAAATCATAACACCTTGAGGTTGGTTATCTTCTGAGTTGTTGCGCCGTGTCGTCTGGTAGAAGTTTACTGACGTTGCAGATGTGTTTTCTGCCTTCATCATCAGGGCGATGAGTAATCCTTCCGCTTCTGAAATTTATTACAATCATAATACACGAACTTTGAAATGTGCATCTGGTTAAAGACAGCCAGTTATCGGAAGACATGAGTAAAGTGAAGTCATGATACGTTGTATGGGTGGAGTCATAGTTGAAGTGTAACAGAAACACCACGACGTGGAACTCAAGTAGACAGCTGAAATCTGACTGCGGCAATGTAGTTATTGAAACGTCACGAAGTTTTAAGTTGAGCGTGTACGGACTATATGAAGAAGATGAGGTTTCTCCATTCAGAGCACGCGCAAGCAAAGTGGCGCCTGTCGTGCTTGTATTAGAAGGTTTTAAGTTGGGACGAAGAATCTCCCAAAAAATCAGACATGAAAATTCTGCAGAAGAGGAATACGCGTTCTCCGCCGACGGAAGTAAGCAAGAGGTGCAGTCACAGAACCCCAGCCCCAGCAACTGGGCAGTATTTACTCTGCCGAACTTTATGGCCGGACTCATTAAAGAAGCCGGGCCACGTTGCTGACATTGCCTTATAAGGGCGCACAAGTGATTAATCCAGAAAGAACTATAAAACAGGTAAATACATGAAGATTTCTGTCTTCTGGGTTGTTGCGCTGTGTAGTCTGGTGAATCGCCCTGATGACGGAGGCAGTATGACCTCTGAAACGTTGGTAAACATCGACCAGACTACACAGCGCAACAACCCAGAAGACAGAAATCTTCATACTCACCGTTTGTTAAAAACTTCAAATATCGCCCTGATGACGGAGGCAGTATGACCTCTGAAACATTGCTAACCATCGACCAGAATATACAGCGCAACAACCCAGAAGACAGAAATCTTCATACTCTGATGACGGAGGCAGTATGACCTCTGAAACGTTGGTAAACATCGACCAGACTACACAGCGCAACAACCCAGAAGACAGAAATCTTCATACTCACCGCTGTGAAAACCTCAGATCTTACAGGTGAATACATTTCTCGAGATTCCAAACATTCGATATGTTGCAAGGTAAGGAATGACTAAATCTTTAAATGTAAATTTCGAGGGCTCTTCTTAATAACGGGCGTATTTTTATGTCATCATGCAATGATGATGTTTTTCAATATAAACATATGATGTGTTGAATGATTATCTGTTCCTGTATTTGAAGTGATATGTTGAAGGGAAAACATTTTTATGTTCATCTCATGTATGTTGCTAGATCTACTGATGGTTGGAAGAGATGAAAGATCCACGATTAAGGGCTGAAACAGTACAGGGAACAGTAAGAATGGAATGATGATAATGTAACATGAAAGTAACGGAAATGCTAGGGTTTTTTTTTTCACTTTCCTGCTAGTTTACTGTCACTGCTGTGATGCGGGAGAGAATTCTGTTTTGTCTGGTATTTGACAAGCTGCGTCCTTAGAGATCTTCAATCCTGTTTTGTCGCTGCAGTCTGCGCAGAGGAAACAGGATCAGTCCTGATAATGCTGAGACAGGACAGGATATTTCCTTCGTTCTCTAGAGACACAACACAAGAAATTATTGAGGCATAAAACTTGACTACGGTCGTATTTTCTGTGTTTTAAGATAAGTACCCTCGAAAGCAGAACGCGATATTTTACTTACTTTTCTTATATTGTCTGTTCAGATAGGCGTATCATGTTCTCACTTGTGCGCACTTATGTTTATCCGCTTGTGTGTGTATGTGTGTGTGTGAATGTCCCCTGTAATAACTTTAGAACCATTGAACGGTTTTTTGAACTCCATACGTTTGAAAGTAGGAGTCACCATGTATTTGTACTTCTAATTTCTGCCGTTGATAGTAACATGTGAAAACTCACGCGATATAAGCAACGCTTGTGGTATAAACACGTAATTATGGCAGCGGAGATTTCTGTAGCATTCTTTCTTCATCAAGATGACTAGTTTCAAAGTTCTATATGAACCGCAGTTGATTTATCGTCGTTAAATGAGAACAAGAGAAGTGTTCGCATATTGTTAACTAAGAGGAAATGTCTCACGTTTTACTCAGTAAGTGTATAGGCTCCTGGTTTAGATCCGCATGAAAACATCGTTTATGCAACCGGTAGCAGCCTGAGCATTTTCGTGTTCTGTCGCTTTGTATCTTATTTTCCGGGAGCTGTACTTTGCCGTGTTCCATATGACAGGAATAAGTAATATAGGTCTCTGTGAATCGAAAAATGTTATGTGTGCGAGCCTGGACTTGAAACATGGACCAGGTTTAGAAATGTCGTGACTAAAGGTACTTATTTATCGCTTCATAGGAGTAAGTCATGAATGTAAGGCGTGTGGCTTACTGAGCAGTGAAGGGGTTTCTCTGTGTCTGTGATTATTTGCAAAAGACAAATGTGAAATTATTCTGTTATCGAAACAGGAAAACATACGTGGTAGTAAATTCTAACTTTACAGAAATCTAAATAACTCACCAATGTCCGCCGGGCATAGTCTTATTTCGTTATCCAGTGAGACAGTCTCTCTAGTTAATTATTCTTTGTGTCAAAAATACTGAAACGTCACCGATTTTCCGTATTTGTGTGAAAATAGTTGGAGTGTTTCAGGAACAGAGTATAAAATTATTGGTTGGGTATAATCGGAATATAAATCGAAAACAGATTTTCAGTGCCGGTGTATCGTAAAGGAAGTAACATTTTCTTTTTGTGGTTATTTAAGCCTCTTTTCGTTATTTTACACGGAAATAGGCGTGTGGCATCATGCCCATGTGAAAGAGTGTGTGTAAATCCATCCATAGGCCTGATAAGATATTTTCTTGTTTGTTTATATGTGTATTTACGTAGTTTTTCTGAATGTAACAACTGACTGAAACTAGTTCCTTTGAGGAATGTTCTTATTGAGTAGGCAAGTCTCTAATCTAGTCAGAAAATTGCTTGTGTCTTATGTAACCCGAATGCTCATTACAGTGTTCGCAAAAGCCACCTGCTAATTCGTGTCGTGAGCCAGTTGCATTCAGCCCACAATTCGCTATCTTCAGATCCAACAGATCAGATGTTATACGTTTACCTGATGTTGGAAGTAGAGGCAGCTTCCGAAATGTTGTGTTTTTAAATTGATAAATATAGGAAAAGTATAAGAATATCCATGAGATTAATGATATACACAATGTGTGTATTCATTTAAAGCCTTTAGGCTAAGATTAATGTTAGCTTCATCTCTTTATCTTACGATTAGCTGCAATTTCTCATTTAAAGCGTAAGAAAGCGGTTTGAGAGCACAGAATGCAACCATTGTTTGCACGACGCACTGCGCACTGCGCACTACTTGATGGCCTCTCCCATGGCCACACGACGATTAGAGTGGAATTTTGGAGTTGTGTGACCTGGAGATTGCAGGGCGTTGTCCAGAGTGTGTGCTGTTGTGCTCGCATGACGCATAATCTCCAGGGTATTAGTCAACCAGGTAATAAGACAGGTTCTAGCTGAGAGCCCGATTCGCAATTCGCTTAACTTCACGTGCCAGAATGGCGTATCCATGTCCAAATATGTTGGGCATTGTCTGTTGCGTATTTGATACAGCTGTAACACTGTGGACTTCGTTTTGGGAGATATTCTGTTCGAATATCGTGTTTGGGGTAACGTCACTCTAACAGATTGTTTAGTGGTTTATACCATAATCTCCAGGCGAATGCCAGGACAGAACTTTGAAATAGACCACGGTCGCTTCCTTATCGCTGTTCTTTGTCATTCGATCAATGTAACCTATACAAAAGCAGCGTCGTTAAATTGCCTTGGAGTCTATCACGTTTAGTTTATTAGATTAGCGTGTGACTTTCAGGTGATTAGGTGTTATGCTGGTGAGTTTTAAGGTTTAATATTCATGTAACAGTGATGGGGAACGAACTAGATCCTTGAATATTTATCGTGTGTGTATTTCATTCTCTTAATGTGACACGTTTGACGAATACATAAACACACGCATGTAATGCAGAAGCACCAAACGCAAGTTATGACTTGCTGATAATTATCAGCGGAATGCCACTTCGATCCAGACTAATGTCGCAAATTAATCTGTTACGTATATCTCTGATAGCTGTCGGCTGTATACAGTGACAGATTACACTAAACGACACATTAAAGTTCAAACACATAGCCTTTAAAATAATGCAAGTTCAGATCATAGCACATCATATAAATATATGTACAAACACGCTGATAGGAAAGACAGATCTCAGACTCTGGAAGGGAAGATATCAGTAGCTGTTAAAGTTGTAACACGTCCGTCCGAGATTGTAGTGTATACATTATCAAATCAAACAAATCAAACATCATAAAGACGTTTGAATAACAGTCATCAGCTATGTTAACAAAACGAACACTAATCAATCAAAAGTAAAGACCTTCCTATGCACGCGTCTGTAGAAGTTTTGTTGGGTTGTACTCATTACGTGTGGCGGAAGTTCCCATAGGTTCAACAGTATATGGACAGATATATTTGTGGGGTTCGATATTAGAGTTTAAAAATGTTATGTTGTAATTGCTCCATCTCCAGGGATCTGAAGATTGATGCATTATGCTCCTCCGAAACGTTAGCAACTACTTAAAAATCCATGTGGCGTTACAACCCAGAAGACCAACGTCGACATCTTCACCGCCGTGAAAACCTCACATTTAAACTTTTGTAATTTACTACTGATTGTGGAAAGAGGCTTGGACCTATAATCCTCGTATAGACTCGGCTTTGGGTAGCCAAATGGAAAACAAAGACTTTAGAATAACTAGACGCTACCAGAATTGTAAAACGTACAAGCAAGGTTCCAATTTTTCCTTCACATTGTGTTAATTGTTCAATCTAGTACCTTTTATACAAGGTGTTACTCTAAATTTAGACATGAAGTCAGTCAGTTAGTGGCGGTATTGATTAGTACGCTGCACCGTTAAGTGCGTGCGCATAAAGAATTTTTTTTAAAAAATATTTAAATATTTTGTACGATTTTGAATTGCGTGACAGCAGAATTCGAAAGTTGGGTATTTAGAATATCAGGCCTTCTGTTGGTTAAAACTCGACGTTTTGAATCCTCGAGTCCGTTGTTATTGAATAAATGGACATGTCACCATTTTGTGTTTGCTGAAAGGAAAGGGAATATTGAGTTCGTTGAATTCAATTTCCCTCATTTTCAAGTCCACTAGAATAGCGACTCCCTCCGTGATAATTCTTAATAGATAGATTACGTGTGTATTTGCAGTTGGTTTGCATTCGTCACGATCACCTGCTTTGTAGATCAAAGGAAGCGTTGATAGAGTACGTCGTAAATCAAAATAATCCTTTCACTGCAGGCAACCTGTGGTGTGAATAAATTACACACTTTCTGTGGGATTTTATATCCGAATATTGATCTCCAAGGGGAGGGAGTAGAATAGTGTCGCTGTGTAATAGTCACAGTTGATCAATTTTAGGCATTTTTTTCGCATGTGACTGATTCCTAACTCATTAACGACACTCTGTACCATAGTAAGAAATAAGAATTCGTGTGCAATTAAAGAAACGAAGTTTTCATTCCATTGAGAGTGAGGCCTTCTGGGGTGTGACAGCGTGTAGTCTTATAGGTGGGTACCAATGTTTCGGAGGAACATATCGCATCCATCTTCAAGGAGGGTTTTCGTACAAGTACTTCGGATTTCTGTTTCCCGTCGTCACTTCATTAGTTATCAGCCCCATAGCAATCACTACACAAGGGATCTGTGTTCGCCAAGTGCAGGCTTTCTTCATGGTACTTTAGACTTCGGAAAGTCTAGACACACATGTGAGGGTAATATTAAAACGAATCATAAGGAAACTGGGTGAGAGGACGTGGAATGAATTGATTTGGCCCAAGTTAGCCACAGGTCAATATATAAACGTAAGCTTATAACATAGAGGGAATTGCAGGGTCTTGTGATTACCGTTTGTTCAATAATTTATCAAAAAGGCATAGCCGACTGTGATAGTGCGTGTTCGCTGGTTACGCGTTTCTGCATTGCCATGAACGCGTGTTTCTTAAAGGTTCAATTGCTTTTCTTTCGTATTCATCGGACACGCAGCTGCAGCAGAAACCTTTAGACACTAACTCAGGAGGTGTTCAGTTTGAATCACGGCCCGATATACGAACCGAGATTTCCTCTCATTTTCTCCAAATACAGTGATGTTACCTCGAAATAGGCCACGACCACATGTTTCCGAATCTTTACTTCCTCTAAAGCAGTGGTATTCAACCTTTTTTGTTCGCGTACCCCCAGATATAATTTCTCTTCAATTTTGTAACCCCAAAGTTGTTGGTTTATAATTCCAATTATACATAGTATATAATCTACATCTAAAATAAATTAAATAAATTACATTACTGATTATTTAGTGTTTATAATAAAATAATTTTGTTTTAAATTTCACGTACCCCTTAAGATGTCTTTGCGTAACCCCGGGGGTACGCGTATCCCAGGTTGATAACCACTGCTCTAAAGGGTTTTCCCGAAGGTGTCTGTAACTCCATGCCTTTAGCGCTATAGCTCATCGCCCTGATGATGGAGGCAGCAAGGATCTCTGAATCGTTGGTAAACTTTTTCCAGACTTAACGGCGCAAAAACCCAGAAGACAGCCATCTTCGGACTCACCGCCGTGAAAACCTCAAGTCCTACTAATGTACAGTTTCTTTCGTCGAAGTCTAAGAAAACCCACATTGATCACCCTGGTGACTGAGGCAGTAAGCACAAGGCAGTCATTATTTGAGAACGAAATGTTTGTATTAAAATTTAATTTAAACGGTACGCAGCATTTTAAATAAGGAAGAGGCCAAGTGACTTGGTAAATTAAATGATGTTCTCTGAAGAAGTAATTTTGTATTTGTTCGTAACATGGAGATGAGGTTGACGGTGTAGTTAAGTCTGTGGGGTGGAGAAGACTTCGCGTACTGCTGTCTCTGCAGGAGACCCATCAGCTGGCTGGCACAGAAGCGGTGCCCCCCTACGGAGCAACACCACGCACACTTTCCCATGCCCTGATTACTCTTCTATTATACATACAGAGACGCATGCGTGCATTCTGCCTACCTTTGTTTTGCTTGTTGATTTGTGTGTACTTATAGTTCTCTGCTCTGTTGTTCGGTACAACATACCTCTCATCTCATTTTGCTTTGCATGTTTTCCAGAAATTCACTAAGTTAATGCAGAAGTGTCGTATAGCATTTGTAATATTCGTAGAGATTTTTAACAAAAGTGGCATATAGGATTTGAGACTTTCGCGGCGAGTACAGTCAATAAAATCTTCTCGGGCAATCAGCCACGTTAGCTGGTTACAGTAGTAAACCGACGTTTCGGGAACCAACTCTGTCCCCATCATCATCAGGGTTCTCATACGACTGGATTCTCGGAAGTCGATATAAATTGTGTCGCCATAAATGGATGGATCCGAATATATTCCGGAAACATTATTATTGTAGTTCAAATAGTGTGTGTCAAGCCCCGTTGGTATTTTGTCACTATTTTTACTTGGAAGATTTAAAAATTTACAGTCCATTATAACATAAATGTGTCCTTGTAGGATACGTTAGTCTTGTGTTGTGAGATTCTAACTGTTTCTGCGATAAGTACTTTGTGAAGGATATTTTTCAGCAATCGTGTTGGTTCTCTAAAGGTATGACAGCGATTACGTGACGAGGGCATTGTAAGCGATGCAATCACGTGTCGCGATATGTTAATTTTATCATTATTCCGTGCGTTTTTTTTTTATTTGTACTGAAGAATCTGGCTTTCAGTTTGCTCGTGTTTGTTAGTTTACCATGAAAACCGCAGAAGGTTTAGCGCATAATCTTATCCGCACTTTATGTCAACTCCATAATCGTGACTGGTTGGAGGTGGTAGCTGTCTATGTTACTTATTGACTGGGGCGTAAATCACTCCCCCCCCCCCCCTCCCTCGTATACTCTGTTGTTATTTAATATCAGACGTGGTGGACTTGACTCCTGCCTGTGAGAGAGATGAAGACCTTTGTAAAGTTTTTAAGTATTTACTTACCAGCTTCTAATGACTTCATTGAGTAGATGAATATTTAAACCTAGCGTGCTTGAACTCCTTTGCAGAAACGGGCATGTGATTGTTTTTCTTCATAGTTTCTTATTTTCTAGTTAGCTTTTGTGGTGATTTTGTAACGAGTAGCAGAAGAGGGCGTTCTGCCATGCTTGTGATGTGTCGACTGGCAGATTTTATTTCTGTGTCCTTCCTCCTTCTTTCCTCGATGAGTTGTTGAGTGACGTTCAAAGGATGTCAAAGGTGGCTTAATATTTAAGGTCCCTTGTATTAATTACTAGGCTTACTGACCATCGTTTGTATCACTTCTCATGAATGCACGGCGTAGATTGTGGGCCATTTCTGTAGTTTAATGGTTAGCGTACTTGATCAGTATTCAGAAGGGCCGTGATCGACCCAAACCTTCGCCATTAACCTTAAGGTACAAAATAAATGTAATATTGTCAACAGTAACAACCAGTCACACGAAGACGATAATCCAGCCAGCTCCCGAAACATTATGTAATTATGTGAAGTAGCCTGTATCTCAGACAACGGACAATGCCCAACGTAATATTGTTGTAATGAATAAACTATTGTCCCAAAGTTAACGTTTGAGAGTTTCTATGTTGGTGCCTTATAATGTGTAAAATTGTTCTTTTGGAGTTTGTCTTTCGTGTATATTATGATATCAAAACTTTTCGAATGCTGAATTCTGTTGTCACTTTCATCTAGCCAGAGTCCTGTACCAGGTCTGTTTGTTGGCCTATATACACGTATATGTATGAAACGTATATACTAAAGAGAAGATAACACGTTGAACTGTTGCATTTTACATATCATGTTACCAGGAAATAGTTCCAAGGACTTACTTCATCTGGAGTAAATTGGTTGATGTGTTTCAAATTAATAATCTTTGAGTTGAGGAAACAGTAAAGACCTTAGGGCCCAATCCGTGAAACCAGAAGAAGAAGGAGGTGGCAGGGAATGTTCAAAATGTGTGAGGAAATCTCGCAGGAGTAAGGCAAAACAACTTTGTCTCGTTAAGAAATGCACCAAAACATGTTTATTATTTTATCACGCGTGGTTTGTTACTTGAAGAGACTGGCACTTCTACTTATGCTAACAGAGGTCAGTCGTAAATAATCTTTATCAACTGATGTACGTGTAAGCACACTTTTTAGGACGCTGCAAACAAATATTTGTCCTTAAATATACGCTTACCTGAAGTTTAAAGGTTTCTGAAGATGGTGTCTTATAATATGTTAAGTTGTTATTTGGATTCCATCGTGACTTAAACAAGAGATTGTCAAAAATACTTGCTGTCGTATCTTTTGAATCAACAGTGCACGGCGGTGGATTCTTAGAGAACTTAAGTGTTTCATGACATCATGAGACGTCGTGGCGACATTTTCAATAATTCACTCCAATATTAACGTGATAGTAACTTACAATGTATCGACCTCCACTTATCCTTCACTGCATTTGTATAAAGAATTTCATTTGCTTTTCACTTCACTCCGCTCTACCTAATGGAATGATAATGAACCCTTGGCGAACCACAGAGACTTACAGATGTCAATCATAAAACCTACTTCATATTGATATGCACGGTCAACCAGATTATTTAACCGACGTACAAGCATAATAATTTTATCATCATAAGCTCCCTTTCAAAATTGGTTTCCTCAACACTCGTTCTTTTATTGTTATTCTTTTTAAGTTCCTTTTTGTGACTTTTCTTTGATGTTAGGGAGCTGTCTCGGACGTCATGGCTCGCTTAAATAAACCAGTGACTCAAGAGTAGGAACCATCTGATATAATTTCCTTCTGTTTGATCGATATTTCCATGCTTGTGCCTATAGTCATTATTTTAGGTACTTAGCTGCATTCCGATGTTTTATGTGTGCTTTATCGTTAGTTAATAGCAGTCAATGATGTAAGTAACTAAGTACGTCTGCTTTTGTCTGCAAATGTGTTCCAATTTACTTACACCTGTAGACTCTTCCCTTGTCTAAACGTTATTTCTTGTTGAACTGATACATGTTTGGACACTTTCTTTCGTGTTATAGTTAAAAGAAATTATATATAGTTTCGTAAGCTGTCTGTGCCTCCTTCATTAGGTAAAAGTATCGAAAAATATTTTTTGAGTCCATTGGATGAAGCTAATCTCAATCCCTGGACATTAACACTAATTCTACTTCAGGTACAATGTAAACGGAAAACGCAGAAAATCAGTTGCAGGAGAGAGGAAAACATATAAACTTCTAAAAACTGTTACTGCAAGCAAAACTTATGGCCACAAAACGCCAATATTATTGTAGTTAAAACCATTACCCATGAAACATGAAACTTAACTGTGAAATATATGGGGGGTGGGGGGAAGATAAAAAGGCAACTAACTAACAAGATGGCCTTACCGAACCCGAAGGCTCATGACCGAATTAACCAAAGCCCTCCACCGTACCCTGTCCTGGGCCCACAAAATCCAGTCTCCTTCATCTCCTATCTCCCATAGATCCCGCCTGACATTATCCTCCCATCTACGTCTAGGTCTCCCCAGCGGTCTCTTCCCCTCAGGCTTCCCAACCAATACCTCTTGTCCCATCCATGCGCGCTACATGCCCAGCCCATCTCATTCTTCTCGACTTAATCACCCTAACAATACTGGGGGAGGAGTACAGACTTTTAAGCTCATCATTATGCAGTTTTCTCCATGTCCCATCGTCTTCTCTCCTAGGCCCAAATATATTCCTCAACACCCTATTCTCAAACACCTGCAATCTGTGTTCCTCCCTCTGAGTGAGAGACCATGTTTCGCACCCATACAAAACAACAGGCAAAATTAATGTTTTGTATACTTTAATTTTCAGGTTCTTAGAAATCAGACGGGAAGACAAAATATTTTGAACTGAGAAGTAGCAAGCATTTCCGGAATTTAGTCTCCTCCTAACTTCCTCATGAGTATCATTTTGATTTGTTATTGTTGTTGACAAAAAGACAATATCAGAAAACATTTTTGGATAACATTTCAAGAACCAACGGATTTGGTTTCGTGCCTTTACCTGGTAACTGATAAAGACTTAGCTTCCGAAACTTCGTGTTTTTTTAGCCGATGGATGGAGTGCGATACCCACACACGTGCGATGGCTCGACGAGACTTCTTCGTCAAGACATGGACTAGTGTTTCTGCTCATGTTATATATTTGCGTGGTGGAATGTTGGCGCCTTAGGCTATAGGCCTATTACATTTCGCTGCATGTAATTATAATGTCCTTTACAAACAGAACTCATGATGAGAAAAATAGATTTGGGTTGCTGATGAGTAAAGAGCTGAAGTATAGTTATAAAGCTCTGTTTAAATTGTCTGCTTCAACTTAGGCTGTACTGTATAGCAGGATTCGTCATCCATTTTGGGTGACGAACAAGTGGGAAGAGCATATAATTAGTATCGGACGGAAAATAACGTACAAATTGCAAATTATATTATCTACGAAGACGGAAATCTTCATACTCACCGCTGTGAGAACCTCAAGTCTTACATATATTATCTACGATTATGTTCTCGTATTTGCTGACCCAACTGGTTCAAGGGGAAATATCATGATAGTGTGACATATTATCTGACAGTTAAACAAATACATAATTTAAATCTCCATATGAATATTCTAAAATTCTCGCGGACATCCGAAAGCCCTTTGGAAGGCATCAAAATTCCCTTGGGCATAAGGTTGGCTGTTTCTGCTGTAGAGAGTTATTCCATTTTCAGTACTTGTATTTAGAATTCGGTAAAGTTAGTTTCCTTATATCAAACGTAATATTCACCACGAACGTGTTTTCTGTTGTACATACTTCAAGGTACGCATACAATAGTACACATTTGGATGAGACGATTAGTGAGCTTTATGTAATAAATGTTGAAGGAGCCTAGTTCCCGATATATCTAGTAAGTAAACGGACGACAACAAAAGAAGAATTAATTACTCATTGACCCATCTGGTTACTAGTTTCCTTTGAATTTGCACTGTACACAAAATGTTTGTTTCTTGATAAAATGAGTTAGTGTTCTGTCGTGGCCAAGGTTAAGAATGTCTGAGAGCCCGGAATATTAGTGTACTGCGAAGACAAGAATGCATTAATGAAAGGTGGAGAGAAGCGAAGATTATTAATATTACACCGTCGTCATCTTGAACTTGTTGACCTTGGAAAATAACAGTAGCAAAATTGAACAACTTCCTTTTGTTATTCACTTAACTTACTGCTGTATAAATGTTGTTGGATACGAACCACGCTGCATGCAGTTGCATACAAATTGCTGTTAAAATGTGTCTTGGTATCATTGTTTCTGATTGAAGTAAGAAACATCATTAACTCGTTGCAGGGATGTCCATAACTTTGACAGCATCAGGTACCAGTATTATAGAAAGTGACCACAAAGTGTGTCTTATTCTTGGCGTCCGAAATTCGAACTCCTAATAGTTAGTTACCTATGGCAACTCTCTCGATGAAATTTCCTAATAATTGAAGCCACGGTAATGCAGTGTATTCTGTTATCATGACAGAATAACTTTTTCCCATTAGTCTAGTAATAAAATTGTTATAGTCGAACTATGGAAACAGACTTGAGCCTGCAGTTTATGGTTTTAGAATGAAAGTGTATCTATAAAAAATTGTTCATGTAATCAAAACTGACAATCGTTGGCCTTCACATAACATTTTAATATCGTTACGACTGTCATTTCTGAATATGAATGGCTTAATTTAAACTATTATCATTTCGAGATCTCAGTTCCAATCCTTTGTGTTTTTATACCCCTGTATCTGGGAACATTAAATTTGAAGCTTGAGACATTTATAAATTATGTCCAAGTAATTGCTGCAGAACCGTTATGTCTCAGATGATACTTTACCTATAGTACACAAAGGAGCAAAGAACCCGAAGACCTTCGGTTTTATTTCAGAACTTGTCCTGTTCTGGTGTTCGGGCAGACGTTTGGAATGGTTTTGGACTATCTGCGAAGGTGTTATAGCACTCCTTCGTGCACCGATGGCGTACGAACAAATGTTCACTGTCGTTATCTAGATAAAGTCGAATTTGGTGTGAAGTACTGAAACTGTCATAAAAATAACTCAAATCCATGCTTTGACAAAGAACGTAGGCTGTTTCTACATATTTTTACATAAGTTCTGCATTTAAAGTTTATAATTTAATTTAAAGTGTTTTTTTTTTGTATTCATTCATTGGGGGTTGTAATTTAACTTCCGCTGTCCACTCATATATGCGGATCACCTCATCGTAATCTCAAATGTTAGTTTTATTAGCTGTTCTTTAAGACTTTAGCGTAAGCGAAGAACACCTTATGGACGCCTCCATGTCTGTCTGTCTGCCAAGCGTCCCTCACCATGTTGTTGTAACAATTACTTTGTACTGTCGTTGGCTTTGATGCTATTACTACATTTGTTATTCTCATGGTTGCCATGCTGACGTCATCGGCTTTGATGTGGCGTAAAGAACACCTTTGGAAGTTTAGTGTACTCCAGTCTCGTTTTAAAAGTTGTGATGGCGCTGCTGTACTAAGACAACTAGTAGTTTTAAATGGATCAGACTCCTTCTTGCGAAGATAATTTCTCTGGTGGTGAGACGTTCCACGCCTTCTGTGGACTTCGAAGGTACATTACTGTGTTCACAAGAGCTAGGACTCTGCCTTTAGTCAGAGGAGCCCAAACCTCACCACACATTTGGGTCCCGTTTCCTTAAAATCCATTTTAATGACATTCTTGCATAAATGTCTGGATCTTTCGAGTGGTTTCTTCCCTTATAGTTTTCCGATTAATATTCTGTATGCATTTCTTGTGTCTCTCATGCGTGCGATGTACCACACCAATCTAATCCTCGTTTATTTGAATTCCCTAATAATATTTGCCGAAAAATCTGCAGATTAGCAAGCCACTCAACTACAAATTTTGTGTCGGTCTCTTGTGACTTCCTCTTTTCAGGTCGAAATATTCTCCTCAACATTCAGTTCTCAAACATCTTGAAACTTTGTTTGTTTTGCTTTCGTTTGGATAATTGAGCTACCCCATATTTTAACTCGTGGCAACTCGGAACGTTGAAGACCTTAATGCATGTATTTAATGTGATGTTTCAGATTTTTACACATTTCATGACTCTCTTGTGGGATGTTAAAGCTTTGTTGTCTAGTATAAATTTGCCGACGTTTCAGAGATGCTTGCTGCCTTGCCATCGGGGCGATGAGTACTCCCAGAAGAGAGTCATCTTCACACGTGTTCAAACGTTTGTGATAAAGTGTGACTCCACTGTGATGGAATGACGCAGGGCTATGTAGTTCCAAAGATTCATTGGTGTTATGCTCAGTTCAGACCGTCATTATACAGGCTTTCGAAAGCCTTGTAAATACTAGACAGGACGGACTGGTGGTATTGCGGACCACTGCGTCTGCCGTCACAGGCAAGAGTGGAAAGCTGTGTTGGAATGGAGCGCACATATTTTCCACTTGCGTTCTTTTCTATCCTACCTCACTGGCCTTGGTGTTCATTTATTACAGATACAAATCTAAAGCTGATCGCGCTGCAGACATCACACTGCTCGATCAGAAATTACTTCCTTTGCATGTCGCTAGGCTCGACGACGAATGTTACTAAAATGGTCAGATCAAGGACGGTGAGATGGGAAAGACATGTAGCTCGCAGGGGGGTATAACATTTTGGTTTTTAAGCTTGAAGGGAATAAATGTATTGGAAGACACTCTCGTGGACAGAGTTATAATATTAAAATGGATCTTACTGAAATGGCGTGGGTGTTGACTAGATTTCTTTGGCTTATGAAAGGAACCCGGTGCGGACTCTTGTGAACATGATAATGAACTTTATGATTTTGTGAAAGGCGGGAAGTTTCATGACTAGCAAGGCGACTGCAAGCTTTCCAAGAAGGGCTCTGTTTCATGGAGTTTGAATTTCGCTGTTCGTTGGGTCTGTAATGAAAGCTGAATAGGGGGTTTGGCTTGTATTGAACCCATATGAGCTAAATATGGAGATAATGCCTCCTCGGAAATGAGAGCTGAAGATGGAGACATAACGTTTCGAAGAAACGTTATCTGTCTCTGAATCTACACGGCGTTGCAACGCAGAAGGACATTGTAACTACTCGTTGCTGGTCTCGAACATACTGTGTTAACGCAATTAAATTATAAAAGTGTTTATTTCCATGGGGTTACACATGGGCGCATTATACGGGGTTGTTGCGGCTTATACGTGTCTTTTTAATCGAAAACTTCATTCCAGTATAATTGGTAGAGTTAATCACGAAGAAATTTATCGCAGTTATGTTTGTTGGAACCGGTCGGCTGAGATATGTGCACTGCCCCCATCTGGTATAAATATGCAATTACTTGCTTGGTATTTATTGTAGGTAGGTAGGTAGCCAGGCATTCGTACACAGAGAATGCAATTTGCTTCCAAGAAACATTACTGTGGGTGATGTTTAGTCGAGTACGATACGCAGACTAAGTCATTTATTTTAATTAAATAAATCCTAGTTATCCTCACTGTAATTTCTTTAAATTTTAAATTATTCCCTGCATTGGTTACTATAAACGTTTGCCTTTGTTATTTTGTGGTAACTTTAGAGCAAGTAATTAATTTAAAATTACTTTCTGACTACCCATATATATACGTATACAGAATATAATTTTGACAGTGGTTGACGTAATTAGCTGATGGATCAGTTTGATTGACGTATTCGTTCGTAATATTCGATTATTCATTTTTACAGATCAATCTGTGGAACTTTAAAATGTAATACACAAAATAAAGTAACGCAAAGAATTTCATGATCTGTGTAGTAATTGTTGTCGGTAATGCAGTGCTTCGTCGAGACATAATATCTTCTATCGATTAATCGGTCAAGCTTAACAATATTGATTCTGTAATTCTAAATTCCCATCAATGTATGTCTGTACCGGCTAGTTAGTTCAGAGGTGTTTACTGCCTGCATCATCAAGGAAATTGAGGCAGTGAAGAACTCTGAAACGTCGGTCAGTTTCTACGAGACTACGTGACACAGTATCCCAGAAAGTTGCCATCTTCGTACTCGCTGCCATGAGAACCTGAAGCTCGCCTGACGTTCCTTGCTTTCTGTAATAATGGAAATACCCAAGGAAGTTGGTAGGGTAGAGAAACCGTCAAACGAGGAAGGGCAATATTGAAACGCGTAGCCCATTTCAAGGACTTCTTGGTTTAAATTAGAATACGTGGAGCAGCGCCAAGTCTTACGATGAGGTGAGGGTCCAGTATCTCGCGACTCGCTGTTCGTGGAAGTGAGATAACCCCATCGCAAAGCAAAACCGAGAAACGCGGTCAGACGTCCTTAAATCTAGGCGGCGATCTCAGCACGAAGATCTCCTGTAACTAAGAACGTATTAGGCGTATTCTTATTACCCTTCATTACATATGGGTTTGGTTCATGGACACAGGGCTTGAATTTACACAAGCTACGAAGGCTGCAATAAGGGTAGGAGCATAAAGAATTTGTTGAATTATATTTATGTTAAGTACAATCATTGTAATGGAACAAGTACTGTTTTTAAGTAGATGTTTTTCGCAGAATAAAGCTGCTTCTTGATATGGATATATGTATGGAGAGTCTCTGGTATGATCAGATTGGAAAACCGTATTATAACTATTTTTTAAAAACATAACAGGAATCGTAAAGTCCTTTGGTTTGAAAATTTGTAGCCAACTATTCTTGACTGTCGCCCTGCTTATTTGTTGAAGATGGCTGGCTATCTTCTGGGTTGTTGCGTCGTGAAGGCAGCAAGAACTTCTGAAACGTCGGTAAATTTGTACCAGACTACACGGCAGAACAAACAAGGAGACAGCCATCTTCGTACTGGCCGCTGTGAGAACCTCAGATCTTTCTTTCTTGTTATTTCCTTGTATATGGCTAATCGAAATGATCATGAAATTCTCCTTTTACTTCCATCTCACTTGCACTCGCAAAGATAAGAAGCAGTGGTCTGATGACTGATGAGCTTAGTTTTTCTTCTTAGCACTTCACCAGCAGCGGAACGGCAGAGTCTTTTTAACCCTGTCTTCTCACATGTGCTCTGTGGTGCAGCTGCTAGCTTTCCCACGAAATGGACCCAGTCCCCTGGAGTCCTAGCAGCTTACATTGCCAACCCGCCTTACATCGTTGCAGTGGCGTTTCAGCATTAACAACAGGAACAGCCTTGGGTTATTATTAACGAGAGAAATTGTATAAAATTAATAATAATATCTGTCTGTCCGCTTATTATTGTTATTTACAATATTGGAAAGTAGGACGTCGGCGAACATGTCCGGAGGATACAGTTTTTAGATCAAAGGTAACATCTGTTATCATAACAAATACACGATGACTTCAAATAAGAATTATTCGGAATTGTTTTAGAAAACTGAGTATCAGTTGCGTTTCTTTTAATATTATTATTCCGTTGATTTCCTAGAAATCAGTGAGTCTTGTGCAAATATTGTATAAGATGTTTTAAAATATGCCTAGTTATGCAGCCTATAGACCTTCATTCAGATTTTATAAGACACTTATAATAGATTATATAGAGTTTCATCTTAATCTGTTAAATACTTGAAATATGTGTGATTATTTATCCCAGTTATAATAAACTAAGCTTGTGAAATCCAAGCATCGGATGCAGGGTACTGGTTATTACATCTTTAAATGTATGAGCACATTTGTATAACAGGTTGTTCTTGTTAAAGGAACACTAACAGTAAATTTATCACTTTGTGTCTTAGGATGGCTTTACATGGTCGAAATATGTTGTTCAGAATGATTTCACGAATGTAAAGGATGAATAGACGGTTTTATCAAACTCGTTAAACCCTAGTGGTAAATATACGTACCATCTGCTTTAGCAGTCAGTAACGCTGCATATTGTGTTATGTATTTCGTATGATTCTCAGTGTAAGCAGCGATTATTTCCGAAACATCATCAAACGGTTGATTTTTGTAATGCTGAAGTGTTGTGTTTCCTTTGCGGTACGGACTGAATTGTTCGATATTATTTAGACGTTCCTCGACTTCAGAGGGTTTATCATTTATTTTTACTGAATTTCATTTAGGCTATTAAGTAACGAGTTTCTTAAAATTTACCATACTAAACGAGATCTACGAAACGTGTGACTTGTTAGTCGAAATCGGTCTTACACTTTTAACTCTGTTTGTTTGTTTGTTTGTATGTTTATGGTTTATTTGACTACGCTGTCAGTAGCACAAACTGTAGCCTATTGCACAGACTATAAAGTGTCGAATGATATGATTAGCCTGATGAACAATACATTGCAAAGACTGTCGAAGGAAGCGTTAGTGGCCTATCCCAGAAATAGCCTGGCGGAACTGAGGAAACCCACGGAAAGTGTCAGATATTTGAAATAGAGAGCCCTCGACTATGATTGAGGAGTGCTGACCGTGGCGTTTGTTTCAGCTCTGTTCATTTCGGACAGACTGATAATTTTTCTGAAATGTACGTATAAACCAGCTCTATTTACACAAATACAGGCTTATGAACATAGTCAAGGACGTCATATTGTTACAATACACACAATAAGAAGACTGTCCTAGTCAGATACAAAATTAAAAGAATTATTTTAACGTTGTGCACGTGTGAGATACGCTGAAGGTAATGTCAGTGGTTTGTGCATGTTGATGTGATGTACCTGCTTCAGAATGGTATTGACAAGTACGCAAAGTGTGGGAAAATTTATCGACTGATGATGCGTGGACCACCAGTGCGTATCGCAGATCTCACTGATGCACAAGTTCCTGGACAGTCGTCGTTACTCTGTTCTCACGATTAAGCCTCAAGAAATGCCGTCCGGTATTTGTAGTGGGTGACGTAGCATTTGCATACGGTTTCCTTCTGTGGAAGCTCTCCACCTCTGACGCGTCGTCTCTGAGGACGAGTTAACAATTGCAGACGGCTGTCTTCTGGGATGTCTGGTAGAAGTTTACCATCGTTTCAGAGGTCCTTGCTGCCTCCATCATCAGGCCGATGAGGAAAATTCTACCGCAGTACACGGCGTAACATCCCAAAGTACATTCATCTTCATACTCGCCACCGTGAGAACCTGAAATTTCACAAACAGTTCGAATTTATTTAATAAAGTTTCAGAAACTGTAATGCCGATAATTCGTAATCTTATGAGAGTCATTTTGATTAACCGTGATGGATTAGTGCACTGGCATATCCCGTTTCAGTATTAATTCTGACATTATAATAAACCCTTCTTTAGATATTTCATTCCCTGGACGGGCGATCGGCACATCACAGGTATTTCGGAACAAAAGATAACTCAGGAAAACGTGGACATATAGTTTATCTATGCCCATGAACACGTTAGACCAGGGATTCTCAGCCTTTTTCGCTGGCGTACCACTAATTATAATTTAACACATTAAATGTACCACTAACCAAATGCTTTCAGGAAAAAATTATTTATGTTAATATTATATTTCGATTTTCTTACTTAGTTCGTGTACCACTCGACATCGGCTCGCGTTCCATAGGTTGAGAAACGCTGCTCTAGACCCTAGATTATGCTTTGATGATTGGTAATATCGTCATGATCATTGTTCCTAGTACATCATAAAATCACAGTTTTCAATGAAGCAGGTTTGATAACCGTCAGGCCTCGGATTTGTCTGTCACCCAGACATTTTTAAAATACTTCTAACATGGCGGTTGTGCAAACTTTCGAAGTGCATACGTCGTTCAGTGCAGACGCTCGAAAATTTAATAGTTAATGGCTGTTTTAAAAAATACCTTAATAGGCGTTCAGTTAAGGTAACATTTTGTGTGGAGAGCAATAACATGGCGACTGAGCGAGTTATTTTTTATTTTATTGTAACTGATAGCCTTCTGTAAGTTGACAACTGAAATTTGATATGGTGGGAGAATATAAATCTGTGTAATTCTTTGAAACTGTTTTATGTGTATTGAAAAATACTTGGGTATGGTTATGAAGTTTTATTTTTCAAACATTCCGATGTTAGCGTTTAAAACTGGGTCGGGCAGTCTCTTAACTCATTCTTCTGCATTCATTACTCAGTATATTTGACGATAAATGATCTCCTGTCTGTTGTTTGGCAATCCTAATGTATGTAACTTATTCATAATTTATACAGCTGAAGACATTTGAACGTATGTGGACGAACCGTATGAAAAATACGGTCGCTTTTAGCATAGAACTTCCACCTAGCTTGCTTTTCGTATTTCAGTAATCCATCAAAGTAGCATAAAGTAGTCGAAAGCCAAGTTCTTACTGTAACCGCCTTACCCCTCCCATAAAAGAAACACACGAGGTCTGAAAACAGTGTTACAGTAGTCTCGATTATCGGGTGGGGGGGGGGGGGATTAACCGTTGTGTATCTGGTTTAAAGGAAAATTAAAAAAGTTAGAATGTTTGAAAATAAAGGAATAAATACAACAATTACATATTAAACATATTAACAAAAATCAGGTGTTCCTAAAACCTGAATTTTACGACAGTAGAACGTATTCGTTAGAATCTTTTTTAAAATATAGTTGGTATGTACTCTAACAAATTTTATATAAAATTCTTCCTGCCACAGTAAATCTTTAAAAATTTAAGTAGTATGCGCCTTTAAATAAACTTACGTATTTGTTAGATTTACATGTTTTCTTTCATTTTTAGAGATAATCGGTGGTTTTGATTATTCGGGAAAATGTATTTGCCAACCAACCCGGAAAATCGGGAGCCTTCTGTATAATGCAGGAGTGTTTATAGCTTATATGTCTGGTGCTCTGCAAGAATGGCTCAAGTCTTACAGTTAACGTTTGACTTCATCCCTTCTTACCAGGCATCAAGATAGAACAATGTATTTGCTCCTCACAGACAGTGGCTATCTACTGTAGTTATTAGTGTTCTATTTTGCTTCTGCTGAAGCCGTTGAATCATGCGAACAGTAAAATAAACTTAATAGAAGACAAGTATGATTAGTCGCAGAGAATAGGATGGGTAAGGCGTATAGTAAGCACGGCACAGATGTGAGCGGCTTACACAATTTTATTCAGAAATTCTAAAGGAAAAGCGTACTCGTCAGACATTGGCGTACTTGGGGAAATAATATTAAAATGGATTAAGATATGGATGCGAGGATGTGGACTGCATTCATCTGATTCTGGATAGGGGTCATCGGGTAGGGGGGGTTATTTGCGGATGTGAGAGTAACTGCGATTACGTTTAGAAAGCGTAGTCGAATGGCCGACGAAAGGTGGTCCTATCTGCTAGGTTGAGCGCCATGTTAAAATTCTTTGTCGTAAAAAAATAAATTCTACTTTACGAAAGTTTTACAGAGGTCTCTGAACTGGACTGCTGATTTAGCCGTTTGTTTTTATGACTATCAAACGCCGTTTTTTACATTGGGGAAAACATAAATGACAACAAAGTTACCAGGAAATATCTTAACCTAAAAGGCGTCGTGTAGATGGGCAAATTTTGACATTACACGAGTAAGAAGTTCGGAATTTTTACAGATCTGCTATTGTTACTGTTATTGTTGGTTTTGAAAAGCTACAGTTGGCTCTACATGTAGAAGGAATGCATAGACGAGAAGTTCATACGGAATCTCATGTTTCAAACGTCTTGGAAAGTGTGCAGTTAAGTGACAGAAAATGAGATTCGAATATAACATTGAAATGTTATTATATAGGATTATTATAGGACTTCATAAGTGAATATTGAGAGGATGAGAGATGTGTAACAATTTTAGGTTTAGTCCATCTGATGTCTCTGGTGTCTGCAGTGTTAAACGTTCCGGTTCTAACATCAGAGAGTGAGTCTGTTTTGTATACTGTCCCCATGTTTTGACTGGCAAATTTTTGGCCCCTAGGCTAGCTAAGAAAAGGCTCTCTGAATTATTAAATGATGGATATTCTTTACTAACAAAAGAAGCATGATTAAGTATTATATGCAAGCCGTCAACGCTGTCCCATGCACATGATAAACGTTAGTTTAATAACGTTCGTTACTAGTGGCTGTTGTGTTACTTGCCTTGTGGGTACTTGAAGTTCTACGTACACTTCCTTCACATGTGACCTATCGATAAACAATAAACCACCGTCGTGTACTGGAACAAGGAAAGGTTTTTCATTAACCATACTCACTGTCTTTTGATTGTGGTGGCTGTTGAGAGTGAGGGGGATAATGTTACATCATTCAAGTGCTTTATCAAGACAAAGACGACCCCAGCGAAGACATGAAAAGCCATACAACAGGAAACGTTAAAACGCATGTTGTATAATTCATAATATTCTTGGAGTGTTCTTAAAGAATTTTTGACAAGCACAAGTATGGTTATTGGAGGAAATAATGGGGTTTTTCTAAGGGAACCTAAACTACTGTTTCGCCCCAACCTCTTCTTCTTCATTTATAGCAAAGCCCTTCACTGTGACAATCATGTTTCACATTCTCATGTCTCAGCACATGTATATGACATTTATAACAACTACCTACAAACAATGTCAAAAGGAGTTCGTGATCGGCCGGGGGGGAGGGGGCAACTATTTGTAGGCATTGGAGCCGAGGTATTTATTATGCAGTTCCTATTGTTTGCCTGGCGAACTTAATTCTTTTCATGTCAGCTGGTAAAAACTCGACTTGAGTTTGCGGTCTGTATTAAGTTAAAATATCTTCTGAATTTGGAAGCGCTGTTGCGGAATGTTAATTGTTTTTAGACTTCTGTTTTAGGCATGAATTACCGCTCGTGGTCAAGTACCTGAAGTGTGGTTTTTACATTTGAGATCTACCCCGTTTCAGTGGTCATTCTGAATTTCTGTGATCAAAACGTTTGTGGTTTCAGATACAAATATGGTTCTTGAGTTTTAAGTTGTTACCATGGTGTGAAACCCACTCACAGTTTGCAGTATTTGAACTCATACGAGCTGAATTTTTTTTATAAAACTTGCTGTTGGAGTAATATTTTGGGCGATTTTTTTTTTTATGCAGACTGGTCAGTGACAGACTTGTTTTGCTTCATACTTAAAAATGGTTCTTCGTACAAAAGTTATCGCATTGCAAAATATGTAGCATATGTCATGAAGTATATGAGGCTTTGAATTTTTTTTTTGCGTTGTGTTTAACGAAATGAGGAAAGGAAACCTTTTCCCATGACTTGTGGTATTCCTGTACGTGTAGTCATAGCAGCGATTGCACTCGATGATTAAGTTGAAGAGAATGTTCAAGTCTCTGGTCACTGCTTCTCAGAAGGAGCGCTAATGAGGGAAGCCAGACAGTATGGCCGTTGTGGCAAACCAGACGTCTGAAGACACGCTTTTATAATTGCTATTGCATTACGAGCGGTAGGACTCAGGACTATGCCCCTGGTCATCATTCCAGCACTGAGTATACCCTCAGGCTTCAAGGTTCAACAGGAGATATGACAGAGGCGAATCACCGAATGTCTCCTGGAGGTTTGTTGCTCTGTTCACAAGAACCCGCCGTGTGTCACTGTTTCTTTAACATCAGTTTTAAATTATCGTCTCATCTACGCCTAGGTCTTCCAAGTTGTCTCTTTCCTTCAGTTTTTTTTCCCAATAAAATAATGTATGCATTTGAGAAACTTCAGTTAAAACTGCGTACGGTTGCACAGTGACACACTTAACGGTTGTGTTTACCACATTGCAAACTTCCTTTTGTATACGTCTTTGTATCTCCCGTAATATTCAATATGTCTCTCCGCTGCTCGCTGGCGTCTCGACGCTGCTGCAGCGTACTTGTATTGTGCGGATTCCGTGCACAATTAGCGTCATGCGTCAGTTGGTCCCCCGAGAGACTTCGTAGAAACAGCAGCCACTGTAAGCAGAAGCAGTGGCGTCCCAAGAGATCTGTTGTGCGGATCAAGATGAGTCGCTTGTACAAAGATCGCTTTAAACACAAAATGAAAGAAACTTCATTCACTACTGAACTCAGAAAAATGAGAAAGCATCCCTGTCTCTCATACCGCGAACAGCTGTTGCCACTATGCAGGAAAACTTCTACTGCCTGGATAATGGAACCTCCTATTAACTGTTAGATGTAATCCACCATTGTTCTTAAATTGGTTTCTGACTCCTGTTGCTAACAGGATTAATTCAGTCTGAAGGTATTAATAAATTCACTTCGTCGCTATTTCACTATCACGATGTGCAGTTACCAATGCGAGTTACCTGCACAGCATGAAGGCGTTTACAAGGCGAGGAGTTAACACTCTACGTTTTACTGTATCAGAAACAGCTCGTGGCGCTAGACGATATTGATACCACGACTAGACCGGCTCTCAGGATGAACCGTCTAGTAGGTCTAGGGCAGGTACAGAGTCGCTTCTTTTGGGACTTCCATGTATTGCCTAGGTTGAGAATGCGTGGAACTTTATCTCCAGTACCCACTGACTAGGCTGTCAATCATACTGTTTTGTAAGTGTACCATTTGACAAATCGTACGTGCCTGGTGGCAGAATTAGAAACTCTGCTACAGTTTTCTGCTATGTCTCGGAGACCGGCTATCCTTATTAAGGTATTTCGTTTTTCTCAGTCACTCCGGGAAAATGTCGAGACACTGTATTTTCAGTTTTTATATGTATAGTCCGAACAACTGGTAACGTCGTTGAACCACGAATGAGTACAGTCATGTGTGTTGATATTAATGAATGCTTTATCAAGTGGCGAAGGGAACTGATGTCACGTTTGCAGACTGCGTAGAACAAGACACTTACGGAATTCTTAGTCACACGTGTACTTTATATGGACGTAAAACATTGTAATGCCACAGGAAGTCGCCAGTGATGTTCAGGTCGCTGTAGCTCAAGTTGACTGCAGAGTCGTGGCTTTCCTGCATGCTTGACATTCTGATTCAAGCTGTCATGGTGAAGTTTTTACTACGTACAGTTAACATTTATTGAAATGAAATGTATACGATTATCGTTTCAGGAACTGAAGGGGCTGGGTCATTTGCCTTCCATACTTGCTGCTTAGCTATTCATGAGATTCAGCGAAAAGTTGAGAAAACACGTAAAGACGTCGTGTCAGCGAGTTACCACCACCTGAAGCGCTTTTTACATATGCAAACAAAGTGATAAACAGTCATAAACTTCACTCAGTGGGAGCAAGATTTAAATAGATGTATTTTATGTGCAGAAGACCCTACTCTGCTAGAGGCTACGTACAGTTCATGCATCTATTCGTACCTGCCAAACAACCCAACAGACTGCTAAAGAATACATTTTTCTGTTATGAGATGTTTATGCATGTGTGTGACGGAGACGATAGCTGAAAAGGGATGGTCCCCCAGCTTAGGAAGTTACCAAGTACGCATCGCGACAGTTCACCTGATAGGCGTTTCGTACATTGAAAACGACCTGGTTTTGTATCCCCAGCTGAGTATATCCTTTGTAAGATTTGAGGTTTTCACAGCGGTGAGGATGAAGATTCCCGTCTTCTGGGTTGTTCTGGGTTGGCTGACATCAACCAGACTACACAGCGCAACAGCCCAGAAGACAGGAATCTTCGAGTATATCCTTGTTTGAAGCTTATTATTCTTATAAAGCGAATGCTATGATAGTGTCTTGATCGTCTCCTTCTAAATCCCTTTTTCACTAGTTTTACTCGACACATCTACATAGCGGTTAAGAAACTTGACAAGAACTTTCTACCTTGTTGGTTTCGCCTCAGGTTAAGAGACTATTGATTCATAGAACCTGGACTCACAGAAAGTATCCTAGTATTGTTGGATAGTTAGAGATAAATAAAGTAAGTAGTGATGGCTCGTTAAGATAAACTTAAATGTGAAAGGAATTTTGATGGGGAAACGTCTTGGCTAACGGTTGCCTGTAAAGCTGAAGGGGACAGAACAACAACAATGAAATTTATGTAAGGTCTACATGGTTCAGAGTAGAGTTCATTAACAGCGTGGGGCCATCATAGTTTTAAAAAGCCTACCATTAAATTGTTTTCTGAAAACACATTCCATTTCAGTGAAGGAGAGCGACGTCTTTGATAGGTTTAGGACCCACCGGCTGTAGAATAAGAATCCTGCATTCCTCTGTGATGACATTCTGCGACCATGACACTGGCCTTTCATTACTTGGAACTGACTAAAATTACAGAATCAGAACACACGTTGTCTTATCTGTAGCAAGAATGTAACCAGATCCTCGCTTGAAGGAACACAAATCCACCATTCGTGAAAATGTTTTAAGTGTCACGCGTTTATTCTCTGTCCAGGCAGACCGACGTAGGCCTTATCGGGCCTTGGCTGAAGATCACGCGTCTTACCTATACATTCTTGTGACGTATCTTGCTTCCAGTGATGATGGAATGTCGTTTCTGCATCATATTCGCCAGCTCTTAGTGCACGTGTTTGGTAAACTTTTCTTACAGTCGTATTGTCCTTATTTAATTATTTAATGATGCTGTGAGTACCTGAGACTAATGCGCTAGATGACAGGGTGATGAATAATGAATTGAAAACGATATGGAAGGAAGTGGTCGTGACCTTATTTAAGTTGCTATCCCGACATTTTCCTGGAAGGGCAGAGGAAGCCCACAAAGAACTTCGCTTAGGGTACTGGGTCTCCGGACCGAAATTTAAACGTGTGACCACCCGAATACGAAGCAGGATTGCCAACCACTCAGCTTTGGCGTTCGATCTTGTTCTCACAGCCACGATGTCGATTAGTATTTGGGGCTTTGACGTGGTGTAGGTGTTGCCAAAGTTTGGTAGGAACGTACTGCCTCCATCTTCAGGGTGATTATAGATTTTCAAAAAGATTAAAATGTATGCGATGGAACGAAACATTTCTTCTTGCATAGAGGGAGACATACGTTGATACAATATAGAGCGTATCCTGATGGTGTGAAAAATACTACAAAGAATCGTGTTAATTAACGAGAACTATTTTCCCCAATACTTGGAATAAGTGAGTAGCTAACTGCTTAAGTTAGTGGTAGAATTATTGTGACGTACAGAACGATGTGGGGGGGAAAATGGTTCTAGCCTATTTTAAGGGAGTGTAATTGCATTTTATTGGAGTGACTGAAGAATACACGAAAACCTCAATGTGTCTAGTTTATCCCCAAGAGGATATTCTAAATTAAACCCTACATTATGTAGCGTCGGCATCTCTGATGCTTCAGAATTAATTTATGACAAGGAAGTATGAAGTTAAAGGCTGTGGTGGCTTCTTATGACATTATGAGGGTAACATGTTTTGTTCTGTCTGAGGGGGGACAGTCGAACACGCATACATGAACCCGCGTGTGTGGTGCCATACACGAATCCTCATACTATCCAGTTGTTAACACAAATACTAATTGCGTCCATAACCGCAGTACATGCTGAACGAATGCCTGAAGAAAGACTTCCTAAGACGGAAAAAGAGATCGAGGTCGACCACGAAGATGATGGAAAGATCAGTTTTGAAGATGGAACAGGCATTATTGCCTAATCCCTGACGATGATGAAGATGATGACCACAGTATCCGTGCGCCCGAGAGTTCAAATTTGAATCAGCTAAAAATCCGCATTACGCCAGACCGATATTCGTGGGAAGAAAACCGAATATGCTGCGTCATACTCGCATGATACCGTCGACGTACAAGTTGTAGGAAGTTCGCGTCTGTCTTCAAAGACAACCACTCACATCTTCAGGGATCATTGACTACTTGTCGTACATTATGGTTCGTCATTAATACTAGCTTCATTTACAAGTCAAATCCGAGCTCCCGGGTTGAAAGCACAGAATGGAGGATGACATATGTGAGCTTACTGCATGGGGTGAGGTGCACTGTATTGCCGATGGCTCCAATGCAGGCTGCGCTCCTGTGTGTGTGGCTTAATTCCAACGACAGATAGTTTCTCATCATAAATATTCAAAAAAATTTAAAAAAGTGCTGGATAAACTAATACAGATATTCACTGTTTTCGTTCGAAAGAATTTGTCCAAGTTCTAAGTCCTATGTAACTTTTCGTAACATGCTGTTTTCTTTATTGTGGGATTTGTTAGCCCCCACAAATCTCCAGGCTATGTTTCTGAGGCTAACTCTGCCTCCATCTTCAAGTAAGACTGTGGGGCCTGATTTGACAAACAAATCTCCACATCCCCGCAATAACTGTTGCATTTCTGCATTATTACGACTGACGTAGAAGGATGCCTTCTGGAATGGTGCGTCGTGGAGTCTGGTGGAAACTGACTGGCTCTTCAGAGGTGCTTACTGACATCTTTGCCTGATGACAGAGGCAGCAAGCACCTCTGATACGTCGGTAAACATCTAGCAGACTACACGACGCAACATCCCAGAAGACAGTTATGTTCATTCTTGCCGCCGTGAGAACCTGAAATAGCATCATATTACGACTAATGCGTCTCTAGCAGTACGTCTGATTTAACCAAAATTTACAGGACACCTATTGGTTATCTGGCGTTAAGCTGTATTTTGGTGTTCTTCAGAAAAGTTTGGGGGTCCGCAGTGGCCGCGCGGTCTGAGGCGTGGGCCTTGTGCCGCTTGGTCGCTGGGACCGTGGGTTCGAATCCCACTCACGCCATGGATGTTTGTCCGTGTTTTTCTGTGTCGTGCTGTCCTGTGTACAGGTAGAGGCCTTGGGACGGGCCGGTCCCTCGTCCAAGGAGTCCTACCGAATGTTTATAGATCGAGCCAACGAAAAGTTGGGACCCGCAGTGCTCAGGCACTTGAAGAACGGGTCGTTCCCAGTATCCCAGTTTATGTGGTTTAGGGTGCGGACGTACAACTATAAAACCAAACAGTCCACTTATTCAGCGTCAAACGCCCCGCAGTCTTTGAACCATTGCCCATAATTTCATTGTGGTGCTTTCAGTGAAAGTAGCGTTCACACATTTGAACACCTGTTTGTATGTATCTCCATGTTTTGGAACATCTGCGGTGGAGGTGCAAGGTGGTGGGAACTCAGATCGGCGATTGAGATGAGAATGTAGGCCTTTTATTGAGACACACAGTTGTGGTTAAATCGCATTTGCATTCAGCAACTAGGCGTGGAATAACCAAAAAGATTAACAAATCAGTAAAAGTAATAAAAGTATTTCCAAGGAAAATGGAGGTTATCTTTGTCCTGCACTACATAATCTTCTAAAACAGGCATCGCCAGCCTCTAATTAGGCTCAGGCCGGATCTAGTTTTTTCATCATGGCCGCTGGCCATGATATTACATGAACATGGCTGTCTTCGGACTCACATGCATTGAGAACCTCAAATCCTGCGTGATATTACATATCAAGTAAGTTATTATCAGTAAACCAATAAAATCTTCTCGGGCAATCAGCCGGGTTAACTGGTTACCGTAGTAAACCGACGTTTCGGGAACCAACTCTGTCCCCATCATCAGGGTTCTGATGTGACTGGATACTTCGGAAGTTTCAGGTTCTGACATATCGTTGCTGGATAACATTCGTAGTGAACTATGTATGGAAAAGTTCTGTTATATATTCGATACATTAGTGGTGAATACAATACGAATTTGAAATAACTAGCTCTGAAGAAAGTTGGAAATGGTTGTTCCCTTTTACAATAGGCCTACCTTGTATTGATAGACATGCTTGAAGAGCAACTGATACCATGTATTTTCCTTCTGGTACTGTGGTATTCGAACTGAGTCTCACTACTTCAACCAATTAGTTTAAAAATCCAGTTCTCCTGTCAGGACATCATTGTCTGGCTCGTATTTTGGTCTAGCGAAACGAAAATGGGATGTTATACTTCTTCAGTGTCTAATTGTGGACAATCGATGTATACTTTATTGGCGGACGGCGTTGTGTACATCCAGTCAGACCGGTTCCATCTATTATAATAAGTTCGGTGTGTAAGAAATTGAGACATTCCTCGGCTTCCGTCCAAAAAAGACTTGAAGATGCAAAGGCATGGTTTACAGTCGTCGTTAGATGATGCTAAGAAACTTTCTTTTGCTTTGAGCGGGGAAAGAATGGTTGAACGTGTTGGAAAATATTTCAGAGAGGCGCTTATGTAAATCTGTGAACTAAATGGGCAATTATTTTGATGACAGTGTGACAAAGTACGTACTGCAACAAGTCTCTACAAAATCATTGTATAGAGCGGTGGTAGGTTTCCGTGTGCATTCAGTGTTGAAACTAATACTGAACAAATCAGTTTTTAATTTGGCCTCAGTTTCACCAAATGTGAGACGTTTCTTGAAGTCAGCTTGGTGACTGTCACAACTTAGGTATAGGCGTCTGAACCTCAAATTTAATCTGTTGCACATACGGGTTCCGGACAGGGACTGGTGTTTGTTGAATATGGAGTTAGGTGGCTGGTTTTTGTGATGGGTTATCGAAACAATCGATATTCTGCTTGTGTTATCTAGGCAAGGTTTTATCTTCATATACGCCTACAATATTCAACACTGCCTTTTCATGTTGAACTTCGTTTGAAGAAGAATAATGAAACTGTATATCGTGTTAATAGGGAGACATTATTGGTGGGTTAAATAAAGTTTCTGTAACTTGGAGTAGCATTTTGTTGTAATTTTATATTTTTATTGTTACTGTGGGTTGTAATTAACAGGAATCATTAGCCTGATAGCCAGTAGAAACGTTCAGTGGGATTTCAGGTAAACCTTATAATATTAAGTGTCCGGTAGCGTCCATTAATGGGATGAGTTCATGCAGATAGATGTCTCTAAAGCGAATGATGCTGATGACCTTGAAGTAGAAGGTGGGGTTATTTTGGTTTCCGGTGGAAATCGCATTTATTGTTACAGATTCTGCTGGCCTCTCTTCAATAACAATAATTACAATGTAATTTATTCGCCCCCACTTTTACAACGTTGCGTTTTTTGCCACGCAATTTACTGCATTGCAAACCCATGAAGGGTTCTGGATCTTTAGGGATGAGCGAGTCAAACGTGAATGTGGGTGCTGCGGTTATGATATGGCCACTTAAATCGTATACAGTCATGTGAGTAAGTTATGTAGAAAAATCTGACGGATAAAAACGCGAAAGTAAAAATAATTGGGCGCTGTTTTGCATGGATGATTTTATACAATTAGGATTTTATTCATGAAGTCTTTTTATGATTTTTATTTGTCATGAAACCTTTTATTTGACGACTACACTTATTTGCATGTGTCTGTATTTAAAGCGGATTTGATTTTGAACGCATTTGTCTGTGTGTTTTAGATCTCATCTATTTGGCTATTATATCTCTGTGTCACTAATTATTCAGATGTGTTGATTGCTTTATGATTTAACAGGGTATTGTTCGTGTGAGTTTGTGGTCTTGTAGGTGGTAACCAGCATTCCCTCCAAAGGTGTGCAGCCACACGCCGTAGAAAATACAAATTTCATGTTCATATTTTTTCTCGCAATTTCTCACCAAGATAGGACCAGTTCAGTTTTGCATACTTTCTGCTCAGGGTTACGTATTTGGCATAATAAATCATTGTATGGGCCCATCGTGAAATTTAATTCTTGAATCTCGTTGATGCCATCGCACAGGGAGATGTCAGTACACTGAGGAAAGATGGAAGGATATTGATGGTCTGAAGTGGACCCTAGAAGTACAGATGCGAGGGTTTCCATGGCACCTCCTCAGGAAACTCGGCGATTTTTGATAAGGAGAAAGAAACAGAGAATATAGTCAGATTAAGGAAGGGAGGACGAAGTAATGAAAAGAAATGAAAGAAGAGGTATTCAGAGAGACGTAAGTAGGTAAGGAGGGGTATTCTGTTTCTGCTCAGTGAAGAACGGTTTTTTGAGTGCCAGGAGACCCATAAAAATTGTTTACGGGCGTTGTATGTCACCGCGTATCCCGGAACCGAGCACAGCGGACAAAAGACGATGAAGGCTATTTCTTGTGTTGAGGATTATTTGGTGTTACATTGTTAGATTTTTATAGTCTGCAAAAAGATTGGATACAGTTTGTAAACTGTTCCTGGATCCTACGGTTTTCGTTTGCGTGGAAAACAGATATACATAATTGGTAGTTCCAAAATACAAATAACGTGAGTTTAGAAATTGGAATCTCAGAACAAATGCAGATCTATCAAATTCAAGCTCCTGGCTGGTGTAAATTAAGTGTCGTGTTTTTATTGGGCCCTGATAGAAATATCTCATGCACTTTTGGCCAATTGATAAAATGGTGTTGAAAGGTATCGGTGGGATTTTTCTGGCTTAGGATAGGGATATGTCGTGGGTATCTATGAACACGGTATTGAACCTTTGTGTTCCATAAAATACGGATAATTTCTTGACTGTCTGACTGTGCGTACTGTCGGCTCCTCAAGGACTGCTCCATGGAGCGAGTTGGTTGTTTTTAGTAATTTTATTTCTTCGTTAAAGAAGGATGGTTGGCTGGACCTTGCTAAGGAGCGAGCCTGGTCGTAAAAAACGTACGCCCAAAATGGAGCTGCTATATACATAACCTACAACATGTTGGTATTCACGAAAGAAATGGCGTAAGAAGTCTCGTCCTTGAAAGGTTAATACACTGACTTACCTCCCCCACCCCTTGTCGTAACTGCTACAGGACATTTCTTTTGATGTCACTTAAATGGCTGCAGTGACAACTGGCACTGACAGAGTCGGACTCTTAAATGTACTTATCCTGAAACAATTCATACCATGGATGGCTGTCTACTGGGTTCCCGCTTAATACATACCATGTTCTGTACAAGTAACTGTGGCAGTATATTACTCTCTGACATATAGATGATGCAGCATTATTTCAGCTAGTGGACTTCTGACTATAAACAGACTTTATAACTGTGCGTTCAGACTCGTTAACGGACTGTCTGGCACATAATATAGGTACATAAAACGGCTCTTAATTTAAGGATAGCCCAAAACGTCGTAATCAAATACCCAAGTGTGTTCGTAATCATATTCTCTTGCTGTGAGTAGAATTTATATTGTGTGCTGAGAAGAGTTTTTCACTTTAAGCTACTTTAACTCTTCTTATTCTTCTTCTTCTTGAACTAATTAAATTTTAGGCTTAGGCTCTGGAAAGCTGTTCTGTTAGCTGTCATCTAGCCTTTCCATTTTTTCTCGGAGGACTTATTTTTCTTTTTCCGGTGGGTTTATAATACAGTGCTAACTTGTAATTTGTTTTTCTGCATTCGTTCTGTTTTCGTTCGAATTTAGTATATATGAGAAGGAATCTGTTGATGTCAAAGGGGCGAGTCTGGTGGACATATAACTGTCGCCATTGTCATTGCGCGGGACGCCATATCCGTATGGCATTGCGGCATTCACGAAAGGACTTCTATATATTAAAAATTAAATTGTTTGCACGTGAGACTGAGAAGAGACGAGATAGCGTTTAGGTACGTCAGAACGACCTTTCAGTTTCATTGTCTTTAATGTTGATGCTGCGTTTTTGTCGTTTAATTTAAAATTGCCTTTATCTTAGAAGGAAGATGGTTGTCTTCTGGGTTGTAGCGCCATGTGGACTGGTAGTAGTTTACCAGCGTTTCAGATATGATTACTGCCTCCATCATCAGGGCGATGAGTACCTTAAATCATGCCTTAATCTGGTCTGGCATAATTGTAGCATGTGGTAATCACAGTGTTTTAGGACCCAGATTGCCAGCACAAAACTTTAACGCTTTGGATTTCCTACCTCTCGCATCCTTTCTCTGACTCTCACTTTCGTCTCTGATATGCTTACAGACGTGTAGGAATTTTCATTACTTCCACTGTATCTTACACAGCTCACAGGCTAAATCGTAACCATTTTGTCAATCGGAAAACGAAAATGTTGATTTCTGTTCTGTTACTTCCATTTTTCTTGTACCTCGCTGTTTTTCTTCTGCTTCAGGAACGCAGATTATAATTTTCGACGGGTAGGAAGACTTACATCTGTATACTTTTTACCAGAGACAAGAAATTAACGATTTATAGCAAGTTTGTTTTCTGTCACATTGGTGTATTAGTTTCAACAAAATATTTAGGGTTCAAGAGCCCCTGGCAGTTGAGTATCCTAATCAAATGCAGTTTTAACTCAGTCTGCACACCTCCCTGTTCTGTTCGCTTCAGATGCATTTTAATATCATACTTACATCCACGCCTATGCCTTCCAAATAATTTATTTCCTTCAGAGTTTCTTTTCTCGGCCATCTCTGTAAGAATTTCTCACCTTCGTGGTGCATGCCCTACCGATGTCATGCTTCTTAATTTTGTCAGCTTAATATCTGGTGAAAAGCGGACTGCAGATTATGAAACTTCTCAAAATGTAGTTCTTTCAGTCTCCTGTTATTTCATGTCACTTGGGTTCGAATATTCTCATCAAACACTCGTAGTCTTTGTTCTTTTAATTTGAGAGGTAATATTCTACATTTATACAGTGCAAAGCATAACAAAACTGGAAATTAGAATCTTCTAATTATTTTTCATTTGAACGAATAGTTATCATGTATGCATTTTCGAAGCATCATGCGTGAAAGCTGAGCTGTTGTTTCATTAAAGAATTTCTGTTCTGTCTTTCGTTGAGTGAAAGAACTAAACAAACTCATATTTTCTCTTCTTCCAGTCCACATCTCACACCACTCGTTCTACTAATTCAAAAAAATTCAAATCATTACATATAGTGTTCGTCTTCTTCGCTCTCACTCTATCCAACGAACTACGTTACCGCATAAGCTTTACAGGATATAATGGTCACATCACTTGTTTTAAAGATACCAAAATAGACCTTAAAGAGTGAATACTTTTTTTTAACTTGTTCGTTTTACCCCTTTCGAGTACCGTCGCCAACGAGCGGCAGAAGGATGAAGTCAGAATGGTATGCTTCAGTTGAACGAACTAGGAGATGATGGTGTAGGGTAAGGGGTAAATATGCAAGAAGACGAAGGAGCAAAAAATTCAAATTATGGGCAGTAAAAACACAGTGACATCAGGCAACCATGCTCTTCTTGGTCCTTCAGATCAGGGGTCACAGAATTAGAAGGCTGTATTATATGAGGCGACGTGTCATTTCGTCCGAGGTATCTTTCAGGCAAAGGTGGGTCAGTTAGTTCTTGGATTATTTAACAAGTACACGAATGATATACTGTCTGTCTTTATTCTTGAAGGAAGCTGTGGTGGTCTATTTTAAGGCATAGTCTCAGCATCTGGCGGGAGAGACTGAAGAAAACATGAGAAACCTTAGTCAGGGCAGTCAAGATACAAACCCGCGTCCGCCTGGCAGAGCATTGCACATCGGAATGCGATTTGTATGGTGGTAGGAGAGATCGCTTAAAATTATTGTGAAATAATCATGTCGCATTATCGTATGATTTTATATGCCAATTTAGATTATGGCCTTCTGGGATTTGGGCAGTGTAGTATTCTGGCTGAACGCCGTTTAGTAGGAACGTGCTTCCTCCACTTTCAGCTCTGAAGGCGATGTTGTTTGTGCGATATTATTTCGATTGACTGTGGATGGCGAGTCCTACTAAAATTCCAGCAAAACTAATTCTCTGCGTCATAAAATGGTGGTTTGTGGGATTAAATGGATGATACAATTTGTATTATTTTAGATTAATATTAATTTAAAAGTCTAGTTTTGATAGTGAACATAGAACTCATGGTTTTGGACTAATATATTTGGGTAGATAGGAAATAATATGTTTTTACTAAATTATTCAGTGCCGTGCTGTTTATTCAACGTCGTTTCTCCTTTGTCTACATTGTTAGTGTTAAAATCAAGAAACGTGTTGGTTTCAAATTGACGATATTAAACAATTTTGTTACGTCAGGGCAGAACAAAACCTGTTCCTGGTATGGGCTGTTGTTTATTTCGCATGGGAGTTAATTGAATCTGCCAGTAACTCAAATATTCTCTTCGGTGTGATATAACGACGTCTGTGAAGTGATTACACCAAGTCGTCTTGGATTTTTTCAGTAGAAAACGGGGTAAAATGTGAGTCTCAAACTTTTATTGTGCTACTGTGTATTAAATTATAGACAATTTTAATGTAGGTGAAGAGTATTTTTAAATATCAGCTAAATCGTATTGTTTTATAGCTTAAATCTGGTGCTTGAGATATCCAGCCTAAAACCTGCTGAATTATTCACAGCGTGACGCCAGAAGGCGCAAAGAACTTGTCTGTTGAGAGCCACAGGATGGAAAACCATTGCACGGATACTGGGCGTAGTCTGTTGGTGGCTCTTATTTCAGATGAGTCCAAAAAAGAAAATCTTGGGACGAAGAAAAGATGCGTGAATTATTGTAGCGATGCGCTGCTAGCAGATGGGGTTTCTAAAAGCTTCTAAAATTTACGGCGTATCACATTCCACACTTGAACTTACAGCGATAGAAGCCACCGACAGAACGCGTTAGCACTTCATTAGGCCGCCGACCAACATTTTCTACAGGATAAAGAAATATTATGTAGAAATGGACGGGAAATATTTTGGAGGTCACGTGGAAAGGTCTGTGCACTCAAACTAGCACAGTACGAATCGAATTTTCAGAAAATAAAGCACAGGTAGGCGAAAGGACACTGACTCTTCAACGATAATATTCCTCCAATAACGATTTGTAACAGACGCTGCCCCACCCCTCTTGTCAGGACGAGATATTGATAATTTTTTAAAAAAATGTTTTATGGAATGTTATCTTCAGTATTTTTATTTTAGACTTTCACTCTATCGGGCAGAGTTGCGTAATAGGTTACATCCGGTCTGGGTTAAATATGGCTACTCGTAGTTTGTTCCATAATTCTTGTGAGAGGAAGACGAGGCGCTGTAAAGTGATAGGCAAAATGCTGATGTTGGATTCTAATAAGTCTCCCATGTTAATTTGCATTTTCTTATCGCTTGGTATTAGTCACTTTTTTGGGGAATAAGTAATGGGTGGAGGCTAACTGGCTCGTGGGGTGACTACGATAGGGATGATGAAGTACCACCGCGCCTGAATTTACTCAGTATCTCGAGTTTTCTTGGTTTTACTCAGTAATTTCAGGCTTATCCCGGGTCAGAATCAGAATTATTTTGAAATTCAAGTTTAATGATTTTTTTAACTGAATAGTTTATATAGCACGAAGAGGTAACATTATTGCATCACCATTTGAAGCACGATATTTCTTCGGTCTACAAGAAACCACGCCACAGATTAGTAATTTGTGAGTGAAACTGCGAGTGGCTGGACTTTAAAACGGATGGAAGACCAGCGTATAATTGCCGGTGTCTTAAAGAGTTAAATATGTACGCCAAATAAACACGGAAAGGAGAAAAAGTTTTTGAAAAGGTAGCTGAACTAATCAGTCTTAAATTTTGTAGAGCAAATAGCTGAAAGTACGTAAACAACAGTTAATATTGTTGTTATTATTATTATTCATGTATTGTTGATTTTCTTATTATTGTTGTTGTTTAAAATGTGGAAGTGTACCAGAAAGACGTTTCATTCTTAATTTCGGGGCAGCCACGCAAAGTAAGGACCATGGTTTTATTCTATTTTCGTGTCATTTCCTGTGCAAATGTTGGCCGAGCTCTTCGGGAGTTTAAATGTCTGAAATAAGGTCAGTACAGTAGCCGACTGTCCTCTGTTCTGGGAAAGGTTTTCGAAAAAGCCACTGGCCGAGAGGGACGCGATGCAACAACAGCGCTTGTTTCATTGGAATGCTGGTTATGTAAGACGGCGAAGCAAGGCAGGGAAGGGTTGAGTGAGCGAGGCCGGCTGAAGAATCAGAAAGAGACAGAGGGAGAGAGAGGCATGGGAGATGCTTGTTGACGCCACGCCATAGGCCGCGTTCTAAAGGAAGATCATTCTTTCTTAACATACTCGCAAACCTCATTATTTCGTTCATTTATTCATGAGTTCTTTCTTTGAGCTCATCCTTTGTTGTTCCATTGCGATATATCGCACAAATTCTATGGGGGAATATCACGTATTAAAATGAATTGCTTGCAGTTGGTAAAAGTTTGGCCCAGGGATAAAGCGGCCGAGGCGTGAAGCTGACCACTCACCTCCATCTAGTGCCGAGAGATAGAAATTGTGGACATACGTACACTCATTACACGATGGTGGTCAGTGAAGGACCTTAGAGAGTTTTACCTCGATATTAATATATCAGTTTATAAAAACATGAAGAAGGGGGGTAATGAGGAAGTTCGATATTTAATATTCGCCTTCTTTTCTTGTGGTTAGTCATTTGGGCCTTTGATAACTGAGGTGGAGTTTGTGTGAAGTCTGTTGAAATCACGAGATATTAAAAAATCATACTGAGACGAAAGTATACTATTAAGACAGACCTGGAGGAAACTGCGTGGTTTTTAATGAAGTGAATTAGAGTGCTTAATGCAGGGTAGAATCTAATTGTGGACCTCCAGATTTAGCAATGTTGAATCTCCGGATTTTAATATCAGTTAGTTATGCCAGTAACGCAGTCGGTAACTTAATTGGGCAGTGGTTTGACTAGTTCAGTCAATTGTATGTCAAGACGATCAGGCAAACACATATAGTCTATATGTCTAGTTAATAGTCAGCTGTTGTAAGTATTCGAATATGATCCTACAGTCTGAAATATGTGCAACACCTTGTTTGTATGTTGCCATAATGCAAAGTGAGGACAAGTCTCTCCTTCTTGGTATGCGCACTGACGATCCTAAGCATACGAAAATTCTTCTCCCTTCAATTTTTCTTTACGAATTTGCAATGAGAAAGGTCATGTGTGGTTCATTAATGTAAGTGGTACGTAATTAAAGACTTTGGTGGTTAATGCTTTCTGCATCCAGTTAACACAGTGTACGATAACTTTTTCATTCTAACGTTTCGCGGCTTTGTCATTGCATTCGTCCAACCACACCACACCTTAGTTAATTCGCGTTTGGAAAGCGACTGAACCGAAGTTTGGATTCGAAACTTCTGCATGACAGACTAAGTTGAACATAGTCAGAAACCGTATTACCATGTTCACACCTCAGATACCCTTCGTCCTTCAGCGACGAGCAAGGGAGAACGATTAACCTGCTGTATGCAAAGAGAGTTCGCCAGATTGAAATCAAATTTTATTTCACCCATTAAACTTGGTAGTACTTTGATAGGTACTGTATAATTTTTATACACAGTGTTGCAAAGCATGGTCCAGTCTGCAGATCTCGATAAATACCAGCATGACGGGGTTACAATTCCCCGCAGGGGTTGGATGTTTATATTCCCATTACGCCTTTATAGCCTGTCGGTAGTTTCCCGCGGGGGGGGGGGGGGGGGGGGTAAATCTGAAGAAGAATGGCGCTGATCACTCACCTTCTTCTGGTGTCGAGGTTAAATTTCGTGGTGTTTTACCTCCACTTCCCTCACACAGCTTTTCCACGTGTGTAAATACCTTTCTTACTTTATTACTAAGTATTGCCTTCCTATGTTAACAGACTGACAGTAATATACCCCGTCAGACCTGTGGCGTACTTCGTTAACTGTGACGTAACTACACGCCTGGGCAGTCCTGAATATGCCACGCCCTTGAATTCTTTGCTTCCTTCAACAGCCTTCGTATAACGTGAACATATACGGGCGCCCTCCTTGGTCAGACGGGATGTATTCAGTCACATTGACCACTGACAGCTTATGTTTCCGGTTTTGCACAGTGTATTTGTAAAATACTTGTGTGATTGATGTTAGTTGAACAAGAATAAGCTTTTAAAGATCAGAATTTGATGCAAAATCCCCATTCGAAGTTTACGTTGAGGACTTATTATCGTTTGCGAGACTTGACTGCAAGGTTTCTGCTCAGTTAACTTGTCGGTTCTGGAAAATATTATTTGACGAAGCTAATCGACGTGTCTGTGGAAGCTGGAGATATAAAATGTTAAATAACTTCGTACTCCTACATAATATCAAGTTGGCAAACTGAATTTGCTTTGATGATCATACTTTCTCTGAAACACACACATCATACGTCATCTTGACTACAATTTTATGTTTTTCTTATGAAATACGTTAAAGTAGTGTCTGGAAGTGGAGACGTCGTGTTTGTCCGTACGTTTATGTGTTTCATCTCCTCTCATGTATTGAGAGATCTGTTTAAAAGTTTGTATGGTAAATGTAATTTTGCTCCGGATCGGTGCATATAAAACCGGCTTTAGAAGAGGTTCAATCCAGCTCCATCCTGTCTCATACCCGACTCATCATGCAACAGATACGTGTATCATATCAGTGCACATATAAGAATTGCTTGAAACATTTCTGAATGTAATAAGTATTAAAAGAAATACAAGCGAAAACAATGTAGGCTTATGTCTCAGTACAGCGTCACATAGATTATGCTTATTAGCTTTGAGTTGCGTCTGCAATAAAGCCACACAAGGTCGGTAAGGTATGCAAAATAGCAAAGAACACACTTGAAAAATACACCTTTCCATTCGTTTTAGTGGTAATAAAACTGAGGTAACAGCATCCGCAAACTTTATTTTTGCATATTTCACACTTGACCACTCTGTGGAGTTCCGTCTGCGTGTTTATTTGGTCACAGGATGTATTCTTGCGCGATCTTGCCCAAGCCTAGCAGTTTCTGGATGAACGTTAGGCCCTGTGTGTTCGTATTTGTAGATGTTATGGTCCGGCTCAGTAAGGACAATATTGTGGTTGGTCTGTACGCTTGTTACCATGGATTCTGCCGTTTTACCTGGTTGGTTTTCCTTTATGATCTTTATGACAATCCCGGGTTCGAACGCAGTTTGTTCGTAGCAGGAATGGCAGTTTTCAAGCAGTCGGTAACCTACTTCGCACGTTGCCGTGTTTCGGGCAGAATGAAGTCTAAACTTTTAGACCCGTCCCATAAAAGTTTTGGCTCTGGCACCGCGCGGGCCCCTGGCGTGTTTTTGTTGACCCGCACCACATTGTAGTGCGGGGTTGCCACATCTTACTTCCCGCCTTTTATATCCCTTCCTCTTCATCTGTTATCTGCATCTCCTCGTGCCTTCACTCTCACCGCTGCTTCTAGACTTTGCTCCTTCTATCAACAACTTCGCCTTCATATACTCCAGCGTCTGATCAGAGCGACCGGTTAATTTTATTATTCTTACGGGTACATTACTTGAACGATTGATTACGCTTTAGGTAGGTTTCGTCAAAGGGGGCGAATACCACTGTACTTCATGTGTGGCGCCATTCGAATGCCCGGGCTTTGCCCCCATTATGCTATTACAAACAAACTCAGTAAAACAGAATCCTCCTCAAGAAGCTGATACTACACTTAACTGATCAATAAAGTCAACGCCGAAGGTTTCATTGTCGTGTTCAGAAGAGCCCTCCACCTGCCCCTATCCTGAGCCAGATAAATCCAATCCACGATATCCCACTCTTGTTTCCTTAAGACTCGTCTACCTAGTGATCTTATTATTCATTCAGGATTAGAACGAAAATTCTCACTTGGCAGTCACGTTCACTACGGCTCGTCACTATGTCTGGAATAACTCTGGCACTCCTACTTAGTGGGAACCCGAGTTACGACGACCGAATTTAGACGCTTCAGACTACATCCAACCGAAAATATTCGAGATACCTGAGGCTTCTGGCCGTCCTGACTGATCTGTCATAATCTTTCTCTGTTTCTCGAGGAATATGATGGCTGTCTTCTGGTGTAACGCCGTGTAGAATATATATAGACCGACGGTCAGAGGAGCTTACTGCCTCCATCATCAGGCGAGAAATCTGAGCTATTGAGAGAGTCGTTAAATAAACCACAAATAAGTAAATACATTTCCAGCGGAAGAAACCTTTCAACGGATTATAGTTTCATAGTTCTTTTTTAATTGGCATAATGGCGTGTGGTGCATATGTATTTTAAAAATCCCCCAAATTATGGTAATGAATATTTTTCTTTTTGCTCAAGAGTGGCATATATCTCTAATCTGTAGTAAACCTATACTTTAGTTTATGATGTCGTTTTAATTGAAATGTATGTCGGGATTGGTCGTTCGTCATTGATCCACTTAGGACAGTAAAGCCTTTTCTCATTTCTTCTGTGATTCTGATGAATTATTATAACAATTACACCAATTTCTTTGATTTTTTTAAAAGTCCAATTACTATGTCATAGCAATCATTTTGATTAGAACGTATGCATATATTCCAGCAGTATAGTGAGAAACGAGGAACCCCTGCACAATTCAGTTATACCGGACCGCCTTTCAGAAATGTAAAGGAGGTTGCAGTGTTGGTACGGTGATAGGCTCGTCTATATCACGTGCCACCTGTGTCCTTGTCAAAGAATACATTCGTACTTCTTTTGTTCACGGCATTGAAAGTTTGAGTTTGATATATCTAATTAGTTGTTTTCGTGGATACGTTTAACATTAGAAGTCAGAGTTAGACAAAGAGCATAATTTTGTTACAAGGTTCCCATGTTTTGCCTGCTCGTCCTTCTGATAAGAAATTTTTGACCTTTATTTTGAGAATTAAATTACACCTGTAATTTCCCGCACAAGAGACATGCAGAGTTATGAACATTGTAGCAGATGGTCTACATTTTTACAACTGGCGTATAAAGGGTGAAACCACCTGATAAGGAATTACGTAATTTGATTGCGATGCGGCAGTTTAGGAACACGTCTCCCCTTCCCTTGATGAAACTCAGAGAACCCACTACTTTGTGGATTGCCTTTACCAGGATGTTGTTTGTTGATGCGCCTTCTCACCTCCTAATTGACCACAGACTAAACCTGCCTCCCTGCCCATCCACCGTAACAACAATACCCCCATCACAGTTTTCAAACCCCCAAATATTTATCGCCTGTTTGATATTATTCGTACTTTCACTTTCAGTGGTCATAACCCAGAGAGACTGTTTGAGCTGGTACTCACGAACTCTGGTCTGTTACTTGAGGTTCGCCATGTGTGTTTTCACTATCGTTGACCGAATCTACGGGATTACTCTGAGAATATGAATGGCTGCTTGATTACTCAGGTGTTTTGCCTCTCAGAATCCACGTTTAGGAACGACAGTTCCATCCTGAATGTGGGTGGGTGAATGTTTGCTTATTCGGTTTTGACATCCTTCACTTTTGCTACAAGGTCATTCGAGATAATGTGTAGCTTGATAAATCTCTGTGTGACGAGGTGACGGGTTGCTGGCTTCGCGACGCTATACAGAATTTCAGTGTTGCAACCTATCACAGCTTAAATCCTCGCAACACGGGTGACTAACAGACTCAACATCTAAACAAAATAATTCTGTGTCGTCATGTTATTCCACGACTCAGATTTGAAGCCATCTGCTTACCGCAACTTGTACTTTGTTCAGTCGCCATGATATAGAAACTACAAGAACCAAGTTTTTGCATTCAAGTGAGAGTTGTGACCTTATAACCAAAACAACAGATCCAGTAAGAATTTCTTGTTACTCCGAGTACACTCCACAAGGCCTCGCTCGTGTAGTATCTTCGTCTTGTAATGACGACACACTGAAACGCGTATACGCGACTGGTTGTTAAGCACACAGGACGGTGGAGCCAGCGCGACCATTGTTCCGAAGGGGTTAAACAAAATGATAACATTCCAGACCTTACCAGACTCCTTACTTCCTGTAAATGTGATTTCAGAGGAAACAAAGGTACGAATCGTTACCGCTTGAAATACAAGAATTACTAGCTAATACGCGTAAAGTGTTACATCGCGTACGTGCGTCCTGTGTTGTCTGTGGATACACGCAGTATCTATCTTTCAAGAGTGTCCGCGTTAACACGAAGACGTTCAATGGCGACAATTAACAACAACAAACAACAGTTACATTAGAATATGCCGCCACCATCCTTACCTTGATTTCACGTTAAGGACCACGAGTTGTAAACATTGTATGTTTTCTTATCAGGCTAGACACACATGAACAGAGTGCAGTGGCAGCTATCGGTATTTTTGTAAGAGAAAGATAAAGGATGAATTTGTTATTACAAGTTCACTGTTCGCGGTCTTGAAAAGCCTGTTTGCCGATTTTGAGTCGGCGTAGCTTATGAAAGGTTCTTTTAACACGTTACACGAGTAATTTCCAGTCAGGAATCATAATAATGCCTTATGTAGATGTGGTCTAAATAAAATTTCGATGAAAAAATGCAAGAACTTGAGCAAATTATTATGAGAGGACACTGAAAATTGTACAGTGGTTTGTGTTTTCGACTTCTTCAGAATCTTACATGAAAGTATCTTGAAATTTGGGCCGTGAAAACCTTTCCTGGTCAGAATTGCGAAGCATTCTAAGCTCATAGCAGTGGTGAGTGTTCTGGTCTGACTAGCACTGCGCCGCCAGACCATTGGAATTGGATGAATATAAAATAAATATCTTACTATTTAACAAAACAGCGTCACCATTATTATTGTTATATCACGATTGTTGAGGGGATTCAGTAATATTAAATATCCGCACTACCTGACTTGTACACAGCGATTCGTCGTTGGAGGTTCAGTATCCTTGTACTCTCCACCTGAAAATATTCGTGAACTCAAAATAAGGACGCACGTGAGATGGCGGATAGAGGGCAGGGCAAAGCTCCTTTGCAGCATCCCTGCCCTCTTCTACAAGCACACAAGCAAACTTCTCTCCATCTACTAGTTAGTTGGCCCCCGAGAGCGGGGCTGAGGAGGAAGTTAAAGATGTGTGCCTCTTAGGAGGGAAACTGGCGAGTATGTCCTCCATTTTTTCCTTCTTTTTTCTCTCTTCTCGTGTGTGTGTTTGAAAGAGAGGAAGATATACGCGGGAGACGTGTTGTTCCGAGATCCCATCATCTTTCTCCCACCCTTTCTTGTTCATTTTTCTTCTCTCAAGTCCCACAATCCTCCGGGGAATAAAGAACATTTCTGAAGATCAATTCCAAGTCTTCTCTTCCCTTATGGGAAATGTTTCCTATGTTACATGAATGAGTTAGGAATGGAATTTCTCTTTTGTTACTTCTCGTGTTTTGAGAGCTGGATATTTTAATGTAACTACGAATATTAATTGTTATTAAAACACTGTGCACCCAAGCGCTCTGTCATTTCCTGTATGATAGTTTCACAGGTCACTCTCGTTACACACGCCTTCCCTATCCGCGGCTTTATTTGTGTCGTATGGATATCAGTATCCTATCCGCGACAACGTTAGAAGCTACCGCGCAGACCCACGAGTTTCACTGACTAACTCCACCATTTTGACTCTGGGGATTATGAGCAAAGGTTTCTCATGGTGAATCACAGAAAATCCACGGAACTCATTCGACTACATCGGCCTCAGAAATCAGGGTCATGTAGTTAACCGAGGGACCAAAATAATAACCTCTGCTTGTGACATATACCCTTTTGATCCTCTCCTTAATGTAGAGTCGTTGAAGGGTCTCCATAAATGCTTTCTGTGAGTACCAATAATATTTTAAACAAATAACAATTTTTATTGTAAACTGTTATTCCTATTTAATGTCACACTCTCATGCTTATCCTTCATTAAAGTGTTCGCGTGTAGCCAGCCATCTCTTTCTTGATCTAACAGTGTCTCTTCCACTATTAATAGTTAATACAGACGTCACCATATTTAGCATTGTGAAGTGTTCACTGAGGATTCTAACCGTACTTAAATTAGAGGTTTTCACGACAACCAGTGTAAAGAGAATAAATAGACATATCACCATGTAGTATGGTATATATTGTCCGACGTTTTAAAGGATCGTACCGACTCTGTTATCAAGACAATGAATCATCATCCTGAAGGCAGTAAGCTACTCTGAAACGTCTGTCATTATCTACCAAACATCTTAGGAGGCAGCTACCTTCATATATAACTTCTCGTACATTTAATATGAACTGGCTATGTAGGTCCTTATTTGGAGCATGGTCTACAGCTGTTAATAAAATGTCTGCCGTAAAATAAAAAGTTTATTCACTATGCGCAGTTCAGTTTGAAGAAAAATGTCTTGTGTTGAAGAAGACAACTTACATATACACTTTGTGTGCCTCTGAAACGGTGGTAACCACGCGGACAAGACTTTATGGCAATGCGACCCAGGAGGTCACAGTCGACATTTTCACCGCCGTGGAAACTGAAATCTCAGTAGCGATGTTCCGGCACATGCAGGTCCACATGAGGTGGTAGTTAATGTTTCCACTTTTGTGTAAAAAAAAGTAAGAACTGTCAATGTAGAACTTAAGTTTCTATGATCCTTAACTTTGTTATTACATACGAAGAAACGGGTGCTTTGGAGTGTCGATGTTTTATTGAAACTTATTTAAACCTGATGATTTATAAGAACTTCCTACATTTGTAAAGGTAAGAAAGAATTCTTTTCCCTCGCGTTGTAATGTTTTTTTCCATTTCATTCTCTTTCTGCCGTTTTTGTCTCCGCGTTTATATAAGTCTCATACTTGGAACCAATTATTGAGGACGAGTATCGAGTAGAATGACGTGTTGCCATGGTTACGGAGCCGTGCTACCGTTGTTCGTGATAGAGGCACACTGTGGAGCACGCAACATGGTCCACGATGATCGGTGTCTCTTCATTCTGATAAAAAAAAACCTTCCCTCCGCAGAGTTCAAAAGCAACAGGGTTCTTCAGAAGCCTCTTTTCGACTTCTGTCTGTCCCCTGATTTAAGTATGAGCGTCATTTTTATCACAACATGAAGTCATGCTACATGTATTTTGAACAGTGTGTTAAATCAGTGTATTGTCGCGTCAGTATGCACTGGATGACTTGGGAAACAGACATTTGACCTTCGAGTGCCAGCACCACCTGGCACCTTGCCTTGGAGAACCACCGACTGTTAATGCTATAGAAATGAGAGACGTCCGTCTTCTGGTGCCTGGTATTGTTGACGAAATTTTCACCGATTTGTAACAGACAGTAATGATAATTCTAAAGATAAACTTCAAGTAGGATTTGAGTTTATCACGACGGTGAGTACGAAAATGGTTGTTGTGTGGTTTGTAGCGCCGTACAGTCTGGTTGATGTTTACCAACGCTTTAGAGATCCTTAGTGCCTTCACCATCTGGGTGGTTAGTAAACTTCAAGAATTGTTTCAGATATTATTTTACGTTACTGGTTTGTATTAAAAACATTACAACATTGTATAATATAGCATGTAAGTGCGTAATGTAAATAAATGGCAGCTAAGTGGAGTTAGGAAACACGAACAATGATGTTTGTGATTCAAAATATTTCAGTTACTGTTAACTGCTGTTTTATATATTGCTGATATGATTAAGGCACTGTTGTAAGAGGCGTACTATTTGTGAATAAACGACGTTTGATTATGGATAGATTGTGATGCGGCTTCTGTACATAGCAAATGTGTTCCTTAAAGAAATTATTTTACTGCAGAATTTTCAAACTTGTTACTTTGGATACCAGTGGTCATGTAGAAGCAGGAGTGGAGGCCAAATGCTACTAGGACCATAGTCAATTATTATGTGGCTTGCTATGTTTTACTAGGGTTGATAAATGTGTTACAAGTGTTTTATTTAGTTCCGGAAATCTAAGGTTTTGGATTAAGGTCCTGTAGTCTAGTCTCACATTTTACAATTTTTATCTGATTTTGTTTCGTTCCTTCAATAATGGGTTTGCTTACTATTTGTGACGTGCTGTCCCTTACTTTATAAAATGCAGCCTCAGATGTTACCCTCCCCCAGATCTAGTGGTGGATTCAGCCTGTGATTTATTAAAATTGAAATTATGATAATCAAATTGTTAGCGTTATCTTGTTGATTTCTATCTAACGTCGATTATTCGTGATCGGTATAACTGATTCGTGATAACTGCATGGAAGCTTTGTTCAAACTGTAGCCTAATAAAAATTACACGTGAGAGCACTGAATCAATTATCTCTGTTATTGGATTTTAGGGAAGTAGCGGAGTGTTCGGTTGAGACATTTTAACAATTGTCTCCGTGTTCCATCCCATCTAGCCGCAGGTGGGTGTACAGGTGGTGGGTGTTATTCTTCCTGGGGGGTAGTTACCCTGGATCCTCTCACCGTCCCATCTGTTTTGATAGGATCTGCCTGAAAGAACCCCGTGAGATATTCTATAGTTTTGTGTGGACCCCTGGACATAATATTACTTCGATTTCGCCCTTTGGCTAAAAAGGGACTGATTGCATGTCACAGTCCATAGGATCAGTCACCAGCTGATGTGCAGCTTCTTCACTACATGATTTAGGGTGATCCAAAAGAAAGGGCCTGCTACTTTGAGTGCCCTAAATTTGTAGTTGAACGTTTTAATGTTAATAGAGACACGAGCGAGTTACCGGAGGGCGTTTTAGGATGCTTTTTTAGCTTCGGTATAAGTGTGTTTAAATTGTACAAACCAATTATTTATTTTAAATTGTATTGTAAACAAAGGAAACTGCAGATATGTTGATTACTTTTATTGTCTTGTCTTAGCGTTGTGTCTTTAAATATCTTTTGTGAAATATTTATACGGAGCATACTGTGTAATGCTGTAGGTGAAGGGGGATTGTTTAGTGACTTGTATTTTATTTGTATTTTTGGGGGTCACCTCAGAAATATTTTGCGAATTAGTGCCGAAATGTAGGAGGCTGTGGAACTAAAGGGAAAATTTCACTCGTCTCTCTTGTATTCCGTTTATTTTAGTAAATCAATCTTGATAAGCTAATTGTCTCTTAGCTAGTCAAGAAATTTCGCGCTCTTATGAAACCCAAAATTTCATTCTCATCTTCACAACAGCTGACCACTCGTCCTTTTCCTTAGTCAGATGAATAACGCCAACACACTCACATCTTATTTATTTAAGGATCATAAATGCTCTCATCTTCGCCTAGGAGTTCTAAGTGGTCTCTTCCTTCCAGATTTTCGTACTAAAATTTTGTATGCGTTTCTTACATCGCCTTTGCGTGCTACTTAATCCACTGAATTTCCAATTAACAATTGCATTTGTACATAAATATGTGTTTCACTATAATACTCCGCCACGTGTGCCCAGTAACACGTGGTTCACTTATGCTTCTATTTGAAGAAAGTAAACGGTTTATACTCAAATACACAGAGCAGCTGTAACTACCATGAATAATGATTAATATTCTGTGACAGAAATCACAATCGACGTAAGTTGAAACTCTCAAGTTGGAGGTCGTTTCCGACAGTCTGTGCTGATACCAGAGCCGTGTATTGTTCTGTAATAGTGTCCTTGTCACGAAAATCAGTCGTTATTTCAAAGAATCTTATGAAGTACCAGATACCAGCAGATTACACCTTCTGGGTTGTTGCGCCGTGCAGTCTGGTAGAAGTTTACCGACATTAGGAGGTCCTTGCTGCCTCCATCATCAGGGCGATGCCGCACGCACCTCAAATCCTACAAGAGGCGAACTGAGAAGCTCCCGCCCTTCCTGCTGGCTCCTGTGTTTCGGCCCAGTCTGTATAGGTGGTCTAGTAGTCCTCTGGCTGTAGGCGTCTACTTAATGTCATGGCGCGATGCTCCATTCGTGTCATTTCCCTGCTGACATCGAAATTGAAACTTGAAACCTCCACATCCACACTGCCCGCTGGCTGCCTACCTTGCACTTTCTTCTCTGTTACCTTTGTCACATGTGACAGTGTTCGGGCAGACGAGGGTCGAAACAGTGTTCGCGCGATCGTGAGATATGTCCTCAATCGCTGAGACTTGAAATGTATGTTCGGGCTTCATATTTGGTGGATTATTTTAGGTTTCTGAGAGATCTGTCTTCCAATTAATTTGTTACGATTTCATCCTGTAATAATAGAAGAAACTCTGATCATTTATCTTCCGTCTCTATGTTTTACCTTATTTATTGCGGTTTTTCTCGACCTCGCTTTTCGCTTGTTACTGTTTTCCCTACATTTCTTACCGTCTCTCGCCGCCCTTGGCAGCGACATCTGGCTTTCTCTCTCTTTAGTATCTTGTTCAAAGCATTCTTACTTTGAATTTTGTGTTTGTGTCTTTTCCAAGTTTATTTTACCATATTCGTCTTCTTTACACCATAATATACAAAATCTTTCTCTATTATGGTTTCCATCCCTCAACCCTCGTACGGTGAATACAACCCCTTGAACACGTCTTCTGGTATAACAATGCTACCCCAGTTTAATTCAGACTTCAAGCTTAGGAACTGCAGTGGTAAGTCTGCGAATGAGGAGATGGAATCTTATGGGGGGGACCGGAACATAAAAGTATAGTAAACTAACAATAAATAATATGGTTGTCTTCTGGGTTGTAGCGCCGTGTAGCCTGGTAGAAGTTTACCGACGTTTCAGAGGTGCTTGCTTTCTCCATCATCAGCTTCAACCGCGTAACATCCCAGGAAATAATCACCTTAGCACTCGCTGTCGTTAGAACCTGACGTCTCATCCATCCTCCGTTTTATTGGTACGCAGTTGAATGTGTCGTTGTATAAACTAAGAAACAAAGAGTTTTTCTGTTGGTTATTAGTTACTGATTTCATTTTCCTGCACCCGGTGAAACCCGTTCCGAATCTTATTCCTGCGTTTCAAAACCATGTTCTGTAAGAGCGAAGTGCTGGTCGGGGGTTACTTAGGAAAGAAAGTATATGGCAACATTGCTCACATTCCATGCTTGGTCTCCTGCAGCTAAAGGGTGCAAAGGGTTGAGCCATGGTGGAACTTTTTTAGGGCTTCTTTGAGCGAGGGAGGAATAATGAGGAGAGTGCAGACCAAGATAATAGGCAAGGCAGGGAGTGATGAAAATACAGAAAAAAATTAGAGACAACAGGGGGAGTAAGAAGTTATAAGATGTTGTTTGAAAATGTGTAAGACACACGTGGATGGTGTTCAAGTAACGAGAGCGAAAGTCTTGTGAGACAAGTGAACGCTAGGACTGTGGAAGAATCTGTGATAAGAAAAGTTATATTGGACACCGTCGATTGTCTTACTTATGCGACGTTTCGGACGTCGACTTTAGTTTCGTCTTCACTTGAAATCACCCGTATTTTGTTGTTTCCAAACGTTTATTATCGTGTCAGGACGTTCTATAATGACATCCAGCCTTTCTATACAACGGACACCGGTCATTTCCGAGGTTAAAGTGTCCGAACATGAAGATATTCACTTTACGTCGGAAAGAATGTTTGTTCAAACCTTTACGGTCCAGAGATGAGTATCATTATCTAATTGAATTTAATTAATTTGTTAATAACGATATAATAAGTCTGAGATACGAACAAGTGTTGCGCCGAATTGTAAAAGTTTGCCGACGAATCAGAAGCGCTTGCTGCCTCCATCATCAGGGCGACATAGAACTGTTTGGTAAGCAATAAGCACCTCTGAAACGTCCGTAAACTTCTACCAGACTACTCGGCGCAACATCCCAGAAGACAGCCATCTTCATACTCGCCGGTGTGAGAACCTGATATGTCTGATATGCCGCCGAGTGTAGGTTACAGGACAAGAGGCTGTTGGCTTGGGCTTGAAATGGTGGCAGAAACAAATATCCCCGCCCCTGCCCGGAATGGAAACGCAGTCCTTCTGCCCAGTATCACTGATTGTTATTAGCTAAACGATGTTTAAATCGAGCACCCCTAACTCGATATGTATTCCATTTGTGGCTGTTCTGTGTTAGCCGAACATGAAAATGACGTCAGTATTGGAAAAATTGGTCTTGAGCCTTTGAATTTTTATAGGGGGGTGGCCTTGGAATCATTTCTTTATGGCTACTTGAGATAGCACCTTCCATACCAATGATGGTACGCTGTGGGGAGGTCAGCCCTGATTAAATCACTGTGACGTAAAATAATAATGGCAAAGTCCTAAAGTGGAAAACAAAAGAATGCTTCGTGTTTCCTGTAACATCTCAGTTAAGCGTGTATAATTATTACATTTACACGCCTTCGGTCTGTACTTTATGGACCACTGAGTATTACGAGGCAGAAACGTGTAAGATAAATAAGCTGTTTTACCCGATATTTAATTTATTTTATTTTTGGTTTGGGTGGGAGAACAATTAATCTAAACTTCTAGTTTTCTGTTACGAATATCGGTTATTTTTTTAATATTCATTAATCAGTCATAAGTTTCAAAGTTGTTGAACAGGGAATTTTATACATATTAAAGGAGACTTATTCGTCTGTGAACCGTATCTGATCACAGTTCTTGAACTATGAAGCGCGATGTTCCATGGTAACTGCACTATCATCGTTATCATTTGAAATCAGTACGTCAATGAAGGTAGGTTCCCGAACCGTTTTGCGGTGACGGGCAATTAGGTAAAGCTTATATTGTAGTGTAGCAAGATCCGTATCAATTTACCAGAAAATAAATGAATGCGAATTGAAATGATAATAGGCTTGCAGCAAGTGTTGTCACATCAAGACATTTTCCGAAGCAATGTTTTGGCACGCTGTATCGTATCTCACAAAATGTACCAAGCGAATAATAATTAATTACGAAAACATTAAAATGCTGACATATTTGTTTCGGGCGGTATTTGAACCCGCGATCCCAGTGGTCTAGGACCATGTTTATCTGAAAGAAGGCTCTTAGTGAGATCGGAAATTCGTTTAATTATATGGAGATGAATGTAAATTACATGCTTTTGTAGGAGATACAGAAGTCTTATTATAATAGATGTAAATTACCCCATTTATGTAGTAGTTACAGAAGTCATATTAGAAGATTCTGAGCTGCGTTTATATTGAACGATGTCATCCCCGGCGGCTTTGCGTCCAGATGAAAGAATAAGGCGTTTTTGAAGGCCGGGCTGAGGAATCAGTGGCAAATAACGCGAAGGAAGCGCAGGCATGTTGTAGTGGGGCTGACAGGCTGGTGGTTGCGGCGGGCGATTTAGTGTGGGGGCTTTTGACAGCAGGCACCAAGGTCCAGACGTCAGACAGACAACGTATTAAAGCTTGCTGGGTTTCCCTTGCTTTGTTGTTGTCTCGGAGAAGCTACTCAACTACCCTTAGCCTTCGTTTCTTCGGTAACAAATGCAATCCCAATTAATTATATGTGCCCTTCCGTCTAGGTCTCGAATTTTTCTAAGTTTTTCTGACTTAGTTGTGTACCCATTTCTCATCTTTCCACTTCGTGCTATATGTCCCCCCCCCCAATTTTATCATTATTCTTCATTTGATCAGCTTTATGCTTTGTGGAGAACAAATGATGATGTCCTTAGTATGCATTTATGTCCTCCTGTTCGTGTACCCCATGGACGAGTCCTTGAGAAAGTGTAGTCTTCTAAGGAACGCGAAAGTCTATTGCCGTTTAATCTGTACTTGGTCCAGTGTAACTAGCTAGGGTCCAATGATTTTACATTCTTGAACATTTTTATTTATACGGTTGATGGTATTTTTAAGAGAATAATTTAAGAAAAGGTTCCTTGTGATTCGTCTATGGAAAACTGGATTTTGTTGGCCTAGGGCAGGGTCCGGTGGAGAGCTTTGGCTAGTTCAGTGATGAACCTTCGGGTTCCGTAAGCCATCTAGTTAGAGAGTTAGTTCCTTGTGTTTCAGTCAACGCTTACAGTACTTCTGAAAATAGCAAATTTAGTGATCGGTAACACACATAAAGTTGAAGATGTCCGTCCTCTGGGTTGTCGCGCCGTGTCGTCTGGTAGACGTTGACCAACGTTTCAAAGATGTTTATTGCCTCCATCATCAGGGAGATAACCGTGGTGATGAAGGTATCTATCAGATTATCTAACGCTACATTCCAAAAGACAGTCGTTTTCAAACTCATTGCCGCGAGAACATGAAGTTTGACCTGGAACAGAGATCTTTATAAATCTCGTTATGAACAGAGATTGTTATTTCTGAAGACGGTGACTCAGTTTGAGCCACTTGTGAAGGTGAAAAGCTGTTAATGGTGTGCAGTGAATTTCAGAACATGTTAACCCTTTATCGTGCCGAGTTGAGTAGCCTGCCCTAGACATGTCTAGCCTCGCCGTTGTGTGTCTGCATGTCTGGAGCTTGTGGAGAGGGTGGGTTTAGGGTTAAGATACAAGGTTTGGGTATGTCTGCTACTCCTCTACCGAGGGCCACGCGCTTTTGCGTCTAGTTCTTTGTCTTTTATTTGGAAGGCATTCATGTAAGTTGGCTACGTTTTCGTTAAATCTTCCTGTCACTTCAACAGTTGGTTCATTATTCATTTTAGCACGTAAAGGCTTCGGGTTCCTCTTGACAGTGTAATTTTGTCTTAAATGTCAAAACTCTCCTCAGATTTCGTCATGTCTTTTTACTATAAAAGGAACCATAATATTGTAATTGAACTCATTTTTCGAGCAATATCAAGGCATCTGTTATTGTAAGGGGAACTCTGCACCATAAGGTATAAAATGTATTATTTGTAAAACCAGAAATATTTAATTGCGTAAGAGATGATTGAATACACAACATGTGAGACCAGAGGAGCCACTGTTTGGAATTGGGTAGCCTGTAAAGTTTTATTCCCTAGAATTCTTGTGGTATTGAGGCCTCCAACGTATAAACCAACGGTATTGGAGGAACAGTTTATGAATACCCTGCATGTAAATTAAGACTAATTACTGCTCGTATTAGTGAAAGTTATATGGGTCACTGAATTGTGTAATTATTAATTTACAGTTATTATGTTATTAGTAATAAGACATATTAATGCTTAATTATTATTGATGTTTTCAAGGGTAAAATAAATTGTCATTCCACCTTGGACTTTGTTGATATTTGTGTGCCTAAAAGGGAAATAAGATAATTTTCTGCCTTACACTACAGTAAGACATAGTCCTTCAGATAGATGCGTCATTGCTGGTAATGACATTTTCGCGAGAACAGTATCTTCTTTGAGGAAACTTTCTCGATACGAGAACGTGTCTACATTGATTGGCCTAGTTTCGTTTCACTTGTTTCTGTTAAATGCACTAATATGTGATTATTAGAGTTTGCCTGTCATAGGCTTTTTGTTCTTGGCAAATACTCAAATAAAGGAATTTAATTATAACAATAATGTAGTTTGATATTATGTTAATAAATATCACTCAATGAACATTATTTATGAATATTATGTTTTTAGCTTGTAGTTTGTGATGCCTTTGTCTTCAAACTCAAATTGTGGAGTTCAGTTTTGTCCTTATTGATATTTTGTCTCCGAGTCAGACATTCTGGAAATATCGATAGTTGTAAGGAATCAGTTGTTCTCCGGTGTGTGTTTGTGTGTGCAGATTGTAAGGAACCGTTCCGTATTGATAGGCAGACTGCGTTGTGGGAGTAGCGAAGCATCCAACAGATGCGGTGTGGGCTTGGAAATAATTTGCAATTCTAATCCACCTGTCTGCCAAGGAATATATTAATATTTAAGAAATCGTTAGCTATCACCGACAGAAAGCTTTCTTCCCCTCCATCATCCAATCATCCACGCCCGTCTCAAACACGTAACAATTACTTGTTAAATCAGTAACAATCGTCTGGCTGAGATGATCCCTTCTGTTGGAGACACAGGTGTGTTGTACCAAGCATAGAGCCTGGTGATGTTGATTGTTATGCAACTTTATGTTTGGTTCCTGTAGTAATTGATTCTTAGATTATTCAAATATGTTCTTTCAACTGAAGGAGTGCTGTGACATCGAATGAGATCGGAAAGTGATCGTGAATTGTGATGATGTTAGGATGTAAAGGACTGGAGCCTGTACTAGATGCCATGCTTCTGCAAAAATCAACTCGATGGATACTGATCGCAGCCCTTTTTGTAGTATTTGCACAAGTGTGATTAACAAAGGTTAGGGAACAATTTGGGTACGTTTAATAACAAGTGTATACAAATGAAGGTTACTGAAATAAGACAAATTTGCTTCAAGTACAAAATTTATGTTCTACAGTGTTTTATATATATAATCGTTCAAAGGAAACAGGTTCAGATTAATAAGTGAAGATTATTAAGCAGGTGATTATAACGCTCGTATTGACAGATTTTTTAGTATGTTTTATTAAATTCGTAATTCATAAAGCTTGCGGTTCACTTTTTAACACTGCGAAAACGAGAAACAAGCGACATTGTTTACCTGCTCATACATACAAAATAATTAATTAAAAATGCACGGTTATCTTAAACCGTTTAGTTCTGGACGCTTGATCGAAGACCAGGGTATTAGGATAGACGTGAAGTCTGGTGGTATATAACTTTAAAATCCGGTAATAATACGATGAGCTAATTATCCCCGTTGAGATATCAAAGAATGCTTTTTTTATTTGAGACATGAGTAAGAAAAATTAGGAGAACCCCAAAGTGATTAGTAAGATACCGAAATTACAGTTTGTAAGGGCTACATTCGTGTCAGAAATAAATGTACTAGAAATGAAATATTTGTTCCTGTCATGTGTAATGCAGTCGAACGCTGGAAACAAAGGTACAATTAACTGAGACCCCCAAAAATTACAGCTTGCGGACAGACGCTGGGTTCAGGGCAATACATCTTTGGAACAAGGAAACCAAAATGGAGGGATTATAAAATGAAGCAGTTTCAGCATGTGGTAAACTATGATGATGTGGAACTGTGTTCACCGAATAAAACAAAGTAGCGAGGCAAAAAGGATTTATGTCTCCAGGAACTTGGGTGATTTTGTGAGCGTAATGTCCTCACAAGAAAACAAAACAAAATTTTAAATCACTGTTTAATCAAATTCCCTTGTTTTGTAAGGAAAGTTATGTTTATGGTGTCATCATGCCAGTGTAACTGTGTGTATGTTTCCCCTAAAACGTTTTTAACTCATTGATGATTTGTCATTAAAAAGTGAATGGCCGTCATGTCACTGAATGTCACCCTGCCGTTGTATTTTAAGTATCAATATGTCACTTTTGCGAATTTGCTAGCTGGAAGATGTTCAAGGCCTACGTAATTTAAGGTCTTGAAATTTTGCACGATAATAGATCTTCGAAAACGTTTGTTGAAATCTTTTTGAAAATGTCAGTTGCCAGAAATGTACATTTATGCTGGACGACCTGGGTTTAATTCCTGGTGGGAGCATCTTTTCTCTCTTCACTACCATGTTCAGGACGACCGTGTGGTCCACACAGCCTCCTGCCCAGTGGGCTCTGTGTCTAAATTAGTGAATCATGGAATTGCCTAGTATTTTCCATCTATAGTCGAGGTAAACAATGCATGGAGCTGTACCTCCACTTCCCCATACGTTTTCGTGTTTAATTAAGCGCAGTGATAACGTGACGTTCTGTCTTCAGCCGTATCATATAAAACGAAACATCTGAAGTCAAGGATAATATGACGGACAGAGGTCAAGTTTGAGTTTCTTGAGTCTCGACTTCCCGCTTGCCCCTTGTGGATCGTATATATGTATGTTTATAATTATTTATTGTAATATGAAGTTGTATGCGTTCAGTACACAAATGAATGCGTGTGTATCTGACACCCACCGAATTTATTTATTTCCATTTCTACTCAATTGAGATTATCGAAATTTACTATTGGTAGTCCACACTAAGACTCGTTACGCGAATTTAATTTCGTTTCATAACGATCCGAAAATTCATACTGTATATGAGTTTCTAATCAAAATTTACAACTTAAAAACACTGCTTATTCGTATATAATATCAGTGCATTATACAAAATACAGATTTATTGAGACCTAAAATTTAAACTGTGTCATAATAATGGACCTTGCTTCTGGTCACAGGACCTCGTAAATTTCCATTACTCTTGCTATGTCTTAAGGTATCCTTGACGTTTCTAGTAGCGTACTGAGTTAACACTTCTAATGTACTTATTATGGAACAGACTGTATAAAGCTCAACGCATACAAAAAGAGGCAACAAAATGTAAAGTAGATTTTTACTAGCGTTGAAAGTGGGTAGCTGCTTTTTTGACAGTAAATAATTTACTGGCATCATAAAACTAGCAATATTAGTTCCGTGTGTTTGTCACAGAAATTTACGCGCTGACATATCGTCTTGGAAGTATTCGTTCATTGTTCACGGGTCACCAGCTGACCGAACGTCATGTTCACAGGAAGTGAGTGTAGTGCAGAAGATACGCCGTGCTCTTTACACCATTTGCCGTGCAAAGGTTGTTTGGCATTCTCATATTAAACTGCGATTATGTTCTTAAACAGCCTTATCCAATTGTTCCCGGTAATGGTTATGGGTACTGCTTTCATTGAGGCATTGACTGAAAATTAAATCGCGATTTAAAGTGGTCATAAATGCTGACACGAGACATGTCAGCCAGCATCAACGATTTGGTTCTCGAATTGTGTGTCTTACCAAGCTCACAAAACCTTGTCTGTCTAATCAGTGTAATACCTGCAAGTGGTCTGTACACTTCGGCACACATTATACGCATAATTTGTCATGTCACGAAATTTACAATCACGTGTGGTTCGTTAGCCGCTGCTTCGGAGGAAGATGGATTAGGCTTTGTAGTGATTGTTTCTTTGTTGCTTCCTTCTTTCCTTCTTTCTTTCCTTCTTTCTGCTTTTATAAATTTTTTCTTACTCTATCCTCTCCTCCTTTTTGATCTTTTTTTTCCTTTCTTTTCGTCTGTCTTTCACGGTGTGCGAGAGACTTGTATTAATATTCCTGGCAACATGGTCCACTTTTGCAGGGCATTTTTTTGGATAGGTGTAACCGATACAGTATGTCAAAATCTGTATCATTGTCATTGCAATGGTCTGGACAAATCGTCCCCAGGTATGTGTAAACAAAATTATCCGAGACGTTCATAACGCCGCGTCACGTTGCACGCCATCAGATGTCCGTCCCACCTCCATCATGGTATCCGGTGACGATATGTTGAACCGTACCGTAGTCTTCACGAGGCGAAAGCGCGGTGTATATGATATCTCGCAAGAGTTTCGGTTTCCACGGCTTTATGTATACAGTGTTGGTTTTCGAACTGCGCGTAATTGGAAGAGACGTCGATGGTTCTCGGGGTACTGCTGCGGAAGACTGCGCCAGTAAGTTGGCCCGAAAAGACTGACGCTTCTACATTTCTGTACCGATCTTCGAGACTGTAAGATCGATATTTGGTTGACTCGAGCTATGATGATTGGAGAGGGATGCATAAGAAGTGGGTACTGTAGGTATTTTGTTAAAATTATGCCCGCCACTTCTCTGAAAATCGCTCATAAGAATGTTAATTTTTCACGAAATTCAGTTTAAGGTTTTTTAAATGACATCGATTTATTCCATCAATCATTCAAAACATCAGTTTCGGTGTTTTTAACGATATGCAAGAAAGATGTTACGCTCGTATAATTGAGTGTGTATGAAAACTGGTTCGACAGGAATATAAAAGTCACAGTACTTGAGATATTAGACTTGAAACACATTTGCAGCCAACATGTTCACTAATCTCGTTGTTAGTTCTGTTCGGTAATTGGCCCTTTAAGAACCCACGCGTGTATTTGTCCGAACGCGTCATAAAAGAAACTATTATCTTCTATTTAATAGACGAATTCATTGCATGTGTCTGTGTGCTTATGTCTGTAAATCTACGAGTCTTGTAATACATTCCAAATAAAATGTTTAAGAAGCCCCTTGAATAAAATGTTTTTGCCTGTGGGGCACCGTATTTTTCGTATCGTATTCAGCGTCCCCTTGGGATATGATCACTGTACAAATTAGAATCGCAAATCGTATTTTCCAAATTCGAGGCCAGAGATTTACCACTGCACCCATGAATTTTATACGCGGAAAGAGAATTCACAGGAAACGCGAAATTTGTACTGTTTGTTGTATACTCAATGTGCTCTGGTACGGCGGGCAGGAACAGCTGAGTGTGAAAAGAAGAGAATCTCAGAATATGAAATGGGTGTCATTTTGCCAGCTACTTTCATTTAAGAACAAGCTTCTTCCTTAATGTTCTGATTCGCTGGAAGGAATTTTCATTTGTAGGCCATAAAGACAACACGCACTGTAGAAGAACCTGTGACTCCATTAGCAGTCACAGCTAATCTGAACCTCGTTTAACGTAATGGAGTTCCACGTTTCCTTTTACGAAGGATTCGCTTGGAATTCAACACGGAATTAGACGTAATTGCCTTATTTATAGCGTAGACTTTGGAGGTTTAGTAAACTTTATTTTGGTGGATTTTTTTGGTCAAAGTGATTAGCAGGATTTCTGCGTTCTTTGAGAGACAACGAGAATTTTAATCATTCATTTTTGTAGATAAAGTGCAATTATTATTCCGAAAAGCAACAAACTTGCCAAATATAATTTAGTTTCTTCCACGATATATAATTTATGTCGCGGTATGTGAGGCGCTTAAATAAATGAAAATGGCTGAAATAAAGATGGCACTGCTGTTTTCTGGTTGGAACCGAATGTAATCAGGCAGGTGTATGTACGGTTCGTTCCTGTGGACTTTTCTCTCAAAATCTGATTTTATAGATATCATGTTTGTAGGTTTCATTATTCATACCGTAGACTTAACTAAATCCAGGGAGCAAAGTCCTTCTCGGGAATGTGATAGTCGCTCTAATGGTCAGAAAATTCCCCGTCCATTGTGAAACATAAAGATTCTATATTACAAGAACCCACAACTGGACTTTATCCTGAAGCCACTTGAATCAATTCTATTACCTCACGCTCGTTTTAATATTATCCTCTCCTTACATCTATGTCTCCCAAGTGATCTCGTCTCTTATTTTCAGACTGAAATTGTGTGTGTTGTGAATTTGTCGTCTTCCCACTCGTACTACATGTTCCGCCCAGCTCATTTTGACAATTCCCGTGTTAAACCGTCTGAGTATCGTCTTTTGACAGACAATTTGAGAGTTTAAATGTTATCTGTCATATTTTGATGTCACATAGCCCATAACACTACGTGCACATAAATGTTGTGTGAGCTTCATTGTGCAGAATGAGACTGGTCTTAGCGCGCTTGCCTGATTAATGGGTTCTCTGTCAGAAACTTCATATCACCTTGTTTATTAATAGCGTAAATTTCTTCCTGTATCTTGGATCATAATTTCTTGATCGACACTTTGTGTTGGGCTACGGACGACTGACGCAGTGAGTCAATGCACGTATGATCCACATATAGTAGTTCGCGACTGTAATCTTGAGACTTGCGGGGTGAGGACTTCCTGCATTCCTTGCAAGTCTCAAGATTACAGTTGCATACTGTACATGCTGTACCAACTAGGAACGCGGAACCGTCTTTTACAAACTGCATAGATTAACCGTCGTAACCATCTCACAGTAAGACCTCAGTAAGGTTAGGCTGGGTTTAGAAGAAAACAGAGATAAAACGTTTATGTAAATCTGTCGTCAGTACAATGCAGGACAAAATCAAAATGGCAAAAACATTTTTTTTTAATTTGACACGTATTGAATTATTTGGAAACGATAGTAACAAATTCAAACAACGTTTGAAAGGCAGCAATTTAGATTTGGGGAATCCTGGCTACCATTCCTATCAGAATAATAAATCTTCCTTTCTCCTGTCTAAAAACCTGAGTTTGAATATAGGCCTTCAAAACTATAATTTTGTCTGTTTTATATGGGTGTTAGACTTCAATCGATTATCGAATTACATCAAACACGTTTACTTCACGACCCGTCTGTCTGAGGAGAGAGGGTGGGATATAACTCGACCCAACTACGTATCAGTTGGTGTCAGAATCTGGGTCTCTCACCCTAAGGAAGAAGTATATGTAGATTGATGGCGTTTTAAAACAGGGCGCTGAGGAAGGTATTTGGCTCACAAGGAAGGAAGGAAGGAGGATGTTAGATATTAAGGACTTTGCAAATTTGTACACTTCGTCAGACATTGTCAAGAGTTATGGAGTCAAAGAAGTTCAGATTCGCCGGACATGTAGAATGCACGTGGGCTGTGAGAGCTACATACAAATTTTTAATCTGGATATCTAAAATAAGAGACACCGTGAAGACGGCGTACATTGGAGGACAGTATTGAGATATATGAGTTTTGGAATCAAATTGCTCTACCAAGCTCTTACAAATATTTAGGGTTGACGTACAATTTCTTGAACAGCTGAACTACTAACAGATTGTCAAGAAGCAGCCTGTCTCTCCACTTTTAGGTTCTCAGAAAAGTCTTATATCTTTCACTGCGTAATTAGGTACACAAAATAGGCGATGTTGCGGATTGGATTTAACTGGCTCAGGATTTGATTCGATTGAGAGGGAGTATTGACTGCAGCTGTGTGTGATTTGAGGTTTCAGGTTCTCACGGCTGCGAGTACAAAGATGACTGTCGTCTGGGATGTTGCGACGTGAGGTCTAATAGAAATTGACTGACATTTCAGAGGTGCTAAGGAACTCCATCATCCGGGTGACCGCCTTCTGAAACGTCGGTCAATTTCTACATTTCACTTCGCTACAACCCAGTGACAGTAATCTACGTCATCGTTAAGGGATTGATGATCGGTTGAATAACGAATGATGCCTGATTCTGCGATGGGATAGAGGGACGTTCAACCCACGCTAACATCCTCTCCTGGGCTGGAGATACGGTGTTGCATGGCGTAGGCTGTCATGGCCGATCGTCTCTCTTCCGGGATATTGTCTTGCGTACAGTCATGGGCAAGAAACGTGTCCTGCATGCGAAAGAAATGTCTCGCATCGAACTGCATGAACAGATGTTCCATATTTGGCAGATTTAGTTTCGAAAATATTATTTTTTGACTGAACAATGAATTGAACATCTGTAATGTCAACCCTTATTGACATGTGGGCAGGAAATTAGCAACTTGTGGGTCACGATCTGTTAAACGTGTGTTGTTACTTGTTAAACAGTGCTTTTATTTTACAAGGAACGACAGGATGTCCGTCTTCCATTTCAGAAGAACTGAAGTATTTTCATGAATTGTGGCATGAACATCTTGCTTCTCAGGCAGTCTCTTTCTTGTATGTTTTAATTTTCTACCATCTTTAATGGCGATAAGGTGCCCATGCGATCTTCTGAAGCGGTAAAGATAGTAATACATATATTAAAAATGACTGCATGGAATCGGAGCGAATCCGTAAACTTTTATATGTCAAAACAAGTCGTAATCTGAACGAGCGGAAAACAAAAGTAGATCTGTAAATGATATAGCTAATAATTGTTTTCTAGATCTGTCGTCACCACGTACACTGAAACATTTGACTGTCGAAGAACACTCGGTTATTTACGTGTAGAACTTCGTTCGATGTCTGTCTAACACCCACACTGAACATGTATGCAAGAGGCCATATGAAATACGTCGTTCGTTTCCAAGAATCCGAGATTTGTAACCACTCCATTTTAATGGAGCTGATGGAAGTCCTTTACGTGTGGTGACCGTTCTCGATTTCTGTTCGCTTTTGCCGACTGGATGTTTTGTGTTGAATATTACTTTTCTATTTCACTTTTGGAGTGTTTCAAAATGTGTCCGAACAAGAGGTGAGGAAAGAATAGGTCGCTTCATCTTGCAAAAGTGGGTAGGTGGAATCGAGTTACAGAGAATTCTTAGAACAAGAAGGAGACTTGAAGTTAACTGTGCATTATATGCAGCCGTGTGTAAAATTTTGATTGCGAATTTTCAGTGTTAATAACTGTGATGTCCTATTCAAATATCATATACACGTGTTAATTTTAAGAGTCTAAATAAACAGTTTGTATGTGTTATTAATAATTAAATGTTTATATTATTATTTGTGCTACACAATGCGAGACACATAGTATAACAAAGTATAATTTGCATAAGGTAAGGCATGGCAAGATAAAATCGGGCGCCACATGGACAGTAGGAGAGTGGAGGTGTAGCTCCACGTATTCTTGATCTCGGCACTTGGTGGAGGTGAGTTGTTAGCGTCAAGCCCCGGCCGTTTTAATCCCTTGGAAATAAGTACGGTTCCCATTTGGTAACAAAGTGGGTGGGGTCGGTAGAAATTTCACTCTGCCAGGAATCGAACCCCGGTCGTCCACCCCGAAGTGTTGTCACTATCCTTTACTAGAATTCGCATATCAACATAAATTAATCCTGTCGCGGCGGGTCAACGTTATATAAATTGCTGTGTGGAATTTTTAATTTTCTGTTTGCTGCTGTGATGTAAAATACTGAAACATCATGTAAAGTTCTTCCTTGTGAATACATATACACCCCCCCCCCCTCCGGCCAGGCACCCAGTACGAGGGCATTTGTTCGGGACATGCCATTGTGGACGAAGTGTGTGGGGAAGAGTTCTAGAACGCACGTCAGGCACATGTGATTTTTTCCCCATTACATGACGGTACGCTGGTAGCTCAGGGTTTCCTGTATGCAGACCATCATCCTTTGTTCAACAAAGGATGATCGGATGGAGCTCAACGTCACTCGGAAACTTCATTGGCAATTTGTTGCCACAATAGGCGAATGATTGGAAGTAAATACCCGATAAGCAATACTGAAAGGTAAGAAAGTAATTAACACACAAACTGCTACTGCCAACATAAAAGAAAACCAGACACTGGAGGCGGCTTATCGCAAGCCGATAGGAACAATGTAAGAATAAAACAATCGGAAATATAACCCAGGAAGCATAAATGTTTTTTTTTGTTCTTGTAAAGTTCCGCTGGAGTCGCATAAACTGGCTTGTTTTGTGTCTAGACTAGCGATAGCAGGGACACGCTTCTTTCTGACCTGCGTCACGTCAAGGACAGCACTTGGCCTGTTTAGAGACATTTTGCTTTTCGTGACAATGTCGAAATGTGTGTGTGTGTGTGTGTGTGATATGCTAACCACAGGAAATAAAAGACACTGAAACCTTTGTGCAAGGTTTGAAGTGTGTTGATGGTTCAAGCGCTTAGGACACAAGTTTTGTAAGATACAGGAGTCTTTACCCCGTTTTAGGTCAGTCGCAGAATGACAAGAAAAAGCAGACATTTTTGCATTTTTCTTTCTTCATATGAAGATGTTTTATCAGCTGAAGAGATGGTACCATCTGTGGCATTCTTTTAAACACTGCCTCAACATTTCCCTCTAATGACTAAGAAAACTCACCAAAGACGAAGATGGGAGGGTATTGAAGTGGACTTCAGGGAAATAAGCTTTGGGGTATGGATTGGATTCGTCTGGCTCGGGATAGGGACCGGTGGCGGGCTCTTGTGCACACGATTTCGAACATTTTTGTTCAATAAAAGACGGAGAATTTCTTGACTAGCTGAGGGACTGTTTGTTACCTTCTTAAGACGGAATCTGCTCCGTGAAGTTAAACTAATAGAACATATAAGAAGAATATAAAGTTGGACGCTCACTTGAGACGGTATTCTGTACGCACTGTGTATTTTGTCGTCTGTGATTATGAGGAATGGCTAAATGCCATCAAAATAACCGCAGTTTCAAAACAATTATAGGAAAAAGAGAATTTATTAGCGAAGATGCATTGGACAGCGTAAAGAGTCTTAATACGTAGATAGGGAAGTTCATTCCTCCATAACAATGTTTCCAACGCTAGAAGCGCCACAAGGGACACAAAAACGCGCTGCTTCCGAACGAAAATATTGCAAGGGGAAACAAACCACAAGCGCTCGTGCGTCCAGCGTAAGCAATGACTAATCGACAGGCGCGCTCTCGCTTGGTCTTCGTCTGTTTTTGCCGCCCTCGTTCCTCTTACTCAGAGGGCAGCAAGCAACTCAATTTGCCAGAGTTGGTGTAGTTGTTTACGCTAACTCGAAGCCTTCTCGTTGCTTCCACTGGCAAGAACAGAGGGGACAATACACCACTCTTTCGTTTGGCACAGTATTCGCGTGTCTAGGTATGGAGCTTACGTGTGTATGTGTTGCATACATGTCTTCCCAGATATGTATATGCTTAGCTGCTATCGGCAAAATACAAAATTCCATATCACGTAATTGGAGAAACAGTGGTTTTACAAACTTCTGTGAAGACGAGTGTTTTCTGGGATGCTAGGCAGTGTAGTCCGGTATCAGTTGGCCGACGTTTCAGTTATGTTTACTGCCTCCATCATAAGGACGAAGCTTCTTGGTGTGTGTTGGTGGAGAGAAGTTTTGGGGTTATGTCCGAACTTTCATCTTGAGGGAATGTACACTGTTCTGAACACGCACAGACCGGCATGTAGTGATTCAAACGGAAGAAGCAAGCCCTTACTAATATATTTTTCCTGTTAACTAACCTCTTTGCTGTGGATGGACAGCAACATCGGAAAGACCTTGTTTGCCTTGTTCATTTGATTGCCAAATAACAGCCTCAGTAACGTTTCGTGCTGTTTGCCATTTGCTGTCGTGGCAGGAGACGTTCCGCTTTAGCTGACCCGTGTTCAACAAAAGACATAGGGAGTATATAGATCTGTCGGCATCTTGAAAACAGTTTTGAAGTGACTCGCGAAGAAAGAATACCGCTTGTTACTCTGCCGGGTCTGGGTTTGCATGCAGACTGTTGCTGTGGAAACAACTTTAAGCCGGCTAATTCTTTAACAGGCCGAGTAGAAAGGTTTTCGAAGTATTGTGAAGTCGAATTACCCGTGGAAGGAAAAGAAAATAAGTGACAGGAACACTCACAAAGCTTGCTAAAATATCCTGCATTAATATTAGATCTTAAGATTAGATAAAGCGGCGCTATCTGTAATTACTGAAATTGTCCCCGCACTTAATTAAGACCACAATATAATTCCACGCATTATTAACTTTTACATTTGGTGACTGAGAGAGAAATCCCTGTATCTCTCCTTAATCGAACCCAGAGTAAAGGTTACTGATTAAGCCCTGATGATGGAGGCAGCAAGGACCTCTGGAACGTTGGTAAACTCGGGGCTGTATAACGCAGAAGACAGCCATCTTCGTACTCACTGCCGTGAGAACCTAAAACCCTACTGTCCCTTCTTCTTTAAAAATTAAAATTAATAGAAATCCTTTCCATCATCATTAATGCTAAATCACTGTCGTACGGACAGGCATGGACTTCCATAAATCATTTTGAAGGTTCAGTTGTGCCATTTGCTTTAACTAGGCACGAAGCACGCAGATCTATTGGGGAAAAGGGGTTTAGCTCCACGCATTCTTAACATGATGCTAAGTGTGAAGTTAGCTTTACGCCGCGAAAGAACCCGGTACCTGTTGGATAGGAGGATGGGTGGACATCACACTGGACATTGCTAGCTGTAGAGACAGAGGAAAAATACGAAGGACCTCAGGATAACCGATCTCTGGGCCTAGATTTGAATCCGGTATTTGCCATTACGTAGAATTGCCGAATGTTAAAGCAAGTGACTACTGCCCTACAGAGAGTTAAAACAGAGTATTGTGTAGGGGCAGTGTTTCTGTCAAGGGCTTGAGGGATTACGTGTGTGGTTAATCGTTGGGTTTCTACGGTGGGCGGTTATTTTTCGGCGATACCGCAAGTCCCTGGGAACAGGATTGACCGCTACCATCACTCAGTCCCCCGTAAGCCGATTATACTCATCGTCGGAACGCAAAGCGCTTCATGCCCCACCCATCTTATCGACCTCGATTTGGTTATCTTAATAATATTAAAGTCATGTAGGTCTATGTTAATTAACTAGCAATAGTGTATGAACCGCCAAAGTTGAAGAGAATGAGCATTTTTGGGTTGAGCAGTACTACAGTATATTGTAGCATTGTCTTTGCAAATTACATCGAAAATGCAACATTTATAAATTATATATAAAATGAATTAACTGTGAAAATATCTTCACGGCGACTGAAGCCAGGTGCATTAACACAAAACCGACCGTCTGACTTCAGACTCCCGCCAAATGCAGACTCCGCCATACTTCGCCATAGTTCATCTTAATTTCGTGCTACCAGAGTCGCCACCGTCTGAACTTAATTTCAGTTTCATCCGCATGCACGAACAGCTCACTCGTCCTCTCAAGCGTGACGGATATTGGCTATTATATTGGTATAAGGAATGGATTAGGTGAAACCGATACATAAAGTTTACACGGCAGTGAAATTATTGTCGTTTTCTTGTAGGTGTTTACCGACGTTTCGGAGGAACGTATCGCCTTCATGTTCAGACGTCACTCCCACTTAGATGACCACATGACCACACGGCCGTTGTAATGAGCCGAAGTTATGAATGCCACGTCGAACTTGGCTAGTACGACACAGACTTGCGTTATTACAAACTTTAAAGAAGTGTCTGTCCATTCCTAAGCCTCTCATCGTGAAAGAGAACGAATTTCTGACCTTGGCAGCAGATAGACGTGAATGGCCATTAAGACACGTCTCCTTCAGGATTCTCTAAAGCTGCTTGTCCTGCAAAACAGATGCATGTTATGAAGTGGGAATACAGTTTTAACTTAAATATTTCTTCGGTGTGATATCTTTAATTGAAGTATCGTTGAAGTGTAATGTCTGTGCCGTTATCAACATAATTTCTGGAGCATTCGTTATCTTTTCCGTACGATTCTTATGGGTAATAAATGAAAGTCAAGACCAAGGAAGAAAACAAGATGGCAAAGAAACGCATTTTTAATATGTGTATTCTCTAATTAGAGTACGCATTTTACTCGTGTTTTAAGGGGGGAAAATCTGAACTTAACAGTGGCTTTTCGTCTGAATTTGAATGCATTTGTTGTCTGTGTTTATTCAGTATTAGGACTTGTGGGCGACGCTGAGCCTCTGTAATGGTATTTTCATACAGTTTTGTTTGGGTGCGTGTATTGGGTTTGGGTTGGGGGAGTTACGGTCAGGTATATGAGGTTAGGAAGGGCTGATGAAATTGGAAGAGGAAAATACCTTTTTGTGGTAAAGGGCGTGTGGCTGTTAAAAAGAATCCCTGGTAACTTTCACTAGAAGGGGAGGGTTTCGATTCTCCAGCCTGCCAGCCAGCCTGTCTCTTTTGCGTGAATCTCTACTGCCTAATTATGGGCCTCCTGCTGTTTCGACGCAGGTGCTATTCGGTGCCAGATGACAGTTACCTGTTGCGAACTGCGAGGGCTTGTTGTCGTGTCAAAGCATGTCTTCAGAAAGGATCATGACTCTCAGTCAGTCACGTTACCGTGGACAATTTTGTTAATGTGACAGTCATGAACACGTGATACATTCAGAGAAATCTCTAATGGTAATGGTGTACAGAATTCGTCAACAAGCCACATGCGACCCGCAAACAAACATACTTAATTCTAGGGGTTGGTGTAATGAATATTGTGTATTGACTGTCGGGACTGATTCTTGTGTTATGTAACGACGGCAGTTCAACTAAAATGATTATATGACGTTGAATGGCCTGTGAAAATGGGGCGTAGTCAAGTCCTGGCTTTCTACGACTGAAAACAGCCGTCCGAGATTCAGTAGTATGAAAATGCTTGAAACATTGATTATATAACGACGTTGTATTAAGTATAGAGTTGTCTAACATCGACTGAGTGAGAGTAATGATTGTGTGCAGTAAGCAGAAGAGGGTTCGTAAGACATTTCAGAAGGTCTGCTTCGACGTACGCAACCGACGCAAGGGCTAACGGGAGGAAAGTAATGGCAAAACTGAGGATATCCTGTGCTGGGGTCGAGATTCGAATCGTTTGCGTCGGAGATGCCGCTGTGATAACCTGCTCAGTGCTAGATGTCAAATTGCGGGATAGTCTAAGACATGAGGGTCAGATGTGATGAAACTGAGATTGGGCAGTTGGGTGGTGCCGTGTGTTTGATACGGGCTTGTGTTACTGTCAGGTTTTTTCGTCCTCTGGCAGGTGTAGGGTTGCCCATATAATTTACCCGGTGTTCCAGTCAAGCTTCCACATCTCCCTACAGATTATAGATTTATCAGCGTATATCATCCTGCGTGCTGAAAATCCAGGCCTTAGAGTAATCCACGCTGAGATGAGCGGTGGAAGAACAACGGCTTATAACCTTGCAACACGAAAATGTGGTCTCTGTCGTTTGGATAAGGTGTCTTCTGAGATTTCGTGCAAAAAACTTCATCACACGATGGTGTCGTAGGGAGCTTATAGGGGAAATTCGGGCAGGAACATAGGAATTATATTTTAGAGCAGAACATTGTGTAGGGGAAGTATCATAGGCGGACTCCAGGATATACACTTTTGGGCCGTAAAATAAATTAAGACATTGCGCAGAAGTAAAATTTTCACATATGACAGAATTTGCAGAACAGCAAGGAATAACAAGTAACGCTTTGACAACACGAGTTCTGACTTTATTCCAGTTACGTCCGTTAGAGCTAGTATGTACCTCTCGCACGAAGACGGAAACAGAAACAGTTTCCGAAACGTCGTTGTTCCTTCTTTTTCAACAAGGACGATGGAAAAAGTCCAGACAATGAATGATTTTAAGTATTGATACTGGTAGGTATGATGACTGAAATAATCTAGTGATTACGGATGGCAATTTAGATATTGGAATTCATTTTTTCGTCAGTTGATGTAACTCAGAACTTATGTTAGAATGCCTTTAATGCCTCTCATTTTGTTCTCTTACAGGTGAGTAGATCTGTTGGAACTGGAGGGATGAATTCCAGTGATTCCGTATAAACAAAAGCAGCCCCTTCCACGGGAAGCTGTCTGTGTGCGCAGAATGTCCGAGCTAAGTTTCTGAACAGGTAGGAACAATACGTACACTTCGAGGTCTGTCAAGTACAGTGCTGTGCTGTACTGAACCAGAAGCTTGTAACGTTGTGGTCTCCTGCGTTTCCAATGAGAAGGCTCCGAAAAACACACGTCTTATTTGTTTTATGATTTGTCTTGCACATGATTAAGTGCATATTTGTGTGCACAAATAAAAATTATATTCAGTACGAAATAGATTAGAATTTTACTCATGACGTAGATAGGGCAAAGCTTGCTGGCATTTAATTTGAAATCTGTAATTTTCCCGAGACCTTTATCAAAACTTAATGATTAAATATATGCAAATAAATTCATTGTTTCATATAGGCGTAAATATGGGTCTTCCGCGTGCTGAGGACAATATTTGGACCTAAGAGAGAGAGGAATTGACAGGAGGCTGGGCAAAATTTATATTGATGAACAACCATTACCAAGTCCTTCAATGGCGAGATGAGCTGTGCAAGTACCACGCTTAAGAGTAGTGGAGAATGCCTGTAGTAACGAGCAGGAGGCTTATTGTCAATGAATGACATTGACATGCATTTGCTTGGGAGCGATTGTCATCTGTTTTCAGCTGTTAACCTCTCAATTAGCCTGATGGGTCTGAGAAAAACTGTGGAGATCTTATATAGAATAACTTGTTTTCGGGCCGAGATAGCAACCTGAATTCTAGCGATTACGAAGCTGGAGTGCTAACCATTGCGTCATGCCATTTTGTGAACACATGATCAGGATAAAGAATCCATCACCATGCACTGACTATTAATTTCAGAGTTACGTACGGTGGATTACTCTTTTGACAATACTTCGTTCCCTATCTCTGCTTTCGATTTAACACGTGTGAAGTCCAGCCCCGATATTGTATTACCTGTGACCTGTGAAATAAGTGGCATTCAACTGCTGCCTGCGTATTTTAAGCATTCTGCAACTCATCAAGAAATCCTCTGACGCGACATTTGCTAGTACTTTGACCCGACGACCGGTGTGCATAGCCCATGTGTATGACACCGATACTTCCCGTTGATTTAATATCTTACAGATGTCAGCACATTATACCTGGGCGTGCAACATTGTCCACAGTTAGAACACTGTGTATGACATTGTACATCGTCTGAGGTATATTTGATATATACGACGTTTCGGGAGTTTGTTATATTCCTGTCTCCAGGTGAATGATTTTCACGATACGGACACTTTATCTAGTATTAGTGACAACGGGCTCTGAGTCCTTTCGAATGCTAATCTAACGCACTAATGACTGCGTCACGGGGTATCAGCCTAACATTCGAAAGGTCCCGGGTTCGATCCTGGCCTAATGTGTCGGAACACTTATAGCGAACCACCTGAAGACGGGAGTAGAGCCAGTTCTCGGATCGTCCAGTATAACAGATATATCCTAGATAATAGACGATGTCCGGCATAGTGTTCCCATATCAATGAGGTTATTTGATTTCGAATGTAGTGAGACTGTTTATTAAGAATTAAAAGTAAAATATTGGGATACGAAGCTACTGCAATCTATTTTAAGGTATTTTTGTGGTTTTCGCTTAGCTCAAATGAATACTTGCACGGAAATGTCCTACAGAACAGGCGATGTTTCTGCCGAAATGTAAAACGGATTCCGCCCCACTGAAACTCGGAGGGGTTGCAACTTGAGCTCACCAGTGTTTTCCTAGATCTGTTTAGTGTCTGTGTGTGGCAGATACCTTAAGTTCATTACTGAGCCAAATAGGCCATTCATCATCGACCAATGTTAAGTATTAGCTTCGTGTGTGTGTTTCTGGGGCTCGTTTCTTAAACGCAGAAATTTCGAACATTTTCTGTTATCTGCCTTCCAATTTAAATTGTGCCGACATAGATATGGTGCTTAGCGCCACTGCGCTCAAACACTGCTGTAGCTGATGGCAGATACGCTGCCAGGAACGGTATGAAGTTTCCGTAACACAGAAAATGTATGCATGTGTCCGAATTTGTCACTGTGTCATCATAACACAATTATAAATTAAAATGGCTATTAGGATAAATGTTTCTGTACCCTTATAGTTCTGAGATTTTTAGTTTTCATGGTGCTGAAGATGACAGTGTTGTTATTCTGGGTTGTAACGCCGAGTAGTCTTATAGGTAGATACCAACATTTCGAACAAACATACTGTCTACATTTTCAGGGTTTTACGGCCCCGAAGAACATCGTCATCCTTATTCTTATTCTTAGCCTTTAGTTGTCCTGTGGCCTGTTTCAATTCAGAATTTATTCTGAAACGAATCGGTTACACTTTTTAGGGACGTCTGAGGGCGAAAGGTTCGGCCCTATCGGAAAAAAGGACAACGTCCGAGATCACACGTGAGAGGCAAAAGACTGTGATGGCTTCAAATGTGTTTAAGGCTCTGAACGACAAGGGTCGTGCTGGTAATAATCCTTATCACAGTGTAATAAAAATATTGGACTCACTTCATTTTCGTAGGCTTATTGTAATATTTTTTTACAACTATCTTTTGCACGTAGCGAATTAAGTAGTTGATATAACGTTTTAAATACAAGCATAAGTATGGATTATTGAAAAAATCGGCTGTTTAGGACCACTAATATTAACGCCGCTTGTGGCGTGTACATTTGCAATTATAATTCTCAATTTAGTGTTCATTTCATCCGTAATTTTTGTGTCAAAGGTACGTTGAACCACCAGGAAACGTTACGGCGTTATTTAATGTTAAAGGTCTCTGTTCCCGTATTAATAAACCACAAGACTTTATAGTACTGTAAAATATTAAAATTCTTTCCAAGTGAAGCATGACTCATAGTTTTCGCAGCAGGAAGAATTTTTGGAGAAATATCACGAACGCGGGTCAAAGTTCCACGGTTGGAAGATAAACGGTTTTCAGTAGTTAAGTATACCTTAAGTGTATGCATTTATCGTGTACTTCTATTATTTGGCAACTGATTAAGATAAGCGTAAGCCACAGTGTGGTCGCTGTGTAAGGAAGTCGGATTATAGATTCGTATCTTAACTGCAGTGGTAAATATGATAGAAGTGGGATTTATGATATACAGATCTTGCCGTTAGAAATATTTGTACACTGATAGACTTACACGTATCCAACTGATGTACGTATGATTTTTACAGTGTCCCAAAAATGTATTTTGTCGTGTACGACTTTAAATTGTGGGCGTTTGTTTATTGTGACGTTTCTTCGATTTAATACCGCATAGGGGAATAGATTTTTGCTGTAAATAAAAATATTTAAACTTTACATTAACAGTTATACTGTAGTGTCAGGCGTCTTTATACTTTACCTTGTAAGACAGGCAGGGGGCCTGTTATCAGAAAACCCACTGGTTATTTATCGGTTCGTGAATCAAGAAAGCGCGCGTGTGATATAGAGCACTAAAGAATTTGAACATTTGTGATATGTGTGTGTTGTTAAGTTATCAAAATATTTCTCGCCCTAATTTGTTAGTATAATGTTGGACTTTTTGGGGGGGAGGGGGGGGTGCGATTGTGTGCTTGTTTTTGTAAACCACGCCCAAAGAACGTGACTTAATCCACTTTACCAAGCTCCGAGATGCAAAGCTTTTCATGTGATGTGTATGCATGTCAAGCCGTTCACCTGGAGACCTGACTTGGCCTATTCTTATCTGACCTTCCCTTTATTTCCCGAAAAATGCAAATTGACGTTTTTACCGTTTACCAATTATTGGTATTATGAATGACAGGAATGCAGCGCGTCAATCACCCACAATATCTTTCACTGTTATGGTCACACCCTCCTCTTTAGAGAGTTACATCTTGTTAACCAACTCTGCTTAGATCTAACCAACTGACTTCTGTCTTGTAATATAACTGCCATTCTTACAGAATTTATTAATTTTCGGCATTTGAATTCCGTAAGCCGAATAGGTTTAGCTTTCTGAAGTGGTGCCACCAGGACATTGGAATATCTGTCGACTTTACGCCGATTATTATCGGTATTATCCAAGAACGAGTTGAAAAGTAGGATCGAAAATGCATGCGGAAAAATAATGGACCAAATTTTCTCCTCATATTTTTGAGGTCACTCCACTAGAATGTTGGATTCAGTAACGTGTTCATATTGTATCTGCGGGGTGGAGGGGAAGTTTGTGAAGGATTATTAACGAACTAAAAATCATGTGTTGTGCTGGCATAAATTTTGGTCAGTGATTATTCTTGTTTGTCGACATTTTAGCTTCCCGCGCGGTAACGGAAATGGTATTCAGTTTACACACTTTATAATGTATTAAACTTTCTTGACTAAACAAGGAAGAAAATTACTTCGTGTAGTATGTTAACAGTTTGGCCAACCCTGCGAAAATTAAGGATCATTGTGTATTCGTTTAGTTTGTTTTTCGTCGCTATTTACGTAATTAATTCCTCGTATTCTGTTGCGCCCAGTTTCTTTCATAAAATAACCAAAGTGTACTCATGGAAGACAAGCTTTTTACACCTCGCTTCTTTTAAGGCCTCCTTTCTTTTCCTCCTTCCCTCGCTGCTTCTCGTTATCTGTTTCTTCTTGTTCTTCATGCCACAGTCTATTTAGCGAACTAACAAAGGCTGGCCGCTCTTCTGAAATAATCCTCCACGGCTTAATTGAAACATGCTACAACGCTGCTAGATATGAAAGATGTTTTCTGAGCTTCGTCGCCATCACTCAGTTGGAGAGGCGTTACCGGTTCTTGCTTGGAAATGCTGAGGAATTTAAAATTCAAAATTAATTCTCTGCCAGCATTGAAATTGTCGTAGTTTTTTCTTTCTTTCATCACACACACACACATTTTGTTCTGCGAACATAATGATTCTTACTGAGGATGTTTGTGTATCAGTAATGAAATGGTTTTATGTTTCCGAGGTATCCAGTTCAGATTCCAGCCGTGTCACTGCCGTTCGACTCTCAGGTTTTTCATAGTTTTCCTTAGTCTGTTCAAACAAATATTTGAATGGTGTCTTGAAATAGGTCTCCTAAATTCACCATTCATGATCACCGTGCTTTGAAATTCGACGTCATATAATGTCTGCAGTGTAGTTGGTGTTATGAACTACCTAAATATAAGGATCAGTTAGAATTAAGGTTTGGGGTTTTCACGGCGGTGAGTCCGAAGATGGCTGTCATCTGGGTTGTAGCGCCCTGTAGTCTGTTGCAAATTATCGCCCTGATGATGGAAGCAGCAAGGAACCGTGAAACGTAGGTAAACTTCTACCCGACTGCACGGCGCCACAACCCAGAAGACAACCGTCTTCGTCAGAATTTTTCTCTGCTAAACGTACTAGGTCTACTTCCGAGGAACCGTGCAGGTCAGTTCCAGTTTTTGTCGCCATACTCTGGCTCAGAAAATGACACATTTGCTTTGTGTTTAATCTACTTTTACCCCATAAAATCTATAGACGAGCTTGTCGAACGTTTTGGCACTTCCATGCAATACTTTTTAATGTGTGAAAATCGTGGAAGGACTGAATGTTCTCCGCCTGCCGTGTCTTCCCAGGTTTCATACAAAGGAATATCTCGACTAAATGAGCGACTGTTAGCTTTTTAATAGGGCCTCTTCTGCATAGAAATAATCTGTCGTGTAACTTTAATGTTACTGTGTCCATTTTGAGACCAAGAGAAGCAAAAAATAAAAAATCTTCACTCTCCTGGAATTGAACTCAACACACTCAACCTGTATATTAGTAACCCAAGCTTTAAAAATTAATATTACCTACCTCAGGCCCTGTAACCCCTACACATGGTTATATTGATATAGGCAACGTTGCACTGAACTGCAGCTCCCAGGGAATACGTAATCCACCCTCTTGAAACCTGAGGAAGGGTGGGTGAAAAGAGACAAATGCTGAACGATATTTTCATATTTGTAACTTTTCCATCATTCTTTTCTTCTCTCTCATTTTTAACACTCTCTTCCATGACACGAATCAGACCAGAAGACATGCAACGCTCTCCAGGTTTTTAGAATGGGAAAATGAAATTATATGGCTCGCGGGCCCTCTTTGCCATTCACCTTCACTGCTATCATCACCATCGTCATCATTTTTTATTTCACCTACGTTTTTCTATTTTTTACCCTCCCTTCTTTCCGAATTTCCAATCACATTTTCTCCCTGATTTTCTGTGTAACAAAGGTTTCTTCTCGCCCCTATTCCTGTCTACACGATATTAATTTCATCGTCATATTCTTTCAGACTATAGTTTATTTCACACTTACAAATAGCTCCTGATTATATGCATCTTTTATGGTACAAATATTTGGTCCTGTTGAGGGGACACAGCAATTTCGTACTGAACGTTTTATTAATGTGACAAAACCATTTCAAATATTGAATTTTATTCGAATGGTTGATTTTACGTATGCTCATAATTTAATGGACGAAAATAAACTGAGGTGTGAATAGTAAAGATACTGAAAAAAGATAAGAAGACGGACGGGCAGATGTATTGGATGGTAAATTACTGTTAATAAGGAATTGTAAACCAGTAAAGAACTAGTAGCATACTTCCAGTGACATATATGTATAATGAAAATCAGTAGTTTTGTCAAAGTCGTCAAAGGGAGATGTACATATTTGCATAACGACTCATATATTTATGTCTGTAAAACGTTTAAGGAAAGTGGGCTGGAGACATGATCATAACAGTGTACAGGCTAGAGCAGTGGTGATCAACCTGGGGTACGCGTACCCCCGGGAGTACGTGGAATTTAAATATATATATATTATTTTATGATAAACACTGAATAATAAGGAATTTAATTTATTTAATTTATTTTACATGTAGATTATATACTATGTATAAGTTGAATTATACACCAACAACTTTGGGGGTACAAAGTTGAAGAGAAATTATATCTGGGGGTACGCGAAAAAAAAGGTTGAATACCACTGGGCTAGAGGATACTGATACTGCATGGAGGTGGAAAGTGAGGAAATAAGCAAAGAAAGACGAAACGGACTCTGGATGTAGCGTATGTGATGGAGAAGAGAAGACTTTCCTTGTGGTATCAAAGGAACTCCCAAAGGAACGAACCCAAGACTTAGGTTTTCCTCATGCCCTCTTCGGTTTCAGAGGGGAATAAACTAATAAGTACCAGTTACTGCCGTCTCGTGGTTTTGTATGAAATAATATTGCAGAGGAGGGGATCTGTACAGACAAAAATATAAATATTTTAAAATTATGCTTAAATTAAGTTTTCTCAGATTATCCGTTGAGATTCAGTGAGTAGTACTTACGGGGTTTAGCAGCAGCCTTGTGAGTATCCTTGTTGGTATATGTTGAAAGATGAGTGTTTTCTGGGTTGTTACGCCGTGTAGTCTGGCAGACGTTTCAGAGGTCCTTGCTATGATGGAGGCAACAAGGACCTCTGAAACGTTGGTAAACCCTTCGGACTCACCGCCGTGAAAACTTCAATTCCTACATTGATGTATTTTGAAAGGCAAGTGTTCTGCAGCTAGATCTGATTTACCAGTCTACAATTTAGCACAGCCGATTATTGAACAACTATTTTCCAAATTTTCTATAGCCTTGGACAGTTACTTTTTAAAATGTTCTAAACGTTATTGGGCTCGTGTCTAGGAACTTCAAAATTCTAGTTATTCCTTATAAGTACGTATGTGCAAGTTTTTAATAAACTTATTTCCTTTTTCCAGGTTTCGTAGTAATAAGTCTTGTGTACTGCAATGGCATTCGAATCAGTGGGTACACACACGAGAAGTGTTTGTTCTTTTTACTTGTGTCGTCGTTATCTTGAGATTTACGCCCTAGGATTAAAAAAGAAGGCAGGAGAATGCAGTATTCTAAGGTTACATTAAAGGGTTGCTAGAACATGCCTACGCAAAGCCAAAGGCAACAATGACTACACAAAATCAGGTGGTCAGAATTCTAAGAAACCAACAAAGGCTTTTAGGCGGTCATTTCGACATCCAACTGTGTCTCCTCAACGTTTCCTCGAGTGTAACGTTGTGTTGCATGTATTACAGCTTCGACGGTCTTCTGGGTTGTGACGCCATCTGCTCTTGGAGATGGGCACCAGTGTTTCGGATGAAAATACTGCTTCCATATTCAGGACTGAGTCGTTGTTGCGCATATGCCAGTCTGCACGGTGTCACAACCCAGAAGACCGCCATGAGCATCGTTTCCGTCGTGAGAACTTCTTACATTTTAAGAAGTAGCTTAATTAGCATTCTTCTTGCATAAAGGTAGGAGTGATCTTAATGTTAAAAACCTATATTCTGCGTGTTGAGTATTCCAGATACAACTGCCCAGTTTTGAATTTGATTGTTTTAAATATCCTGTTTCAAAACTTCAAATAGATGCCAAATAATGCTGAAGAATATATGCAGCAGAATTTTAATTCTGAAGCAGTAAGGTCGCACAATTTGTTTTAAACCGTTAAACAGCTCATAAAGTTTTAGTTTAGTTATTACAAATAGATAACAATGAAAGTAAGAAATGCATCTACAATTATCTTCTAACAAGATGGACATGTTTCATGTTTTATGCCAGTCTTCAGTTTACCCGTGTTATTGGTGTTGGATTTTCTAAGCTATGTTTTGGAATAAATGAATCAATAATTTAGCTTCCAAACGTTCAAGACCTCATAACATCGTATTTGTTCATGTGGGATGTTTGAAACACAGTATCAGGCAGCGAACAGAACACGAGAACAATTTTTTAGTGTACCCTGTATCAGGGATGAAAATAATGAAGGTCTGAACGGAGAAACTCCAAAGGCCCAAGAGGTTGCACCTCTAAAAGTCAGTTAATAATGATCGTAAAGAAATCACCAAACAGGGAGATGCTCTCCTGGGACTTAAAATCCATGGTTTTATACAGATAGATTTATGTGCCATCACCCTCTACCCCACTGACATACACTAAACCCCCCCCCACAACAGCACCCGACCAGGCAGGCAATATATCTCCTCGACACGGCATAGCAGCCAGCCTTTTCAAAAAAGCATCATCTGTACGTGCTTCTAGTACTGTGTGCACATAATAACAATTTTCAGGCCTTTAGTATGTATCGCACAGAAGTAAGGGGGAGTGAGGTAAATATGCAGCCTTAGGGTTTGCACGTAGGCCACTTAATTCATTTCCAGGACCTCGTTTAAAATCTATAAAATTAAAAAAACAGCAATAGGCCTATATAATTAAGTAAAAGGCCCTGCGGAGGGTTTGTTGATTGTTAGGTTCTTTCGTAGCTGGTGGAAAAGCTGTTTTTTCCCTCTTCCTAACAAATGTACTCAAATTATGTTGTCCAACAGTTTCTTGTGGGTTCCTGGACTATGGTGTAAGGAGTCTCAGTTCATCAGCCTTATCGTCACGTCTCCAATGACATTAAGACGTAGTTTTGTCACGCCGTGCAGGCGTCCTTTGTTCGAAAGTAGCTTTCTTTGTCTCTTGTAAGTAATACGTCCAGCCTATCGAAAGCAGCCAGGAGTATCTTTGTACTTTGTCGTATGTATGTGTTACTCATTTATGAATGTGGGTTACCATAATTTGAGAACTCCACTAATGCGGAATTATTTGTAAATATAATATTATTATGTTACCCTTTTCTTTGTTGTTCGCATTGCCTGTCGTGGTGTGATGCAGAATGTATTCAAAAACGATGAGCCTTTTATTTTTACCATTTCCTTTAAAACAGTCTGTTTTCTGTGCTACCCGGTATATTTGTATCTAATATATTTTTTGTTTTAGTGAGTATTCAGTGATATAAGCTGAAAAATGTACGGTTTCCTGGTTGACCAAATTGGTTCTATAATAAGCCAACAATTTCAGTCCTCTGTTAGAAACAGAGCGTTTGCAAACTTCCGTCTCTCGATAATCCACCTAATACTACTCATGGCAGACGGAGAATGATCACTATATTCACATAAGGCTTTTGCCTTTTTCATCTAGTCCATTATACGATTAGCGTAAAATACAGATAATTTGTTGTGGTGTGACTGAAGTTCTCATTCATCTTTCTTTACGAGTTTTGCAGTCATAATGCTTCACGGAATATTGATAAGGATTATTATTGAAGTAATGAAAGAAACCCTTTTATTCTGTTATCATCAGAGTCTCGGTAATGATGTGATAAGAAGATGTTAAATGAAATTTAATATTGGCTTAATTGTCTATTAGAAGCGGCTATTAGGAAATTGTTGCATAAAAATAACCTAAAATTCAGACACCAATGACGCATAAATAAGTTGTTTTTGTGACAGAAATGTTAACTATGAAATAAATCAATGTCACTTATTAACCTTAAGGCTGGAGGTATTACCTGTTGAAATCTTTCTCAATTCCTTATTTCTTAAGTACTCTTTGACATGTGCCGTGGGTTACAACGCAGTCAGTTCAGACCTTGAAGGCCTGGTTATCCATTAATCCCTCCATGATTTTCAGATACTTGAATTTTTTCTGTAATGAATAATGTCCCTTACCGACAAACTGTAGCGGGTGAGATTTCAGGTTCGCATGGTGGCGAGTTTGAAGATGACTGCCTTCTGGAGTTTGACACCGTCGTCAGACTACTTTGTGGAATGCGTCTCACATTCGAGTGTATTCAATGGCGTTCGTTATGTTACTGCCTTCTAATGGCGTAGTCCAGTATGTCGGTTTAATTACTTGGACTTGATAGTAAAGTGTCTGAACAGAGAATTATGCTTCGCTCTGACAATGACATGTTTCATCTGCCGTAACTCATCTGAGAAGGGAGAATCCAGTGTCGTTTGTAATGCATTGACCGCGCTAGCTTCTTACAAAACATGCCCCATACAGCGGAGTGGCACTGTCCCCACATGTACTCTAATTGGCTCATTTCATATATGCACATAGCCTGTAGTTATAAATGTATCGCCCTGCACAACATATAGTTAGCCGCTGAGGGCTTAATTTCATTTCTGCTTGTTTTTATTGTTTTAGGACCTAGAGAAGCTAATTAGACTATGTAAAGAACAAGATATTTTCCTTCCAATAATCATCAAATAATTCAAGATTGAAACTAATGAAATTCATAGAATGCTACGCTGACATATACACGTTTGTATTAGTCATTATTCCAACATCTGACTACTATACAATTCTTGCGATGCTAATGAAGACAGGCAAATATCTAGAGAAAAACAACTTGAATCTACTATCTGTTTAACAAAAACCTTTCGCTAGAGTCTTGCCAGTACGCTTCACACAAATATTTTCTTTTAAAGATAGTTAAAAGCTCTGAGATAATGTTAAGATTAGGGTACAAATGTAGTAATTATTTAATTAGTTTTTTTGTGATAGTAAGCGAATGTTTAGACTTCAGAACTTTCGCGGTGATCACGAGATCATCTCATGCGCTCCAGTGGGCCTGTCCTTGATTGGATATTAGGGTAAAATAGTACACATTTCTATTACGAGGTGGCACGAAATACTTCGCTTATCATAATAAATGCAGCATCAGTGAAACGTTTTTATTTTGTCTGCCTTATATAGGTCATTTTGTTAAAGTGACCCTTTTCTGCCTTTCACCCGATTCGTACTACTTCACCCTATAACTTATCCACCAATTACTCCGGAAGACGATCCTGCAATCTGTTTTATGAATGAATTAGAGCGAATTGATTCAATGATGAACTCCACTACCCTTTTGTTCGTTTCATTTGGCTAAAACTTTCAGACGATTAAGTGCTTGTTGTAAACGAACTACAATTTTAAGCGGTTTCGAGGAAATATAAGAACACGTGTGAAATATTTTGCATTATATACCGAATGACATGCGTGCGGCCGAAAGTATTCCTCACTGATTCAGAATTGAGGACTTCTAAAATATCACGGCCGTTAGGCGGAGGGACGAAATAAGCGCTTAGAATTTAAATAAGTAGAAGACGAATTATAACAAATTGAGAAAACTAAATTACTTGCTGAAGTTCCTTTTTGGGAACTCTGGGGAGGTGCTTAATGTGCCAACTGATGGGTGAGGTTTTAGGTTCTCAAGGCGGCAAGTCTGAAGACGACTTCATTTTGCGCCGTTGAATCTCGTAGAAATTGATCGATGTTTTAAACGTGCTTCATGTTCTGGGCGATTAAACATGGAAGGTGAAGGTCAAAGGCTCCAGGTCCCAGAGAGTTTGTGTATAAAGTATTCAGTTGCTTCAAGCGCGAAGCAGACGTAGTTTGTGTGTGTGTCTCCCCTCCACTCGTCTTAGTTGGTGTCTGTCAATTTAGAACCCTGTCCGTATTAATTTGCATGACACAAATCACTTGTTCGACTTCAATATTTCTTGTAACTGGACAAGCTCATTTTGAGGCTCGGAAATTGAGTAACAAGAGTTAATGACTTTTTCTACTTAACCCTTGGCACTTCATATATTCTCCTTGAGGTATCTATGAGAATATTACCGTGGATTTTATGACATGTATTACCTCATTCTTAAAAGAACTCTGGAGAGCTCAGTCGTACCGTCGCCATATGCAATCGAAATTACATTTCGGAGATGGTGGAGCAATTTAGATAAGAAAAATGGGAAGGAAAGAATATTAGACTTGAACTCTGTATCCCATATACGAAATTCATGTTCAGCAATAATAATTTATTGGCAATTTTGGGTGTGGATGCACGTGGCAGCTGTGAGGTCATATGTTAATATTCAATGGTATGCGGCAGGGTGGTCGAACGTTTTTCTTTTCGTGGGCTCAGAATTATTTTCTTATTGAACCCAAGGGGCAAGATGCCCCTCGAAGCACTGTTTTTTGAAACTAATGCTCAGTGTTCTTTTTCTTTAACAGTACTTATTCAGGAAAGACGAATTACCATATGTTTAGATATAAATCTTGTTTTTTCGCGGGCCTGTTTATAAATCGTCTCGGACCTGATGTGGCCCGCGGGTCGCCAGTCGAATCACACTGGAAAAGGAGTCATAGGTCTATACTACATAATTATGTGTGTTTGAACGTGTAATATTCAGTGGACATGTTGCGATTTTTACGTATGTTGTAGTTTGGCTCGAGTAATTTCTTACGAATTGTGCATTCTAATTTCTCTGCACCGTTATTATTACAATGTTGGCAATAAGGTTAAATTGATGTTAACCACTGGAGTAACTGAAAGAGAAGTGAATGTACGAATCTTTTGATTTCTAAAGTTCTTATATTGGAATTCTGGATTAAGACAAGAAATAAACAGTGAAATTATATTAATTTCTTTGGTCTTTTCCTATCGTGTAGGTGTTATAAAACAGAAATTTTTTAGGAGTTGATTGGTCGGTTGTCTTTTTTTTCTTTCTTCACCTGAAAATGGAAGTAGAAACAACTTCCGAAACGTTGTAGTTTTAATAACACGTAGATATTGGATTAATTTATAAGAAGTATTTAACACAACGTGTCCCATCATCGTCAAAAATGTTCAAACTCCGGTAACGAAATTGGCATTGACAATAAGTAAGCTCATTGCAAATAGACCTACTGGCGTGTCAAATTACGTTTGTACAGAAGGCTACAAATGTGGTGAGCGCACAAAAATTATAACAAAGTGACTTTAATTTTCTTGCACAAAGTTCGATCAAGAAGTTCCGTGATTATGCACTTACCTTTGCGTATCTTTCCATATATTTATATAATTAGATTGACTTTGTTGTAGGCGAGGCTGGATCCGACCTAACGCCCTTTGTAAATATTGTCTCTGTGAATGCACATGCGTAATACCTGTAAGAACTACCCGGCTCCTCAGTCACTTAGGGCCCAGCGCGAATGCAAAGAATGCTATTGTTGTATTATGATGTGGATTGGGTTAATCTGGCTCAGGTTAAGGACCAGTGGGTGGATTTTGTTTTCGTTAAGAGTTCCTTAATAGCTGGCCACTTCTTGTCTGTCTGAATAAGTATGAAACATTTCAAGGAACACTCTGTATAATGGAGTTAGTACTCGTCCTTATTTGCATATTAAAAAGGAAACGTGTTTTGAATGTGTGTGTCCTTAACGTACGTCTACGATCTAAATTTAGTTTAGTGATAAAACGAGACAGCTGTGAACTTTTTATAAATGAAAAACGTACTGTAATTTTTGTGTATAGCTTTATAACTGTAAGCATGTTCATAACTGGTAATAGCAGTAATGATCAGAACTTGTTTTAATCATTAATAACATCGCTGTGAGTAATAGCATGCATAATATAAAACCAGTTGTTTTGCAAATGTTCTTCTATCTTATTGAACTGTTTAAGTTGCATTAGATGGGAGTTAAACATTGTTCCATAATTAAGATGCTGTTAAATAAGGTCACCTTGCCGATGCTGTCAGTGCTTCGACATCATTTCCGTTACATACATAGCCTGTTTGTCCCTGTGGGCAGACGAAATATCCACTAATCAAATAACACCTGCCACGTGTTTGTTAGACGCTTCTATGGAAACACTTCGACAGTTGGTAGTAGACTCGGTGACATAATTGCTGTTCGCTGTTGTGTCTGAATCGGTGATAGTCTTTACAAATAATCCCCGTCACTAACCTGTTAATGCCATGGAGAAGATTCCTTCTGGCGAAGCTAATAATACGCTCAGTTAGTCAATAAATACCTTCGCCCAACTCCCACCCGTGTTAGTGTCCTGAAGGTTCATCGCTATGTTTACAAGATTTCGCCACCGCTCTCTGTCCGGAGCCACATTCGTCCAATCCACAACCCATATTCATGACAAAGATCAGCTGGTTAATACCGTTTAGAAGTAATCAAGGTTCAATCTGAGAATCATATGAAACCAACAATGTGATATTTTGTGGACAAAACGGACAATTGAAGATTTCTGTCTGAATTCATCGCTCTGATCATGGAGGCAGTATGACCTCTGAAACGTTGGTAAACATCGACCATACTACACAGAGCAACAACCCAGAAGACAGAAATCTTCATACTCATCGCCCTGATGACGGAGGCAGCATGACCTCTGAAACGTTGGTTAACATCGACCAGACTACACAGCGCAACAACCCAGAAGACAGAAATCTTCATACTCACCGCTGTGTCGCCCTGATGACGGAGGCAGTATGACCTCTGAAACGTTGGTAAACATCAACCAGACTACACAGCGCAACAACCCAGAAGACAGAAATCTTCATACTCTCCGCTGTGAAAATCTCAAATCTTACAGAGTAATGTCTTGTTTAGGAGCGCCTAATGTTACTTTTAAATCCAATGCGTGTTTCAAAACGAGTTTGTAGCCGAGGAGTGGCGTTGTAAGCTTGTGGAAGGAACCACAAAGCTGCCATGGCCTTCACATTCATCTTTATTCCGCAGAATAGATTGAGACCTTATGGTCTGCCGTACAATAGCCTGGCTCATGCGGTTTGCAGTGTGGACATTAATATCTTGTCAGATCGTGTATTAAGGGATGCTCTCTGTTTGGGGCGTTATCTGTTCTTCTAGTGACATCGCCATTTGTCAACGGAAACGAGTTATGTAGTGGTACCTATGTTGAACTCCGGTAGTGGGCAAAATCACCAACCGGCTGGCAGGACCCCCATCGATACAATGAATGGTAGCTGCAACTCAAACCACACGTACGTATTCTTAGCTACCAGAATTTTTACTCCCGACGACACACTGGAGAGGACTACAGCTGATGTTTCTCTGTCACAGGCAGAATGATAAGGGTGAACGTTCTCATGATGGTAAACGAATATCATGGGTTTGTCTGAGTTCCTGCTGTCGTTTTGGGGATGGGTTAATTTTGTCTTGGAATATGGTAAGCCTAGTATAGGGTAACAGAATTGGTACAGTAGGGATATACAGTCTTGACAATAAGCACTGAGAAATTTAAGATCGTGACTTTTAATAATATGACGACACAAAGGATTTTTGTACCTCAGCTATTAATACTACATATGTGTGTTACATACTTTGGTTAGATTAAAGTTCCATTAAATTTAAAAAGTCCTGTTTTCCTGGGAAATAAACGAGACAGCATTCTGTTCTGAAAGTATCGCCGTTGATAATTAAATGTTTAGTGTATAGTCTGCAAAGAACGCCCTTGTTTTACCTATGCGGGTGCTTTAATAGTGAATATTTTCTTTCTTGTTTATTCATTATGATAATTCGTTCAGCCCCTTCTGCGGATTGCCACATCATTGGGCTATAAGTCTTAATGTTTACTGTATCATTAGACTGTGTGTCTATGCCAAAGTACAGCGTCGGGAATCTTAGCGAAAGGAATTTTTGGCCTCCAGAAAGTTAATTCGTCAGGAACCTGTTGATTTAATAGAAGAAATTCTACTTTAACGAGCTTTATAGTAAGAGAGGAGATTAAAGATCTGGCAGAAATTCCTCTTACGCAGCTCAGAACATTTTACTGCCTTGGCATAAAAGTTTTTTTAGTTAGAAATTCCGTAAAATGTATTTATTTATTATTATTTATATATTTGTTGTTGAAATGGGGATTGTAAATATAAGTTAACTCAAGTTGCAAATGTTCAAAGGTTCTTTCTGTATGGATTACTGGCACGAAAACTCGTTTTCACATTATAACCGCGGAGAGCAATTTTTATTATCCTTAGCTGATACATAATACATTCCACATTCAAAATAGAAAAGTAACAGGCCTATAATTATATTGCGAGATGACTTTGTGAAATGTTATTTATGAAGCTGTGTCCAATGGTAGCTGCTCATTCCATTATACGGTTTATGGATGCAGATATGTGCAGTTTTACAAGCCGGCGTCATTCTCAAGGAAACAAGAAATGCACCATTTTCCGAAGCAAGAAAAGTTCGACTTCAAGGCAAGAGTGAAAGTGTACTAAGCAATGTGTAATGTGCCTTAATGTAGAGTTTGAGGTTCTCAACGGCGGTGAGTCCGAAGATGGCTGTCTTCTGGGTTGTAGCGCCGTGTAGTCTGGTAGAAGTTTACTGACGTTTCATAGGTCCTTGCTGCTTCCATCATCAGGGCGATGAGCTATCGCACTAAAGGCGTGGAGTTATAGATATGTCCTGAGTCTGTGGTAGCTTGCTAAATTTCGCTGAAAAATATGGCAGCACCGAAGAACCTTCCAGTGACCTCACACACTAATTTATTTCTTACCATAATATCTTTTTGCTTCGGATCACATCATATAATTTTTAATTTCTTGTTTTTCAGTAATGATAGATTGTTCCTAAACGATCAAGTATTTCTACATCCAGCCTCTTTTATGATTCTCTGTGATGAATGACAGTAATTATACATATTGAAGATAAAGAAGCATCTGATATAGTATGAATAGGCGTGTGTTTATGACTGTTTTAATTAATGTGGAATATATTAAGAAACTAACGAGTGTTTTATATGTACATAATATTAGCTGATACCCAGACTTCTTTTAAACGCTCCAAACCCTGACATGGTATAATTGGATCTAAAGTTCTTGTTTAATTAATGGTAATTATTTTGTGTCGCAAGAAGGAAAGTGTGTGGAGTTTCGAGTATGGTTGTGGTACCATTGATGAAGCTTCCAAGAAAGGATAACAAACAAGTTTGTGTCGTAAGACTGAAGTTTATCCTGGTTACGTTTTAATTCATGCGACTGACAATAGCATTAACAGTAACCTGGAAGTTTGTAGCTGGTTTTGTCCACTACAGATTGGTAAGTTAATCCATCGGAATTTTAATGAACTGTGTGCACTGCTGTATTACTGACAGTTAATTATCAGAAGACAGCAATCTTCAGACTTACCGCCGTGAAAACCTCAAATCCTACAAGTTAATTATGTTTTTATGCCAAATAGAAATATATACTTTTGGGACACTGTTATCCCCTGCTTTGAAACTGTGTTATTATTATGAAAATTCTCCGTTATTCAACCGGGATATTCTTACAATAAACTTTACACAAATATCGAAATTGCTAGTGTTTTTCTAGTCTTAAATATATTTCGCTTTCTGATATTGGAAGTAGTTCTCTCTTCTGAAACGTCGGTAAAATTCTAACAGACTACACGACTCAACATCCAAAGTATGGGAAATGCGGCCGTATAAGATTACGCACCTATAACGTTCGTGGCTGTGAACAGTTTATTATAATTAATAAACAAGAGTCACATCCATTTGTTTATATTGTCACATAGGCCCGCTATAGGTTAATAATATTGCGTGAAAATGTAAGTTAATTATCATGAAAACAAAAGCGTCAGTGGAGTTAGTACAGCGCTAAAAAGTTCGCAACGCGTGGTGCATCGAGGGCGGATTTCATTCATTGTTTCAAAGTCTGAGCAATGACCCCGTGAAACAGCATTATTTTCGCAGAAGTACTGCGTCCGTCCGTCCCTTGATTCAGCTGAAACGTCAGTAAGCGCATTGTTTCTATTAAGGTTGCAAGCTGGCAGTTTATCATGAAACTCAATATGAACACAGTGTTGTTAGACGTGCCGTGATCTTGGTATATAATAACTTTCTGTGGTCAGGAGTGCCAACATGGCTGTAATAACTTTGTGAGTTGTTATCAATGTTAGCACCATAGAACGTAAGGTCTGAAATTCTGTATGACGATTGGTCATTGAATAAATAGATCTGTTTTCTGTTAAAAAAGAAAAAAAGTTGATGCTGTAATAAGGGGAAGATCTTTCTAGCCCCACTTCTTAAATATGTATGGAGACATGTTACAAAATATATCTAACCTAACCTAACCTAACCTAACGTCACCTAACCTAACCTAACCTAACCTCACGCAACACTCCGTAGTTAATGATTTTAGCTTGCCTCGTCTCGACTGAGGTTGTGCAATGGGACGACAAAGCAGTTATTTACCTACAACACAAAATTTTACGCTGCGATGTTTTTTTCCGTTATGTGTGTACAGTTCTCATCACAATGAGTGTTGGTTTGTTATTTTGAAAGGCAGTACTAAGCAGTTAATGCTGCAGAGTATGTTAAATTAATCGCCCTTCCTCCTTCCTCACCCCCCTCCCTGCACCCTACAGTAAGACTTGAAGATAAATGACGCGGAGAATAGTTTGGTACGAGTGGTTTCAGCTCTTATTCTTTGTAATTTTTCGTCTCCCTACAATTCGCCGTGTTAACGGTGTTTGCTCTCGATACATTTATTTATATCTTGCAGACCTACTTATGGGTGGGACAAGAACAGTCCTGAAGGACACATTCCGTAATTTGAAGACCAGTAATGTGGATTCCAGATGTGTAGACCGGAAGTCCCTTCCTAGCTTCGTACTGTAGTCACGGTCACTCGTGTCCCTGACGCAACATGCAAATGCGATTGGTCAACACAGATCACGCTCCACAAGCATAAGTAAATGACGTAGTTATTTCAGCTGCTGGTGAAAAGTATTCGGTTTCTTGCTGAGGAAGTAATGGGACAATGATTTGTGTGATAATTGTTGTCAGTTGCCGAATGAAGAGGAATAATCAGAACGCTTTCCATTTTATTTGTTTATCCGATGTTTCGAAATTCATGTTTAACCTTCAACAAAATCGCACATCTATTACGAGGATCCGCGAGTTGCAGGTGGCTTCGACACCAATCCTCTGTCTTGTTCTGGAAAGTGAAGCATGATGAATTTGTATTTAATTAACGTGGAATGGACCTAACCAGTTGAATTGTCACTCGCCTAAATCCATGCTACATGCCTTCCTTGAAACGATTCTCGTCCCTCAGTCAGTCATTGAATTCCCTGTTTTTATAAAAGACTAATTTTCTTCGCCGTGTTCACAGTACTTACCACTGGCTCCTGTCCTGAAGCGGTTGCATCCTTTTCAAAACCTCAGTCTGTTTTTCAAAAGCCAATTTGGTAGGTCTGTTACCTTTCCACCATCGTATGGGTACGGCCCATGACATTTGAGGCTTCCTGACAAAAACTGTGTGTACTTTTCTCATTAACATGCGTGCTTCATGTATCGCCACTTTTTCTCTGTGACTTAACCGCTGGTACAGTAATAGGCGAGAAGTACAAATCATGATTCATAATGCAGTTTTCTTCAGTTGCTACAACCGAGTGTTATTTATCGTCTCTGAGGTCCATTATTCTCCTCACCAATTTACAAAGAAAACATGAAATTGAGAAAGTTGTTAATGAGATGCTCGCTGTCTTAGGGTGGGGTTTGTGAATTCAGGGATGAACATTCAGGTTATATAAAAGACACAGAATTTGCTTACGAGCTGAATAACTGTCAGCTTTTCGAGGAAGATCCTGTGCTACAGAGTTTGTAAAACCACGAAAACCCTCAGCCAGGATAGTCAGTCTCCGGACCGAGATTTGAACCTGGGACCTCCCGAATACGAAGCATATACAGATGGGCCTCTATTTGTGTTGTTATATGGTCGGGACCTAACACAATCAGATACGTTATAACCTAGTGTAGGATGGTAGCTGGTAGGGGCCGTGTGCATTTATATTTCTAGGAAACCAGGAAATGAGTGAACGTCTGAATTATATAGTCAACTACCTTCGACACGACGGACAAGCAGGCCTTCACACTAGCAGACTAGTTGATTCTTGTCTTTGTGTCTAACAATAAATATGGCTGACTAGCTGCGTAATTATTCGATAATTTTCTGTCCACATGGCTAATTACTAATCAAATGACTGGCTGAGTGAAATTCCGACTAAATATTAGCGCACTCTTACCTGATTGATTGATGGACAGTAAAAAAAACATTGTTGACAAAATGCACAAAGTATCACGTAGTCGTGTTCTTTTACAGTCTGCTTTAGTATTTCATGACAAGTGTGTTTAAATCATGTCATACGAAGAAGAATAATTTAATGTTTTAGGTCTGTACACGCGTAAAATGAGTCAGAATAAAAGAAAATCAAAATTTAGTCAATAATAATGGATTTCCCTCGAAATCGGCCTCATAGTTTGGAGTCTGTTTCTTTCGGACAGAAGGGCACAACGATAATAGTTTATCCTATTCGATCATGTGTTTCAAAGTACACGAAAATTTAGGGAAATACGTTTTTGGTAAGATTTATTGTAGTTTTCATTTCATTTCTGCAACATTGGCAATCAGTTCGTGCTTATACTAGTAATTCCATTAGTTAATACGTTTCCTGTGCCGATTCAGTTCATCTGTCTCGCTAGCAGCTGAAAAGCAACTCATTTTAGCGGATTCTGGCTGGTAAAGCCATTACATTATAAACTATTTTAATTACGTATGACCTTCATTGTATCGTACATTCGTGTCCTTCGGATTACATCACTCATCTCTTTCAGATTAGTATTCATTCGTCTTTATTCGACGTGCTACTGTCCAATAACTATACTTTCAACGCCTCTCATTGTCTCACCACCAGATCTTTTGTTTCTACATCACGTCCTTTCTTGCTGCTTTTACTTCCTTACTTCGATTCTCCCTTTTCATTTTTCCTAGCAATGATGTCCCACTCTTGGCTTCTTTCTTCCCCCCATCAATTTTGTGTACCCCGAAGACCCTTAATTGCTTATATGCCAGATTAGTTTTACTTGTGAATTATTTTGATATGCCTTTTTGTTGTTGTTGTTGTTCTGTCTGACGACAGGTCCATATGAACAGGATCCTTACATCCTTTTCTCGGACTGGGACCTGTTCATATACGTTCTTGGCAGATGATCCAGAAGTGGTTTGCCATTGCCTTCTTCTGTGTGTGAATGGAGTAATTGTTGGGATGCCACGGAGAAACCGGGGAAGCCCCCGGAGGAAAACTCCGTGTTGCCTAGACCACGGCCAAGTTATAAATTCGGGCACCGCCGGGAATCGAACCCGATCACGTTTTAAGTGAATTAATTCATGTGTTACATGATGTTCATCAGCACACATTGTCGCTCTTATTTCATAGTTTCGTTTCATTCCAGTAGTCCATTAAATTATTCTTCACGTCTTATAGCCTGTCTGACGTAATTCTTCCCCAGTTATATATGACACAAATCTTTCTTCTCCGTAAAATTACTAGAAAGAACAGAAATATGTAAACGAAATCAACAAATATCCAGGATGATTATTTCCCGTTGTAATAAAACTTTGTGTTCCTTTCGGGTTTTCTTTGTTACATATAATGTTAATGCTTTTTAAATGTATTATGTCGAGACCAGGATTAATTTTCCGATGAAACCAAGTAATGGTTTAGGCAGGAATTTAAGAAGAATTAGCGTGAATTCTTTTGTGTATAATTCTGAATAAGTGCATGATGTGTAAGGGAATAAAATATTTAAGAACAAAGGTAAAATTATAATTGTATATATTGTAAAAAATGTTACCTGACTTAGGGTTTTATTACCAAACCAGTCTCATTTATCCGAGCCTTTTATTTGCTTGCCGATGTTTCTGCAAATATTTTCATTGCATATCTGTGTTTCTTATTGCGTCCCTTGCCCACTCTCCCGATTTCATGAGGCAGAGATTGTGCCTTTGTTCTCTGCCACCAACACTCCTGGTCTACTAAGTATTGTGACGGAATGGGCTTGGCTTACCATATTCCGCAAAGCCTTGGCCTCTCATTCTCGCGCGAGGCACAGTTTACGCCACAAATTTCGAAGAAACGTACAGGACTTGTGATCTTTGGTTGGTTTGTTTCGGAATTACTTGATTATTTTATATTTATTAGGAGACTTATTGTATTGCCTTAATTTTGGTTAATAATGATATTTACAAGATTATTCTTAGATATAACTTGTTCCCATATATTATAGTGAATGTTAAATAAACTTCCCACCTTGAAATCCCCCCAAAATTTCCATGGGGAAATTACATCCCACTTTATATTCCAGCAGATAAAAATTATATGGCCGTGGATAAGTTAAAGACGCGATGTCAAATGCAGAAGGTTTTTAACGACGAACAAAAGAAGGATCATTAATATTGTATTAACTGTTTCAAGAAGCTTAATCGATGCCATCTCAGTTCATATGTTTTTTAGGGGTGTGATGTGTTGTATTTATCTGAATGTGTGTTGCTGTTTAAAAGTAACAGCAACCTGAGACAGTTTCTTCGAATTTAATTAAGACAGGAACCACAGAAGTTCTATTATTTTCGTTTCTTGGGCGTCGGTGTTCGTGGCCGTTGTGATATGACGCCAAATACCGAAGATTTGCGTTTTTACTCATATACTCATAGAACATATTCGCTGTTATATCATTTCTGTTTCAAGAAACACACACAACAAACCTAGTAAATGTTTGCAAAAAAAAAAAGCAAATAAATTTCTTATAATATTGGGAATAAGATTATTTAAATAATTATGTTAATATTAATGCTTTATAAAGTCCCGTAAACATCAATGAATGTTATAAGATTTTAGGTTTACACAGCGGTGAGTATGAAGATTTCTGTCTTCTGGGTTGTTGCGCTGTGTAGTCTGGTCGATGTTTACCAACGTTTCAGAGGTCATACTGCCTCCGTCATCAGGGCGATTCTTAGTATGAAGATTTCTGTCTTCTGGGTTGTTGCGCTGTGTAGTCTGGTCGATGCTTACCAACGTTTCAGAGGTCATACTGCTTCCGTCATCAGGGCGATAGAAGATTCTGTCTTCTGGGTTGTTGCGCTGTGTAGTCTGGTCGATGTTTACCAACGTTTCAGAGGTCATACTGCCTCCGTCATCAGGGCGATTCTTAGTATGAAGATTTCTGTCTTCTGGGTTGTTGCGCCATGTAGTATGGTAGATGTTTACCAATGTTTCAGAGGTCATATTGAATCGCCCTGATGACGGAGGCAGTATGACCTCTGAAACGTTGGTTAACATCGACCAGACTACACAGCGCAACAACCCAGAAGACATAAATCTTCATCAATGAATGTTACCTGGTGAAGAAGTCGAGATGAAAAATGTTAAATATAACAGACTTTTGTTTTACTTTTTGCTAACTGTATTTTTCTCCCTTCCGACACGAGACTTTAAGATTCGTTAACAGATCAATAAAGGTAGTCCATAAAGTGCAAACTCACGGTTAGTAAGCGTTTCTACATACTAGCCTTCATCATGGTACAAAGCACTGTAAATGTGCTGAAGTCAATACAAGATGCGCATAGACACACTGCTTCAGTTGAAGATCGATTTCAAGATTGCAGTACGGTTATAATTAACTACTTCGATTAGACGATTAATGTGTTATTTATCGGGGATCAGCCGATCAGTCAGGCAGCAACCATTAGCCGTCAGGTTTAACTGTACTGTTTATAAGATGGGTTTAATTGAGCCCTCAAAGGTAATTAGCATTTCTTTGAGCATCAAATTCAGTGTGGATCCACGCTCATGTGTGTGTCTTAATGAAAGATCTCTGTTCTATGCTCGTGTCACTTCTCTTACTCAGGAATGCTAAACCGTGAGAGTCGGTGAAACTGCGCGCGCAACTTATCTGGCCTGCGCGACAGCCGCGGAAAGGATATTAATGCGTATAGCGAAAGCGCGCATAACGACGGTCGCCTGTTCTTGATTAACTTCTTTGAGTTCAAGACGTAGGCGGACTTCTGAGATTTTTTTTACCTTCCTCATATTTGGCGATTCATATGGGATTAGGTGGGTCGCGAACCGCTGTGTGAAAATCCCGGTTCCACTGTGCAGTGGAAATCTCTGCCTGCAGCGGGTACGTCAGCAGGAATACGGACAAAGTCCAAGACAGATGTGTAACTTTTTGTTCAGTTTCTGCGAATTATTAGACCCATGTTTTATATATTATATATGTGTAGCTGTTGGTAAAAGAGTGTGTTTAAATGCCCGAGAGAATAGTTTAGAAACTGAATTGTTTTCTGACATTTTTCTCCCCTAGAATTAACATTAAGTAATTATGCTTTGTATGACTTTGACAATACTTGTTTCTGTAACCTGTAATTTTTTACCTGTCTGTCTTGCTGAAAACACCACAATTCTCGGCAGGAATATTCATACTCTCGTCTTGTTATTACACACACAGATGATGGTGTACTTAAACTCAAGAAGGAGATGCTTTACCGTCTACGACAGAAATATAAATAACAGTTGTATGTATAACTAACCACACAGACTCGTCATGCCCTAGCAGGTCTGCGTAGTATTGATATTGCATTGTTCCCCGTCCGTATTACTAATGTCATGGTAGAATAAGAACCAAGCTTTTAATATATAAAAGGAAATTAAATATGAATTACGTAAGAATGAAACATGATGCTTTTTCACGGATTCATTATTGAGGCGTGGTATTGAACCAGTACCAATTACTTACATGCATGAATGAGAGAGTGAGGTGGTCAGTGAAGCAGCACATACGGCCTAATTCATATTTAACAAGCTCGGGAAGTGCATTCCATGCCGGAGTACCCATAATATCCTCATGTGTTCTTTGCAACGTGCATTTAGATGCTTTAAATTTGCCTTGTTCGATAGTTCCCACTTTGACCACCAGATCACAGCACAAGTGTCTACGTCACGAATTTCGTCACCCGACATTTTGTTCACACCACTCATAGGATATTCGATTTTGACGTCGTGCAGAAAAGCAGAACTTTCATATCAAATTGCATCCAAATCCTTCCAGTGGTTCTGAGTTTTATCGACGGACGGACAGACATGATCAGACCATATTGTTCTGTAGACTGTTACCAGCTTGGTAGTGTTGTAGAAGTTTAAACTTCTACCAGACTACACGGCATCACCGTGAGAACCTAAAATCTCACCTAATAAAATACTGAGTTAAGTACGTTACTTTCTGCGGGTCTGTATCTTTCGCTCCTTCGTCTCTTCGAAAGCTTCTTTCCGTAACACTACGGATTTATACATTTATATTACAAAGCAGCGAATATTTTCTTTTGGGGAGCACGTGTTTCAGTAACCTGCAAATGCAGGATAAGGAAAGATTTTATTTGTAGTTATGTGCATATACCAGAACGCCAGTGTTCAGTAAACATTGTGCTGTGTTTATTTGATCATGAATTAATAAATATATTTATTATCGCGACGAACATTCAGCAGCAATCATAAACATAAATTGTGTTCAGTTACGGGACAGAGTCATTGCATGATGACCAATGCGATGTAAGGGGGGAAATGTCACAACCAGATTGCATAAATCCAGTCGTTGCGTGTTTACCATTTCATTTCTAGAGGATTAAATGCCATTACCAGATTACCGATACATGTCAGTTATAAATGGAACTAGGATCGGTTTTATCTGACCTGTATTTACTGTCTGTTCTAATGTTTTATATATTGTGTAATGTAATTTATAAGGAAGAAAAACGGGAGGGAAACAAAAGGAAAAGAGAGAAAGAAGAGAGAAACAGTATAGAAGTTCAAAAAGCGAAGTCATGATACAAAAAAGAAAGAAAGGATTTATATTATTTAAATCTTGTCCGTCTAATCACAATAAAATCTTATTAAATATTAAAATATTACAATAATTAACATTTAAAATATTAAATGATGTTCTTTATCGAAATATTCGATTTACATTAGACAAGATTTAAATAATATATAATTATTATATCACAATATGACGCAACTTTACCATCTCAAAGAAAGGATTGTAAAACTACTCAGTGAACGAATTATCGCCCATATTTTTCACCCAAGACACGTGACACTGCAGGACATGAAGTGTGGTGTGTAACGACCCTAATTTCAGCTGCGTTTTTCTTGCGTTAAATACACTCACCCCTCTCCCGAGTCACCTGATAGGAAACTTTGTTCAGTAGAGCAGGTCCCAGTATGAGGTTGGCTAACACACATACCCACTAGCACAGATAATGCAATTATGTAGCCTGTTAACTAAGCAACTAGCTCATTCAAGACTTCGCTAATTACACTCTGATGTTAAACTCTCTCCCCCTTTCACATTCTTATCATTATACTTGTTTCTTCCTTTTGCAATTTTTTTCTTTCTTCCCCTCCTTTACATATTTCCTCAAAGAATGTGAGTGAAGGTGTGGGGAGTCTGAGGAAGAGAAGGAATTCACCCCCCCCACCCACCCAGTCATCTTTTCTTCCCCCTTGTTGAACTCTTGGCGCTGGGGGAGGGGGCACATACGTTGTAAGTTCGAGGCAGAAAACAGACGCCTTTATCCTGCAGCCTGTTCACTGTTTACTAAACGTAATGGATTTATACTTTAAGTTACGTGATTTCCAAGGATCCATCTTCGTCGTAAAATGTTTAAACTATCTACTACTCTTCCGGTGATCACGTGGATATCGATGCCAAGACCTGTAATATTAGGAGCACATTTTTGGCCGCTCACTGATCCTTTCTATTTGTTTGTCGGTCGATTTTCTTAACTTCTGAGTTTCATGTTAGATTCAGATATAATCTTAAAGATATCAGTTGCCACTATCAGTAAATATGATTTGCGGTTTGCTTTAACGTGTGTTTGTTTATGTCAGATGATTATTGGGTAAAAAGAATTTGATGACAGAAGTGTGAAGAAGATTGTTTTACTTGAGTGTAAAGAACTCCCGTATAAAGTAGGACTGTTTAAAAAGTGAATTTTTGGTCTTGAGTGCTGTGTTGTTTAACTGCACTGTTACGGAAGCATTCGTAATGGGGACGTGGGATAAGTTGTTGGAGATCGCAGCACTTAGCTCAACTATTTAAGTCACGTATTATCCTGACACAGTATGGGCCCTATAACAGCTAGTTTCTTAAACCTGTGATACTTCGAAGGAAGAAAAAGTTGCGAATAACATTTGGACCTGCGAGAACAAGTCAGAGAACAATTTAAGATGATTATCAAGTAATGACGAATTTCATTATTCGTATCGATCACCTGTTGTTTTTAGTAAAGTGAAATTTAAATTGTAACGATGGTTTGGTGATGTAGATCGAATGGTGAGAGGAGAAATGAATACTGAAGTTTAATGGGGAAACCTGGTGGAGAACAACCATTTCGAGGACCTTGAAGGAGCTTTGAGGATAATATTAAGTTGGTTCCGAGAGAGGTGGGTTTTAGAGACGGAAGTGGGAGTAACTGACTTAGGATTATCCCAATGAAGAGCATCGGTGGATGTAACTCTAATATCAGAGTTAGTTAATTAGTTTATAAATGTCAGATGTATAGAACTGAGTTCTATCTTCAGTACAGCAGGGGAACAGAACGTGTGGATTTACTTCCTTAAAAATATCTCAACTTTCAGCGTCAAAGTAAAGAGGACTGAGAGAGAGAAAACTAGGCCTGTCTGCTTTTTAGAACCCATGCACACTGTAGGAAGAAAATTACTAGGCCTACTGCGTTTTAGATTTAATAGCTGTAATTTTTTAAAGATACTGAGGGGTTCATTAAAGGTGATTAAAGAATTTCACTTTGGCTGCATCCAAGTATTCTTTTATAATTTGGGAACAAGTATTTAGAGCGAACCTGAAACAAATAAGGGCATTTACAATTCAGTTTTAAACACGCCGTCAAATGCTCTATCTCGTTATCTCGCTGTTTCGATACAAAATACTGTAATTTTTTTACGCCTTCGTAATCATCAAGAAAACACGTAAATGCGTCAGTTTGTCGGTTATCGACACTTACACGCAGTAAAACCAAGAAATAAGTCAGCAGCATTTAATCGGAACTAGAATCATACGTCTAATATGGTTGTGGTGGCATGACTTACCATTATAACAGAAGAAGGCGTTTTTAATTAAAAGCAGCATTAATAAGACTTACAGGTTAGGTCGATGTTGCTGCAATTAAATGGCTGGCATAAATATCAACGATGCAATAAAGGAAAGGTCGAATGTGGTCTTGGGGGCTGTCACGTCAGGGTTGCATCGCCTTCATCTTCAGGGTAAAGACGTTACCCTGAAGACGGAGGCTAAACGTTCCTCCGATATGATGGCAACCACCTACAAGACAAGAAGGCGTCACAACCGATGTCATCAGTGGAATATGAACATAAAATCTCGAATTGAGGAGAGGGACGTGGCTGGTATGAGGAGAAAGGATTTTCCGAAGTAACTGGTTACCTTTGAACACTGACAGTAGAAAGCGGAGATTCAGTAACTTAAGAGTTACCCCGTTAATCCCCGTTATTAAACACAATCCTTAGCCTCGTACATTGCAATTTGTTTCCATAAGATCCATCTTAATGTTATCTACTTGTCTCCTCGGTGTTTCGAGTGGCTGTTTTCGTAGACGTTTTCCTATCAAAATTACGTTTGCATTTTTTCTTAATTCTATCGGTGTCACATGTCCAGCGAATCGTAACCTCCTAGGTTTTACTTCAATCGAAATACTAGGTTGTCGTATGAATCACGAAATACGTAGTTTATTAATATCCTACATTCCCCACTTGTTTAATGCCTATGGGAAATATAACATTCACTTAATCTCTTTTGGAACGAAATGTTTTCTGTAGGATGTGCTGATTGATAATTGTCCAAACCTTGACTATGTTCCTAACGAAACAGGACAGCTACATTACAGTGAGACTGAGTTGTAATTTGCTTACGTTAAGTGTTTTTGTGACTCAGTCTTTGCTGTGCTTCTTTCGTGGTCGACTACTGCTAGCTTCTCCGTCATTACCCTAACGAATTTACGACAGACAGATGCAGTAGTTTCTGTGCTTATTCGTGCATGCTGAATGCGCAGTGCCACGCTGGTAAAGAATCCGTGGCCCGCAGGCGGGATCAGGCCCTTTATTACCAAGAATCACAAAATGTAATAAAAATGTTGAACTAACTAATGAGGTATTAAGGCCTGTTGGCTATAAATTGTATTGTTACAGTATTACGTACCGTAACAAAGGCCCAGTAATCAATTGATACTAGAAAGATGTGTTTACGGTTTCACATTCAAGATGATTTGTCAAAGTAAAGACAACAGATATATCAGTTTTGCTCCGTGTTTGCGTAGAATGTCCTTGAATATTGCAACATGCAGGCTAATTTACTTTCCGGTGTTTTAGCTTACATTTAATGAGTGTTTATCTGATCATTACAAGGACAAATACTATGCGTTTGTAGATGGTGTATTAATGGTATTAAAAAGATTGTTAATTTATCCTTGGATTACATACGCCTCACGAATTGTGCAATGAGATATGCATTTGGGAATGGATTAAACATAATTAATCGAAGTTATGAAAGATGTGGAGTTAGCAGCTCGGTTTCTCGAAGAAACACGGGTTATTTATGGTCAACTAACTATGCTTGGTTATGACAATGCCTGTGTGTCTGGTAATTTTGTAAGGAAACAGGATTTCTGCTGGCCAGAGAATATTACAAGCCACAAGGCTGGAAATTTTGGACTTTATATATATAATGTGAAAACGTCTTCGCGGCGACTGAAGACAGGTTTATACCAAAAGCACCAACACAAATCCGACAACCTGACTTCATACTCCACCATGGGCTACCATATCTTCATTTGCTCTTCTTGTTAACAGAGTCGCCACCGTCAGAGAGTAATTTCAGTTCTTCCGCATCGCAATAACAGCGCCCTTGTCTAGTTAAGGGTGACGGATATTGGCTATTATATTAGCAATATATACCGGATATTGTTTGGTAACAGTTAAGGCAGAATATTTTCAGAGGTAATTTTGAAGCCATCGACCGCGGTAAATGCTGTTTGTAGCGGCCATCTTTTGTTTCTCGTGTTGCCGGCATGCAAAGTATGCACTTTCACATGACCCCTGCAATCCACACGTCCACGAGACTTCTTTCTGTAAACCTGAACAATAGAACTACGGACAGAGAACCTGAGTACGATACCCGGCAGGGATAAAGATTTTTCTTTACGCTGCAACGTCCAGACGAACTCTCGATGCCAGGTACAACGTAGGCGTGTTCCCTCCGTCTTATGTGATGGCGAAAATTCTTACTTTCATACCAGTATGTGCCTTCATGAATTAGACATAGAGGCAGCTTGCCATACACGTGTGGTATGAGTGGATGATACGTAATATCGTAATGACATTGCATCAGTTGCAGATGCTATGCTGCATCAAGACACAAATTGTCCAGTGAAACGAAATAATTTAATAGTAGGAGATGGGATATATGTCATGACTTGGGGGCTGCCTTCGACACCAGGATAGTATGTTGTAAACCCCTGGAATCTGTAAATGCTGGAAATGGAGAAGTTTGTTACGCAGAAGCACTAAAACCAGTTTAAGACATAAAAATGTTCTTTATTCGTATGCAAACGAAGAAATACTAATTTAACAAGGTTCTGATAAGCTTGCTTTGTGCTTCTATAGGGTTATGTAAGATCTAATTCTTTGTGGGTTTTTGTTGGAAGTGCATCTTTTGTCTTATGATGGCTTAAACATGACGTATGTGCTATCTGTGGATGCCAGAACTGCACAAGGACATGATTTGTCTCCGTCGCCACCAATCATCTGAAGACGGGATGTCAATTGTCGAAACGTCGTGTGTACAAAATGTATCTCAGTGTGGACGATGAAAAAGACAAGAACATTCGTGTTTCTCATTATTTTGGCTGTATATTAAAATGTTGGTTTTTATATGCTGCGTAGACTGTGAGAAAATAAAGACGGCTGTATTATTTATAAGATTAGCGAATCATCGCCGCTGGTCGAACTTAATTTCCGCCCCCCCCCCCCCCCCCTTCGACCCATTGAGCGCGTTTATCTCGGCCTTTTGTAAAGGCTGTAACGCGCGTTCTATAAATTCCTTCGGCGTTGGTATAAAATTCGTTAAAAGGAGCAGCTTTTTCGTAAAACCGCTCTGTGAAAGTGTTAAAAAACCTTTATCATTTTGGATGTCCCTAAATGGAGCGTACGTTATTTGAATTTTCCGTTTTTATAGAAAAATATATGACTCGTTCCGCAGCGCAACGAGTAACAATGTTAAGCGATGCATTGTTTCTTCAAGATGGCTGTTATTGGTAATCATGTATAGTAGAGAGGTAGGAAGTTGTTTTGTAACCTTGAAAGATGTGTGATTTGTGTTTAAGTCTGCCTTCACCTAGGTCAGGGTTGTACAGTAGCGCTGTTTCATCTAACATTGTCGTTTTGTAAACAGTAAAGTATAGGCCTAATCTTAATCAGTGTTCAGCTTCGTGTGCTAGACTAAACTGAGCTGAAGACAGCCGACTTCGTGCCATATGGTGGTCCGCGGGCCATTGTTTCTTCAACAGCCCAGAAGACAACATCTTCAAACTCACCGCCGTGAGAACCTCAAATCCTACGGCTCATACTGTGTTGACCAACCGAGAAACATTTACTGAGCTTCGTTTCTTGAGAACCTGATTCTGGACTCGTGTATTCTTTTAAACACGTGACAACGATTTGTTATAACTATATTTTACAACCTTTACGTCGTAAATTTTCAACGTTATTTGTATGTAATTCTGAGTTGTATATTTTTCACTGTTCTGTCCAACTCACACCATATTATGTTACGTGTACGCAGTGTGTAATTTTCTGAAAGCCAAGACGGAAAGTTTTCCGTTGAGAGGGACACGTGTTTTTTCTTTTAGCTAACATCTTGGGCGGATAAGGTTCCTATCAACTTGAAGAAATGTGTCCATTTATATTCAGTAGCATCTGACGTTACCTCTTAAATTTGGGAGGAACACTTTTGACCTTTGAACTTATTCACCTTCTCGTCTGGGAAATATTTATGTATGTGATATATAGGTTCTATCAGAAGACTCGGTTGTTGTTATTGCTGAACCAAGTGCCGAGGTTATAAATGCGTGGAGCTGTAGTTCCACTCCTTCCTACGTCTGTAAGGCGTGGTGCTTAGTTAAGTAGCATCTTTATCATTAGCAGTCCAGCTTTATTTCAACGGTCATGTCCAAACACTTCCGCATTTCTTTAACGCCATGGTATGGAGTCCTTGAGAATCTAAGTACGCTCAGCAGATCAAGACATTTTGCGCCTTCTCTGGAACCAGAAGGTTTATTACCGTCAGAACTGTTTCCTATCCTGAATCACATTAACCCATTTCACACTCCAAACCCCATTTCCCTGAGATTAATTGTAATTGTACTGTCCCATTTTCCGGGCAATCGTTTCCAGCCAAACTTCTGTATGCATTTCAAATCTCCACCAAGCGTGCTACATGCCCCATCCATCTTATGATCCTTGATGTGTTCGCCCTAAAGATGTCGGCTGAAAAGTACAAGCTGTGAAACTTCTCTTAAAGCAGATTTTTCCACCCTCCTGTCTCTTAATCCCTCTTTGGTCCAAGTATTTTCGTAAGCGCCCTGTTCTCAAACACCGTGTCGTCGATTAATCCTGCCCTGGGTCAGGTAGATTAGTGGGTTTTGTGTTAGCGGTGTCTAACGTTCGCAGTCTGTGACAATACCGGTGAATCGGTTAGCTAGCACGTTCACAAAATGTCTCCACATAATGAAACCGTGACTGTACAGCTTGAAACATTGAAACCTACGCGCGTATTCACATTTCAAAAAAGGAAACACACAAATCACATAGCTAAGCTGATTGCAGAAAACAGACTATAAGTTAATAAGAAGAACTTTTATGATATATGGCTGCGTATCGTATGTGTAGAACATACAAAGGTAACCGGTTGTCTCTATAATTCTTTTTTAATTATTGTATATTGTAATAGCTCTTAAACACAAATGCTATAATTTACGATTCGTTTAAAAGAATAGTAAAACGGAGTGTGTGTCATTCTTCTTATTTATGTGACATAATTATCCCGTATCTGCCTACCAGTGGGATAATGACGTCATAAAACTGCATGTGAACGAGATGAAACCGCCTCCTTCCTGACACAACATCATGTGAAGCTTGTTACGTATTTTGCTGTTGTCCGAGTACAGCCTTTGTGTCTAGGAATAATTAAATCTGATTATTTGTGTGATGGGCAAGTCTCTTTATCAGCAAATTATGTACACGTGGGGGTTGAAGTTCTCACGGTGGTGTGTACGAGGATGGCTATCTTCTGGGTTGTAGGGGCTTTGTAGTACGGTAGAAGTTTGCCATTTCATTAAAATTTCACCCCTTCGTGTCTGAAATAAAGCGTTTCTGTGAAGAGAATATTTATAATGCGTTTATAAGATTTGAGGTTTTCACAGCGGTGAGTATGAAGATTTCTGTCTTCTGGGTTGTTGCGCTGTGTAGTCTGGTCGATGTTAACCAACGTTTCAGAGGTCATACTGCCTCCGTCATCAGGGCGACACAGCTGTGAGTATGAAGATTTCAGTCTTCTGGGTTGTTGCGCAACAACCCAGAAGACTGAAATCTTTATAATGCGTTTGTTATTTCGTCATTCCGTATATTTTGTCCATCTTTTGTCCAGTTTTCATTTCGCGTACTTAATATCTGGCAGCCTGTTTGTTATCTGCGTGATTTTGTTAAATAATAATAACGTGTTTTCTTGTCGGTTTAAAAGATATCTGAAATGCCGCTTTCTTTCCAGTGCATTACAAGATTATGAAATGTCTGCAAAACTGCTTTACGCTTCACTGGACGAGCGCAATTAGCACTACCAACTTTTTAATTGGAAAACGTCTGAGACGCGAGATCTTAAATTCCGGTACAGAAATGTGGCTTATAATTAGTATCCTGACATGATCACAGTTCCGTTAATTACCTACTGGAAGTGCTTTAGAAACTGGCATGAGGTTTGAATCTCTTTTAGTTAAGCTTTGCCGGCGACCGCACCGCACACATTCCAACTAAACGACACTCCTCTTTTGAGCAGTTGGTCCCAGTACGCCTAAGCTTCGCTGCGTGTGAATGATATTCTTTGTCAACATTACGTAGGTAGGTCTACAGTTAAAGTTATGGCTGTTCTTAATTAAGCGTCTGTTACTGTGTAGTGGAGGTATGGCTCCAAGCATTCTAAACCTCAACGCCATTTGAAGACGAGTGCTTAGCTTCACGCTCCGGCAAATTCATCTCCCTGGAAGTAGTCACTGTAACCACTGGATACGAGGCTGTGTGGGTCTGTACGCGGTGGCGAAAAGAAAAATATTTTAATAGACCAATTCATTTAGTTGTTTGTAAGGATTTTGGGCAGTCATGGTCTTATATTGTAGCCATCATTACGCAAGTATTTATATACTTTTACATTCCAGAAACGAAAATGTTGTATGCTTCAACGCAATATGCTTCGGCGATAATTTCGCGATCTTCTGGGGTCAGTTAGTATTCTGAAGTATTAAAAGTTTATATTAATCATTCTTAAAATTACTACAACATTACATTGTTAAAATATTTTAAAAGAAGTTATTGTATAAGACTGTAAACTGCAATGATTCCTATTGATACTTCAGTTTCTTGGTTTCTAATTATTCAGGTTTTATTAACTTCTGTAACACATCTCGTATCTTGACTTCGTGTGTTTTCCATTTGCTGTCACGTTGTGTTTAGTGGTGTCAGCTGTTGTGACATCAGAAGAATGTTACTGTTTTGATTGATTTTAATGTTATAATGAGGCTTAAGGGCTCAAACACATATTTGTATTCCTACGGGCTGGACGAATGGGGTTCGATTCCCGGCAGGGATTTCTGTGTTTGACTCCGTGACCAAACCGTGTCTGAGGACCGTGTAGTCTTGGATTCTAGGGTACCAGAAGCAAACATCTGGGGCGTGACATGGTCGCTCCTCTCTGTCTAGTGCTGAGCTTAATTCGAGGATAATACCTCCACATCCCCATACGTCTTCATATATTGTTGCTTTACCAACTTTACCTGTATCTACATGTCTGCACGAAGAACAGTACACATGGAGATTGTTTAATAATGTAATCTAAACATTTGATTAGACGCATGTGCTAGACGGTGAGATGTAATTATGCTCTGACTCAAAGCTTTATGTTCTGGAAGGAATTGAAAGACAAACTCTGTGCAGAGTTTGTTGATGATTACTTTAACACATTTCTTCTCGTTTCCCCAGGAACCGCAGTTAGTCGGAACTCCAGGACGAAGCAATTAGTTGTCGAAAGAAAGAAAAATAAGACAATCAGTAAGAAAATAAAAGAAAGAAAAATACAGAGGTTTAGAACAGAAGTCGAAGTTGGTGTGGGATAGAACGAGTACGTTGTGGGATGGGTGTACGTCACGTAAAACAAAGAAATTACGGTAAATGAGCTGCTTGAATTCAAGAGGCTTTTGGGATTATTTTGTTGCGAAATACTGAACCTTCTATCAGGTAAATTATTCTCTTGTCATAAAGCAGAATTGAGGCAAAGGATACGAAAGCATTCGAAGAAAACAAAGGTTATGAAAAATAAAGCAATTGTTTATTGTTCTCTGATTATAACTAAAAAGTTTCTTCAGACTTTTTTTCGGTTCTAAATGTTTCGTGTTGATAGCACTAGTGCCAATTAAAATATCCTGTCTGGTGGTTGAGATTTTGCCCTGAGCGATGAAGGAAGTGCTTATGAGGCTGTGAATTTAGAAGTGGTGGTTTCGAAAGCGTCAGAATTCCTGTCTAATAAAGAAACATGAAACATTACACTTCTGTTTCAGGCTTTCCAGTACAGAAGCATATTTCCTGAGCGAGGCTCTGTACAGTTCACCTGCGGAACTCGACAATAGCCGCCAAGTTATCTTGCAAGTTGCAACAGTGGGGGCACACCTCTTTTCTCCTGACAAGGTAAGCGCATCGTCAGTTTCCTGATGAATGACACTGTCTCCTTTTACGTAGCATAGCCGAAATGTTGAATAAGTAGACACGGATAGCCAAAAAAAGGGGTGGTTCTACATTTTGAGTCTTGGGCTGAGGCCTAAACATCCCTTGTCGTAAAACAAATTCCGGCTCTTTGCTACTTAAGTATTCGACTTAGAATAAACATGTTTGTAATTACAAAATAAATAATTAAAGGGCTTATCTAAAATTTTAACAGATAAAACCAGAGCCCTTAAAGAAATAGGGAGACCTAAACTTTTTTACAATACTTTTTGTGCTGCTGTCAGAAGAAAGCGTTGTCTGTCAGTTTTTCAATTCGTTCGGTGATTCGATTCACGGGACAGCCTGTAACTCACATTAAATAATATGGCACTGCACAAATAATGATATGCTAGTGCAGTAATACTAGCGCGTCAGACTTGGTAAGTGAACCTTTCGTTGCCATGGCTTGCAATTTCGCCACCTGCACCACACTTTGCATGTAATCAAGCAGATAACAATAGTCTGTTGAGTACGAAGGTAAAGCTGCCCGACATAAATTAAGACCACCAGGCGTATGTGGTGTAATTATCCGTATTGAACATTGCTATTTAAACATACTTATGAAGGAATGTGTCAGGTCGGTGGAATAACGGAAAGGCTAATAGGCTAATTAACGTTTCGGTGAGATTGGTGAAATTTTGTGTGTGTGTCTATATATATATATATATATATATATATATATATATATATATATATACGAGGGTTACTTCAAAAGTCACGGCATCTAATTTTTGGGGGGCAAACACGTTATATTGAAGAAAGTTCAAAATATACATATGGAAGGGCACGATATACTCTCCTCCGATTGGCGTAGTCAGATCTGGCCACACTCTTTATCCTTTGGAAATAAAAATGAAATTACAAGGTGGATAGGGGTAAAACAATTTTTTAAGCTGTGGGTAGGAAATATAGGTCTCCCCATATGGACAGCTGTAAGCAGGACTTGTGGACCTGCAAGTATCTGCGAATCGCCGTTTATAAATCACTCCGACCATAATGTGTGGTTACGTATGTAACACTGCCTGGTAACACAGTGGCTGCTTTACAAGAACTACAGTGGAATGCAATGTGCATTTAACAGAAATCCATTTTTAATGGCATGAGTTATGGCTTTATATCTACTGCACATAAAATCACAATGCTAGGTGACATGAATTGCACTGACTCTGTTTGCATTAATGTAGCCAGAATGTGGTTTGTGTTCCTCGTGTTGTTGGATCGCGTTACTTTTTCTGACATGCAACTCGTTTTCCTGGTTTGCAGGCTTATTACATGCTCAGTTATTATTGAGAAGGTCATTAATTCTTCCTGATTATGAAATTCCGGAAATGCCGGAATCCGACGATTCATAAGAGTCGACACAAAAATAGCCTAATCGTGTTAGTTTAATCATGTCCACAACCAATTTTTCTAATACCCATGTCAGTATTGCCATACCATCAATGTCTCGATCTTCCAAATAGTCTTAAATTTCTTAACCTGAGAGATATTGTTTCTATGGTATTTTGATCCGCAGCATTTCTGAGAGACTTTTGGAGGCGATTTCTTAGATGTTGGTATACATCTTTTGAGTAGACTGTACGCGTTAATGCACAAGACACGTAGTGTAAGGTTTTGATTATGTACAGAATTTATTACATGATGTTCTCACCGTCAGAATTTTATTTTTCGATAGGTGTCATCAGCGTATGGTTTTATGACTCGAGAGGTTGTAAATTTGAACTTTGGTCTATACAAACCTGGATCAAACCATACATACACTGGTGTAATAATCAATTATTGGAGGCTGGTCCACTCCTTCTGCAAACTACGATGCAGTCAGCAGTAATTATATACAAGTAAATGTTTCTACGGCTGTAGCTAGTTTCTGGAAAGAAAAAGGAAAGAGATGAAGTTAATTGTGGGAGATGAGAAGTTCTGGGAAAACCGTACGACACCTGCTTCTTCGAAGTTTTCTCTTCGTGCATAGGGGTCAACGGAACTTTTAGATACGATTGTGATGCCGATGTTGGCAAATTGTACTGTTTAACCTCTCTTGATTAGCGTTATGTGAGACCTTTTTCTTTTAGAACAGCACGCAGACAACCGTCCATTTTCCTAATTATGACCTCGTCCTTGTTTCATACATTTGTAGATTCAGATATTAAGAGGCTGTCGGTTTCCGAAAGCTGTCTTCTGGGTTTTTGGGCCGTGTAGTCTGGTAGAAGTTTACCGACGTTTCAGATATGCTTACTACCTCCATCGACACGGCATTGGTGGATGGGCAGCAAGCAGCCCTGAAACTTTAAGTTCCACTTTCTTAATTTTGCCAGCATTTTCGTCTTTCTTAAACCAAGTTTCACTTCTGTAAAGTGTTAGCAGTGACCTTTCTTCATTAAATTTAAACTTTATTTCATTATTGTCTTCATTGTTATGTTCATTCTCTCTTGTAAATCTTTGCAGCAATACGTTTTATTTACATTATAAGACAACATCTAAGGAATGCCACTTCCGGGTTGTTGAAATGTGAGGGTTGTCCTGTAATCAAATACAGAACAATTATTTGCTGCGGTTTTTATGTTTTACTTTGAAGAATATTTTCCTAATTGTATTTTCGTATTAGATTGTTTACAACATTTTTTGTAATGAACTTTCCTGCTGATGGAATGATAGACCAGCACAGTCCTCGTTACTGTCCAATCGTCTGACGTATTGAATGTCCCCAACAAATAATTATACAGGGTGGGACAGAAGTACCTATTAGTTCTTGAAATCAATTAACCGAGAGAAAAAGTTGCAAATTGTATTTAAGTGATTCCCAAATTGTGCTTCGTGGAACTATGCTGAATCATATGTTTAAATTTACTTCATCTCATTGCATACCGCATGAACATCGACCTTTTTAATGGAATTTTGGTATGTATATAATTTTACGAGAATAGCGCTAATTCTTTTGAAGCGAAAATTGTTCCACAGACAAAAATAGTTCAGGAAACCCGTAACTGCAGAAACGTCTCTGATAACTGAGGTCGATGTTGGTCTTCAGGTCTGAAGGTGGAGGCAGTATTTTTCTTCAAACCGACGCTATCTGCTTACAAGCCCACACAGCATTACCATCTAGAATATCAATATCAACATATTCAACGCCGTGAGAACCTCAGAGTTCATGCATCTCTCTTAATTCCCTCGCCCATAATGGAACGTCTCTCTACAGTCGGTCATACACCGACAGACGTACGTGCTTGCTGCGTAGCCATTATGAGATCTCTGGAAACAGAAACGCTCTTTTGGCCATATTGAATTACATGTTTCTGGCCACTGGAATGCATCGCACGTCAGGAGCAGCTACAAGACGACGTCTCCACGTCTCTTTTGTCTTAACTAATTTTCGAGAGCTAATAGCATAGACCAGTAGCTGGTAATAAATAGAAGGAGAAAGGCAGATGGACATGCAGTTTCGTGGAAAAGCGAGTTCACTGCCCTGCTTCTGTAATTCCTCAAGACCCAAACATCACGCCCACTTTGTATTTAATCACTACTATTTAAGTATATCGTTAAATATTATTTGCCTCCTCTAGGACTGTTGTTACTTTCTGTTCACTTTGATTCAGTGATTACCATGCAGTATGAGCAGAAACAAAGGGACTGTAATGTTTGTCTGAAGGGAGATTTATCCACTTAAAATATGTAAATGATCTTTGCTTTTAAAAATGGCTGTCTTCTGTATTGTGGCGCCATGTAATCCGGTAGATGTTTGCCGATGTTTCAGAGGTACTTGCCTCCATCATCAGGGCGTTATGGAAATAGAAAGCAACTCTGAAAACGTCGGTAAAAGTTTATCAGACTACACAGTGTAACAATCCAGAAGACAGAAATTTTCAGTGTGACTAAACATAGTAAAATGTAAATAGGTCTTACGAAGCTGAAATGCGAGCGGTGCGGGTGGCGTGGGCGACGCGGCGGAAGTCCAAGCGGTTGACAATATCAAATATTTTGATATTTTCGCTCGAATCGCTGCTCTGGCCGTGCAGTACAGGGAAGGCTCAGGCGCTGGAAATACTGATGTCAGTTTGAGGTCACTGACAGGTCAGCGTTATGTGATGGTATCGACAATATCAGTCCGAGTGTTTAGCGAACAGAGGCCTTTAAATTTTTCATTGTCATTCTGAAGTCAATTTTTCAAATGCGTATATCTGCTTATCTGTAGGAACCTCAGTGACAATACTCAAGTCAGTTTGAGGTCACGTAAAGGTCAAGTTCATACGGAAGTGACGACAAAATCGGCCCACTAGTTTCCCAGATATTGGTGTTTGATTTTCTCAAGGTCATATGTTTTCACGCTTATTTCTGACAAACTGTGAATACCTGGTTGACCATACCCATGTCAAAATGAGGTCAGGTAAAGGAAAAGGTCATATGATAGTCACAATATGATCGGCCCACTAGTTTCCCACATATTGGTCTTTGATATTCTCAAGGTCATATCTTTTCACACTTATTTCTGCCAAACGGTGAATACCTGGTTGACCATACTCGTGTCAAAATAAAGCCACGTATATGTCAAGGTCATATGGAAGTCACAACAAGATCGGCCCAATAGTTTGCCATATACGGGTCTTTAAACTTCCCAAGGTCATATCGTTTCACGCTTATTTCGGCCAAACCATAAATCCCTGGTTGACCATACTCATGTCAAAATAAGGCCATGTATAGGTCAAGGTCATATGGAAGTCACGACAAGATCGGCCGAATAATTTGCGAGATACAGATCTTTAAAATTCTGAAGGTCATATATTATTATGCTTATATCTTCCAAACGGTAAATAGGTGGTTAACCATACTCATGTCAAAATGAGGCCATGTATAGGTCAATGTCATATGGTAGTCACAACAAGATCGGCCGAGTAGTTTGCGAGATACAGATCTTTAAAATTCTCAAGGTTATATCTTTTCACGCTTATTTCCCCCAAACCGTAAATACCCGGTTGACTATACTCATGTCAAAATAAGGCCATGTATAGGTCAAGGTCATATGGAAGTCACGACAAGATCGGCCGAATAGTTTGCGAGATACAGATCTTTAAAATTCTCAAGGTCATATATTATCATGCTTATATCTTCCAAACGGTAAATAGGTGGTTAACCATACTCATGTCAATATGAGGCCATGTATAGGTCAAGGTCATATGGTAGTCACGACAAGATCGGCCGAGTAGTTTTCGCGATACAGATATTTAAAATTCTCAAGGTAATATATTATCATGCTTATATCTCCAAACGGTAAATAGGTGGTTAACCATACTCATGTCAATATGAGGCCATGTATAGGTCAAGGTCATATGGTAGTCACGACAAGATCGGCCGAGTAGTTTTCGCGATACAGATATTTAAAATTCTCAAGGTCATATATTATCATGCTTATATCTCCAAACGGTAAATAGGTGGTTATCCATACTCATGGCAAAATGAGGCCATGTATAGGTCAATGTCATATGGTAGTCACAACAAGATCGGCCGAGTAGTTTGCGATACAGATCTTTAAAATTCTCAAGGTCATATATTATCATGCTTATATCTTCCAAACGGTAAATAGGTGGTTAACCATACTCATGTCAAAATGAGGCCATGTATAGGTCAATGTCATATGGTAGTCACAACAAGATCGGCCGAGTAGTTTGCGAGATACAGATCTTTAAAATTCTCAAGGTCATATCTTTTCACGCTTATTTCCCCCAAACCGTAAATACCCGGTTGACTATACTCATGTTAAAATGAGGTCACGGATGGGTCAAGGACATGGCAAGACCACGTCAACATCACAGAAACTGTTTCAGAATAAGAGGCCTCAAACTTTTCAAGGTCATTCGAAGTACTATTTTCTCACGCATATACATAGAGAACTGTATGGATCTGAGTGACATTGCACACATCATTTACAGGTCATGGATATGTCAAGGTCATGTATAGGTCGCAATGCATACTCAGTGCCTAAATTGTGTTGGGATAGATTTCGTTAGGTTAGATTAGTTTAGGTTAGTTTGGTTTCGGTTAGGTTTGGTTAGTTTGGTTTAGGTTAGGTTTATTTATTTTTGGTTAGATTAGGTTAGGATAGGTTGGGTTAGGTTAGGTTTGGTTTGGTTTGGTTAGGTAGGGTTATGTTACGTTATGATAGGGTGCTTTGGGTCATGTTAGATTAATTTAGATTAGTTTGGTTTAGGTCAATTCATATCAGTATGTGTTGGATTAGGTTAGGTATTTTCGTGTATATTGTCTTGAAATGTTACCTTCCGTGCGGGGTTATTCACACAGTTGTTGTGGTATGCTATTTCGAAGTAAATATCATTTGATGCCTAGAGGTATTCCACTTCGATCTTTATTGCCACAAATTAGCATCAGCCGTTGCTGCGTCTCATATAATCTTGGAAGGGATGGTATAATTTTATCATTTTCTTTCTAATTCTGTAATCTTGTATTTGTAACGGATGTTCCATTAATCTTTCTTCTCCCAGGTACTTCCCGCTCAGAACCTGATGGCTCTTGATCGGGATTCCCATGCTCTGGCGAAGTTAATGTTCCCGCGTGTCATCGTGTGCTTCAAAGGGGCCTGTTTGAAATACTAATTTTCATCGTGAAACGCACATTTCTTTCACTAAATCGTGTTTTATCTAACTTATATTCAACGTATAATAAATTAGGCTTATTTATAATTTTCGTGCTATTATAACTATGAGATTCTATTGCATCAGCTGACCAATTTCATTACAGTAGCGTCGTTTTCCAATAATATTTACTCTAATTTATTTTAAGGTTCATAATGAGGTCGTGTTTGTTCTCTTGCGTAACATAAGCCAGTGTTCTTAAAATGCAGACGCAACATTATTAAATATTTTCACAAAGACCTTTCATTTAAGAAAATCAGTATGATAATGATAGCGCTTAAAAATGTTACTTGTACATTATGTACCACTGCAATCGTTGGCCAAGCTCTTACGATCGCCTTGCCATCTAGATGATATCCAATCGATTTAAAACTCAATGTACATGGCTACAAGTAGCTATTTACCTAGACGAGCAAGAAATATTTCTACGTGCACGGAATGCACATATTTGAGCTTTGAAGATGAACGTACCCATTGCTGTTAAAACACCCATTAGCAACGAGAATATATTTCCAGGAACTCCGTTTCTCAGTTACAAAATAATAATCTAACATTAACAAATGTCACAACAGGGCATTGTACTCTGAAGTAACATACTAAGATTCATGTGACCTAGAATATATCTAGACACCCAATGTGGGCCATAAAATTAATTAAAGTTAATACAATTTATTTATGCAATACTCAATGTTAATATCGTATTTGGAGTGTTCAGGGTCTAGACAGATGGTCGTATTAAATATTTGAGACCCTTAAAAGACTTTTGAAATGAACGAAGCTGAATATCGACTAAATTTGGTTTGGATCAGTCATGAAAAGTTTCATCAACATTGGTCCCATAATTCTGGCGCTGTTAACTACGGGCGAACGAATGAGCATGCAATAACGAGATTCATATTGCTCTTCGATTTTGTTTTTGAAACGCTCGTTTAAACGTTAAATGAAAATAGTTTCGAACGACAGTAATTGAAAGCGTTGTCCAAACTCCTGCGATTTTCGTACAACTCATTGCTTATACCACCGAGGCAGTGTACAGACGCCATGTGCAAACGAAATACGTCTTCTAATGCTACCCGCTATGACGCCTTGTTTCCGAAGCGACAGAGGACAGTGGGCAGTGGAGATGGGCCAGTTTTCCAGAACAACGTCAGTGTGTGTGTGTGTGTGTGTGAGAAGACAAGTGAAGAACACAATGCTCGCGTTTGTAAGTAGGAACACCACAAGTCGATTATGTTTGGTTTGCTTTTGAAGAAACGTTTCTCTGTTTGCTTCTGGTTTTAAGTACACACCGGAGGAAGATGTCTTATTCCGTCAAGAATGCCTACAGATTTTAGAATTGCTTACTCTAGTTTTGCTTTGTTATTTCCCGTAACGAGTTCTTTGTAGGAACGAAGACTTCTTTTTCTTTCATTCTCCCATGCTTTCCGAGAGCCTTTATTTTCTGTCGATGCTGGGGTTGTAGGAAGTGCTCCGAGGAGAAAGGCAAGTAGCTGTCATAACTCTTGAAGCCCATTCTTCCGTACATGATTCGTTTTCACAGTGTCGATTCCAATCCTCTTCATGATCGATCATACTCGTTCTTAACTTAGATTTCTCATTAAATTGTGACGCAGTGGGTTTAAATGTGGTTAGTCACGTATAAAGCAGTCTTACAACTATCCTTACTTGCTGTAGGTCCAGGTTTGACGTCACTGCCGTTTGATGATAAAGGTTGGAAATTTCTTTCCGGGCTTTGTACAAGTTTCCTCGAAAAGTACGAAAGAAGAAATAATTAAAAACAAATGAACAGATAAAAGGAACAAAGGAAGGAAGAACTATGGAAAAAAGGAAGACGTAAATAAATATGGGGCCTAGACATGTCTGCAAATAAGTAAATAAAAATTAAGAAGATACACGGCGATACAACCCAGAAGACAGCCATCTCTGTACACACTGCCGTGAGAACCTCAGAACCTACGGTGTGGTTGCGAGTTACAGATCCGTCGTTGTCACACACAAGTGGGTCAATATATTTCATTTTCAGCCTCTTAATATGGCCTGAAATAGATTAGGGACTTTAAGCATCGTGAGCTGCGTCCATGACGTACGTTCCTGTTCGTTCCACGTATTGTAGTAAGGACTGAAGTAGTAGACCGATTTGGTGGTCTTTCCGCCCACGTACGAACTGCTGACTGCTGGCCGAACTTAGTTCTGTTTTGGCTGACAATGCACACGTGTTTGGGCACAGCAAACAGCCTTGGTACCATGCTTTTATAGGGACGTCCCGTGTTTTTTAACTGATGGACATGAATTTAAAGGAATTAACAAACTAATTATTTTCAAGTTACCCACGGGGTTATTAACATACGCGAAATTCTGGTTGTTACAAGTCTTTTGTAATTGAATGCCGTTAGACTCTTAACAGAAAGCCACAGAACTGGAATATAAACGATGTAAATGAGGAGAAACCTGTTCTGATACTAGGAAGAAGGGCATGTTTAAGCGTGTGTACTGTGGCGAGGTCATTGTCAAAATTTCGTCACGTGTTGAATGTGAAACCAATAGGCAACTAGTGCATTATATTTCATATTTTAACGAAACCGTATTGTACTAGTAAGTTCTGCTACCTATGCTCATCACAAAATTAAAATTTATATTATTGTTACTACATTTTAACGTACTTTGTTTCGAAGCTTCTCGTACCATCGCATGGATGCAGCTGCATACGTTCTCAATATTATTGTCTCTCAAATTCTTGTTACTATTATTATGGAAATTGGTATGAGGTCGCTTCATGTTCGTACTTGTTACTGTCTGCCTTGCCTTTAATAATACCACCGTGGCTGCCCTGCGAACTTCTGAGGCTGTAGCGACGTAATCGGCACTTACCACAGAGTTTCTTTAGGGTTGTGTGGTAATTGTTAAAATAGTATGTAATTTCTATTGAGGCACAAGATATCTATACTAGAATATAAAATAACATAATGGCCGCTCGATATGTATCCTTAGGTATCAGTTGGACAACAATAATTAGACAGCATATAGGACTGAGGTTTTGTATGGAGGCAGTTCATAAGCGGATGTACGGATAGTGAAGGAAATAATTCTATTTCTTAAAATTATAAGGATATTATGTCTTGAAGTATGTATTGAAATATTTATATGCAGTGTAATCTATATAAATTTGGAGCAGGTTATCACGTGTTCTGTATTCTGGAAGTTTCTAACTTATTCGATTGCCGGATCTGAAACCGAATATAGGATTTTCAGCTTTTACTCCAGGCGAAATGTGTAATTTTACCCACTTCCTCGCTGATCCCTCTCAACGGTGGCTTCATTGACTTGGCAACTTGGAATCAGTGAACGAGCCACTGAATATAAAATATATAAATAAAGTATTGTGCTGCCTGCCTGTATCACGTGGCCAAAAAAGACTCATGGAGGGGCATCTCGCTTCGACCGTCAGGTAATAATGTACGCGCAGCACTAGGTACGTTGTGATTTCGAATATTACCTGAATGCTGTAGTTATTTTTCCCTCGTATTCGTAATTTTGACTTCGATGTCGGGGAACAATTGCGTTTTATGTAATTTTTATGGCCAGATTTTAATTTTCTACGTCATATATCCAGTTTAGATTAAATTGATCACAAAGAAAATAAATTGTTTCGGTTTACAAAACTTATCATTCACTTCCTTTTCTTTCCGGCGACGGACGGACAGACAGACAGACGGAGTCATTGCCCTTTGCCTAATAGAAAGTGTCTGTAACATATGTTTCCAAAATTTAGAGTCATGTGCTAAAGGTTAATCCAATAACAATTGTATGATAATTAACGTATTTGGTTGCCTTTCTTGGAAACCACATTGTAATTATTTCGATTTTTTTACATCGTTTCAAAGGTCTTACTTATTCATATTTCTTAGTACAGGTGCTGATATGTACTTAAAGGATTCGTGCTGTTTAATGAATACGTGCACGCACGCACATGTATACAGCCTACGCTTCTCAGAGGTTTATGTCTATACAAGTAAAATTTGGCTACTTATTTAATTGCTTAGCAGAACTCTTCTTCCTGCAGAAGTGTTGCAGACAGTAATTTCCTGTTGTGTACCTCTCAGGTTACAATTTGAAGACCGAAGGGTTTGAACTGCAGCACACGAGTGTATATTTTATTTATGAAGTTTACGTATTACTGTTTTAATATGTTTTCATAAGATTTCGTAACAAGAAATTGATGTATACTTACAAGTTGTAAAATGAGGGAATTTCCCTTTTAATCGTAGCTCATTTCTCGGGGTTCGTTTCGTCGTATTGCAGGGACCACGAATAGCCCATGTGTCTGGAAGCTTGTGTCTTTGTCAAGAAACAAACCAGAACCTCTGTAATATAAGGGATGTGAGTCATAACTTTTTTTTTACATATGAATTTTTGGAACCCCGACAAACAGGCAGAATGGTCTCGTCATTGTAGACGTAAAATGTGTAGCAGCCGGTTTCTGGCAGAGAAAATTGAAAATACACCTCCCCAGATCATTGAGAAGAGGAGCTTAGAACAGAACAGGAGACTGGATAAAAATACGAAGTGAGTAGCTTCATAATTTCTACTTTTCATCGAATGCCACTAGGATGATCAAATCAGTGAGGATGAGACGGGCACGAAATTTAGCACGTTTCTAGGAAACAGAGAAATGCTTACATAATTTTAGACTAAATAAACTGAAGGGAATAGACTACATGGGAGACCTAGACGTAGATGAGACGGTAATATTAAAACGTATCCTTTATAAATATTGTGTTAGGAAAAAGAATCAATTTATCTCGCTCATGATAGGGTACAGTGCGGGCTGTTGTCGGCACGGTAATGAACCTTCGAGTTCCATAAAACTGTTGACATGCTAAACGGTCACTGACACGCAGTCGAACTAGTACAAGAAAAATATGGAAATTAAGATGTCCTCATGTGTGGTTCGTTAATAAATTGAGAGAGGTGGCTGTTAGAGGCTCTGCATTTTAGCTGCCAAAAGAATCGTGGGTTGAGTGGAGGGGGAATTATTTCTTTACTAATATAAAGTAACATGCAACAGTTGGTAATTTCCACTACTTTGAAGAGTGTATTTATACATCACATCCGCTTCAGCTTTTGAAATCGTCAAAGCGAAGCGCATGGTGGGAATGTTTGTAGCGAGCAATGTTGCTACACAAATTATCCGTAAACTTGTTTATGGCGCTGATTTATTTGTTGATCGTAACTGCAGATGCACGTATGTTAGTTAACTGCGTGTTTAACGCTGCTTTCAAGGTTGTGACACCTTAATCGGACAGCCTTCGGTCAATCTTAGATTTGATACCACGTGTGAGGGTTTTGGTGGACGCGTGTTCACGGGATGGACACCTTACTTGTGAACTTATTACAGTCGACTGATTCTTGGTCTTGACTGGACGCATTCTCCTTGGCTTTGAGCGTCCAGAACGGTGGGCAGCAAAAGATTAGCTGTGTCCATGTCAAGGCCGGGTATTTTTTGACTGCGCTACTTATTTATATATTCATTCCTTTAAAGCAGATGCCATGTTAGTACTTTGCAATAGACAGCGAGTACATTCTTTACAATCCCATTAAATTCGCAGTTCGTAATTATTGTTGTCCATTCTTACTGAAAAATCCTGAATAGACAAATGTGGGACTTAATTAAATAATTTATTTGTTCTCATAAAGGTCTTAATTATTGTTTTCATCGGCTGGCAAATTTTACCGTTCGGCACTATATTCTATGGATCTTGAAGTGTGTCAGTTTTTTGTGTAATGTCATATGTTAAAGAATATTTTCCGTCTACACGGCAAATTTTAATGAAACAAATTCTGTATTATATAGGGCCACTACATGTTTCTGTCTCTTGCACGACAATCATGTTATGAGATATTCTTAGTTGTACATACAACTCATGATGTGATTCGATGTTTCATTATATTAACATTTTAACAGACCATTTAGTTCTAAATATTGTCGTACAGTTAATTTGTTATAATGTATTTTGTGCTACCTGATGATGGTCGTACAAGAGACCGAAACACGTATTGGCCCTATTTAATACACAATTATTAACTTATATAATTATACTTCGATATGTAGACGGAAAAGCTACGTTAATATGAAATTGTAACGAATTAGGCGGTGTCTCTGAGACCAATAAAGTCTCGTCAGGTATAATTCCACCAGAACACAGGAATACATTGCGTCTCAAATATGTTTCGCCTCTCAGAAAATGTTATCAAACAATACAGCATAACAAAGTCTTACCGTATTGGTTCAGTACTTAGTTTCAGAACCTGTAAAGTCACGAAACAGGTCCCAGGGATTCAATCAGTTCCTCTTTCTTTCTATTTGTTTCTGTCTGTTTTTGTCTGTAAGTAATATAATTCACATTTCATATAATCGGGTGACTTGAAGTTCGGTAACCTAGGTGGTCACTTTCTGGCTTTAGTAGGAGGAATATCCAATAACTTACATCCTTATTAAATTGAAAATCACACACGTATTTCATAGTAGGACAGGGAATTTATCGTTTTATGATAATTCTCGTAGATATTTCAGCTGATTCGTAATTTACACTGCCAATATTGGCCTATACATCCTTATATTTATTAGCAATATACATATAAATCTCGAATATGTCAGGTGTGTTAGTATGCCATATGTTATGGAGTCCAATTAATCTTTCACAAATACAATGGAAGGTGTGTTACACGGCTTTGTAGATCTGTGCCAGACCTCCAGTAATCAGATACATCGCTTCTTTATCTGAAATTCCATTTCGTGTTCAAGACCTGCTCAGTTGGTAGCTTGTATTGTTTAAGATTACATCAGAGAAGGCTAGGCGTATTGTAGGTCCATGGACATTGCCATTTACAATACATGATGGATGGAGCTGTGGAATTCTTTTACGCTGGTCTTGGCTTCTGCAATTCAATGAACTTCCTTGCCCAGCTGTGTGTAATGAGTTCTGTGTTTTATGCTGCTCCCTAGCGTTACTCTGTAAGGTATAAATATTTTTAAAATCAATCACTTTACGTTCTATCCATTCGCATTAGTTCAGACTAGTTAAATCGCTCGCTTTTTCTGCTGAAATAAGTTACTTATTTGTGTATCATTATAGTCTTAATGAATATATCCTGTGTTCGTGTTGAAAATTTGCAGATGCAAAAGGATGTCCCATCACATGTCGTCATTGTCGTAAGTACCATCACAGCTCGTATTATTCGGCTTGTTCAGTCTCCAGGTTTAACCCTTTAAAGCCTTGTGGTAGACGTATTATGTATCACGTGCTTTAAAAATCAGGAACTCTGCGTTTTGTGTTTATGGGGTTCGTACTACAAACAGGGACCGCACATCAGGAATAGTTCGGTCCAACGAATCCAACTGAATTGGTGTCTCTTGAGATGTTGAAGACTTAAAGAAAATAGACGATGGAGAAAATCTAAAACAAAGAAATCAGACATCGTCAAAGAGCATTCGAAGAAGAACAAACTAACTATACAACCAGTATAATTGAGACTGATGTTTTCAGTTCGTACAATATTTCATGCAAAAGAGCAGAATGTCTCCTCTCTTCGTAGGCGTGAAGTGTTGTGTCGCACGATGGAAGGATATGGAAACAGGCATCCGGTCTCTGGGCCGACATTTGAACAAGGGCAAGTGCACCGCGACTTAACTATCACGATAGTCAAATTTTGAACATGTTTGGTCACCGTTCCTACTAATACGCGTTTTTGAGGTGCATTTACTTGGTTGGCAGCTCTGTCCCTTGCGATGTTTCTTGATCTTGTCTACTGAACAGGTTATAATCATCTGATCAACTGACGCGATGTTCGTAGATAATTTGGAAAGAAGCAGTCATAGCCAATTTTCAGGAAAATCCCAGCATTTTCCTGGAGGGTCTGAGGGTATGAAGATGATGTCTTCTGGGATCTGGTAGAAGTCACCGACGGTAGTGCCGTAAACAGACCAGGATTGTTTCTTTTAATCCCTTCTGGAACGTCGTACACTGTCAGCTTGCCTTTTTAGGCTACAATGTATCCAGGTAATAAAATATCTTTGGACCAAAACAATTCACCAGTTAATCACTCGATCTATTTGAAGTTCACAACTTAAATTGTGGAATAAATATTATGGAAATAGAAGCTAAAAGACTCCTTCAGATCTGTACAGTCGTTACCTATTCCTAGGGAGGAATAGTTTAAATTAATTTGGTCTGAGACTTCTTTCCATGTTAGCGGTCAGTGCGCACAGTAGAATGCAGGCCCGCGAGAGATCGACCAATAGACTTAAAGAATAATGTCTTCCATTACTTTAACTCTTATGAATTGCCAACCGATCAATAGGTTGTATTTTTAATTTCAAGTAACAAGATGTCGCCCAGTATTACGACAGCAGTTAAGTAGCATCCTTAACACTTTAATGGGTGGAGCTAAAAGAGCCAAGTTTATGGATCAACTGTATAAGCTAAATTGGTTTAAGTTACACTGGAGACCGAAGACAGGTTTTGCTGAAACGAACGATCCAATTAGTTGAGCCGTTTCTGTACGACACTTGTGTGTTATTTACAAAATGTATTGGAATTTTTACTTAGGTGTGTACAAGACGGCTGGTTTTATGCGAGCGACTCACTTCCTTTCTCATTGTATTTTAGTCAACAACAGTCTTGAATAAATTACAATTAAACCTAATTTCACATGAATTTAAATTAATAATCCAAATTATGTACAAACACTAACGTTTTGGTTTTTGTAGGTAACTGTGGGAAAATTAAATTCTGTTTTTTATATATATATATATATATATATATATATATATAATACTCTGCTTGGTCTCATTATTTATTTTCGCATTATTACTATAATAATAATAAAACATTGTATTAAATATTATTATCATCATCATTATTACCATTATCATCATAATCTATAATTGCCTATCTGGATTTTTATGCAACACACTATATTATTGTTGTTGTTGTTATTATTATTGTTATTAAGCAAGAGCCTGCAGAGGAAGGCAGATCAGACTCATTAGTTGATTCTCCATAATACGAAAGGCATTTCATTTGTATTTACCGATCCGTGTGTAACTTAGATCTTTTCTTCAAGAGCTGTTGACGACTTTGGTGTACATAACGCGCACATCAGCACGTAATGCAAGTTGCAGGCAAGTGAACAATAAGATATTAACAAATTTCAGACTTGTAATTTTATAATCTGTTTCAAACTATGCAAGGCGCATAAATATGAGACGCGGAAGATGGCAGTATTGTTTTTTTTTCCGCAAGTATTTGCTTACGGATGCACGCGCCAGCTGACGTAAGGTATATATATCTCTTTTCGAGACAAAGTTTATTGAACTCCAGAAATTGCATAAATTGTGATTTTATTTCAATATATTTGAGAACCTTTACTAATTTTGATGTATTTTTTGTTTTCGTTGTCAGTTAACTGTGATATATTAACGAAGACGAGATTGTAATTTATTTATTTTCTGATAAAGTCTCCATATTACGAGTTTTCGATTACTCATGCATTTCCACTCCAAGAGGAGACGGCGAGCCCTAGTGAACACGGAACTGAACCTCTAGGTCTAATAAAATATGCGGAAATTTTAACTGAGTGACTAGAAGCTTCTCAAGAAGGGCTTTGTTCCATGGAGTGAGTAGGTTAAGTGTTTGGTGAGGTGGTAATTTTTTAATCTGTGAAATTTGATTGTTTCATTTACGGCCAGGCTTATATTAATTAAATTACTCGCCACAGGAGAACTGGGTGGCCGGTTGGTTTGGTATATGGTCTGCACTTTAAGAAAACATTGTAAAATCAAAAGATTTTTCATTGACTGATCATACGTTTTACTAGAGGTTGTGTGAAATTGATTCCAACGCTGTTCAATTAGCTTTGACTCTCTGAATCATGAACCTAATATAAATAATATTTAAAAATTAATTCCCCATTATGAAGATCAGTCAGTTAATATTTATTCTGAGAATCATATTCGAAACTCATAAATACGATTTTTGATAAAAATGTCGAATTATTTATTAGATATTAATGTAAGTGGTGCGTACATATAGCAAACACCATGCTTTAAAAAGATGACAATAAGACATGAAGTCAATTTCAGTGTTTAGAGACAAGGTTGTTATGTGTTTTGGTATTCCAAGGACTGCTGGGTCCACTGTAGAGGTCACCAGATGACATTGGTCTGGTCTTTCAACCTGAACAATATAGACGAAGTTGTCGCGACTTAGCGAGTCTACTGTTGTTGGTTATTTTATAGTTGCAGGCCACAGCTACGTGAGTGGTCAGGTTGGGTGCAAGTGGAAGGTCAGTAGTAAAATGGAGTGATGCAGACTGGATTTGGTTTAAGGCGAAGGTTGAATGTGGATGTTGAAGAAACTATGGTAGTCAAATTTGAGGTATTCTTGAATATCCGGGCATTCATATACCGTTCGGAGAATATCTGTACAGGGTTGTTTGTGTTCAGTATTGATGAAAATTTGAAATGAAAGTTGTATTTGTCCGATGCGTACAATACGAATATTGTTTTGTGCTTTGTTCATTGGCTGAGGCACATTTGATATACACGGTGTTTTAGAAGTTGACTTTGTTTCCCGTCTTCAGGTGGCTTGTTGTCGTGGTGACAGAATACGAACGTGTAGCCATTAGACCGAACAATGTGCATGTCAGATAGAGCAGTATCTCAGACAAGGGGCAGTGGCCGACATAAAATTGTAATAGCTATCACAAATATTGAAATAACAAGGTGTAATGTACTTGGAGCAGGTAATTCTTTCTTGTCCCAGTTTACTAAGTAGCAAAACAGAGTTATAATTTCGGTAGATCAATGTGCATGATTTGTATGGAGTGCTAGGCAGAGGAAGCTTTTTCGTGTTCCATTTCACTATGTTCCCTTTTTCTGTTGTTGTTGTCATCATTACCAGCGCCAAATGTAAGTCACTGGTAGTTGAAGACGAATGGCAAGTCTCATTCAGACTGGTTCTATCTTGTGCTTAGCGAGTTGAAACGTTTTTGTCTATTAGGGTTGCGTTTATAAACTTTACTTAGATTTGTATTAGCTGCACAGTAAGTTCATTCTCTACATTGGCGTTGTGTGTTTAAACCAGAAACTTTGTTTCGTGTTTCATTTATGTTTTAAGAAACTCGAATAGGCATAGTGCTGTCTTGTGTAAATGGAACAGAAGTAGGCAGAAGAACGAAGATATAAAGGAAAAGAAAAAATGTATGTGAGGGATTTAGATAAGAAAGAAATAATTTACCATTGAATTTCAACGGTGTTTCTGTTCCGGTAGGTCTTTTAGTATAATGAATCAACTATTATCACAAGCTTTTGGGAAATAATTAAGTGATAGTGATGCAAGTTACCATTCTAGTGACGTAAATTAGTTATGCCTTTTCTGATGTGGGCTTAACCAAGGACAGCTTTGGTCTTTATCGTACGCTTAATTAACTTATGTTGGTTGGACATGCGTGATTTGGAATAGAAATACGTTGAAGAAGGTGATGCCGGCCCTTGCGAAAGCAAAACAAAAATAAGTAGCTCGATAAGACAGCTTACTGAAGAATAATAAGGATGGATGCAGAAGTCATCCCAGCTGTTCGTAATCCTATGTACTCTTGATTGCTAGTACATTTATTCTTTCCTTTTTTTTCTCTCATCAGCATACAGGAACAACCGGCTTGTCAGCTGCTATTTTACATACGGTTCTGTAGTTACAGCGAGGAGGATAAGATGAATAGTCAGTTGGCCATGTTTTAGGATGAGGAATGGAAACTAAGGACCGCGACATGGATTTTGTCAGTACCCGTTTCTGGTACGTGGTTAGGGATCCTTCTTTGTATTCCAAAGGATAGATTTCACACACATCATTCAACGACGTTGTTTAGACTCCTGAGTTTGGAGAGAACACCCAACTGAGATAAATCACAGTGAATGAGGGGTATTAAAGCTTTTGGAAGGAGGCGCACGTGTAAAGTCTGTCTGTAGTTTGAAGATGACTTTCTTCCGGGATGTTGCGCCGTGTAGTGTGGTAGAAGTTTATCAAAGTTTCAGAGATCCTTGCTGCCTCCATCATCAGGTCGATGATGAAGGCAGTGAGCACCTCTGAAATGTCGGTCAATATCTACCAGACTACACGGTGCAGTATTCAAGAAGGCAGCCATCTTTACACTCGTCATAAGAACGTTAAATAACACCTCCTCTATGGTCAGTTTGTGTAATTCTGAAGTGTTCATGATAATTCTTATCGAATGAGAGCATTTGTTTACTTGTGTTCCTACGTTTTTAATCAGCTTTTGACACCAAATTGCTGTAGAGTGAAACTGTGATGGAAACATTAATGCTAACAATTATCTAGATGAACTTTCTAACAGGCTTTGACGTCTGGGGTCCGTAACTACAGGTGATGGTACATTAGCAGCTGCTGTGCTGATGATGTACATACATACATTATTACTTGCAAGCTATTTACTGCAGCTGCATGTATGGACAGAAAAACTAGTTACGTTAATTTTAAACCCAGGGTGGTAATTGGGTAATAGGTGGATCCTTTGTTTTAGGTATAATCTTTTCGGCATCATGTTATTTCTTGAGAGCTGCTAAGCTGTTTAGCTCTTCAACATTATTATTAACGAATCAGTTAACGTTTTCGATTCTTAGCTCGGTTGTATCCTAATACTGTACTAGGAAGCATGAATTTGCGTCATTTTTATATCAGATAAGAATTTATTTATTTTATGGACGATGTGAAATGTCATGATGTAGTTGGCGGCTGGAGTTATTTTGTGTCAAAGCGATGTGGAGCGCCTAATTTGGGCTCAGCGCCGTGGGTTACTTTGCTTGGACTGTCTGATAGTCAGTGAAATATTAATCAGGAAATGAGGAGTAAAACAAAGGAATTTTAAGATGCATTTCGTTATTGTAAGTTTTGCATACTTCAAAGGTAGGTAGGTTTATTGTAACATCTCGTCCATGGATCCGTAATTCAATAGTGTAATTTCCCCTCTCATATGCTCTCAGTGCGTGGTTATTCACGAAACTTGGTATTAAAATTATATTAGAGTACACCCCACATTTGTAATCCTATGTTACCACGAATAATTCCAATGTGGTGGCAGTGCGAGCTTGTGAGATGAAAGTGACTGTCATATAGACAAATCCTGAAATGTATGATAATAGATCTTTGAGAAATATGCATCTTTTTAATATTTATTTAGAACACAAAAAATTAATGGTGGCTGCAGCGATATCTGTTTCAGTTTCATGGTGATAATTAAACTGGCATTGAATCCAGCTTGTGAAATATTATACGGAGATACAAAATAATCATTCAGAATCTGTAAGAATAGATCGTTAATTTTATAGGCCTAATTTTAATACGTAGCTGTTTCTAATATTGCTGTATAGCTGTTTTGTTTGTCTTGCATTTCATAAAGACCGGAGTCGCTCTGGGGGCCACTAGCATTTGAGCCCTGAGTTAGGATATTAGTGTCCTTCAATGTACCCCTGTAATAAAGCATGCTGCCTGTTATTACTGTGGTGTCTCATGATATGCAGCAACTGCAACAGGAAAAGATAAGGACAACTGGAATGTTGTACAGGTGGCTAATTGCTACAATTTGTGCTCTTGGACTATCATTAGTGTGCAAGTCATTGTACAGAGGAAGTCGCAGCAATTCCGCATGTACTGCGCTCATATTGGACAACAGCCTGAATTTTCCTTTTTCGGGTTATTTGGCAAGCGTGCGAGGTCTCTCTTCCGTGTTACTAATTTCTTTATTCTGGTCTTTATCCGTCATCTGTTGTAAATGTTGAAATTTCCTTAAAAAAATCACTCCGTTTCCATGAGTTTTCTTAGTCATCCGGTAAGAGAGACAGATCTATTCTGCTCGATCCTGTAGACCGAGAATTTGTTAACAGACTGTGTAGGATTTGAGGTTCTCTTGGCGGTGAGTACGAAGATGACTGTCTTCTGGGTTGTAGCGCCGTGTGGTCTAGTAGAAGTTTACCAACGTTTTAGAGGTCATTGCTGCCTCCATCATCAGGGTGATGGCCCTGTGATGGTCTCATTTTTTTTGCTAAATTTTCCTCTTTGTCCCAGTCACTCCATATCAATGCCGAGCTTAGTAAACAGTATTGTGTTAGAGAATTACTGTTATCTGACCTCACCTAGGATGTTTAGGTCAAAGTATTCAGATGTTATACTTCAAAACTTTATGCTTTAACAAATGTTATTAGGGTAATAAAACCAAGGGGAGTAAGGTGGATGGGACATGTAGCATGCATGGGAGAGATGAAATGTTGGTTGTAAAACCTGAAAGGTATGATCCCATTTCAACAGCTAAGAGTAGATATGAATATTTCGAAATAGAGCTGAAAGCGCTGGGTTATGAGGGTGTACACTGATTCAGCGACAAGTAGCGGGCTTTTGTGAACAAGGTAAAGAACATGTGAACATGTGAACATATTCAGAATTTGAAAGACGCGACAGGAAGTAACACGACGTTCTAAACGTTTCACTTTGATGGAAGACCTGGATTTGTTAGAGATGTCTGACCTACGTTGTGCGACGTCATTTCTGTCGGCCATCTGCTCAGATGAGACACGATGTTCCACATTAGTTTTGAACGTCTATCTTCTCTTAGTGATAATAGTCTAGAAGTTGTAAGTTCTGACTACCCGCTGGAAATTGTCGCCACTGCAGTGGCAAAATGGCTGGGTCAATGGCACAGACAACGCAGCACGCGGCAAGTTACATTGCCACTATAACCCGAAAGGAAGAAGGAATATGGAAGAAAAGAGAAAAAATAAGGGAAATGAAGGGAAAGAAGCATTGGGGAAGGAGAGATAAATAAGGAAGGGTTAGAGAAATAAGGATAGGAATAAGATGGGGGAAGGATAGAAGGCTATAGAAGGAGATCTATAGAAGACAAGACGAAAAATAGAGACACGGGCAGTTTGAATAACTGCACAGCTCTGTTGGCGACCTGTTATTCCCTTCATTAAGTAAGTGCTGCCCTCATGTTGCCAGTGTTTTCAGGACAATGCTCTTGTTTGGAAGTAAATCGTTTAACACTACGTAAGAAATGCAGATGCTGCCATTGTATAGTAGTGACGACCTTGGAATGAGTTCGTGGCTGATCTGGAGTGAAAGATGCAGCACGTTTGGGGGTGTGAGATTAAAATAATATTCGGGTTTTTATAGCTTGAGGCTTTTGTTTCTCCCGAAGGCTGAAATTCTTACGAGAACTTTGCTTTATAGTGTGCATGTTAATGTTTTGTTCCACTTTATGTTTTGATGAACAGTCTGTAGCTTATGTTGTGTTGGGAGCGAACGGGCCACTGGGAAGACCTGCGTGATGATATTTAAATGGTTGTTACGGATTTTGGGTGGGAGACTTGGACTGGGTGAAGCTGATACAGAGCCCGACGCTGGACTTTCGAAGTACATGAACGGCGGGAAATTTCTTTATCAACTGAAGTGCGTACTATGAACTTCTCAAAGAATTCTGTATCATGAGTTAGTTATAGGTCTACATGTTGTGTAAGACCGTCACAATGCACCTAGGAAGAACTTTATTTAGTGCATCTTCCGACGTATAATAAGGGTTATAATCTACTACCACCTTAAATTTCACTTCGTCATCGAAAATAATGCGCACGGTGGCATTTTGTTGAGTACCATGTTCATAACAAAAAGTTCATACATCTAAGAATTATCTTAGCATGCGGGTGTTTAGGAGTAGCCCACGAGTTAGACGACCTCTTTTCGATTCCCGACAGGGAAGATATTTCTTTCTACGCGACAACGCCTAGACTAACCCTGGGTCCCGATACATTGGGTACCGCGGTTCTTTAATCTCTGGAGTAAAGCAGCCGGAGCGAGAAGCTAACAACTCATCTCATCTAATGCCGAGTTGAATAACGCATGGAGCTGTATCTCCGCTCCCTCATACGCCTGCATGGCGTGGTGCTTATTTAAACACGAGGGACAAAATTGCCTTTGCCTTAAACTTGTACTTCTTCCCCTAGTTCTTACTCTTTTTTACTTTGCCGTCCAAAAATTCGCATTGCGGCCATGTTGCAAGAATTGTAGCTGTTGAACGATACAAACAAGACGGCAGGTATACTGAACGTAAAATATGTACGAGCCTGAGATATCTCACAGTAAGAAGGGAACATGGAAAGGGCAAGTGGGGATGAAGAAGTCTTATTACTTGCTTACCCTCCCTGTACCTCGTATGGTTCTCCTCCATCGTGTGTATTTAGAGCGGCCAATGAAGGTTGGAGGTGCCTTGCGACAAGTATACGTGACAGAGACTGCATCGTCTCTGACCTAAAATGTGTCTGCATTGTGGTATTTTATCCCATGGGCCCCAAGTATACATTTTCATAACGAAAGCCAGATTTGGCAGCAGATTGGGATCAGACTAAGCCATCTGAGAACAATTAAGTGTTAACGCGTACTTAAGGTATTGTGTTAATTATTACAGCACCTCTTAAGCAATGTTCTTGAGAGAGTACTTTCTTAAGGAATGCACGACGTACAATAGCAAAATAAAACACACTGTGCATATAACACAATGCTTCATCAAGGTTCTTGTATCTCTCTTTCCCATTGGATTTGCAATTATGCGGTGACAGATTTAATAAATTACATTTCAAAGTGCATGACGCAGAGCACTTAAGTGAAATAGATGAGCTATGAATTCACCGAGGTGTCTTAACCGTTGCTAATAATTAAATATAATTACTGCAAGATTTCAACCTTGCATCACTTGTGGGGCTTTTAATTCAAACTGGAATTTCTGAGGAAGGAGTGACGTTCTTTTGTCTGACTGTTGCAGTCATCTGAGCTGTGTTCCTTTGTGACGTTTACAGGTTACAACACGTGGCCCAACTGAGTCAAGGCTGAATAAGGAATTTGTTTTGTTGTTATTTGAACGATGAATGCAGTACGTCATCTTCTGGTGAATGTTGATGATGTTAATTTATTGGACGAAAACGTAAATATCTTGATGCTAGTAAGGAGGTAGGCCTAGAACACAGTTTTTTTTTTCCTTTTTTTTTTTACATTTTTAAGACCTTAAGCCACTTTCATCCTTTCATAGCAGCTAGCAGGTCGCTCAGTTACACGTAACGACAGTTTTTGAAACTTAATGACAATTTATTAACAGTACTTTCAATTTACTGTTGCAAGCAGGTACGTATATTATTCGCGTTTGTCCTTAAGGAAGTTGTTGCTTTGTTATTTGAATGAATTATTTGCTTAACATTAAATATCGTATTTAATTTAGGTGGCATTTATTATTTGCACAGAGTGTCAGTGTTACACAAATACACGCTGACCGTGTGAATGACATCTGAGGACCTGAAGCTAAGACCTTGTCTGGAATAAAAAGCAGAGAAAAATGACTGGGCCTGAATCTTTGTTCCGATATCAGAATGTGGGACAAAATCACAACAATCCGGTAGTTTAATGATGATGATTTAACTACGCTGGTCAAAACAAGAACGGGAATATTGACTGCCTGTTAATGACATATGGCCGAAACACTGTCACGCCGAAATTTTCGAAACCGTTGCAGAAAATGTACCCATTTCTAAAAACATTTATGCGTTTGCTCTACCTTTGCTTCGAAAGTGTAATAACTTTTGGTGCAGTCTGTAGGCTGCGTAACTGGGACGAAGGTCGCTAAGTGTTGTCAGGTGATCAGCCATCTCAATGTTGGCTGATTGCCCGACGAGATTTTAGTGTACTGTTCCTCTCGGAAGCTTCAAGTCTTACAAGGCTGTGTTACAGCTGCAAATTAATAACAATGACGGTTCTCATTAGCTTACATGCCCATTCATATTTCTTCTGGTCACCCTTTCTTACATCAGAGTTCAACACGACGCGATAAGAGATAGATGACTTGAAAAATACTAGCGCTTTCCGAGGGACCATCAGATGGAGGAATACAAAAACGGACGGAAGGACAAACATGGACTGGAAAGGTGTACTTTGTTATAGGAACATGCATATGTTTTCAAAATGCGTTATTTGCAGACCTCACTGTCGGGAATTAATGATAATTTAACATAAACTAATGTATTGTTAAAAAGCAAATCAGATGAACACACACCACATTGTATTTCGTTAGAGGGTATGAATAAATAAGGGGTGGATAATTAAACCTTAGCAACGTGACGTCTGTGATCTGTTATTCAGCCCTTAATGTGTTAGTCCTCTAGAAATTTTGTAGTAGTCACTTTGTTCTGTCGTATTTTCCTGAACATTAAACAAGTGAAAGAATATTTAAATTAAAGTTTTATACAGGTAGCCCTCGATTTGCGCCGATTCAGAATAACGCCGATTTTGAAACCAGCAAGTCAAAAAGTGAAAAAATGTATTTTACTATTATTTATAACGTTTTACAATGTATCTCGTACTGATTATTATACTAAATCGTAATTATTACATCGCTGATTTTGAATAAAAATTATAAATAGTCGTCTCTGCAATTACGTATGTTTCGTTAAAGCAAATTTGCTCCAATGAGATCGATGAGTCTGAACACGAAGTTTAGTCGCAATCGTTTGTGGGTGAGTTACAGTTTCCGTACGAGGATCGTTTGATTCGTCCTCTTCATTTATTGATATTTTATTACGTAAGTAATTGATAAAGCCCAGAGTTACAGAGGAAGTGTCGACTGGAAAGTGTCATGCTACAGTAAATGTCAATCACACGTCGCTGAAGCAACATTATGGCGATACGTGGTAGCGTTACTCATTAATTTCCCTTGTTCCGAAGCTGAATTGTAAAAGCCCCTTACCCCCCGGACCCACCGGCTTGTATCAGTCTTAATTTCGAGATTTTCTGCTGGCAAGAGGGGTTTCATGCTGTTCTATCGTACAGACCTACCGAGCCCATAGAACAGACAGCAATTAATTTGCTATCAGAATTCGCTTTCCTCTTATTTCCCGCTTGGTTTGGTCTTTCTTAGCGAACGTTTTGTACGGCATAAGTGTCTTATGCAACACAAACCGAAAATTTGATGCTGTAACGATTTCGATTCTGATTCATTGTTTGAAATTTGAAAGATACATACTGTAGTGATTGTGGCCTACTTTAGGGTACTATACAAACATTTGTCAAGAGGAATAACACGTGAGGTTCCAGGCCAACTAGCCGATAATTCCGAAAGGAAGCAGGAGTGCTAAACCACTTTTCTCGGAGTTCATGTTCGAACTTATCCGTTGGTTTCTAAGTCTGGGTCCGGCCATCTTGGGTGATTTTTTGTGGTTTTTCTGATTCCCTCCAAGCCAGTTCTGAATATCTCTTCCTTCAGCATGGTTTCCAATTCGTGGTTTATTAATAATCAATAACAGTTTTAAAATGAGTTTAACTGGCAACATGCGAATAAAATTAGTTGCGTTTCCTATGAGCGAATCTGCTTACTTGTGTCATTACTGAAGTTTACTCACTTTACCATACCTCCGCATGTAAGCAGAGGTACAGGTATATCGCTCTGAATTAACGCTTTATGATTATTACATTCGGCATTATTAGCGCTACCTGTAGATTCTCTGCGTAACTTTGATTCAGATTGGACGTTTTTGACTACGTTCCGTAAACTATAAATTTTGGAACTGCGTCCATCCTATCAGATGGGTACAGTAATGAACGTTGTGGTTTTATAAAAGGTGGGAAATTTTCGATACCTTGAACGACCATAAGCGTCTCAGGTGGGGCTTCTCTGTATGGAGTAGGTAAAATCGGTGAGTTCTCGGCCGTGTTGACGCATAAGATGTGCGTTATATTTTGACTTGCACAGTGATTTCCTGCTTCATTTTGAACCACTGGTGGACATAAAGACTTCAATTTTCGTTAAGCCTTAGCGGATCTGATGTTTTTTTATCTTATGTGAAGACGATCTTGGAACTTTTAATCTGTAGAGAGTAAAAGTCTCATAGGCCGATGTTACGTTAAACGTTGCACATGTTTGATGCGTGGTAGAGCAATCTACCCAGCTCTGGATTAGAGAGAAGCTGACTGCTGCCCGCCTGCTTGCCTGACAAGTGAACTGGCTGGCTTCGCTGTCATATCCATTGTTTGGCTGACTCTTATGGCTGACTAGCTACACGATCATCCGAACACCTGGTCGCTGTTTGACTCTTAACTGTTTTGCCTGCCAAGCTAAATGACTCCCTGAACAGCTGATTGGTTGCATTAATTGGTTTTGATTGCCTGACTGGTTAAAACCATTATTTAAATACTTGATTGACTGAACTAATTCTTGGTTGATTAGACTCATTGGTCAACGATTGCCGGAACACATGAGGGTTATTCGGTTGATTGACTCATGGAACTGACGGATGATAGAGAAGACTGTATACTTAGCGAATGTGATAATGAAAATTCAGGGCCTTAGAAGGCAATTTATTGACTGACTGAGCAACTGTCAAATTACAAGGAAGATCCTTCAGTATGTAGTGTTCAATTAATTGTTTATCTTTAGATTAAAACTGTTAAAATACTGGCTGCTTTAGGAAGTTTTTGACACATTTATTGGTATAACTTGTGTTTGGCTGTTAACGTATCTGAGCAACTTATTCCGCGCTGCGGAGGATAAAATATGGGCAAATTTGAGGCAGATGTGTGTCGCAAGAGTCAATACGTTTGTGTAATAAATATGGCGATGGTTAATTCCAGGATCCAATAGTTTAACTGTGTAGTTTAATTCATTTGTAATTTAACTATTTACAACTCGCAGACAGTCCAGAGACATTAGTTAAAATTATACGTTTAAGGAACAGAGTCCTTATAGAGAAACTGATAGTGCGCTCAGGTAGTCAAGAATTTTCTCACTTTTTGTGGAACCCAAAGGTTCATTACCGTGTTAAAAATATCCCGCCATTCGTACCTGCTCTGACTCAGGTGAATCCAATCCGCATCCACTCCCCTTGTTTCTCTGCGATATATTTTAATGTTATCCCCTTTTCTCCTATGCCTCGGTCTTCGAAGTGGTCTTTTTACCTTTGGAGATCCCAGTCAAAGTTTTGTACGCATTCTTCATTGACGATGCACGCTGCATGTCACCCCATCTCCTCCTCGATTTCATCATCATGGAGTTCCTTCGAACTATTTTTCGGCCGTGTTCTACCACTTAACCTGTGGAATTGGTTTAGCGTCGTTTCGAAAGATAGGAAACAAAGTAACGTGATCTTCAGGAACGCAGGCAGGGTTTCAAACGCAGTTCAGACAGGCAACTTCAGCAACCTCTCAGTTGCCTTGATAAGGCAAGGAGAGTCGTTATCAAGTCAGATGCTTAGCAATCTCGTACAGTCAGTGCCAAAACTGCTCTCAGCACTGGATTGATACTTTGTAACGAGTACTGATTACTTAATAACTACCGGTTCATAGTGGCGAATCCAGTTTTGTTTTCATTAATTTAAATTGTTACCACAAGACAATTCGTTGATAAACAATTTAAAGTCTAGTAGGAGATTCGTAATATTTAAAAAGTCGTATGTATCTTCAGTAGCCGCTTTTTCGAGGAGGGTTAATAAAGAAATTGCACTGAAATAATTAATTTTTACGTGGAATGATATGATGCGACAAAACTTAACAGAATCTTACTTAATGTCTCTAAGTAAATATCATACTGAACGTCTAAATGAGTCTGTAATAAACTTAACAAATGAATAAGAAAACATCTAGTCGCGTTAAGAACTTTCCTGACGCTGGAAAGTGAGGCATTTCAATTTCTAAACACGAAGAGATACGACGTCGAAGATTTCTGTCTTCTGCGTTGTTGCGCTGTGTAGTACGGTCGATGTTAACCAACGTTTCAGAGGTCATACTGCCTCCGTCATCAGGGCGACACAGCGGTGAGTATGAAGATTTCTGTCTTCTGGGTTGTTGCGCTGTGTTGTCTGGTCGATGTTTACCAACGTTTCAGAGGTCATACTGCCTCTGTCATCATCTTCATACTCACCGCTGTGAAAACCTCAAATCATACACAGATATGACGTCACCCGTTTTTAGCATTTATAGTTGTGGCTTTGCTTGGTGTCATGAGCATGACAAAAATACAAAGCAGATTGCTTTTAGCACTGAACCCCAACTTCCAAGTCCCCACTTACTTAAATGAGGTTCGTTGTGTCCCCAAAATTCTCTGATTCTCAGTAGGCCTATTTGTAATATCACTGGGGTCTGCTGATTTCGCAAAACTTGTTAGAGTTACTTTATTTAAAATGTCAGCAGCTTTTTGAGATACCTACGCAGAAGGAATTAGGTAGGCAGTGGATTAGATTGGGTGTAGGGAACAGGATGGTAAGTTGGGGTCGTATTCATCTGACACAGTACAGATAACGTTCTGTGAAGGTGCTGATGATGAATCTTCCGCTTAACATAAAATCAGCGAACATTTCGTTGTGGTAATTATAAATTCTTTCATTAAGATTGTGCATTGTGGAGTCTGTTAATTGTAACGAACATTGGACTCAGCCGTGTCTTGGGCATTGTTTGTAGTACTTCTTGTAGAGAGGATGTGCTAGCCGTGGTTTTGAATAAAGTTTCCGTTATGATAACAGTTATTTCGACGCCATATTTTTTCATTCGTGAATTAGTATACTTGTTTCAGTAAAGTTTTGTGTTTGTTCTAAACTCCTTCGTAATTATAAAAGCACGTATCATTCATTTCTTCTTGTAATGAGTAGGTTAAACACCACAGAAATCTAGGACAGTGTGTTTTGAACTGTAAATGCATGTTTGTCTGTGAGCAGGCTGTTACGCGAGTCCTTCGCCTGTGTGTGTGTGCGTACGCCAGTAGCAATGGACGACGGGAGAAAGCCTTCGCATTACAATCGTCAATTTTTTGAATTCCTGAAGGTATATTATATTGCGGCTTTCTGTGGTAAAGATATTTCCAGTTCTCTCTGGTGTATCGAGTAATAAAACGCCAGGCATTCCACATTTAATTAACATTTTTTAGTTTATAGCATTATTTATGAAATAAATCAATCCGGTCGCTGTGATGTTGAAACTTCTCCTGTGGGTAGATAAACTGGAATGCACGTTCATGTTCATGTTTGCTGACAGTGCTGAATCAAAAGGACCAATAGTACATAGGGTAACAGCAAGTTAATAGGCTAATAGTTGTTTCGGAGTAGGAGAGCTTCGTAGCGCGATTTTTTAGAACTATTAGCTAAATCTCGTGGTGAGGGGGGAAGAAGTAGTTTTGAATATTACGCGTGTAATTGAAACATAATAGTTAAATTACCCTAGATTCAACCACTAATTTCCCGATCTTCATAGTTAATACTTTCATAAGCAAGCTTATCTTGCAGGAAGTTTGCAAGGTCTGTATGTTGGTGACTTTAGGCACATGTTAAAACGGATAACGTATAGGTGTGATGATGTTCACTGGCTCAGGCTAAGGACCAGTGGCAGGCTGCTGTGAATACGGTGATGAACATTTGGGTCCCATAATTGTCGGGGAATTTATTGTAACCTGTAGCCGAGCGACTAGGTTGCACAAAAAGAACTCTGCACCAAGGAGTTCATTACTTGTAAGTAGGATTTGATGTTCTCACGAGGGCGAGAACGATTATGCCTGTCTTCTTGGTTGTTGCGCTGTATATTCTGTTAGACGTTTGACGTTTCAGAGATCCTTGCTGCCTCCATCATCAGGGCGATCTTCGTAAGGGGATGTTCTGTGCTGTCACATCGTTGCTACTGTGTTCCGCGTTTTCAGTATTCTGTGTAAATGTGCTAATTGTGGACACATGTTTATTAATGATAGAAGAATGAACATTTTCGGTAAATTTATCTAAACCGCTGCCACATTGATTTTAATATTCTTTTAAAAGCATGCAATCCTTTATTTTGTGAAGTAAATACCAAGCAGAGTTCTTGTCAAGTATTCGTGACGTTCCTGTATTTTCGTATCTCACCTGAATCACTGACTACCTGATCAGGTTGTGATACTTCACGTCTTTATAGGCCTACAACAGCCGAAGATGTTTCGGCGCTTCTAACTGAAATCTGTAAAGATTTAGTTTTCTTTGTTTGCTCGTGTAGTATGTAAAGTGACAAATTTCGATAAGATTTACTCAACATAATGTTGGTTACGAGAGTAAAATAAAAAACTATTTTATTTTGCAGTCTAATGCTTCTTATCTTCCCCGCCCCCAGCTCGACCAAAGACGTATTCATTTTCAGCCTGGTGGGAACACTTGTCAGCATCATGAAGCTGTTTGTTTTTTGGTTTTTTTAGTGCAGTTTTCAGAAATTTGTCGTCACTGAAATAGAGTTTTTACTCTCAACGCAATGCAAGACCTCACACAAACAAACAACGAACCTGAGGAACGGGATGCAACCTTCTGTGACAACGCAGAAACCCTTCGGGCTCTGCGCTGCTGTGTAGTCGCAGTTTCGATTTTTTCCTCATCACATGAACGACGCACTCGTATAAGAATCGTGACGGAGATTGATCATTATATCAGAGTTTACTAGTCATTATGAAAGTAATAATCGTCCAATGCCGGGTTCAAGGACGAATATGCCAACCGTTCACGTCATTCAAGGAGAGGTTGAGCACAAAACTCTCGCGCTTGAATCGATCTCGACTGTCGGTAAAAAAAAAGTTTAAGACTCACTTTGTCTATCACATTTTCAGACTGGATCTTCTTCATGTAGGACGCCGCAACAAAAGTAAGCCATTGTTTCACGTTATTGTAGGAGCTGTGAGCATTGCTTAACTTGATTAACCAAGAGGCAACTGCTGCAGAGCGCCAATCTGGTTGATCCTTGGAAGAGGAGGAGGTTAGCTAATAATATTTTATCTTTCTTGAGAGAATTTGCCCCCTTCCGCCATCGTTGTGAGGTCACACGTCCGTCAGATGACCTTTCTAGTATGCACGCCATAAATATTACGTGCTATATACAACTGGGATGGACTTCTCGGTTGGATTCATTATATACAGGCCCTGTAAAACACGTTTGTAACAATCATTCATGATGGCGCTTCGTATGGTTAGGACAGAACAGGCATTAGGCATCAGATCAAATTATGTGCATTGTCTTCCTGTAGCCAGAACCTGCAGAACGTGGGTGTAGTCGTCGCTTAAGTAACAGTAAGTCTTTGCCATTACAAGAGGTGTTCATATCACGTTCATCTGTGTCTTATATTCAAATCACTTCATCGTCTTATAATGAAAAATGTTCTTTAGTCTCAGCATACCCAGGCGAGCAGGTATAAATTTTCCTGAGTTGGCTCAGGCGTCAGATTCGAGGTCTTCGTTTAGTGAACAAGCAATTATGATCTTGAGGGACAATACCTAGCAGTCCTATATAGTTTTAGACTTGGGGTTAGGAAGGACGCTTAAGGTAAAACTGTATATTATTGAGATGGCTATCATCTTGGATGTTGCACCGTGTAGTCTGGACTTTTCAGAGGTACCTGCTGCCTCGGTCATCAGGGCAGAAATTTTGGTTATGGCAAGGCTTTGATGATCGAGGCAGCGAGCACATCTGAAACGTCGATAGTCTTTTACCAGACCACAATGTACAACATTCCAGAAGACAGTCATCTTCAGATTGCTAAAGTTCAAAGTTAATGCTGTTCGCCTACATATCTGTTTCTTTCTCCCAGATCCGCTGAAGACACTTGTGCCGGAGAAATTTTGTGGAGTGAGAGATGAATAGCGAAATAGCGACTGCCGTTGGCCTGTCTTGCTGCTAAGAATTTCCTTATACATCAGAATGCACTCGCATACAAATTGAGTGGTGCTCGAGTGTTCTCACACGTTATGAATTTTTACACGATCTGACACTGCAGTTTCATTTGTCGCCGTTCATTGTCTCACAATGCGCAAGTCATCACATAGATTCATGAAACCACAAAGTTGCATTGCGGAGGATGAAATTGAATATCTATTTGTTGTATGCCATAAAATCTGCTTGCTGGCATTAGACTAAACCCTGATGAATTTTTAGAGTATGTATATTTAAAATATAATACAGATGCAATAAAAATGTAATTTTTTTAATCTTGCTCACCGTGTCCATCCAAGTGTTTTGTATCATAAAGAAGAATTCAGGACTTTGAGGGTCAAAGCGTTTGGCTGCTAAAGTTTTTATATCAAGTGGTGTACATAAATAATCATCAAGAAGTTTTCCTGAACGGCCATCATGAGTTGTTATTTGTGTATTCTTGGAGAAATTTCCTAAAATATTAAGTCGAAGATTTCTCATCCTAAAGGGGAGGAAAAAGAATATATTGGGGGTGTTTGTGAACAGTGTGCTGATGACAGAATTTGAATTAAGACGCAGGAAGTTACGGGAGACAGGATTAAATTGCGTAGTGTGGCAACGCAGGACCGAACATTTGAAATCGTTGCTGGTTCTTTTCTGAAGTGGGATTTGAGGTCCGAAACTGGCTTTCTTCTGGGTCGCAGTTTCGTAGGTTCTTCCTGCCTTCATCATCACCCTGATGATGGAAGCAGCAAGGATCTCCGAAACGTTGGTAAACTTCTATCAGTCTACTCGATGCTACAACCCAGGAGACAGTCATCTTATTTCTGAAGTAGATGGAAGCCGTAAATATTGTCGCTTCTTGACTCGTAAGAAATTTGTAATTTAGCGTAGCGGCATTTTTATTTCTGTCCGTAACTGCAAGACGGAAACATACGTGTTTGTAGTGATAATTCGTATTGCCACTTTTATGCCAAAGGTACCACTGATTTAACCCTTTCAGGAATGAAGTCTGTCTAATTAATACTGTATTCAAGAATTCAGTGGAAACACAAAGCATCTCTATTGCGAATTCAATTGGTTGATACTGTTTAGAAAAGAAATTGCTGTTCATTGGAATATTTTACAAAAAACATAAATGCACTGTAAGGGTGTTATGCAGATACTGACTGTTAATCATCTAGTAAGTTTAGTTATGGCCGTGTTTTAAAGGGTTATTTGGAATTTTGCGGGTAGCTTGTGGTCCGTGAACCCGATGTTACGCTGCCCTCATATATGTAAAATTTCCAGTGTTATGACTTCAAGGCCTTCGCACAGTAAAAACATCTTATGCGTTGTATTCGTACAGCGCGAGAATTAATTTTCAAGGGATTATCTGTATTTAAAATCTTATTTGCGAAATAATTTTCTCTTTAAGTTGCAAAATCTGCTTGGCGTGCGTCTACATCTTCACAATACACGCATGCAACGCTGTTTATTTTATATAAGAATGAAATTTAATAATGACATTCCTCAAAACTTGACTCAATCTGATATGGATAAAAAGTTGAATTCCCATTTTAACTTCTCAGTCACCTTTTTAATTCCATTTATGCTGCAATAATTTAAAGTGGAATGCATTCCTTACTGTTTCCTGTACCTCGTTGACCTCGATCTTAATTTTATTACGGACACAAACCCATACGTAGTACTTAAATTTTCACGTTAACTGAACCTGATCACGTCGTTAAAATTATTTAAGCGAAGAATTCCTGTATGAATTGGCCTGCGGTGTCGATAACATGCTACACGCACGCACATCGATTGCGGTTGAGAACTTATCAGCAGGACACAAAAATACGCATATTTGTGTTTCTTGTTTTGTGAGGAAAGTGGCATTTGTTTTGAAACACGGATAACATTACTTCATGCCAAAACAAGTCTATAAACGCGGGTGAGGAAGACATTGTCTGATTCGCAGGAATTATTTGCATTTCCACTTACCCACGGCTTTTGTGCGCATTAACAGTCCATATATTGTGCAGTATTATGGTGGGATAGATGCACTAAAGTGTGCAATTTATGACCTACGCGAATGCTGTCTCATTTTTCCGTGTGGGGTAGGGACTGTCTGACCTCACAGCAAACGCCTCGCTTCAACAGTCGAGTTTCCGGATTCGAAATGTTCGCAGATAATATTCTCTTGTTCTGAATAGTCTGTCCGGTTCCTCCCACGTAATCCCAGGTTGCTGCAGGATTGAAAAATTTCATAAAAGAAATACACAAGCTGCGATTCAATGAGATGTATAAACCTGTGATAAAAGAACACCCGTACTTTATTAACATTATTGTTTCGTAATAATGCTATTTCTGCTTTACATGCCTCTCATTTCTCTGACATATTGAAAGTTAATTTTCCACGTCATTAAGGGAAATTTAATGTTACAATTCTTGATATTTCTACAAATAACATCATCGTGATATTTTAAGCATTTGTTGCATTTTCAAATAGAAAGTAATGTTTCACTACAGCCTAATGAAATGTGGACGTCTTTCAACCCTGAGCATAAGAGGACAAATCTCTTTTCCCCCTACGCCTATACGTCCTATGAGTCTTCATACCCAGAATCTAAAACTGATAGCAATGTGTTATGACGTGTAGACTCACTGGTAAGGTGAGGTATTTGTTTTGGGTCAGAGGTAGGGATTCACAGCATCGCTACTTCAACCCTGACGTTGGAGGCAACATGTTCCTCCGAAACAGTACCTACAAAGCCACACGGTGTTACAAGCCAGATCAACACCGACGTTTTCACCGCCGTAAAATCCTCACGCTCATATCCATGTAATTTTGTTCCGAGGAGAGGTTTCTGTCTTTAAATGACTAATTTCATAACTGGTTCTTGGTTCAGTTGCCGACACGTTCCAAAGAACGGAATCGCTACGTATTTGAGTGTAGTATCCGAGCATTTTTGTGAGGGACTGAGGACAACTAGCAGTGGAACGGAGAACTGGACCAACGTTTTTATGAACACGAAGAGAGTTTGCTAACCCTACTTCCGCGAAGTTTATCAATTAACTAATCACTTAATTGGTTCATTATATTCACAAGATAACGAATTTTCTATCATTGCATTCTATGTTCGACGATGCTGGAGTTATGAATGTTTTTAGGCCGCAATACGTTCGAGTCACTCCCTGGTTTCTGTTCTACTGTGAAATGGCTTACGTTGTTATTTCACTCTATCCGCTCTCGATTTAATGTGACAGAGATTGATGTTGGTGTGATAATGAATTAAGAAAATGAGAACAGTAAAGCAGAATTAGCACTCTCTTCCAGGGACAGGAGTGTCTTTGAATTCTAGCTTTTCAAACTAGAATTCTGTAGTTTGAATAGCCGGACATTTCGAATACGTTACAAACGACGAGCTTGACGTTGAGAGGTCATGGTGGATGAAGCACGTCAGAGAATACTTGCTTTTATTTGAGAAGAGGTTGTATTGGTAATAATGTAGCATAGATTTACGACAACATATCTCTAGCTTTTGTTCTATGTAAACTATGCTTTGTTTTATACGCTCGTAATATTTACTTAGTGGTACATGTTCCGAGTACAATTGATTGGTACTGTATGTGTGGTTTTCATGTGACAGTTCCCACGGGCAGAGATGCTTTTTTGAAGTTGGGGATCATGGAGTCTAATAATTGTGTTTCGCAACGAAAAGAACGTGTTTATTGATATTTTCGTTTATTTTTTCCGATAGGTGGCCCGTGTGACACACTGACTGAAATACTTTTCTTTCTTACTTACTTACTTACTTTTATAATTTAGAAGCGAGAGACAGACCGATATTTCACCCTTTGTTTCTTATGTCTTTTATAGTGGAGGTATGAGAGAGACAAGACACATTTTAGTTTGAAACTTGATGAGAACAGTTCAGCTGGAAGACGTAGGTGTATATGAGAGGATAATATTAAAGTGAATCTCAAGGTATAAGTTATGATAGCGTGGAGTGCATTCATCTCATTCAGGGTGTAGTTCAGTATCGGGCTTTTAAATTACTTAATTATCTAAGTGACTTTTAGCGTCCACTTTCTGTGATGGCTTTTGTAATAATTACCGAAATGTCTTGGAACATCATGGTAACCTGCTGACCTATCTTTGTTCCCTTTGATATATTTGCTGTTAATAGAACCTACTTGAAGCCAGTGTTAACGTCTGAGGTGGAAGCGACATTTCGGATTCTTCTTGGAAAGATTTTCTATACCGCATAGTGTATATACGTGTAGGCTTACCTCATGTCCATCTTTTTAAAAATATTCCTAGTTATTTCCTTTACTCATTCGGTTTGAAATGAGTAACATGTTCTGAGAGTGAGTTGTATATTATTTTAAGCGTGTTAACCATTTCACTCCGCAGCCATTTATTATTTCCTGCGTTGGATAAATATTTAGCTATATTAAACTTATTATTTCTTCGAATAAAAAAACTATTTCGGTCTGTATTGATTACATCCCTTTAGAAACAACTTATCCTGATTTATTTATCGATGTCTAAATATTTAATGGTTCATCAAAGTGTTAAAAGTCATTGAAGGACTTCTTTATGTCTTCCTGCGATATCTGAATGATGGTTTGATCATCGTTAGTAAACTGGCTTTATTTGATACTTCCTCCCTCAGTGACTGAAGAAAATTGCTGACCTCTGCCATGAACGGACAACGTTCTTGACTTTCGTGTCTCTTAAACTCATTCTAGTTAATGAAACAACAAACAATTCATCTTAAATTTTTTGGACAATTTTCCAGAGGGTGGCTGTCTTCTGGGTTGTAGCGCCGTGTAGTCTGGTAGAAGTTTACCAACGTTTCAGACATCCTTGCTGCCTCCATCATCAGGGCTACCAGACTACACGGCGCTACAACCCAAAAGACGGCGATCTTTGGACTCATCGCCGTGTAAACCTCAAAAACTACTTAATTTTCCTGTGTTTGTAAAGGATACTTCCGCACACCCAAATCACTTTGTGCTGAGAAGAACAATGCTCCGTCCAGTTGAGTCATGCCTCGTTGCGTGGCGGCAGAAAGAATTGCTTGCTGTTGGCCAGTTAGTCCGAATTGAAGTCACCCAGCCATGTAGAGGCTATTTACCCTAACATCGCAAATTAGGGGACAATTTTCTGCTTCAGTTTGTTGTTGTTGTTGGTGGTGTTGTTGTCGTCGTCTCCTGAGCACATAAAACTAAGGAAGTAATGTGCAAAACATCCCGTGTTATGAAACTTGCAGTCACGTTATTTATTAGATTTTACTTGGATTCGATGACGAGAAATGTAAGATTCGAAACGGCCGAATATCTAATTCTGCAAGTTAAGAATGGAGTTTTCCACTTCGGTGTGAGTTTACAGTGTGGTCTTCTGGGTTGTTTAGTCCTTGTAGTTTTCTGGTTGCATACAAACGTTTTATAGGGATATGCTGTCTCCATCTTCATGATTCAAGTCACCTCTGAAGATGTAGACAGCATGTTCCTTTCCTGGGAGGGGGACTTAAATTCTGCTAAAATGTTGTATCATGTATCATCTACGCCTGCGCATTTAGTGAGGAATGACTAATTGCCATTAATCACTTTCGAGGTTAGTCAGTATCGTGACTGTGATTCCTTGTAAACTGTGTGACAAAGAAAGATTCAGAAAGGCTTCTCCTTTTGAATGTGCCTGATCACAACAGTTGACCGTTGTGCGGCGACGCTTGGCATAAAGACCGAGGTCGCTTTTTGAACTCAGTAGGCTTACACTCTAAATGAAAACGTCTGATAAGAAATAAGGGTAATGTAAAATAAACTATAAAATAAAACGGGACATCGAAAAATTACGTGTCGGACCACGCTGATCAAATCAAGGCAAAGACCGGAATAATAAGATTAAGTAGTCCACGACCGCTTCCAGTTCATCTGTCACGATCCCCTCGTTCGACTCTGTTAATCTCTAGGGTATGTAAATAATAAAGTGGCATTAAATGAGTGAATAACAAATCAAATTAACTTTCGTTTGCGGGTATATGAACCAGTCATATTGAGATATTAGAACATGGTTTCCATCGTACTGAAATGGTTGAGCGATAATTTTTTGATGGTGTTTTCCACCTTCCAGTGATTGGAAAATATGTTGACACACCCTTTGGTCTGTAAAATTAACTGTGTACGTCTGTGTTAATGCACATATAGGACTAGTGTCAGTCTTAGGAAGCTGATAGATGATCAATAATGTTCCTGGTTTTATGTAAGCAAAGGATTTATTGTCGTGTCCACAGAAGACAGTCACTTTTCCTGTCGTGAACTAGTTCAGTCCGTGTCAAGATATTTCGTCCATGCCCGATGTCCACTGTTGAATTTCACAAGTTTGAAGTGTGAGGAGTTGTTTGTTCCACGCCTAACCCCAAGTTAGAGGACCATTTGTTGTCGACTGTCAGCTGTGTATTCAACATATTCATAACTACTCTCCATATAAGGAGCCTGCCTCCTACATCCGCACAAGACATTCATGATCTACTACGACATTGTGATGTGAGACGACGGTGACACATTTTGGTGAATAAGAAAAGTTATAACCTGTAGGCTTGGTACTGCTTAGAGCCATATGGTGCGCTTACCACGATCAGAACCTCCGAAGTACAGGAGATATCGCGTTACAAACCAGACAGAACAAAAATTGATGATGTGAAAAGCCTCTGATTTAATGATAATGTATTGTCTGTATGGGTCTTTGATGACCCTTACTAAGCTTTAATTAGGGAGGTGTAGGGCTGTAATTGGACCGCCCTTAAATCACTTATCTGCTGAGTAACTTAACTTATCTGTCCACCAGGTGAGTTGTGCGCGTGGTGTTTGAAGGCACTGGGAATTAGATGTGTGTGTGAACACCACAGGATTCGTAATAAGTAAGTATTGTATGGTAATACAGGTATAAAAAACTGCAGGAGGGAGGGGAGGGGTAACAAAGTATGTGGACACATGTGTGTATGTGTTTGCAGTATGAATAATCTATTATAACTTTTGTTGTTTCTCAAGGTCAGTAAGGTTGGGTACAGTTGTATATGAATATCAGTAAATATGTGTGTGGTTTGAAGACATGAGCTAGGGAGGGTGTCGACATTTCATGTTTGCAAAGTGTTACATAGGCGTGTTCCGTATAAAGCAGGATTTTCATGTTTCTGTGATCTGTGTATGTAATATTTCAGATCACGTTGCTCTTTTGTAAAAAGTAGCCCGAAAAGAAATTCTCTGGAACTGTGCATACAGGATTATGTGTGTAAGATGTGATGTTAATGTTTGCGTAATTAGGTATGTGAATGCTTTTATAAGCTGGCGCATTCGTTGTCAATAACTTTGCTTGAACAAGGCGTCCTCGAGTATTACATAAGTTTGAGTTGAACAGGAAATGTGTCATCTTACAAGGTACAACTCAGGTTAAAAGAATTCAAAGTTTGTAACTGTCTGGGCTATTTAATTTCCTTTACAAAGGTGACTCAGTGCACTGCTATCTGTATTCAATAAAGGCCACGTGTAAGCAATTTTCACAGGAATACACCTTCAATTATACAGCCATACGCTTTATTTATCACAGCCTTTCAAATTTATTGTTCATAATCATTTGTCCATCGACAAGTTGTTATGTCGTGTTTTAACCCTTTCCGCCCTCAGATGGTATATGCTCACTTTCATTTCGATAAAGTTTTAAGATGTAATCGTCTCCACATTTGTGAATCTTTAACAAGAGGTACGATATTGTTGTTCATCACGTTTCACATTCCTAGCTCTAAAGTTTCGCTATACGTTGCTATCAAACCAAAAGGTAAATATAAATTCTGTGGTGCTTTTTTAACGTTCCACAAAAATGATTCCAACAAACGTTTATTACACTATATGCATTTCCAAGATCTATTGTCACACAGTCGGGCTGATCACTCGTCCAAGGAATCCTACCAAATGTCTAAATAGATTAGAAGAGGCGGCCAAGACCCACACTGGGTTGTACAGACACAGATGATGATAGTTGCCACACAGTTTCTCAGGATTCGAAATTAGTTGTCGATGTTGTCTGTCCCGTCTCAACTTTTCGCACGCCTGCCATGTTTATAGTACTTCCTGATGGTATGAAACTGTATGGAATAACCTGCAATTCTATAATGCCTTTTTCTACCTTTATTGGAAACCCCACAGATGTCTGGAAAATTATTAATAGTTGAAGGTCGCACACACGCACGTGCAAAATACCCCCAACAGTCAGGAAACAGTGACCCAGGGTAGACCTGCTTGCCTCTGTCTACCAACTAGTTTTAAGTTCTGTAGTCATGCGTTTGCTCTGTCGCTCGACCTGCTGACTTGAGATTTGAAGAGTTTGCCTCGTATTGGGATGTTGTACTCTGTTCTAACACCGTGAGGACTTGGTAGATACCGACGTTTCGGAGGATCGTACAGCCTCCATCTTCAGTGAAGATGACACCTTCACCGCTGTGAGATCCTCAGATTTTACGCCGTTTTCCCTTATAGTTCCATATTTCCCTTCCGATTTTCTTCTCTTTGTGACATAATTTTTGAGTGACGATAATTCAGTTACACGGCAGCGAGTATGAAGATGTGTATTCATCGCCCTGACGATGGAGGCAGCGAGCACTTCTGAAACGTTAGTACACTTCTACCAGACTATACGTCTCAACATCCCAGAAGACAGTCTTCTTCATGATTCTTGAATTTTTACTTCGGTGAAATCTTGATATACATGTTAAGCTCATAAAAAGTCCGTTTAATGTGTTTTTATTCTTTTATTTAAATTATAGATAATAAATTTCCTGGAATTCAGCATGAAGATAATTTTTCAAAGCAATATTTCTGAAATGCCTCTAAGTTATTTCATGATGGGGACCGCATCAGAATCAGCTTAGTTAAGAATATTTCTGTTGGAAGTATTAAAGAATTCTGTTAACTGTAACTGATGAGTAGTGGATACGTGTTGTAGGGGATAACAGGAGTCGAAGTTTGTCCTCCGTTCTGGAGCAGGTCCATACATTTTCCGAACACCGTTCGCCCTTTACGACCACACGCACAACTTCGTGCGTAAGGAACTAGCTACATGTCCAGTCAGTCACCCACTTGTCCATCTACGCATCTCCATCCAACAAGCCACACAAAGAAATACGATGTACGTTTGCTGTGAGATGTGAGGTTGTAGTAAAAGTCGTGTCTTTGAAACATCCTCAGTACGGAAATAACCACGACGTCGTATCTTTCCAGGATGCCTGCAGTGCGTCTGTCATTAGCTTCTTAACCTGTTTTCCTCTTTGTCCTCAGTCGAGTGCTGCCGTTAAACGCTTATGGTGCAAACTCAGAAACAAATTGACTGGCGCTTGGAATAAAATCAAGTGGCACTGTTACATAGCAAAACGAGTGGATGCTGCCTTCATCAGGATACTTCTAATGTGTTTTGCTACATGGTGTCACAGTTCACACGGCATTGTATTGACTCTGAGACCAGTAGAGAGTGGTTCTTCCCTGAAGATAAAATGGCCATGGCTTTGTGCTAAAATACGCACCAGACGCAACTGTACCTGTATATGAACCGAGGGTCTGAACAGAGATAAACGCAGTTTGGCAACGGAGTTGCGAAGTAAGGGACCTATAAAGACATTGCATGAACAGAAACATTTCCATGACAACTAAGTATTTATCCTAATTAGGGCCAGAGGACTGGTAGGTGTAATACACCGCTTCTAATTCGAAATGTACTAGTATCTATGATTTTTCCCCCCTTCTGGACATTTGAGTAACAGAAATTCACTTATACCTGAAAAAGGTCGGTTTGGGGTGGAATAAGAGGTAAAGTAAAGGAATTTTTTATGTGGTCACGAGATATATTTTTATATTTTTTGTACATAACCACATTTTGAAGAGTGGTGGGGATAATGCCTGGGTGGGGGCATATATCATCCGGACCAAATTATTACCACTTTGAGGAGAATAATAATTACATTACAAATATAGGCCTATATAACATTGCACAGTTGACCTGACAGGTTGAGGTTATGAACTTTGTGTAGTTCCTTCCTGTGTAGGGTCTAATGGTTTGAATAATATGACATCTCATTGTACACTAATGCGTTTAAAATATAGTATGAAAATTATGTTTCAGGATATTGCATTGAAAAGAAACCACCATCTGGAATTTTTACCCTCCTTTTACAGGCTGTATGTACGTGTATCTTAGCGTACGGTTAATTTGGCAACGAAACAGTCATTTCCTTCTTCCGAATCTTAAATTATATCTGAATTGCGATTACAAAGAAACTGTTCTACAATCTGAATTGAAGGAGTCCTTTATGTACGCACGTATATGCCGGCACCATCCTGTTCTGTCCTGTTTAAGTGCATTATTTTCACAAAAATTGTTTGCTAAACCTTGCAGAAAGAATCAGAGACAGAAAGAAGACAAAGGAATATCTATGAGACACGAAGTACCGCTTATATTTGTAAGACGAAGAAGGAAGTACGAAAATTAAATAAGCAGGAGATTTTTAAAGGGGATTTTGTAGTCTACTAGTGGTTCGAAACCAGGCGCATCCTTTCCACTTGTCTTCACCTTTCTCCCCCTCTTCGGCTGTATATGTGAGGATTACAGGCTTCCGACATGATGCAGACCCAAGTTAACCCTCAAAGACCAGTGTTAATTGTATGTTCCAACTGCTTTAATAGTCGTAATTGCATTTTGTGTTAATCGGTTTTCTATAATTCTCAGATTAAGCTGCGATTATTTCTCTAAACAGCGTTGAGAAATTGTTCTTAATCGTGGAGAAGTTTTGTGATTTCTGGGTGGGTGAAGGGGAAGTCCCGAACTTGCATCCGCCCGGTCTGTTGCCTATTTTCGGAACAGCCTGTACCAGCGGGAGTTTCTTCTAATCACGGCCTTGTCGTGGGCAATGCCTCCCACAGTCCGGAACGGGACGCAACATTCCGTGTGAGGGTGCAGACCCTCCATTTCGGTTCTCATGCCTGCAACAATCAGTTTCCAATTTTTGTTCTTCGAAAACTGAAAACTATTCTTGCACATCACAGTGCAATTAACAGACTCATTCGTCTATGCATCTGTTCTTGTGCTTATGTATATATTAGCGTGCATGTTACGTAATTTTGTACGTCGTACGTCTGTGTATATGTAGATTTGTCAGTATTACAGTCAGAATACCTGAATGGAAGATACCACAGGGACAGTTTTGTCAACACGGTAGACAACCATCGGGTTTTTTAAAATACGGAAATTTTCTTGGTTAGCTGAACGCATTGTTAGCTTCTGAAGGACTCTGCCTCATGGAGTCAATTTAGTTAGCATGCCAACAATAATCGTACGTTTTTTGTTTAAGTGTAGCATTTTCCAAGGAGTTTCGTCTCATTATGTTCAGAATCTCAAACATAAGATGCATTGTAGAGGGAGTCTGCAGATAAATAAACAGAGCAGTGTTTGCTCCTTTTTGCAGAATGTTTCAGTTATGGAATGTTATGCCTCAAGTCAGAATGGATGTTTGTACATGTATGAATGTGCTAGCTAATGATAATGCTAACAAGATTAATGGTAAGTCATTTAATAAAATCATACATTCCTTTCTCTGTGTATCGCTTAAGTACACGTTCCCTTTGAATCTCTGCAGTTTTTAACTAACAGTTATCTGTGAAGTTCAGTGGCAAGTATTCTGCGAGAGAAATGTATTACATAAGATATTGCAATTTATTTTGTTTAGATGTACACGTAATTATTTATTGTTGTTTTGTTTCTGTTATAAAGCAACAGGTTGAAAAGAATACAGACTTACGTTCGTTTATTTACGTATCACAGCTTATAGTCCTTTGAAAATGAATTCTTTGTATCTTGCTGTAAAATTACTTGAGTAACATAAGTGTGTATCCTCCTGGAGAATTTATGTTCCGAATCACGACCACCCAGTGCTCAATCTAGATTAAAAAAGCTGGGCAAGGATCAACAGCGTACGGCCTGAACAACAGATATTAAAATACCGCGGCCCCTCGGTGGTTTCTAGCACGTTGTTTGTCAAAATTAATGTCGAGAATGTTGTTGAACGCGGAGATATACGATATGCCTATCAAAAGTACAGCATAATAAAAATGTATGAAGTCAAATGTCATATTTATATTAACTGAAATTCAAATAGTTGCAGTTGAAACAATGTCATTAAATTACCTACGGAGTTCGAAACAGCCTCGGCGGTCTCCGTCATTAAATGAAAATGGAGAAAAAATTGTTTCTTGTTGCCGGGGCAAATCAGCTAAATTACCTATTCCTGATTCTATGGCGCAAAGTTCTCATTGGCAAGCTGATAGTTGCTCTGATGTTCGACAGATTTCTTGTCTTTTATGGAACTCGAAACATTTTTTTTAAAGGTAACTGTTCAATAAAATAACAGGAATACTTTGGTGCTCCTCACAGGGTCTAAACTTCGCGCGCCGTGGTTTAGCGTTCACCGGGGGTTTTTAAGAAAGTCCGGCGAGGGTGTGACTGCTCTCGGATCAGAGGTCTCAGCTTTAACTACACCATTCTGCTTCACAACTATTTATTGCTCAGCTTACTTATCTTCTATGCCCCCTCGTATCTTCCTCCCACAGTTTGACCTCAGAGTTCATCAATAGTGATGTCATCATGAAACAAAAAATATAAATATGCTCAGTATACTGCAGAAGAGGACAGAGGCTGGATTGTTTGAAGGAAGGGACAGAGTAGCGTGTTGTTAACAAGGCGGGAAGAGGCAGCTTCAAACCAAACAGTGAAACATTCCTCAGTTAACGGTTAACATTTAACATCTCGTTATTCGTGAATGGGCAAGAGTAGAAAAAGTTCAAAGAAAGTGGACACTTGCTTCACGGAATTGAATGGCGATAATGTTGGATATTATCAGTTGTCTGACGGATATTTTAAATGCGCGACGTTTCGGAACTTCGTTGGGGGATGCCGCGGATCTCCTAGTTTCAAGGAACCGATGCCAGTTCCAAATTTGTTTCTGCTGTTACATCGAACAGGGATAAAAGGGCGCAATGTTTACTAAACCTAAGCTTACTTTATTATAAGCAATTTTTTCGTACATGGGCGACATGTTTTGGCACATTATATTGCACTTAACGCGTTTTATTACGCGATTTGTTAGTGGGTGAAATATATAAAATGTTATTATTAAATGGATGCATTTTGGTAAATCCCCCCCCCCCCCTACATGTATTGTCACTGATGTGTTTCCAGGTAAAATTCAAGCATAATTTTTGCACATTTCAATAGCTGTATTTTGAATTGTAATTGAAAGCAATAAGGCATTATGGACCCTGAGATGCTGAAAGAAATGTGCTCGATGGACTAACAGTTGTGCGTAGTCTCTAAAGACGACGACAGCTTGTATGATTTGAGGTTTTTACAGCGGTGAGTATGAAGATTTCTGTCTTCTTGGTTGTTGCGCTGTGTAGTCTGGTCGATGTTTACCAACGTTTCAGAGGTCATACTGCCTCCGTCATCAGGGCGATTCTTAGTATGAAGATTTCTGTCTTCTGGGTTGTTGCGCTGTGTAGTCTGGTCGATGTTTACCAAAGTTTCAGAGGTCATACTGCCTCCGTCATCAGGGCGATTCTTAGTATGAAGATTTCTGTCTTCTGGGTTGTTGCGCTGTGTAGTCTGGTCGATGGTTACCAACGTTTCAGAGGTCATACTGCCTCCGTCATCAGGGCGATTCTTAGTATGAAGATTTCTGTCTTCTGGGTTGTTGCGCTGTGTAGTCTGGTCGATGTTTACCAACGTTTCAGAGGTCATACTGCAACCCAGAAGACAGAAATCTTCAACTACCAGCTTGTATTTTTATACTTCTTATAGTGTAGATCAGTAAGTGGCCAACGTTGGCTTCAGAACTTTTTGATTTTTTTTTGTTCTATACTTTCAGCTCAGGGTTATACACGTTTGCCAAGCTAACACTAAAAGAACCTAAATGGTGGGATCTATTTTTGGGTGTGACTGTTTATCTCATACGCTGTATAATTTTTTCTTGCTCCCCATGGAAGAAGCCACGCCTGCTTCTCGTTGAAGGCTTACATAATGACAACAGCGTGAATCCAACGAGAAGCGGGCCACAGATGCTGCTGTCTGAAACAAAAGACGGGGAAAGGGTCGATTGTACAATATTGAAACACAACGCGTGGACGTATTAAATGTAATCTCGAGGGTACGTGTTAAACTAGATGCCAACGAGGTTACTGTGTGTTCTTGCATTCCGAGGAAGAATCTAGAGGTCTGGCCTGTTAGACGCGCGTTTTGGTCTATCTGCTGTTAGCGACTTTGCAGCTGCATTTAGAACGTCACAGCAGATGCCAAGAAAACAACAATTGTGGCGAACTGAAGTCAGAGAAACCGAGGCCAACTAACAAACCCCTCCTCGAGAAGCCGGTAGCCACTCAGCTTGTCAAGAACCCCCCCCCCCCCCCCCCGGCCTTTCTTGAAATCTTAAGGTCCATTACAGTGTTCGCACCGGGCCCATGATATTTCCCTAACATCCATTTATCCTTCCTTCTACGCCAAATTCTTCGCTTCAGGCTCACAAACCGAAATTCTATTGGCATTCTTTATCTCCCCTATGCGTGCTACATTCCCCACCCACTTCATCCTTGATTTAATCATGTCCTAGGTGACGAGTGCAAGTTGTCAAGTTCCTCGGTATGAAGTCCTGTTCAGTCTCTTGTCTTCCCATCCCTCAGTTTCAGATTCGTACAAAACAACAGGCAAAGTTATAGGTTTCATTTAATTTCGTATCCATGTGTGTGAAATTTAGATTTATATCCTGATTTACGGTTTTCATTGTTTTCCTCAATCTCTCCACGCGAACACTGTAATGGCATCTTAAATGAACCCTCGACCGCTTCCTTCCATGTCCTTCTCATTTCAGTATTCATTAATCATCCTATCATTTGACTCTAGGTCTGTATAATCCAAGCCGCTGACAGTGTCGTTAAATAAAACGCAGATAAATAAATAATTCTCTGACAAGTTATGATTAATTTGTGTTAAGTATCTCTCGTATTACAGAACTAGGGCCCATTTACGAAACTTTGGAAGCAGTAAACCAATAACTTTACTTATTTATGTAAAACACAGATAGGCGTATAGAGGCTTTGCATAATAGGCTGCATATGTGTGCATCGAAACATACAGCTGATTAACACTATGTGTATGGATAAGTGTCCTTCTTCGGCAGTTGACGGTTGTGCACTTAGGCCTACCAAAAATACTCCTTGGCCTTGCGAATGTCACCAGTGACGTTAGAGTTCTGTGGTTGACTGGGGATTTTGCAGGTAAATGCAGCAACCGAGGCAGCCTAGGGATTCCCCATCCAAGAACGTATGTGGGTTTCTATGTAATGTGCCCGTTATTGTTGTCCGATTTTGACCATATCTTGCATATATCGACAAATTTTAGTATAACTTCCTAGTATGGAATTTAATTAAAATCCGTTCAAGTATTCGGGAAATTCTTCAAACGGACAGACAGAGAAACTGAAAGGCGTATTTTTTTAATTTTTATTTTCTACACCCCAAGACTGGTTAAGTATCAGATATTTCTGTAAGGCTCGTCTATTTTTCGGTCTTTCAAGTGAGAGCCTAAACAGAGGATTCTCCACCAAAACACAGCTACATTTCTTGCTTCTCCACTCAACCGTAATTTAACCGATGAAAGGCCCATAAGAATAGGAGGTCGGCGTACAAGTTCAAAACGTCATTGGAATTTAAGAAAAACAAAAGTGCATGAGATTCAAAAGTTTTTCGACATTGTTCGAGCGTGTCGTGGGCCACATTGAAACTCCACCCTTAGGTCTCAGAATGAGACTCAAGGTCCCTGCAGCAGAACATACACACAGACTTCATATACCGTGACAATATGCATACAGAACAATTACTGCACATGAACGTCATAGTGACAAAAAATACATAACAACTGTTGTGTTGGAGCTTTGTGTTGTTTTTATACATATGATACTTCAGCAGAAACAAAAAAAAATCCCTCCCAAAGCTTCATCAACGACAGCTGTCCTTGTATTTAGATGACGTACCGTGGATTTATTAGAGACACTTATCATGACGTAAATATATGAATAGAATATGGAACGAGTTAGAAATTGGTAAAAAAATAAACGAATGAGAATTTTTTGTAGGATAACCCAAGAGACAATTCAATTCTTGCAACTGTTTGGATGTGTGAGGCAATAGAGATAATCCTGTGTGTGTGTGGCGTCGCTACCATCTTTTGTGTAGTCATATTTCATTATATCCGTTAGGACATACCATTGGTGCTGTAAATAGAACAAGAACCATATGCAGCAGGATGTGATGTAACGTCAGTTGATAACCGCTGTCATAGTAACAGGATTCCATTATGTAGGATTTGAGGTTTTCACGGCTGTGAGCCTTCTGGGTTGTTGCGTCGTGTAGTCTGGTAGAAGTTCACCGACGTTTCAGAGGTACTTACTGCCTCTCACCTCTACTCAACATCCCAGAAGACAGTCATCTGAAAAATCTCAACGAATTTATGAGGATGCGACATCTTTCTAAGGAAAGAACTAAACTTGCTCGTGATGTTTGAAAATAAAGTGGTACATACTTCTTCTTGTGACAATCTTGGGGCAACAGTGTGTTTTATTTTCGGTCGTTCAGTTTAAGAATGTTACACAGTCTTCATCAAGGAATATTCGTTTTGGTAAGCTGCGTAGAAACTCAGAGCTACTAATACACATTGTTCATTTCGTACCTGCTTTGAGATATTTGTCTCCAACAAAGAAAACTCTCTAATATGCATAACTAACATGTTTTGAGGGCAGTCATTCTTCCGGGGCCTTTACCCTCTGCGCCGCCGCAGTGACATGTGGTCTACGTCCAACATTTTCCTACATCTGCTTTGTAGATTACATTGATTCCTTAACTAGATCCATTCAAATATGGCTACGAGGTGATGAGGCTGAATGAATACTACTTGTAACGAGGTCTGAGTACCAGAGGTACATACTGTTTACCTGCGAACTGATCTACATCATTAGAACAGCAATGGCTGCTAGCTACTATGTGTTTAGTTTTCATTGTGAGCAAACGAGACATAACACTTACTAGGGAATGTCGAAAGAGGATCCTATACCTTAAGGAACGAGACGGCTTGGAAGACCTGGTCTTAAAAGGGAGGTTAATATTTAAATGGATTTTAAAAAACTTGGGTGTGTGCGTTTATCAACTGGTTTTAACTAAAGATGGATGTCTTCTGACTTGTTGCCCTGTGCGATCTGGTAAAAGTTTATCAACGTTTCAGAGGTCCTTGCTGATTACCGTGATAATGGAGGCAGCAAGGACCTCAGAACCGCTGGTAAACTTCTACTAGACTGCACAGGGCAACAACGCACTGCGTGGAAACCTCAAATCGTACTTGGATTTAACTGGCTCGGAATGGGGACCAGCGGTGGACTTTTATAAACATGGTGATGAAACTAATAATTTTACAAGAAGCAAAGAATTTCTTTATCAGCTGAGCGACTTTATGTTTCTCAATAAGGATTGTTTTTCTTGGAATTAGAAGAACCTTTCTTCTAACCACATTTCCGGTGGTCTATTGAACCTACTAATAATTAAGGAATCGGGAAGGAAATTAAGTGTGGTTATCAAAAATGTTCTGTCTGTCCTTCATTGTACCGCCATGGTTTGAATGCGTGGTGCTTGTTATGTTTTGTTGTTTTTAGGCAAGTTAATGCCGCCCTTGCCATATGGTAGGAACACAAAGAATAACAACCATCATAATTGGAAGTCAGCCCTCTTTTAATTATCGAAGGCATTTGAATTACTGCAAGTAAAACATAATGGCACGTTTCAGAGACTTTTTTAATCTTAACATCACTGACTCGGTGCTGTTTTTACCAAGTTGGTGCGAACGGAAAATTAAATTAGATGCGATCTAAATTGGTACATGGCGGTTATAGCTTTCAAATGAAACATCCGTTAGATAATAAAGACTGCTACTTGCTTAGCAGAAATAAATATATTAATTCCTTATCCGATTTTAAATGTATTCTCATTAACGCCGTATTCATTTGTAAATAATAAAAGTATAAAGCTATATATCGATATGCTAGATTTGTTAACACGAAGCAGGAACTGAGTAGTACGGTCAAACGTGTAGACCTATGACCGCGTTTTTTAGACAGACATCCTGCTGATGTCCTCTTTAATTTCTATGACGTGTAACATAAGTCGATATTTGTGTTGTGAGGTGTACAACTTGTCATGGCTGGCTTTTCTTTTATTTGTTACAGAAAGATGATTTCCAGGAACTCGGAAAAATGTTCCGCCAATACATAGCACGTGAGGGCGATCCGTTTATCTTAGATATTGACCTTGACTTCTTCAGTACCAGGAATCCGTTCAGAGGGTTATATGAGAACGCTGACCTCTATTCCCATCTCCGGGAACTCTACAATTTCCAGCGCCCGGCCAATGAACAGGACCCAAAGGTAGGAGAAATTCCACACAATTAATTTCTGACAAGTAAATTTCCATGAAGAAAAGGTTTTTTGTAGCTCCAGTTCCAACATTGCTACAACTCCGAAAATCGAAGGATATTTCGTTAATTAAGTTCGCACAATTCGTGAAGCGTCAAAGTTACGCATGCTTTATGATTTTTTAGAATTAATTTTCTGTTACAAAATTTATCGTAATCTGTTCATGGATTCAAGATGTGAACACTTGGATATCCCTCCATTACGTCTAAATTCGTGCGTACAATTGTCCATACACTGTACACCTGAGTATGTGTTCCATTGAGTGATATGAGTTTTTGCTTGTCGCTGAAGAAATTGTTGTCTTTGACATGATATTAAGGCTGTTTTTGTCTGTACTGGACCTGTAATTTACCTCAGGAGATACCGAAATACATATTTTTATATGTGCATAAATTATAAAAACAGCTATTCGCACACTTTATTTTAAATTTGCTCCTGCAACAGTTTGTATCTGACATAATTTTTAACTGGAAGACTTTAATTTCAAGGCAGGGTTTTAAAGTCAATATCATATGTGGCATTTGTGCATAAATCAGCAGACGAAATAAGAATCACGATTTTGTAAACACTTCTGAATTGAGAAAGAAGATGAGTTTGTAGTAACTACTAAAAAATTAACAAATAATTTTGCGGGCCTTGTTACAAGTGGTCTCGGGCTAGACGCGGGCCGCGGGCCGGCAGTTAGACCACGCTGGCAGGCCCTGGGATAAGACGAGAATGGGAGAGTTTCTTGGAATGAACAAATGAGAAAAAGAGAGAGGAAGGGTGGGAATAGGACCCCCTCTGAGTATGCATATAACGCGGTCCTAAGAACACAACACCAAAAGGAACAAGGTCGAGGGGTAAAAAAAGAGAAGGAAGTCATGCATTAACACTGGCTGGTCCTGTGCTCAAAACTCTCCCTGTCGTCAATAGTTTTATACGCAGTGTGTGTATAAAGTTGGCGGGTTTGGGGGGGTGGGGGGTGAGCCAGACCTACTCTGCATACGGACCTTAAAAGTCTAAAGAATCTGGAACCATATGCAAAACTATCTGCATATATTCAAAGCAGCTAAGGGAACAAAAATAATATTGTAGTGAGGGGGTTAGAAGCTGTTTTTTAACTTTCAACCCTTCGTTTTCTCACAACCTACGAAAGGCAGCCCCCTTCTTTTAGATCTGATTTGCTTTACACTTTTTATACGTAATGTGGTCCTGTATTCCGTATGCAAAGCATCTACAAGGCCGTGGGAAGGTAAACGATAAACAGAAAAGGGCCGTAAGATAAAATGATGAAAAGAGAGAGAGAGAAAAAATATAATTTTATTAAAAGGTTCGTAATTGGTCAGGTGTGCACATGGGGAATGGTTGGTACCGCAACGAGAAATGAGGGTATGTGATCGCGGGAAAGGTATGTCGATATCCATGCGAAGGAAAATCTCGCCTTTTCATGCACAACGACGAAAACCCTTTCTTTCTCTCGAAATCCGTCTGAAGTTATTTGCATCCTCCTTAGTTCCAACGTGTGCATCTACATGTGCAGTCCTAGGCACGTTAAAAGATTCAGTAGACAAGACAGGTGACGTCTTATACCATTAAAAGGGTTTTATAACGTATAGAAGACGATGTTAATATTCAAAGCCTCCGAAATGTTCACATGCTTTGAAATACGTCATGTTATTTAAGAATGATGAATTGCAGAAACCGTTAGGAAATAGGTCTTGTGTATTTCAATTGTAGGCTTATTTAGGTCCACTTCAAAATGCGTGAAAGTACTCACGGAACGGAAACCGAAAATCTCAGAGATCAAGAGATCTTGCCAGTTCATGAAACCGACTTCGATAACAGATCGGTTCAGTCGGCATTTGTGGTAAAAAGAAATGGCAGCAGGATATTCAAATTTTAAAAAAGTACGCCTATTCAGTTTTGTAATTCATCCGACCATCCATTCGAGATCTAAGGTCCTGACAGCCTAGAAGTGTAGGCTGTGGCCTTTGTATTGTAATGCCGTGTAGACGGTGTGTTCTTCCGAAACGTTGATGACTATTGATTAACATGTTTTTCGATTGAAACCTACACCGGTTGAGCGAAAGTGCACTGTACTTTTTGACATTAGCATTCCTCGTATATCTCCAAATGTATTACATTAGATTCGTGTTAAATATTTTGCTGAGAACTGTTATGAAATCGTTCCTGTGGATAACATCTGATCTTCAAGGGTGGCTGAAGGTATACACGTCATTAAGTAAGTATCTTTATAAAAGAATTAAGAAAAAAACATATGACGAAGACATTTTAGACAGATGTTGTAAATCACATATTATGCTTTGGACCGTCCTCGAGGATGTGCTGTACAATTACAATTTGATTCAGTACGGAGGAAGCCCTTCCCATGCAAACGTGTTGGCGACTCTGTGTTCTGCGGCGGCTTTGCAGAAGTAACATTACTTGTTAACAATAGTCTCTACTATTACACTGAAAATGAACTAGACCGACAAGCTTTAATTTATATACGCTGTGAGGAAAGCGGGAGTACAAAAAAGTTCCACGTAGTTAGAATTTCTTACATGACAAACAGAAGAAGAGTGATGATAAAATTTTCTGTGAAGGGTTACGGAAAGTACCACCCTTCATTTTTATTCGGATAAAAAAGGGAACGTAATGTGCCATGGGTGCGGATTGGAAGACGCTAAAAAAAAGGTGGATGGTAGTTTGATGTATGCAAAGGAGGACAGGATGAAGACAGCATCCCAGTCCTTTTTTTTTTTTCTTTCATTTTTAAAAAATGGTAGCGTTATAAAAACAGCGATAGAACACGTAGTCATACCTCCGCCCCTTCCGATCCTACCAGGTGTATGAGAGATGGTGTAGGATGCTGGGAAAATACATAAAAAATATGAAAAAGGGTGTATGCAAAGAAGCTGCCTGCACTCATCTGCATATGGCTGGCAGACGGAGGCTCCCCTTAGACCTTCCACAGTTTGATGGATGAAGCTTTCTCATACTGACCTCAACTACTCTGATTTCTAGTGGCGTCACTTCTGTGCTGAGCACATTCGGAGGGTCTCCAGGTCGAGTCTGTTCTGTATGAACATTTTATTTCATGCTCTTACGGTTATTTTGACAAGTGTTTGAAGACAGAAGTGGTGAGAAAGTTACTTGTAGGAGACATGAAGTGAGTAAATTAGGTTGTTGCATCACGAGGAACTTCGTGATCTGTACGGATGTTCTAGTTCTTTGTTATTTATGTTCCGAAATCTGGGAGGTTACAGTGACAGTAAATGTTAAAGTTTCTGGTTGTGTCAGTAAGTAATTTCTTACTTATCTCAAACTCCCTGGATGAACTGAGATACAAGTATAATTTCTTGAGATTTCAATTCTCACGGCGGTGAGTACAAAGATGCCGTATAGTGTCGTAGAAATTAACCGACGTCTTTAAGGTGCTTACTGCCTCCATTATCAGGGCGGTCGGTATTCGTTGCCCTGATGATGGTGGCAGTAATAACTTCTGAAACAGATGCAATGTATTGATAAAAATGTAGTCGCACGAACGTATCACTCGTCATAAAGGTGAAAATTATTTTTTGTTTGTATTTTATTAAATATTTGGTACTTCGAAATAGGTTTTAGATAAATGTTGTAAATGTTAATTTGATTTATATTTAGACTATCATGTAACTGTTCGCTGAGCCTTTTATAGAACATTGGACAAAACAATGAAGTCTGATTTTCTATGCATGTAGGCCTAAATTAGAGGTTTCGTGGTACCGATAAGGATCAAAATTAATTTCGATGGACAAATTTCAGTTGCAAAGCCTGTATGGAATTTAATATAAATTCGTTACTTAATTTCGGAAATGAAATATGTGGACCTATAGATCATTTTACTACATGTGTTCATTGTGTGCACTTTCTGAAACTCTGAACTCAGACCGTTTACTTTATTTGCATGGTAACTTAGAACCAGTTTGGAACATTTATAAAGTTCAGGAGGGGAAAATAGGCTAACATGCCATCAATAAAATAAGGTAATACGACTGGACTTGGCCTGCTCTGCCTCCCAAATATTGGTTCGTACCCTAACGATTCCAGTTCCCAACCCGCCCATGTCAGAGTTTCTCTTTCTTCATCTGGTGTCTTTCTCTTGAGCACCTTCCAACCCAGAATAATTGCGTATGCAAAAGAGAGGGTCAAAGCAACCCCACCAATATTCAAATATCGTGGCATGTATGTCTTATAAAAAATAAAATAGCATAGTTTTTGTTGTTGGATGCGATGCATTCGTATAATTTCCGTGCTCGTCGGTAAGGGCGTGATCTTGGGGCCGGGACCCATTGAGAACGGGTCTCCCAGCTACCTGGCAATGCACGTCTGTTCGCGTTTGTCAGTGCCGTGTGAGGGCCACGCGTCAGTGACAGCAACGCTTTTTCTGGTGGTTTAGGTTAATTTTCTAACGCGTTCTTTAAGAGTTTTCATCCATACGTTGATGTTCAGGTTTTAAGGACAGAAATTTATTATTATGTACATAAACACATATTGAGACATAACAGATACATATGATGCATGCTGAAGGTCTCGTCGTAAATTGTCTCACCTTGTAAAATTGTCTTTATATTGAAAATGGTTTTACTAAACTATACATCTTAATGAACACTGCTTCTTTTACCATAAAGCGGTTTTGAAATATTGGTAGACACTGATTTGAATTTGATATAAGTTAGGGGTTATGTGTCCTGTTAAGAACTAAAATTAAATTTGTGGGTTGTTTAAGAAAGGTCTGTTAACTGCAGGGTTCATTTACTGTGACTAAGTACAATTAACTGATCTGTCTCAAGACAGTGACTGAACTTGAAAGAGGAAAATTAAAATTACAGTCGGAAATGGTATTTCTTGAATTACTCTGACTGTCTGTTTATATAAAATCAACTTATCGACCAAGAGCAGTGAGAATTCTTGGTATATCCACAAATGTCTGTAATGAAGATTTGAGGTTTTCACAACGGTGATAGTATGAAGATTTCTGTCTTCTGGGTTGTTGCGCTGTGTAGTCTGGTCGATGTTTACCAACGTTTCAGAGGTCATACTGCCTCCATCATCAGGGCGATTCTTAGTATGAAGATTTCTGTCTTCTGGGTTGTTGCGCTGTGTAGTCTGGTCGATGTTTACCAACGTTTCAGAGGTCATACTGCCTCCATCATCAGGGCGATTCTTAGTATGAAGATTTCTGTCTTCTGGGTTGTTGCGCTGTGTAATCTGGTCGATGTTTACCAACGTTTCAGAGGTCATACTGCCTCCATCATCAGGGCGATTCTTAGTATGAAGATTTCTGTCTTCTGGGTTGTTGCGCTGTGTAGTCTGGTCGATGGAATCGCCCTAAAGACGGAGGCAGTATGACCTCTGAAACGTTGGTAAACATCGACCAGACTACACAGCGCAACAACCCAGAAGACAGAAATCTTCGTCTGTAATAAAGAAGGTTGCAGTATTTTTTTTGGAGCAAAGATTTGCCATCACCTCAAAATCTATAAATTCTACGTTGAATTCCATTTGCATGTTTCCCATTTTACATCTGCAGGAAAACGAAAGTTTAAAACAGAGAAACAGCGTCAGAGGCATAACTCTCATTAACAAGTTGCTTGAACATAAATAGCTGGTTACCATTGGACACACAGGCATGTACGACGTAGGCCTCCGCCGATCTCGTAAGCCCGGTTGTAGACGCTATCACGAACCGACCTCCATCCTCTCTCTCGAAGAGTTGAGTTGTGGTGGCCTCTTTACATTGTCTGTCAATTTGGTTATCAAGAGGATTTCGGTTCCCATGTTCTTCCCCGTCCTCTGTTAAGCATGTGCATTGGTTCTTCCGACAAATGGAAGTGCCTTCTCACGACATTAGGGCTTCCAATGCTACGACCCCCTTAGTATGCACAACGTATGCAGATTTTCTTATAAGCGGTTGTGGGGGGGGGGGGGGGGAATGGAGAGGGACAAGTTACCCTCTTCGGTTAGCTTCGTCATGAGAACAGAATATGTACCCTGTGAACTCAGCTAGCATATATGCCTTAAACAACTTACGATTTATGCATGGTAATAATAGACATTGTGACAACATTACCGTTTTGAATAGATAAAAAGGCAAGGAGGTTTTACTGCCTTGCGAGTAGTCTGTATCCGGCTCGGCGTATTATCATGTTTCTAAGTGCATTCCCACAAGGTCGAAGGTTGTCCGTTGTTGAATAATATTAATATAATTCCATATCGATTCGTTTAATTTTTGTACTGGTTAAAATCTAAGCTGCTGATGTCGAATAACTGAAGTTGTTAAAACGTGGTTCATGCCACGTAGCACAACGAATATGAGTTTGCAACTAATATCGTGTTGTAGGATTCCAAGTTTTCTCCCTAATGTGAGTTGAGGTAGTGGTCTACTGAGTTTCTGCGCAGTGTACCAAAGTTTAGTTGGAAATCCTTTATCATCAGAGCTGGAATGACTCACTTCATATCTGCAGATGGAGGTAGGAAGTTATGGAGGAACTTTAATGGCCATCTACAAGATTACATGTCGTCACCACTCATAAGACCATTATAATTATCAGCATGTTATTAAAAGGTAAACTGTAGCATTTCGTAGTAAGGGTAGCATAACGTTGGCCCTCAGTACAGCAAACCCTGTTTTTAATTGAACTCTACTGACCTTAAAATTTGCTCTCTTTCAAAGGATTCCGATTAATCACGTGTTTACTGCACAGCACATACGTAATTTACCTGTGCACTTATGATTCAGATCACAAGGCAGAAAATATACACAAATAGCCTGAGACCCTGACGCGCCTTTAAACCCACAGGTCGTCAGAATATGCCACGTACAATGGCTGCACTGTTACGTGACAGTACACATTTTAAATTTTCCTTCTGCTTCCGCCATTTATAGATGACGACGGTCGGACTCTGTTTTTCGTTTTCTCTTTAAACTGTGGTTCTAATACTTTTTATCATATCATCTTCTTATTCTGCTTCCCAGGGATTGGGAGCCCCTAATTTTGTTCCCAGATTCAGAATTTTCTACATAGATCTTGCCATCTATTCTTTGGTCTTCTGATACTCTTCTTCCTCTTTTAGGTTGATTGTAGGAATTATGTCTTCTTCCTCCCATCAGCGTCATGCCTCTGTCTTTATCAGGATGTCTGCGGTTTGTAACTCCTGTTTCCCTCATTTTATAGCCTGTGTCATAAACAGATTCCCAATAGCAGTTTGAGTAGTCTCAATGACGTTTACTTCGTGAAAAAATAAAAAAAAATACATTTCGTTTCCTGTTAACTATCTTACAACATACGTAGTTTCTTTACAGTCACGGAAATGTGACTGGACTCCCATGTGATGTGAATGCATAGGTTGACTTGAAGTTTGTTCTATTAAAAGCCTTTCGGACGGACGTAAAATCCTGTTAGTCAACTGCATGATTACTGTGGCATTTCTGTGCCTAATCACAGGAAGGAGTTTTAGCTGTGTGGATCGAGCATGCGCACTGTGTTCTATTTTCTTTCGAGCACCCATCTGGGAGAAATATTCGCTGTTTTCAACAGTCATCATCACCCTGATGACGGAGGCAGTATGACCTCTGAAACGTTGGTTAACATCAACCAGACTACACAGCGCAACAACCAAGAAGACAGAAATCTTCATACTCTGATGACGGAGGCAGTATGACCTCTGAAACGTTGGTAAACATCAACCAGACTACACAGCGCAACAACCAAGAAGACAGAAATCTTCATACTCTGATGACGGAGGCAGTATGACCTCTGAAACGTTGGTTAACATCAACCAGACTACACAGCGCAACAACCCAGAAGACGGAAATCTTCATACTCACCGCTGTGAAAACCTCAAGTCTTACATAGTCATCATCTTATTGGGTGAGGCACCAAAGTCCTTCAGTAATTTGAGCATATAACCTTTGTTTGTGATGTCATTTGTGTTTCCGCAGACGCGTGCCGTTTTCGTGTGTGATAATTAATTAAATGATCAGAGATTTTCGTCTAATTATAAATATTGCATTACTTCGAATGTAACATGTTTTCAATAAATTTCACTGGAGGAATTTTTGTGTGATGATGCAAGGATTCTCGATAGGAATTATTAATACGCCACAAATTTCTCTTTATGAAGATGAGAAATTCCTCTGAAACACGATGATCGAAATACTCAGTCACGTGTTGGGCGCCAATTTTTTTTTCTAGTGTCAGACGTCTGTTGAATGCAAAATATTGTCGATTTTCTTAAAACCGGCTCGTGATTGGCCAACACGAAAAGATACATGCTATGAAATATAGGATTGTTTTATGTTATGACAATTTCGTCTTAAATACCTTTCGATATGAGAAACAGTGAAATAGAAGGGGAGACATTGAAGGAGTAAGCAACAAATTAGTAATTACAATAAATGAAACATTGGTAGTGTGGACACGTGGAAATGTCTGTTGGTATCTGGTTCTGAAAGTCGTCGAGTTCTGTTGTAATACGACGGGACTATGCGGGAAAGATTAGTTATCTGAATAACTTGTGGCAGAAGATAGCCTGTTTACTGTTGGGTCTTGATTAGACTCGGCTAGCTCATGCTTCCACACATGTTTCTTATATAACTCAGCTTCTTAGTACTTGAATTGGAAGCCACTGTTCTACGCCGTTCACACTTCACACAGACCGTCTCAGAAACTGATTTTTGTCGGACTGGTGAAAATTCTAGTTCGGCTGGGAAAGAGATTCGAGAGGATGTACAAGCCCTTTTGTATACTGAATAACTCAGTGTTAAAAATGAACAGCGGTGAAGAATGTTTTATTTTTTACACACTTTATTTGTTGCTGATGTATCTACCTACGTTAAGTCCTGTTTCTCTAATATTTATTTTAATATTATCATCACATCTACTGCCATGTCTGGTGTTACGTTTACACAACAGAATTTGATGATTTGAAACTGGTTTTAATGTTCATAGTAATGAGATTTTGCGTCACATAAGAAGTACTCTGAACTGAAAGCAACGTAATTATTTTTCTTGTTAATTTACCTTGTCAGTCTCATCGTTACATTTCGAATTACTGAAAGTGGAATAGTTTTAAGCTTGAAACAGATATTAGAAAGAAAATATTACATGGAACTAACCTGTGGGCCCTGTGGTGTGTGCTGGTGGGAGGGTAGAAGGAGGTGTCACCCCCTCACTTCTCTCTCACTGCCTCCTCTTCCCCTCTACAATTTTTTCCCACATATATATTTCTCTCCTGCTTCCCCTCCTCTCCCCTTCCAAAATATCACGTGATTGTTCTTGAATGACGTCACTTGAGGGCGCCGACGTTTTGCAGTATGGCGGCCTGGTAGACTGCGCAGACTCAGATCGCAGTGCGCCGGGTAGTGGCGTCGCGGCGACAGGGGGTTGTACTACAGACTCCAACGCCGTGGCACTGGTTCACACAGGCAGTGGAGAATGTGACAGGTAGCGGCCAAGGATCGGTTATCTCCAAAGATCATGTACACATATCTAGTCACTATTCGAAACCGTTCTTGAATTCAAAACGACTGTTTGCTTTACACTGTTTCTTGCAAGATGTGGGAGTACTTTTATTGCTGAGCTGTTGCTACTTTAAACTGATAATTGTAGCTATTTTGAAGCGGTCGTCATTATGTTTTCGAAGAACGTATTACAACATTTTCTAGAGTAACTTTGCTAAATCTCGACCTATTGTATTATAATCTTGCCGAAATTCGTATGTGGTCATTCCAAATGCCAGGCGCCAAGGACTCTGTGGTGATACTGTGATTGTGTGGTGAAAACAGGGCACTTCGTAGTTAGCAGACTTAATTTATTTTAAGATACCTTTGTCACATTTCTCGTAACGAGTAAGTAAGAAACATCTTAAGCTTAAAAATGTCATTTATGATGGTAGGAATTCGGTGACGCTCTTTCAAAACATTTTGCGGCTACATGTATAGGGGTTTGTGAAGCAGAAGTTATCATCGAGTATACTGGCGTGAAAAAAGTACTTTTGTCTCATTATCCAATGCTGAATGTTATCTGCAAGTGTCACTTTGCTCTCTTTGACAAGTAATGGATTTTACTATGAATTTCTGTAATTCTAATAATAATGTAATTCAGTTTTTTATTATTAGAGGGCTGCATCAACAACCAGAAGGCCAATTACAGACAGCACTAGAGAAGAACACATTAATAAATACAGAAAAATAAGAAACAGGTTATAAAAAATTACAAGAGTTTAGAGGACGTTAATACACAAAGGAAATTTTCTACTGAACAATGGATATATTTGTAATACTAAGTAAATTAAATTGTCAGTTTGTTTAAAAGGAGAATAATATATGCAAATGGACAAGGTTTTAAATCAGAAAATTTATAGAGTTAGAATGAAGGCACATTGTTAGTCAATGGTGAGAAAGGAGGAAAATATTATTCTAATAATAATTTTGTAAAACAGTGGGCCAATTAAACGGCGTAGTTGTAATTTCTGCGTTGCGCCGTTTTAAAAAGAGAGAGAGATACTATTTGTAAAACCTAGACGTAGATGGAGCGAAAATATTAAAATGGATCTTAAAGGAATAGGGTGAGATTGTGAGAGCTGGATTTATTTGGATCAGGATCGGGAGTAATGGTAGACTCGTGGATAATTTGTTGACAAACTGAGTATAAATTTTAGCTTCATAGATTTAGTGTGAACCGCAGTCACCACCTGCATTTGATACCCTGTTAATGTTAACCAGTACAGGCTTCATCGTCTTATAGACCTAACACTGTAGCCTCTTCGCTGCGTCGTGACGCTGCATGAAAAATGTCTTCAAAGGCTTTCATGTGTGAATCTTTCACACATTTAAGTGTTACATATGTTTCTTGTTTCCACGACGCTGCTCCCACAGTATGAAAACAGCTTTATAATGGTACATTTAAATGAGAAATGTTTTATTTTTTCATTTTTATGTCTATACATAACTAACCACAGTGTTGTAATCATAATTTTCGTCTTAAAATGTCTTAATTATTTGAAATTACACGTGTCGTGCACTATTGAAAGAACACATACTTGGCACGCATCTCATTTAAATACATCCGTGACCACACTACAGAGATTCCTAGAATAACCCATTCTATTCTTCTTTTCCATAAAATACCCCAGAAACCTTTCATTTTCGTCAAATTGTATAAAAGTAAAAAAAAAAAAAAAAAAAAAAATAGAAGCTTGCTTCGGAAAGTAGGTAATACATTTCATGTTACTGTAAGTGGTCGTTAAAACACACACTTGCACCTCACCACATCAGTTCTCATGAAATAGCACTGTGTGTGTGTGTGTGTGTGTGTGCACTTGTGAGTATGACCTCCAAGGTAGTAAACGGATAATGGTTGAACACAAAGAAACAAGTTTGAAGGTTTTGATGATAGTGCATTATATATATATATATATATATATAATAAAAAATCTTCTTTTGGACTTTTTTCGCCGTCTAAATTATAAAATAATAAAATTAAAACGTTTTGGAAACTACATTCTGCTTCCGTCTTAGTGGAAAAGAGGGCAGAAAACCTACGCCATTGTTGGGCCAGCGTTAAAAGTTTTCGTATATTAGACCTTAAGTGTAACTGGTGAAATGGATACAAGGTTCTTGCATGGCGGTCCGCGTAAATGCTCATATTTCGTGTTATGTAAGCCATTCTTGCCGAACATCGAAGATGATAGGAACCTCGTGAAAAGACCCCACTTACGAAACGAACCCGTAGATAGAATGACGGACATATTTCCAAATTAATATTAGTGAAATAGTTTGCAAACACGCGAAATGGATTCAACTCATCTAGGATACTGTATAGTGTCTTTATGGAGAGAAACGTTTGGCTACTCGTGACAGAATATATATGAGTTAATTTGCTTAGAGCGATCGAGTGAAGGAGGCAGATGTTCTTCGAGTCCTAAATAATCTTGAGATCGACTTTTGCCCTCCACGCCTTCAAGAGGGAGTTCAGAAACTTAAGGTTATAGATTTTGTAACCCACTCTCGAAAACATAGGGTTCCTAATCTGGAACGTTTTTTAATATGAGATGCTTATAATTTTCACAACAGAATTGGTTTATGAGGTGCAAAACGTTCTCGCTTGACCTTTGTAATGGAAGAGAAAAGTGAGATGAAATCGTCTGTCAGTGCATTTTTCATTAGAATTATATTGCTGAACGCACATTAGAATATTAAAACAAGAAAAGACCGGAAGCTGAGAGTAATGGTAACATGAATTCATTAGCAGTGCGATTAGTTTTTGCTGTAGTGGACTAACGTCAGTAAAATTCTACTTATTCAGGAATGAAATGTCACCATAGAATATGCTGAAATGTAACTTATTTTAAATATAAACAGATTACTATACGTTATATATTATTTTAAATTTGCTCCTGCAACACCCCGTATTGGACACAAGTTTTACTTGACAAACTTACGGTAGGGTTTTCATAAATCAGCAGACGAGATATGAATCACGACTATCTTTAAGATACTTCGCTGTAACGAAAAGCTTATAGTAACCAGTAATAAATTAAGAAATTGACAAATAATTCGCGGATCTGGGTACAAGTTGTTTCGGACTGGATATGACGTTCGGACCGCCAGTTGGCCACAATTTACTGAAAACAGAAACTGTGACCAATATCAACAGTTCAGCACATTGGAGCACATTCGATCATGAGAACGTTTAGCAGTCGCTCCAGCTGGTCAAAAAATTTGAACCCGAAATTTTATTACCGTATTCAGGAGAGACTCTCATTGCGCATTTTATATTTCTCTTGAATTTTCATTAGATACTCAGATTGTCTGTGTTTCAACCATCTTATGTTATTATGTTATTTTTGTATTAGTATAAACTATTTTCAGTTCCTTTGACAACAAAGCCTTGTAAATGTGGCAAAATTAAAATAGATACATCTATCAGAGTGACCACTGGAAATCACATTCACAAGAGACTACACATGATCAGTTAGTGCAAAAAAGCCATCGAGAATCCCTTATTGTAACAAATAATTGAAAATGTCTGGCGTCTCGTATCACAGGATAACATCCAATCAGCCAACAAGCCTTAATCGAAGAAGACGAAGATCCCATTCATCATAACTTCCGATAGAAAATGCGACTGACTTATGAATAAAATATCAATTTATAACATCAAAAAAGGAGGATATTTTCTGTGTAACGAATCAATTGAACTTAAAAAATAATGTACACACTCATAGGTATCTGCGTTCTACACATCTTGCATGAGTATAATAAAAATCCGTATGAAATTTAAACGTAATTTGTGCTGGATTTCATCGTGTTTTCATGTGTACATTTTCCCTGCTTAATTCTGAAAGAGCGATGTTTGAATTTTTTAATCTTAAATACATAAATCAATATGTACGAGCGGTCTTGTTTCCTAATGCTGTAGTACTAAACCAGTTTTATTTTCTTAACTTCCGCAGTGAAAAGTAAGTAGACTTATGGAGGGGATGCTTGCTGGCCTAATTTTGTAACAATTGCACCAGCTCTGTCGGCATTGTGTTTACCTGTAAGAACGAGTGTTTTCTAAGTGCAGTTTTAATCGTTTCCTGTTTCACAAGAACATGAAATCGGTTTGCGGATATGTGACTACAGTTCAGATCGCCTGTTTTTAATTCCATATGAGTGGCAGTATTAACATAGTGTACGAGCAAAATTTTAAAATGGTAATAATATTGACACAATTCCATGCAAGTTATATCATATTTATGAAAATTAACCTTTTTCGTAAATAAATGACCTCAGTAATTAGATGATGTCATGAACAAAGATGTCACTTGTAAAATGTAGTCATGATTAGGAATGTAATATTAAGTGTATATTAGAACAGTAGTATGTGGTTTTTGACTTAGGGGGCAAATTTCAGAATACGTTTTCTTGGCCAGATTTTGTTGCGGCGTTATTGTGCCACATTCCTTTCACCAGCAACTTTCTGTCAGATATTTTCCATCTCTGACGAAGGAGAATCAAGCGATTAATAACAGCTGAATGAAAAGTAACCGAACTCCATCGCACGTAGTCACGATTTCCATTGACTTTCTGCACAGCGTTCTATGCTTGAAGTTGGTAAAATGACGTAATGCAGCGCCGCGGGGTGGGGGGAGAGAGTAATATGTTTAGCAGACATGCGCATAAGGAGCATCATGGCAGTGTTCTTTAATAGACTTAATAGCAATGGTCAGCAGTAGCGAGAGGAGAATGGCTTAACAGATAAGAAAAATCATCCATTTTTCACCAGAGAACAAAAAGACAATTATGGAGGACAGTCTCAGGCAATTCTGTAGTAATGTGGAAGGCCGTGGTGGCAAATGTTACGTGATCTATGTTCGTAATATGGAAACATCCACAGACATGTCTCCGTTGCAAAACTAGCCAAGTCCAGTGTTTTATACAATATATTACAAGCAGTAAATGTAAAAGATAAACCTTACATCTAATCTTTAAACATCGGCTTGGCTTTCGCTCTATTTTATTGCAGATCTGCAACAATTAAAGAAACAATAAGGGACGAAACACAGTCAACCGCTGATTTAACGGAGTTAGGGGCATCAGAATTTTTCTTCGCAAGGAATGTAAATTTGTTTCATCCCGTAAAATGCTCAGTAAATATAAAAAAATGTGTTTTACATAAATTAAAAAAATAATGTAATAAATGGTTCATGATAAATTTATTTCTGCCTACAGTCTGCTAAGTTTATGAGACTTCTATAAAACTTGCCGTTGCAAACTTCTCCCAATGTGGAAAAACACTCGAGGACACGAAAATGGGATGAGGAATTTCTTTACCAGCTCAGCAACTACAACATTTTCAAAGAAGAGGTAAATTAATGCAGCAGACTATAGTGATATGCTACGTTTCAAATTTTTGGTTTAAAAAAAAGCTAGATACCAAAATAAAAATTCTTGATGAAGGAATCCAAAAATGACTAGACGTCCTAGAGATGCTTTACCGAACTGAAGTCACGCGTAAGTGCCTGTTAAAGCTAGAACTCTGGGCCTTGATGCGCAGAAGTTTCTACTCAAAGAGTTTCATGGTCGCGGTGACATTAGTAATTTGCTTCAGACCTGTCAGCATCTACTGCGTCAGTGTCGTTACAAATATATCATCTTGTTGAACGTGGTTTTAGTCCTTCGTTCCATTTTTGCATTTCAGTAGTAACCAGCACAGAGTATATTTCGAGCGGCAGAAAATTAGGAAAATATGTTTTTGGCCTGTTGCGGAGCCAGGCAGTTTGAGTGTGAGAAGATTCAACATTACGAACCTCTTATGTTCTTGGGATTCTAGCTATAGGTTGAGGAGCGGTGTAAAGTTTGTTTCTCCAATATGTGTTGTGTTAACACCTTCCTAAGCATTGTATTACGTCAGTCCATTAATGTCCCTGGGAGGATAACGAGATAGTCCCAGCAAGAAAAATAAAAAATACTAAACACTGTTTCTTAAAGTAATTTTATCATAAATTTAGCAATTTCTGTTTGATTTTCTGTTGGCCTATTTTTTATTTTTTTGTGTACCCACGAATTTGTAAAAGGTCAACATTGTCATCTTGATTTTACATGGAGTAAAGTAATGTCTCAACAGCTGTGAGGGATTCTTTGTAACTTACTTCGAAAGATCACAATCTGATACCACGGATAATTGGGCCACGGACAATCGGCGCTCTGAAGTATTTGACTTTTCATCTAAGTAGACTTTTAATTATCAGTAAAATAATTCGATGAGGCCACGTACATAGACAGTATCGTGTGGAGCCTTCTTGAGTTATAACAAACTTATAAATAATAAAGGCATCTTCAGGTAGACCTCTATAGAAACATTCTTTGTCATTAAATCACAATGAAGTCGGTTGTGCCGTGTGTGTTTGTAATCCTGACTGTCACTTCTGGCGCCATTATACGGATTTATACTCACATGTTCATTGTGCGGTTTTTACCAGAAGAGTGGTTCGTTAAAGAAGAATGAACGTGTTTTATAATGAGTCTTGTGACAATAGCTTTAAGCTTGAACAAGTGTTATCTGTGAGGGTTATATATAATTTTTGCCAGCTGTTATCATGAAACGCTGGTCTGTGCTCAGCTTCTGCACACAAAGACACAAGAATACGTTCAACCTCTTTTATTCTTTCGAGGGCGGATCACGATTTCTTATTTATGACTTAGAATGATCATCTAAAATACTTCAGAGTCTGCTGTTGCACAAAGACGCCAAAGGACTGAAAACAGTTAAGATTACTGAACTGTAGAACCGGAAAGTATCACCACAGTAGTGAGTGTACGGTTTCCGTGGTCTTCTTCAGGCTCTCCAACCAAGGTCTCCAAAATGGTAACTTCCCCCAGGCTTTCCAACCAAAATTCTGCTCGAAATTCACGTTGGCTGAGACGTACTACATACGCCACGAATCTAGCCTTCCTATATTCAAGTTAGAGGCCCTCTGTGCCAATTCGTAACATTCAAGTTTTTTTCCGGGCTGAAGGATTACCACAACGACATTAAATGGAAAGTAGGCCACTGCCTCTGTATTCATGGTAAAGTGTCAAGAGCTTGGGAAAAAGGTGTATTTGTAATATTGGAAGAGGCTTCCAAAGTTTTGGAGGAATCTGCTACCACCAGATTGACATATCACGTCCATCAGACACTACGCGATGACTCTTACCTTCTCTATAATGCTGTGCTTTATGGAGTTCTGAATTCCCACGGGTTTAGATACTTTCACTCATTTAGTAGGCTCGATAGTGTAGGACTGTACGCAGGAAACTAAAGAGGTGGCTGTGAACTGGTCTTCCGCTTGTTGTGAATCGACCCGCTTGCTGCCGAAATGAGATAAAGAGTAGAGAGACTGGTTTTCCTTGGGCTGGAGCTACTGGCTTGCGCGTGTACGGACCAGCACAGTGCGGTCCTTTATTCTGGAACACCGTCTGTTCGTTCTGACAAGCAGCCTAAGAACTTTCATGCTTTTCAACCATTGTAGTATTAATTTCAACCCGGAGAACTATTTTAATAACATTCGTTCCATATGGCTCCAAGTAAATTGATCTGAACTCAATCGGGTAATATTTTTGGTTCTTACGGCGATGGGTATGAAGATATTGCTTCGTGTAATCTGATGATGAAGACAGAAAGCTCCTCAGAAACGTCGATCAGTAATTCGGTTCGTCTGGAAGTGAATGTACCCTCGTTGTCTGAATGCTGTGGTGCTTCGAGTATGGACGGAAAAATATATTAGCGTTGTCAGTCACATTTATTTGGTAGTCACTACATAGAGATTTGCTGTCATCTTCTGGGTTGCTTTATGCCTCATACTCTACTGTAAGTTACGAAAAGTGAAGTTGTCCGCACACACTGTTCCATGAGGTCAGTGAGAGTCAGCTTCATGCCCTGGCAGCCCCAGTGGATAGGACATTCAATTAACTTAATAATTCGACCCTTCGAATGAGGCTGTTCTAAGCGATCCGATTCGTGGATATGTAAATTAGGATCTTGTCTGAGACTATCCTGAACAATCCGATTCATGCCTTTGGGGAAGATTTGTTTCAAGTAAGGCTCAATTCACTTTCAATTTTCAATTCAATTTATTTATTTACGTGTTTGCCAACAGCAAGAAGCCAATAACAGGCAAACACTGATAATACATACAATAATAATGAAATAAAAATGAAAAATATTACACAAACAGATTAACTAAACTTATACATGTACAGTATTAAATATAACAGCCAAATACAGGCAAGCCCAAAATAGAAACAGTATTATACACAAAGAAATATAAATAAAAACAAATAATCCACCTAGGGAACACTAATATAAATGTAAAATTTAAAAAAAATACAAAATAGAGATAATGACGCTAGATCATCTATCAAGACAACCTATTTAGATCATTTCCCTTATTGAGAACGTGCCCTCAAGGGAGACAATTTTGATACTGAAATAATATTATTCTAGTGTGGATAATTTTAATCGCAATATTTTAGCACTGACATTGAATCTTATCTGATTTCGTCCTTAATAGTATCTGCAGTTAATACAGCGCCCTTAAATAATATGCAAATCATTCAATTTGTGAACCATTTCTTCGTTTAATTTTTCCTAATTTGATCCCAATCCTTCAGTTATTCCGTCAATGCAAATAGCGAGCGCTTTGTGGCAACGTATACAGAAAATACTTGCATCATTAACGGGATAGAGGAGGCACGCCCTCTGGCGTGAGGTGTGTGTCTCTGTAGAGGAATAAACAGTAAATTTCTGACCTAGTTCAGGGTCTCATTAGGGTGGGTCCAATTCCCACATCACTTGTAAAAATAACGTGCAGTCCACAAACGCTGAAATTAATGTCCAGAAGCTGATGTTGGTCTTCTGGGTTGTACACCGTGTGGACTTGCAGATAGAAACCAAAGTTTTGAAGGAACGCACTGCCTCCATCTTTAGGGCTAAAGCAGCATTCCAAACATTGTCACGAAAATCTACCTGTCGTGCGAATCTTATTTGCATTACCTTCAACACGCAGGCAAGGGTTCTGATAAATTCAAGAGGAATTATTCCCAAGGCTTAACAGTGTCAACGACTATGCACTCTTAGCTCGATACAACAAAGGAATTAATTGGATTACACATTTTGTTTCACGTTACATGATCTCTGACAGTCATGTGTGTACGTGTTTCTTGTCTTTAGTATCTCAAACAACGGCTCAGGAATTCATATTTCATTGCAGAACTGGGAGGTTCGTACCGGCGTGCAAACAAGAAAGGAAGGGAAAGTTATCTGCCCTTGGACACAAATGAGACATTTAGTTGCTTTGTCACTCCCACATGACCGACTGTGTGTACGTACATCCGATGTTGGTCTTTCCTTTATAGTAAATAACCTTGTCTACAAAACAGAGCTTTGGAGTTTATTTTTATGTGCAGTCAGTGACCTGCATGCTAATAGTGGCCTTATCTTATCAACTGGAGTACGTAGCAAATAATTCGAAGCCTACACACATTTTATGGCAGGCACTTATGAAAGAGTAATTTAAGTCAGTCTTACCGAACGCAGCTTCGTATTTGAAAGGTCCCGGGTTTAAATGTAGGATCGGAGATCGATTTTCCTCAATGGAGTTTTCGTGACTTTACACACACCTTACATACATGCTGGGATAGTACATTAGAAAGGACACTGCCACTTCGTTTTACATCCTTTCGAATCCATTTCACAAGCCATGTCACAGTTCAGTGCTACATAACGTCAGTAGTTTGAATCAGTAAACTGCGTTTTAATCGCTCGTATTTATTCAAATATCTGCCACGTAAAAGTAATTAAACTGTATTATTGACGGTAGTATGAAGTTCTTCATTGGCTTCGTATGGAAAGCTCCCGTGAATCTGAATTTTTCAGCTGTTTATGACGTGCTACATTCAATTATCGATGTGTGTTATCGAAAATTAGAGGACGCATGAACACTCTCTTGTCAATTTGTAATGTAAAGTATCAAAGGATGTAAATTCAAAGAACATAGAAGGACATGCTGTTTCTTTGTGCGTACTCATAATAATTTTGATCAAATTCACTGATTTCCATAAAACTCTGTATGAAGGTCACGACCTTGCTCGTTTTTGGTAAGCGAACAGCTTCACATGTCAAATTTGGTCACCGACTTAAAAACGATCCATTCCCATTGTTGTGCGTGTATGCCCCACGCCAATGGCAATTGCTGCTTATTCTTGGGCCACTGGTTTGAATCCCACGATGAGTTGACCCTTATAAAAAGACCCGACCAATTGAATACAGGCATTTATTATTTCAAAACATTCCAGAGAGCCTATTTATTAAAGGATGAAGATAATTATGTTATAGATTTTTATATTTTAGTCCTATTGGCTTAAGATATAGGCTTGGCTAGACGCGACTGAAACTTCTATCTAGTTATATACCTCAACATTGCGTTGGACACTGTCCATTGTCTGAGGCATATTACAATCTCTTATTCAATAATACACGACACTCCATATTAAATATACCTTAGACAACGGACTGCGTCCAACACAGGCCTATTACTGGTATAATTAATGTATTAATTATTGTCACAGGCCTTAATAGAATAATTTATCAACTCGACTGAACATTATCCTTTCATGATAAGTACAGCTTTTCCTGGTGCCCTTAGGCAATGTAAGCTAAGTTATTATCTGTAGAGTTAAAACCACCATAACCAAGGGGTTTGGGCATTCTTATATTGAAATATGTGGGTAACGAGTTAGTGGAGAAATTTCGTAGCACCTGGTTAGGCTTTTGATGACCGGTGGTCAACGATTCGCCCAGAGCAGTGGCAGTGGTGACTGCTAGTAGGCTACTACCAATCATACCTGGTAGCCACCAGCTGTTGCAAGGAGCCTCGTTCTGTTCTGAGCTCAGTGGATCCCTGAATAAACTTTTCGGCTGCAGTCAAACTACGCATGTGGTCAAGTCCTTTGTGTAAAATGTCTTTTAATTTCCAATCGAATCCTGAAATTTTGCATTTATGAAACTTGTACGGTAAACAACTTACGTTTTATAGCTAGAGCAATCAGTGATATTAAAGGATTAATTATTATTAACGCAACATCACGTACCGATAAAGACAAGACTATGACCATTCCTGAATTGCAACGCTGATTATTTTACAATAAATGAATAATAAATATATAGTAGGATTTTATGTAGGATTTGAGGTTTTCACGGCTGTGAGTCTGAAGATGGCTATCGGTATATTTGTACCAGACTACACGGCGCAGCAACCCAGAAGACAACCATCGTCAGTAGAATTTTAATTTTTGGGCAATAGAATTCTGAAATTTCCATTACAGCACGCCCAATATTTGTTATTAATAGAGAGAAGTCTGATATAAACATTTTTGTGGACACTACTGTTCACGTATGTTAAGTTATAACTACGTACAACTTCTGAAAGAAGTCAAGACCAATTAAAATTGTGACGAATCATGAAAACAACATTGTGCTGAGAGTAAAACTGTAAGTGGTTTATAAAATTAACGTTATTTGTGCTATAAATTACGACTTTTTGACAGGAAGAATAGTAGGTACTGGCAAACTTGAGAAACAAAAATTAATTATGTTTTATTTGTGACGATGACTGATTATCATTGTGCCTTAGCTTGCTAAGTTCCTCAGTGACCTGGTAAAAATGTTTGTGCTTCTTTCCCAGTCCATCATGTGTCTTATCTAAACACCGAAACATCAATTAAAACAAGTAACTGGTGTGAACCGAAGGATTTTCCGTCCTTCAGGTCTTCCAAGAATCGTAAGGGTTTTCCGGATTCTAGCAGGACGTTCATAAAATGTCCTTGAAAAATTATGTCAGCACAATATCCACTATTATCACAAATATATATATGCCGCAACTGTCTTTCATGAAGTCAAGGATCGTACAAGAAAACCCAAGTTTTTACAAGAGAAACATACCTCGTCACATGAAAACCCACGCACGGCGTAAGGCCATGGGGCAGACTTCTTATCTACTTGTTGACTGTTGTGCAACCTCAGTGAACGCGAAATATCGTGGATACGCACATGATACCAGGCACAACTTTTACTCAGCTCTTGTCACTTTTTTATAGCTGGAATGTTCCTTCGTTATTGCTTGGGTGGGGCTATACACGTCGGAATGCATGCAACACGTAATTCACGGCCAGCCCACCTTTCGGCCACTCCAGTGTCCAGCATTAAAGTGGACTATTTGTAGTCTTACACCACAGCTTTCTCGCTGTGTACAGGCTATTCAAATAAACTGATCCACGTGGCAATTTCATCTCTACCGCCCATTACCTACGTAGAAGAAATGTCGCACAGACCTACCAACTTTTGAAAATAGAATATCAGAATCAGTTAAATGATGTTTTTCGTCTTTTTTGTTCTCCTCTAATGTGATTAGGTCATTCGTCTCGATACTGAGACATACGAATCAAGTCCACAATCTTCCACCATATTTTCCTAAACTCCATTTTAATATTATCCTCCTATCGTCAACTGGGCCTTTCGAATGATCTCTTCCTTTAAAGGCTTTCCAATCAGAATCACGAACGCACCCCACATTCCTCGCCCATTCCATACTTCTGGATGTGATTATCTAAATAATATTATTGTCTCATTCTACAATGTAGTAACATGCTTCAAATGGAACGGAAAAGTATTGTTTCGCACGTGCGAAGAAAAATATATTTTAATGTCTTTGTGTCCTTATTGCATGAAGTAATAACTCAGCCTTCTTTTGTTATTATTCACTCCATTGTTTTAATATAGCACGAATGTATATACTTGTTATATATTGTAATACATTTGGAAGTGCCTGAAGTAAAGTTGGTAATAGGCTTCTTTGGATGTTGGTAGTATTTCGGATTCTATAACTCTATGACCACCTTCTGATAATGTGCCTTGGGGTCATAGGTTTATATAGGATATCCAATAAGGTGGGGTGAATGAACAGTCATCAAGACATGCTGTCATTCTACTTATCAGTTCAAAAGAATGCTGATGTTACCCGTGCGGTTTTACTCATGAGAAAGTGATCTCGTTACGGAAAATGATATCAAAAAGGAGATTGCTTCATCATCATCGCAGGAGGCATAATTGCAAGCTGTAAGAGTAATATTAATTCTGAATTTAACAATGCTATCTATAACGCAATACACACATGTGAAGGCGTTTTCATGTTACAATTGATTAATATTAATAAGTGGAATAGGGACTTATGTTACAATATAGACGAAATGGAGAAGCGTTGTGTTTTTTTTTTGAGGTGAAAACTGAATTTGTAAGTATTATTTAAAAGTGTTTGGGCCACTAAGTTATTCTCTTCTCTTCCTCTGAGGTTAAAGGCTAGATAATAATGATGGTGGTAATTTTAAGAGGTTTTTGTGATAGCGAAGAATTATTGGGTTCGCAGATATAACTTTTACATAATTTTTCAAGCCCTGCGAAGACTGACGTTTTCTGTGGTGTCTCCATAGTACTGTAAGCGCCATACTCATCATATGCTTTGTTTGGCTTCTGTGTACGTTTTCAGAAGACAGAAGCAAGATTATTTTGAATTTGCTTGAAAAGCTGCAGTTTTTTCCCCCCTGCGTTAGTATACATGATAGCCTTAAGTCGGATTCGAAAGCCACGAAAAATCGTGAGCTATATACATAAGAAATCGGTCCAAACTACTTTACGCTCTTGTTGGAATTCACGAAACATTCATCTAATGAAACATGCACTGATGGGAAACTCTTAAGAGGAAATGACACTGGTATGGCTGGCGGCAATTTCGTCCTTTTTCTCAGAGGCCTGAAGAATGGAGAAGGAGGCGGCTTTAGTCCACACTACACGCCATGAAATAAATTTAATAACCGTCATCATCTTTTCAACCATCATCAACAGTCACTACCACCGCCATCGTCATTACACGTCATCGAAGCCCTAGAAGTCCCATTCTTCAAGCTAATTGGGGTTGTCGTGACATCTCAACTTCTAATCGGATTTTGAAATGATGCTTTCTGATTCTAACACTTTTTAACCTTGTATGTGGCTAACCAGCGTTTCGGAGGGACATATCGCTTCAATCTTAAGGGTAGAAGATGAAGGCGATACCCTGCCCTGAAGCTAGAGGCAGCATCTTCCTCCAAAACCTACAAGTCCACACGGCGTTACCACCCAGAAGACCAAAATCGATATCTTTACCGCCATGAGAAATTCAGACCCATTAGCCAGGAGGCTATACTTGGCCTTCAGGTCAAGAAATGTACCTGGGACCTTTCGAATGCGGAACAGAATGGATCGCGACTTCCATACGCCAGTCTCAAGCTGCTGGCGGTTGAAAGGGTATCCCGTTCTCGGAAGACAGGAAGGGTAAAAGATGCGAGTCAGCTAGTGGTGTTGTTCACAAGGCAAGCGTGACGAATCGTGCAGAGACTTCCGTCATTCGGTGGTCTTGTTGAACGCGGTCCGCAAGTCGAAACCCCAAGTCAGCTGACAATAGGCTATCCACTGCAACGTTTCATGACAACATCCTCGTGTAATACGCATATTTTCTATTTTTTACAAAGAAGTTCATGGTTATTATAATGCCTCCTCTGTGTTTGTCTGCTGTTCAGAAATAATTCTGAAGTTAATTTTCGTGACATTTGACATGGACTCATTCTACAGAGTAGAATCCTTCTTGAGGAATTACTCACTTAACCATTGAAGAAATTCTCCGTCTTTTATGATACCCGAAGGTTCATTGCCGTGTTCACAAATGCCTTCCATTGGCCCCTATCCTGAGCCCGATGAATCTAGTCCACACTCTTCCATACTTTTCCCGTAACATCCATTTTAATAATATTCTCCAATTTACGCCTGTCACATTCCGATTGGCCTCTTCCCTTCGGGCATTCCAATTGTGTTCGTCTCCACCACTTCTGAGCGTGTTTTCGACCCACCTCACCTATCTGATGAATATTTAGAGATGTGTGGACATCTGCGAAGCCGCGTGTTGGATGTATCACTTTTGAAACACTCCGATTCTTTGATACGACAAACCGTCTTTCAGAAATAAGTCTGTAAGTTATGCGTCGGACATTTCATTTAGCGGGTATGAGAACAGGTATGGTGATGTCTAGCCCTTGGTAAGTAAAGATTTTATCTTCATATAACGGTTGAAAGAAAAGTCATAACATGTCTGAAAGAAGCATTACGACTCCGAAATGAAAGATGAAAGCTTGGTGCCATGGATATGCTATCGAATTTAAGGATTTATATGACCGTTTATGTTACGTTTTTTAAAACAGCGAGTTTTTCTGCACGTAAAACCAGTTACTCCCAAGAGAAAGGAATTTGACGTTTATGTGATTGCCTGTGCATAACAAAATGGCGTGCGGGAGCTGTAAGTCTTCTGAGGTTGAATGGGGGTAAGATTATTTGCGGTGCATCTAGCTGTTGTATTTCTGTTCACAAGTCACATTTGGGCGACTTTATAGCTAGAATAAAGTACGGATGTGACATTCGGAATAAAATATGAGTAATCAGAATTGGTTGCAGCAAGAAGCAGTTTATGGCTTAAAATATGGGACAGGCGAAAAATACCAAATACAAGTCAAGTGTCGTGTCAGAGATCAGAATATTATTCTAGAATACGAGCCCCAGGCTCCAGAGATTTCAAATGCGTCTCTAAATAACTTTCGAAGTAGCGACGAGAAATTTTGTATCTCTTTATCCACGCTATGTTAGTGGGGACATGTAATGTACACAGATTCCTTGGATGACCAAGACATAGGACAGAACTTACGAAAATATGTTATTTACTAGGTTCGAACACACATGTGAGGACGAATCGAGTTATTATGACGAGTGGTTAAGAGTTGTGACGAATTTGCGAAATAATATTTCTCATTCAGCTTATCCACCGTTTTGGATAATCATCAGTCAGTCCTACGTAAAACCATTTCAGTTTCCTTTTTTCTTTCTTCGTAGACCTTTTGCACACAACGTCGTGTTTTTGTGATACAGTCTGCCATTTGTTCAAAAGTACTTTACCCCTTATGTCAGGATATCTAGTAAATGTATTGTAATAAACGTGTTATTAAGCATGGGCTTACAAATTTGGCATGAGCAGTGTAAGAATAACAGTGATGTGAATGTATAATTGAATGCCATGAATCATAAATATTCATTTAAGTTTCAAATTTTCACATTGACATCAGTGCAGATCGTGGTCTTGTGGTTAGTTGCCCCGTGTTGTTTTCTAGTCGTATACCGACGTTTCGGAGGAACATAATGCATCTGTATTCGCGGGTTGGAGTGACTACATGGCTCAGCAACCGAGAAAACTATTTCATAAGT